>NC_044394.1:81637860-82287015 GCF_006542625.1 Nomascus leucogenys
CAATTCTGAAATGGTGCTATGTAAATCTTTCAAGCCTCTAGTAATAAGTTTAAAGGTCAAAATGGTCAAAAATAACTACAGACACAATTGGTTATTAAAGAACACACAATGTATAATGATGTGAATTAAGGCAACAAAAGTATAAACTGTTAGGGGGAGGATAAAAGTCTAGAGTATTTTTATGTGACCAAAGTTAAATTGTAATCAGATTAAAACAGTCTATTATAACTATAAAAGTCTTTATGTTAGCCTCATGGTAGCCACAATGATAGAAATTGCAGCAGATACACAAATAAAAAGAGAAAGGAATCAAAGCTTAGGACTACAGAAAACCACCAAACCACAAAAGTAAACAAGAGAGAAAGAAAGAAACAAAGGATCTGCAAAACAACCAGAACACAATTCACAAAATGTCAGGAGTCATGTTCTTACCAATCAATAATAATCTTGAATGTAAATGGATTAAATTCTCTAATTCAAAGACATATAGTGGCAAAATGGATTAAAAGAAAAAAACAAGAACCAACTATGTATGTGCTGCCTAAAAGAGACTCACTTTACTCACTGACTCACAGTAGGTCCGGTAAGGATACATATACATGGAAAGTGAAGAGATGAAAAAAAGATATTCCGTGCAAATGGAAAACAAAAGCAAGCAGGAGTAGCTACACTTACATCAGATAAAATAGACTTCAAGTTAAAAATTGTAAGAAGAGACAAAGAAGGTCATTATATAATGATCACTAGATTGTTGAATTCCATTGTTGAATTCTCAGTTGCATTTATTTCATTCATTGAATTCTTAAGCTCAGAATTCTCTTTGGTTCTTTTTTATAATATTTATCTGTTGAATTTCTTATTCAGATCATAAATTGTTTTTCTGATTTCATTAAATTATTTGCTTGTATTCTCTTGTATCTAGCTGGGTTTCCTTAGATCATTATTTTGGATTCCTTTTCAGGCATTTAGTAAATCTTATTTTCTTTGAGGTTTGTTACTGGAGAATTATTGGACTCCTTTGAGGTATCATGTTTCCTGTTTTTTCATGTTTCTTGTGTCCTTATGTTGATAGCTGCACATCTGATGCAACAGTCACCTCTTCTAATTTTATGAAGTAGCTTTATTAGAGAAAGACTTTTTCTGTAGATGCATCCTAGCATATCAGTTGGATAGGGTATGTTGGCTTTGGTTCTAGATAGAGACAGAAGTGTAGTCTTCATGCAATTTCTTCAGCTACAATCCACATCTGCAATATCTCTGAGTGTCTCAGTGACCTAGGCTACAGGAGTTTGTACTGGCAGTGGCATGGCTTTGCAGGGTGCTGGGCTACCAGTTTGGTTCTCAGGCCAAGGGTGTGTGTGTGCACACACAGTAGGTCCAATGGAAAAGGGGTGTGGTCTTGCCAGGTGCAGGGCTACTGGGCTGGTTCTCAGGCTGAGGGTGAGTATGTACACCCTCATGGGTATGAGGGTGAGCAGAGTAGGTCTGCTGGCTAGGGGAAGCTTCCCCAGTTGTGCAGGACTGCCTGTCCACACAGGAAGCAGGGCACCATGTGTGTTTGGGCACCAGGATCACAGTAATTTCACAGGGCCCATACTCTAAGTAACCAGGCTTGTGGAGTTGTAGCCACCTGTATGAACATGGTGGAATGACGGGAAAGCATTGGGGATGGAGGGATGCAGTGGCTACTGGCCCCCAGAACAGGACTCACTCTAGCAGTAGCTATAATTCCAAGATAGTGCCACGACGTAGCAGCGTGGGTCATAGGGGTTAAGGGTATGCACAAGGTAGTTTCCTGCACTGGAGCAATATAGCCATGAGAACTCCAGGCTGCTCCCCAAACTGGGCTCAGGACCTGTGAGGACTGCAACTTTCTTCTGTAGCAAGAACTGCAGGTGTCTGTGGTAATAATGAAGGTTGCAGGGGCCTTCTGCTTACCTTTTCCCTGCAAGGAGAAGTTTCTCTTGGCTCCAAGTCAATCTTGGTGAGGGAAACAGAGTGACAGAGAAAGGGTGATTTCCTCCCCTCTCTACGCTGCCATCCTGGGTTTCTGTGCTCCACAGGGATTCCATCATTTTTATGCTGCACTCCAGCGCCCTCCTTCAGACATGCTAGTCAAAATGTAGCTATTTATTTTATATTTTGGCCCTTTTGTAGGGAAATTAGTGCTAAGAACCCCTAGTCAGCAATTTTGTTGACATACTAATAATCTCTATCTTTATAATATATTTTAATACCTACAAGGAAATGGCTCTTTTTTCTTCTATTCAATTTTTTCTTGGCTGTTTCGAGCATTTTTGACAGAAATTTTAGAAACGTTTTGACAAGTTTTAGGATATTCGGTAATTTAACTGATATTATATTAAACTGGTATATTAATCTAGGAGAAATAACATTTTTAATACTGAGTGTTTCTATGTAGGAACATCTTTTGAAATTTCACTGAAACACGTATTCTTTTATGTTCCATCTATAAAATGATAAAATGCTGCATTTTTAATCAGGTAGGCAAGTCTTCCTAATTTCTCGCTCAGTTGTTCCTTACTATTTTATTTCTTGTATTGCAATTGTGAATGCCATTTTCCCTGATTACATAATATATGCTATTTCAAGCATGTAAACATGCTATTAGCTGTGAATGTTTATTTTGTATTAAAATAACTAATAAGAAAATGCTAGTGATTATAGTTTTTTACTTAATTTTCTTAAAATTTCTAAGTAGAAACCAGTAGATCATGTTTTAAAAATTATGTTTATCTTCCTCCCTCCAAGACTTCCAAAACTCCTTCTCTTGCCTTTTAAATACACTGGCTAGAATTTCCAAAGACAGGAGTAGAGGAAGAAAATCAATTAAGAGAGATAAAACAGCCAAATTTGTCTTTTAAGACTATTCACATAATGAGTAATGTGTAGACAATTATCCTTTATTATAGGTATTATTATTTCCTTAAAAGTTTAAAAGAATTATCCTAAAAACATATGGGCCTAGAGGCATTTAAACAGCTTTTATCTCTTACCATTTGTTGTTTTATATAAGCTTTCCCATATTTCTAATTTTTTTATATTTGGGTGTCTCTGCACTTAGGGGATTAGATTTGCTGGAAGTTTATCTTTCTCCCCAATCCCCACCTCAACTCTTCTGCCCTTAACCAACTCTGGGACAGATTCTATTAGTTTATTTTCCTTTAATAAATTCATTATTTTCTACTTTTATTCTTGTTGTTTAGTTGGTCTTTTTATAGAGTCAGATGGTTAGTTGTATATTTTAATTATTTCCACACTTATTAATAATAATGTTATTTAAAGATATAAGCTTGTTTAGAGTTGGTCATATGCCATGAAATTTGATATGAAGTATTCTCGCCATCATTATTTTCTAAATATTCTTTAACTATGGCTTTGGCTCTCTAATCAAAAATGCAAATAATTAAGAGATTATTTTTTGTTGTTTACTTTTTAAAATTTTTTTTAGTTTTAATTGACTAATAATTACATATATTTATGGGTACAATGTGATGTTTTGCTACATGTTTATATTGTAGAATAATTAAATCAAGCTAATTAACAAATCCATCACTTCACATACTTAATGAGTGTGATTATTTTATTGTTTTGGTTTAGATATAAATTTTTACATTTACTATATCGTGATTATACCCCGTGATCTGTACAATTTCCTCTTTTGGACTCTGGGTTTTTCATAGATGTTTCTGAGAGTGATCTATGTATTAGACACATTACTTTTACTATATTCCTCGAACCATGTAGACTCTTACTTTCCTAGTAAATTTCTCAAAGCAAGAGTATGCTAAAATCTCCCCCTACAACTGAAACAATTGTGTTGTTTTATTGTATTGTATTTCTGAGACTTTTAGCATTACATATTTTGATACACTACTATTGACACATAAAACTCTATTTTGTGAGATGTTGAGATTTTTGTCTAATTTGCTTTTTCTTCAGATGTAATACAACATATTTATTTTACTAGCGATTTTTTTTTTATTTTTTTATTTTTTGAAACGGAGTCTCGCTCTGTCGCCGCTGGAGTGCAGTGGCATGATCTTGGCTCATGGCAAGCTCCGCCTCCTGGGTTCAAGCCGTTCTCCTGCCTCAGCCTCCCAAGTAGCTGGGACTACAGGTGCCCGCCACCATGTCTGGCTAATTTTTTGTATTTTTTAGTGGAGACGGGGTTTCACCGTGTTAGCCAGGATGGTCTCAATCTCCTGACCTCATGATCTGCCTGCCTCGGCCTCCCAAAGTGCTGGGATTACAGGCTTGAGCCACTGTGCCTAGCCACTAGTGATTATTTTTTAATTTAAAAAAATAATTTGATGCCTTTTTATCTACTTAGATCACAAATTGAGGCAATGCTTATTGATCCTTTTCCATGTAGATTAAGGAATATAACGTCATAATTTTTTTCATTCCTTTAATATACCTTGCATTGTGAGGTAATATAATCCAGAACTCCTGATCAACATTATTTAATAGTAGTTTTATATTATATTACGTATTGTCTGAAGAATTATTTGCATTTTCATTGCCTTTGCATAAACAGATTTATAATAATCATTTTGGGCCCATAGTCCTCATTGCCAGACTTCTCTGCTACCACAACTTTTCCATGCTTCAGCTATCTGGTGTTTTATTTTGATTCCTCTCCCCATGAGCTCAAGTATATCCAAAGCTGGAAACTGGGTGTGTATGGGATTTATCTTCATCCTTAACATTCAAAATATTCACCAGAATATGCAAACATAATGAGCTCTTCCCCTGGTGATTTCAATGGCTTCAATGATTTTACTCACCAAGCTGTACTTCGATTGAATTATTTTTTGGATAAATGATTTTAGGGACACTTCCTCCATATCCAGCTCTTTCTGCTAAGAAATCATACCCACAGGAAATCGCATTAGAATCACGTATGATACATTCCCAAGTACTTTGATGTAATAGCATGAAGCCCAACAGAGCAGACCATCAATAAGCTCTGGTCAAAATCCCACTCCATAAATACACATTTTCAACCAGAAGTAACTGAATTGCCAAAAAAGAAAAAATAATAAGCTAGAAGCTGAGCTATCAAGAGAGTTCACTTTGGCCATTATATTTTGGTATAAACCATAAACTATATTGTTTATAATATAAACTAATAAGCTATTATAATAAAATCTCAATACTTAATAATCCAAAAACACTTTGCAGGCAGTGGCTATAAGCAAAGGCCTGGCTTAGCTTGAGAGAAATAGTAACCCTCTTGTTTTACCTTCAAAAAACTCCCTCATGCAGTTCCTGTTCCATGGCAACCATTAATCTGTTTCCTATTTCTATAGTTTTGTCCTTTTAAGAATGTTATATAGATGGAAAAATACATAATATCATGTTTTTGAATTACTTTAAAATAATCTGGGGAACTGGTGGGAGTGGGTAGAGGTAAAGATGAAAAAAGTCTAACCAGAAGTTGATAATTGTCAAAGTTGGGTGAGGGATCCGTGAGGGTTCATCATATCTTCAGTTTTGCTCTTCCTCCACCAACTCTGCATTTCCATATTCTTCTATATCCCATCCTCTTCTACTGTTCTTCTAACTCTTTCATCCTACCACCAAACTTTAGCATTATTTCCCTGTATTGACTCCCTGGACTCCCTGCCCCTGAGTCTTTCTCTACTTCTTCCCTCTCCCATTTGTCTGCGAAAATTTAGCAATCATCTACTTAGTTCCATTATTCCTCCTATATATTTGGGGTGGGATATGGAAAAGTTGTAAGACAGGAGCTAAGAAAAATGCAAAAATACATATCTTTTATAATGGCAATAATAATTGCGCATTTCACAAACTATTTAAATGCAGCATGTCCCAAACAAAAGTTATCCCCAGCTAGTTAATATATCATCACCCACTAGATCACACACATGCAAAATCCAGAAGCCATTCTGGGCAACAGCTTTTCTTTCACCTTCTTCAACTTATCAATCACCAAATTCAACTTTTACCTCCTCATTTCTCAGTCTGTCTTTTTTTTCACTTCTAAACCTTCTATTTTCCATTATTTTCCTAAGCAATCTCATTCACACCCACTTCTTCAAATATCATTTCAAGGCCAATGACTTTGAAGGTCATGTCTCCAGTCCTTCCCCTAAGCTCCACGCGCATACAGGCCATGACCTACTCTGGACCTCCACCATCCAAACGCACCTCATACTCAATGTAGCAATGACCAAACTCATGATCTCACTCCTAAATCTGGTTTTCCTCCAGAGCCCTTTTATTTCCCTGAATAGCATCACCATCCAGTCAATAGTGCATGTCAAAAAGCCTGGTTAACTTTTTTGACCTTGCCATATTTCTCCCCATATTCAGTCCAACACTAAATCTGTGGGTTTTATCTCTTAAGGTGTCTTGAACTCATCCACATCTCTCCACCTTCAATGACATCATGTTACCTGCGCCTTCATGCCTTACCTGCACTTCTGCACCTGCACTTCTGATCCACCCTGGAATGGATCATTCTGTGCACAGCAGCCAGTCTGCTGTTTCAGAAATGAAAATCAACTCATGCTACTCTCCTGCTTTCAATCTATCTGGCTGCTTGTCATTGTTCTTAGAATAAAATTCATACTACTTACTCTGAATTGCTGGTTCCTACTTGATCTTGGCCCCCGACTACTTACCCAACCTCATCACCTACCATAATTTCTCTCATTCAGGATCACTCTAGCCCTGCTTTCTACTCTTCAGATACTCCAAGTTCCCCCTTGTGCCAGGGTCTTCACATTTGCTGCTTCCTCAGTCTGGAAAAAATCTCCCAACTCCATCATCCACATAATGCTTCCTGACCATCAGCATCACTATTAGAAAGCTTTCCCTAAGCCACTGCCTTCTCACCAGGCCCTGGCCTGTTTGATCTCAGATTTTTCCTTTCCTTCACTGCTTTCATCTTCCCTATAATTACACATCTTACTAGTGAATTATCTGATTATTCTCTGCCTTCCTTCCTTTCAGCCTTCAAGCTTCATCAGAGCAGTGGTGGTGGCTGTTTTCTTCACCACCATGTTCTCTCTGCCTGGCACAGAACCTAGCTTTGTTCAGTACTCAGCAAAAAGTTCTTAAATGATTGCTTGAAGAAGAGCTCCCCCACGGCCTCTTCCCAAGTTGAGACTATCAGAGCTCTTTTGGATATTTTATCAGCCTCCTAAGTGGTCTCCAAGCTGCCAGGCCCTCTTCAACTCTGGCTTCAAACCATCCCAATACTGACGTCTCCCATCACAAATGCAGCCCAATGACTCTGCATTTGCACCATCCCAGGGCCCTTCAGTGGCTGCATGGTAAAGCCTATGCATAAACAGTCCCCTGGACCTTGCCCCTGCTTAACTCCATGGCCTCAGCTCCCACCCTCCCCACCCCATACTCACATAGGCTCTAATGAAAGTCGTTTTAGATCCAACATAAACATAATGCTTAACACTTCCATGCTTTGTCCTATACTGTTCCCTCTGTTCTCTCTGCCTAGAGACCCCTCTTCACCCTCCTTTCCTTTTGTGAATCCTATTCATTCTTCAAAATTCAGCTGAGAACTCCTTTCCTCTTGGAAGCCTTCCCAGACCATTTGCTTGCCACCCATGGACTCTTCTTATTCTTTTCCTGCTCCGCAAACACTGTCTGTGACTCTACCCTTAGCACATGATGTTAAAATGATCCATTTAACCCCAAAGATTCCCCATCACCACCAGTCTGACAGTTTCATAGTAGAAGAAACAATGCTTTTCACTTTTGAATTATCAGGACCTTCCATAATACTGGCATATAACAGATCATAAATAAATGTTTATTGAACATGAAGTAGTGACTACTGAACCCATTTACTTCTTAAGGGATTCTTCATTTTACCTGAGCAATTTCACCTTACAAAATTTCCCCTCAGTTACCAATGTAAAATTAATGCATTATAGTAGTCAATCATTTGCTTAATAAATAGATCTGTGCCTAGTCTAGGCCAGGCACTGGGCTCAGTGCCAGGGATTCAACTGTGAACAAGATGAGGCAGGTGCTTTATTTCAGAGAGATAATGGTCAGCAGAAAACCCAAGAGCATGAAAATCAAAAAAACCTTGTACAATTAATTTTCTTAATGACTGTGCTTTTAGCATGAACAATTAAAACTGAAAACCACCCAAAAATATTTAGATCAAATGAGCAGTTGCTGTAAAGAACCTAGGAGGACTAGAACGGGCTCTCTAGAAGAACAGCTGGAATGCAGGGAGACACTGGACTGTACAGAGTAAAGGGCACTGTCCTGCATAGGCAGCAGGGAGCCACCCATGCTGACCAGATCCCCCTAGGGATCCACACCATCCAGAAATAGCTCAGTCTCCCCCAGTACTCTGAAGTGTGATGGAAACTAGTGACAAATAGGAAGGTCTACATCAAAGAAGTATCCAGCCTTTAGTTCTTCTCATCTGGATGAGTAAATATAGAAAACAACTTTCTACTAAAGAAAGAACAAAAGCCACCACAGCAGGAACTCCTTGTCCAGTGTGTTTGGAAAAACCAGTGCTGGCCTGGGCATTGAATGCCAGAGCTCTGGCTCTGTTTCTGACAATAACCAGCTTTGTGACCTTCAATAAGTTGCTCATCTCCTGGAACTCTGTAAAATGTACAGCTTGGGGAGAGAATGTGGGGCAAGATGGCAGAATAGAAGAATCCGCCAATTGTCTCCCCTACAAGGACACCAAGTTAACAACCATCTACACAGAAGAAACACCTTCATAAGAATCAAAAATCACTTATAGTATCTGGTTTTAAATCTGTATCACAGAAAAGGACACTAATGAGATAGAAAAAACGGTCCTCAATCGCCAATGCCACTCTCGCCAACCCCCGATATTGGCGGCATGGTATTGAGAGTGTCTCTGGTTGCTGGAGGAGAAAGAACACCGCAATTGTGAGGCACTGAACTCAATGCTGTCTTGTTAGAACAGAAAGGAAAACCGGACCAAACTCAGCTGCCACCGGCTCATGGAGGGAACATTTAAACCAGCCCTAGACAGAGGGAATTGCTAATCCAAGTGATCAGAACTTGAGTTCCTGTAAATCTTACCACCACAGGCTAAAGTGCTGTGGGTCTCTAAGTAAACTTGAGAGGCAGTCTGGGCCACAGGGACTGCAATTCTTAGGTGAGTCCTAGTGCTGCCCAGAGACGGTGGACTGGAGTGGGACATGCAATATACCTCAGTATTCCCATCTAGGGCAGCCAAGGGAGTGTGGGCATCACCCCTCTTTATCACCCCAGACTGCACACCTTACAGCTCTAAAACAGACGCTTTCCTTCTGCTTAAGGAGAGGAGAGGAAAGAGTGGAGAGGACTTCATCTTGCATCTTGGATACCAGCTCAGCCACAGCAAGAGAGGACAATGATCAGAGTCATGAGGCCTGTTCCAGGGCTCCCAGATAACATTTACAAACATACCATGGGCCAGAAGGGGACCCGCTGCCTTGACGGAAAGGATTCAGTCCTTGCAGCATTCATCACCTGCTAACTTAAGAGCCCTTGTGCCATGAATAATCAGTAGCAATTATCCAGATACTACATTGAATGCTTTGGGTGAGCGTCTGAAACTTGCTGGCCTCAGATGAGACTCAGCACATTACCAGCTGCAGTGATTATAGTGAAAAACTCCTTTTGCTTGAGAAAAGCAGAAGGAAAAGTCTGTCTTGCACTTTAGGTACTAGCATAGTCACAGGGGAGGGTAGGTCATGAAGCAGGCTCTTGAGGTCCCTGATTCTGGGACTTGAATCTTGGATGGCACTTCTGCACATGCCCTGGGCCAGAAGGGAGCCCAGTGCCCTGAAGAGTGAGTCCCAGGAAGGCAGCATTCACCACAAGCTGACTTAAGAGCTCTTGGGCCTTAAGGGAAAATCTGCGGTAGTCTGGCAGTACTCCTTGTGGCCGGCTGTGGCAGTGGCTATGGATGGTGAGGCTCGTCTGCCTTTGGAAAGGGGAGGGAAGAGTGGGAAGGACTACGTCTTGTGGTTTGACTGCCAGCTCAGCTGCAGTACAAAAAAACACTTGGCAGACTTCTAAGGTTTGTTTACTCTAATCCCTCACTCCTAGACGGCACTTCTGGATCCACTCAGGGCCTGAAAGACCTCACCAGTGGCAATCAGCCGTGATGGGAGGGACACAGGCCTGGCTGGCTTTGCCACCAGCTGATTGCAGAGCACGAAGGTCTAAAGCAAACATAAGCAGTAGCCAGGGAGTGGGTAAAGCAGGCAAGACCCAGCACTGTGCTGGCTTCAGGTCTGACCCAGCAGTCATAGTGGTCGTGGCCAAAGCGGTGCCTGTGTCACTCCACCGTCAGCTTTAGGTGGCTCAGAACAGACAGACAGACTCTGTTTGTTTGGGAGAAAGTAAGGGAAGAAAACAAGTCTCTGCCTGATATCCAGAGAATTCTCCCAGATATTGTCCAAGATCATCAAGGTGGTACCTCTACAGGTCTGCAAGAACCACAGCATTACTGGGCTAGGGTGCCCCCTAAAGCAGATACAGCTTCGATCCAAACACTCAAATCCTTTGGAAGGCCTTCCCAAGAAGGAAAAGTACAAATAAGTCCAGAGAGTGAAGACTACAATAAATACCTAACTTTTAAATGCCCAGACACTGAAGAACATCTACTAGCATCAACGCCATCCAGGAAAACATGACCTCCTCAAATGAATTAAATAAGGCACCAAGGGCCAGTCCTGGAGGAACAGAGATATGTGATGTTTCAGTCAGAGAATTCAAAATAGCTGTGTTGAGGAAATGCAAAGAAATTCAAGATAACATAGAAAAGGAATTCAGAATTCTATCAGATAAATTTAACAAGGAGATTGAAATAAGGTTTTTTAAATCAAGCAGAAATTCTGGAAATGAAAAAACGCAATTGGCATATTGAAGAATGCATCAGAGTCCTTTAATAGAGGAATTTATCAAGCAGAAGAAAGAATTAGCAGGCTGGAAGACAGGCTATCTGAAAATACACAGTCAAAGGAGACAAAAGAAAAAAGAATAAAAAACAATGAAGCATTGCATACAGAATCTAGAAGATAGCCTCAAAAGGGCAAATCTAAAAGTTATTGGCCTTAAAGAGGAGGTAGAGAAACAGAAAAGAGTAGAAAGTTTATTCAAAGGGATAACAGAGAACTTCCTAAACCTAGAGAAAGATATCAGTCCCCAAATACAAGAAGGTTATAGAACACCCAGCAGATTTAATCCAAAGGAGACTACCTCAAGGCATTTAATAATCACACTCCCAAAGGTCAAGGATAAAGAAAGGGTTCTAAAAGCAGCAAGAGAAAAGGAACAAATAACATACAATAGAGCTGCAACACATCTAGCAGCAGACTTTTCAGTGGAAACCTTATAGGCCAGGAGAGAGTGGCATGACACATTTTAAAAACGTTTACCCTAGAATAGTATATCCACAAAAATAACCTTCAAACATGAAGAAGAAATAGACTTTCCCAGACAAATGAAAGCTGAAGGATTTCATATACTGACCTGTCCTACAAGAAATGTTGAAGGTAGCACTTCAATCAGAAAGAAAAGGACATTAATGAGCAATAAGTAATCACCCAAAGGTACAAAACTCACTGGTTATAATAAGTACACAGAAAAACACAGAATATTTTAACACTGTAACTGTGGTGTGAAACTGTTCTTATCCTAGAAAGACTGAATGATGAACCAATCAAAAATAATAACTACAACAACTTTTCAAGGTGTGGTGAGTACAAGATATAAATAGAAGCAACAAAAAGTTGAAAAGCAGGGGAACAAAGTTAAGGTGTAGAATTTTTATTAGTTTTCTTTTTGCTTGTTTGTTTATGCAAACAATATTAAGTTGTTATCAGGTTAAAATAATGGGTTATAAGATAGTATTTTCAAGCCTCGTGGAAACCTCAAACCAGGAAAAACACAATAGAGTCATAAAAAAATAAAAAGCAAGAAACCAAATCATATCACCAGACAAAATCACTTTCACTAACAAAAGACAGGAAGGAAAGAAAGGAGGAAGAGAAGACCACAAAACAAGCAGAAAACAAATAACAAAATGACAGTAGTAAGTTCTACCTATCAATAATAACATTAACGTAAATGGACTAAACTCTCCAATAAAGAGACATAGAATGGCTGAATGAATGAAAAAACAAGACCCATTGATTGTTTCCACACTTCACCTATAAAGACACACATAGACTGAAAATAAAGGGATGGAAAAAGATATTCCATGACAATCAAAAACAAAAAAAAGAGCAGGAGTAGCTATGCTTAGAGAAAATAGATTTCAAGACAAAAACTATAAAAAAAGACAAAGCAAGTCACTATGTAATGATAAAAAGGTCAATTCAGCAAGAGGATATAACACCCAACACTGAAGCACCCAGATACAAAAACAAATATTATTGGAGCTAAAGAGAGAGATAGGCTCCAATACAATAATAGCTGGAGACTTCAATATCCCACTTTCAGCATTGGACAGATCTTCCAGACAGAAAATCAACAAAGAAACATCTGACTTAATCTGCACTATAGACCAAATGGATCTAATAGATCCATTTACAGAACATTTCATCCAATGGCTGTAGAATACATATTCTTTTCCTCAGCACATGGATCATTCGCAAGGACAGACCATATGTTGGGTCACAAAACAAGTCTTAATACACTGAAAAAATTGGAATAATATCAAGCATCTTCTCTGACCACAATGGAATAAAACTAGAAATCAATAACGAGAGGAATTTTGGAAACTATACAAATGTTTGATGGAAATCAAACAGTATGCTTCCGAATGACCAGTGGGTCAATGAAGAAATTAAGAAGGAAATTGAAACATTTCTTGAAACAAATAATGGAAACACAACATACTAAAACATATGGGATACAGCAAAAGCAGTACTCAGAGAAAAGTTTATAGCTATAAGTGTCTACATCAAAAAAGAGGAAAAACTTCGAACAAACAATCTAATGATGTATCTCAAAGAACTAGAAAAACAAGAGCAAACCAGGCCCAAAATTAGTAGAAGAAATAAATGAAATTGAAATGAAAAAAACACAGAAGATCAGTGAAACAAAAAGTTGGTTCTTTGAAAAGGGAAACAAAATTGACAAACCTTTAGCCAGGCTAAGAAAAAAAGAGAGGAGATACAAATAACTAAGATCAGAAATGAATAAGGAGACATTACAATTGATATTGCAGAAATCCAAAAGATTATTAATGGCTACTATGAGCAACTCTATGCCAATGAATTGGAAAATCTAGAAGAAATGGGCAAATTCCTAGACAAATACAACCTACCAAGATTGAGCCAGGAAGAAATCCAAAACCTAAACAGACCGATAACAAGTAACAATATAGAAATTTTAATAAAATATCTTTATTAAAGAGAAAGAAATCTCTTTATTAAAGAAAAGTCTGGGATTTGATGGCTTCACCACTGAATTCTAACAAACATTTAAAGAAGAACTAATACCAATCCTACTCAAACTATTCAAAAAAATAGAGGATGAGAAGATACTACCAAATTCATCCTATGAGGCCAGTTATTACCCTGATACCAAAACCAGAAAAAGACACATCAAAAAAAAAAGAGAGAGAAAACTATAGGCAAGTATCTCTGATGAATATTGATGCAAAAATCCTCAACAAAGTACTAGCAAAGAGAATTCAACAATATTTTAGAAAGATCATTCATCATGACCAAATGGGATTTATCCCTGGGATACAAGGATGGTTTAACATTTGCAAATCAATCAATGTAATACATCGTATCAGCAGAATAAAGGCTAAAAACCATATGATCATTGCAATTGATGCTGAAAAAGCATTTGATAAAATTCAACAGGTCATGATAAAAACCCTCAAAAAAACTGGAAGTAGAAAGAACATGTATCAATGTAATAAAAGCCATATGTGACAGACCCACAGCTAGTATCATACTGAATGGGGAAAAACTGAAAGTCTTTCCTCTAAGTTCTGGAACACGATGAGGATGCCCACTGTCACCACTGTTATTCAACATAGTACTGGAAGTCCTAGCTAGAGAAATCAGACAAGAGAAAGATATAAACAGCATCCAAATTAGAAAAGAAGAATTCAAATTATCATTGTTGGCAAATGATATGATCTTACATTTGGGAAAACCTAAAGACTCCACAAGAAAACTGTTAGAACTAATAAATTCAGTGAAGTTGCTGGATACAAAATCAGCATACAAAAATCAGTAGCATTTCTATATGCCAACAGTGAACAATGTGAAAAGATATTTTACAAGTAATCCCATTTACAATAGCCACACATAAAACCATATGATCGTTTCAAAAATATTAAAATACATAGGAATTAACCAAAGAAGTGAAAGATCTCTATAATGAAAACTATAAAACACTGATGAAAGAAATTGAAGAGGACACAAAAAAATGAAAAAATATTCTATGTTCATGGATTATAAATATAAATATACACATATTATGTAATATATACACCTATTATGTGTATAATATATAATATACCCATTATTATATATAATATACCTATTATTATGTAATATATACACATATTATATATACATATATACACCTATTATGTGTATGTATTATATACACATAAATATATACACCTATTATGTACCCACAAAAATTGAAAATTAAAAAAATTAAATTAGTGGCTTGAGCTAAATTACTTTTAGGGTTTCTTCTTCCCCTAAGGTTCTACTTTCAAACCTCCAGGCATATGTTCAAGAGAGCTGGCTGCTCTGGGCTGAGAACACAGGTCTCATGAGCAGCAGGATCTCCCAGGACCATGTCCAGAACTCTGAGCTCTGCAGCACTCGAGAAAGGGGAGGCCTCAGCTGGAAGGCCCACAGGAGTATTCACGACAATGAAGGCTGAGGTGAATGAGAGTCATGTTCATCACATCTACCATTTTCTAGATACCTGTGTTTCATCAGGCACCCCAGCAGCTAGTCTATGTGCATGATCTCATTTAATTTTCACAAATTAACCAAGAGTTTTGAGTGTTCTGTTGTTCAGAAGAGGAAACTAAGCTGCTCATGCCCTTCTGCCTCACTCTTCCCACCTTCTGATTCTAACAGTGGCAGGTCTGACAGCCTGCTAGCCTTCAAGGAAACCAAGACCTAGAATCACTCCTGCTCAAAGCCCAAAGCCAGAAGCCAGTTCGCACAAAGCCAAGAGAAGATAAGGCGACAGGCATACATGAGCATACTTACTGATGCTCACAGTGATGCCATTTAAAACCTCGTACTGCTTCCCTGAGTGTGTCAATATGGCTTGACATGCGTAGTTCCCTCTGTCCTCTGCTGAGACATTGCTCACCGAAAGCCTGGTTTGCAAAACAGTGAACCGCTCCCCTTTAATCTCGTTACAGTCCTAATACAAATAAAAACAAAATTCAATTCAATGAATACTTAGAAACCTGTGTGATCCCTAGAATTTAGGTAATTTACAGTCTAACTGGAAGACAGCAGATAGCTAGCTAGCCTAGGTAAATAGAAAAATAGGTAGATGATAGATTGATGATAGATGGATAGATAGGCAGCAGAATTCCTTGCCCAGTCTGTATATAATGTGTATATATGTGTGTGTGTGTACATATATATGTGCATGTGTGTGTATATAGATATACACAGATTTGACAAAGGATATTTTACAGGCTGAAGTGAATGATACAAACATTAAGTCTAGGAGGAGTTGAGAGGAGAGTGGCCTACGTGAGTTGGAAGGAAGACTTCATGGAGGAAAACTGAGCCTGGGTCAGTTTTTCACAGGAGGACATGAACAGGCAGGAACATCCTCCACCTTCAGGGGCCCATGTCTGCCAGTGGACTCCCACTTAATGGCCCAAGTCCCTCTGACAAGACTGGAAACCCAGGTGAATAATGACTGCTCCCACTGCCTTGTGGGCCCAGTTACACTTTCTGCACTTATCAAGCATTGGACTTTATAGAAGTCCGAAATAATTCTTCACCAACATCTAATTTGAAGTTCTGAACAGTGATCAAAGGATGCCGGTCAGGTTTATGGAGGGCAGATGTCACATCACTTCTCCCACTCTCCATGCCTCCTCCATGGACAAGGCAACAACCTCACACCCAACCAATCAGAAGACCATGAGTCTTAGGAATGCTGTCTCTCCCAGCAACCACCCAGAGGGCAAGCCTCACCATTCCTCTGTCCTGTCCTAGGCTCACATTCTCATGCTAATCACCACTTCTTTCATCCCTTGGGCCCACTTCTGAATTCTCCCAAACCTGTTCCCTGTCCTTCAAGAAACTGCACTCCACTGAGTGACTGCTTAGCTAATTGAGTCCATTTGTTCATTCAAACATCTGAGTTCCTGCAGTTTGCCTGCACTGTGACAGGCCTGGTCATGCAGGACTAAGATGCAATCCCTCTCCTCAGGAAGTGCACAATCTAAAAGATAAAATCAACATGCAAACCCCTAATTAAATAAATATTTACCTGCCCAAGTGTTAAGCTCTCTCCTCACTTAGGCCCAGTTCAGAGTCACACTTCATTCTCCACCCCTGGAACAGCATGAATAGAGCCGCCCAGCAGGATGCAGTAAATAATTAATGCCAAACAAGCATTGGCTTATTTATAATGTGAAACGTTACTTCCTAGAAGGCTTACATTATTTCCCTATAAATACCTGATATGGGAAACCAACTCATAATCTGACAACTGCTTATCAAACAAAATGGGAATTACTAATCAGAGTTAGATGTATAAAGGGATCAGACTCTGATATTGTGATGTCTCCTTCTTTAGGATACAGACAAGCACTTTTTTTTTTTCTGAGACAGGATCTTAGCTCTGTCGCCCACTTCCTGAGCTCGGGGGACCCTCCCACTCCAGCCTCCTGAGTAGCTGGGACTACAGGTACGTGCCACCACACCACAATTTTTTGGTTTTTTTAGTACAGACGGGGTTTCACCATGAAGCCCAGGCTGCTCTCGAACACCTGGGCTCAAGGAGTCTGCTCTCCTCAGCCTCCCAAAGTGCTAGGATTACAGGAGTAAGCCACTGCACTCAGCCCAAACAAAGCACAATGTCTAGTCCTGGCACTTCATAAACCTCTTCCCTGGACAGACAGCCCTGGATAGTCTGTGGCTAGGCACAGTCTCTGGGCCTCCCTTTCTGTGCTTCCGTGGCTGAGCAGTCCTCTCTCTGACGGATTCATTCTTTCTTTCAAGATATACATATTTTAATCATCTTAAAGTTCAGCCTTGCACCTGAGGGCCATTCTGTCGCTTTGCTATAACTCGGACTGCCTCTATTCTGAACCACTGGAACATTATTTCAAAGTTTAAACTCTCAACGAGCTTGGATTTAAATTTAAAATCTTTAGGGTAATGTCTCACTAGCAAGATTTAAAATTAAAATATTAAGAACAATAGAGTCCACTTTTGAATGCCTTATATATTCCAGGCATCATGAAGAAAACTCCTGACCCAGCATGTACAATATTTCAGAAACACAAAGCAGCCTTGAGAATTCTTACTAAGATGCAGTGGGTACAGAATAGTGATGGAGATAAAACTGGTGAGGCAGTCAGGAGACCTGTCACAGAAAACCATGAAGAGGAGATGAGCATCAGAAGCTTTCTGAGCAAGAGAATAAGACAATCAGATTTTCTTCTGAGAAAGACCCTTTAGTTGCTCTGTAGTTTAAAGGATTAAAATAGTGCAATGCTAAAGACCATTTAGATTTTATTTCCATAAACTGAGGCCAAATGGAACCTAAACTAAGGCAGGGAAGTAGGGATAGCAAGTAAAAAACAAAAAACAATTATTTAAGCAGTTCCAGGCCACAGAATTTAGTGACAAATTTGGAATATGCAGAGGGAGCAGGACTTCTACAGTCTTAGCTTAGGTAAGCAAAGGTGTTACTAGGAAGAAGAAGGAATGCAAAGAAATGAAGAAAATGATCCTATTTGGGGTAAGATTAAAAAATAGCTCTAACCATGGTGCATGGGGTGAGTGGTGGGGATGGGAGGAACTAAGGAGACTGTATATTAGACGGTTGGACAAAGGAATCCAGAGGTTGGAAGAAAGGTCCAAGTGGAAGAGAACTGGGAGCCATATGGAGAATATAGAGCCAAATGGATGGTTCTATAAATCCTCCATGTGAATGTAAGCAAAAGCGAGCACAGAAGATGACCACGGCTGAAACCATGGGGAACCTCAAATCCTAAGACCCAAATATAGACGAAAAGAATTCAGTGATGATTACAAAGGAAGCGCCAATAAAAATAAAAATAAAAAAGATAAACAGAGACAAAGAATGAGTAAGTCTTCGAAGGAAATGAGAAAGGAGTTCCCAGCTGATGGGAGTGCCCAGCAATGTTGAATGCCACAATCAGGTTGAAAATGAATGTCGATTTAGCAACTGGAGAGCACGAAGTAACTTTAGCAAGTTCAGATTGAGCACAATGATGGGGGCCCAAAACCACTGTGCTGAGGAGTAATTTGGGATTGAAACAAAAACAAAATTGGAGACATGACCACTTTTCCAGGTGTAGACAGATGTCTTAATACCCAAACCTTGTCCTCTGTAAGCCCTTCAATTTCAAAGACTTCCTGGGGACTTCTCTCAGTTTTCAATTCTCCCAGACATAAGCCAGGATTTTCATAGGGATTTGCCATTATCCAGAACCTCTGTCTCCAAATTCTTAAAATTAAATATATTACTTTCTGACTGATTCCCTATTCCAGCTCATTCATTCCTTTATTGTAACTAAATAATAATCTCTAATATTTATTTATTAGGTACTTATTATGTACTCATGCTGAACTAAATGCTTCATGGATAGATTAGATCATTTAATCTTTGAAACAGGGCCATGAGGCCACATATCTCTGTCTGGATTTAGCAAACAAAAATCATTCTTCATTTTATGCAGAAAAGGATTCAAGACAAGATACTAGGTGCCTTGCAAAATCTGTGAAAGTACTCAGGAAGTGGCATCAAGGCCAGAACCACACTGCAGAAGTAGCTTGCCCTGAGAGCCGCTACCTCTACCACAACCTGAAAAGTGGGGAATCGACTCTGAAATACACCACCTGCAATTCAGAGACTAGCAGTTGCCACTTATGCAACTCCAGTGTGTCAAGTAATGCCACATCAGGAAGAGTCACCCCAACAAATAAAGTGGAATACTCAGCTCCCACAGAACTGGAGACTGGACACTTCAATACTGCTGGAGAAATTTCCGTGTCTCCAGGGCTGTGCTTTCCAGTAGAAAGAGCAGGAAGATCCTCCATCCTCACCTTCACCTTTCAGCAAAGCCAGCTGGAGACACAGAATTTCATCCAGAGCCTTAGCAGTAGGTGACTCAGCAAAATGTAAGCTGGTGTGGTCATTTTGTTCCTGTGTATTTTTAGTTTTATGGCCTCTACAGGATAAAAAGACTCACCATGGGCATCACACTTTTCCACTGAATTTTCTATCCATTCAACTCACTTTTCTATCTTAACTGGAATTAGCCCACTTGACCTCTCTACTTTTGTCTAATTTCCAAGCTCTTTCAGGTATCATTTCCTTTCCTGTCCATCCTGGATTCACGTGTCCATCATTTCAATCACTTCCCTTCCAATACCTAAACTCTGCAGCCCTCCGTCCTTCCAGCATCTTCACCTGCAAAGCCCCCATTCTGATGGATCCCTTCATCCCTCTCCCACAAGGCTTCAACCAGAGAGAAGAGCACTATAGGAGATAATCACATAAACAGGCATCTTGGTATGACTACAAATTCATGGTCTTCACCTTAGAAATTCTTTGCATCTCCATCTATTTACTTACATTACTCCTTCAAATTTTCCCCATAACATCTCCTTACAATTAGAAAAATCAGGGGCCCTCAGACATAAGTTCCTCCTTTTCCCTCATTTTTCGGTTCTACTTTATAACTTTCTGAAATGAACCGCACTTCTTAACTTGATTCCTAGGATAGTCCAAATGATCAGCATGCCACCATTCTCAAGGCCTTCCAATGTATTCACTACAGCCCCTATAGAAGGACTTTTCTCAAACGTGAATCTGCTCATGCCATTCTCCTGATGGTAGGATTCACTGTTGAAATGCTTTAAACTGGCATAAATGGTGTTTATTTTCTAGCACCATCTTTCTACATGTGCCCTAAACTCTAACCAAGGCCCCCAAACACCATTCTCTTTCTCACTCAACGCCTTTGCACCTGCTGCTTCCCTCTAATTACTGACCTTCCTTGCCATACCCACCAGGCTAATTGTGTTCACTCTTCAAGCACAGTTCAAAGTCACCTTTTCCAGGAAGCATAGCCATGGACATTCCCAGGGTCTGCTCTAGTTTTGCTTTCTTTATGTTCACCTCATGCTGTAATAAAATTCTTAGTTTACTTGTCTGCTTCCTCTGATAAATTGTAACTTCTCTGAAGACATGTGACATCCCTTGGCACAGCATCAAGAAGATCACAGACTCCAGATAATTGCAGAATTGATTCCAGCCCTCTGGTTTTACAGATGACAACACTGAGGCCCGAAGAGTGATTCCAGGTCTGAGCACATGGTAGTGGCAAAAACAGCCATACCTGGATCACCAAATCTGAGCAGGTGGTATAGTATCAGGTGACCCCTCCTGCTTACACTGCTGACCCTCAGCTTTTGCCTACATTTGCAAGCCCAGGGTTGTTTTTAAAATAAAGGCATCTAAGCCCCACCCATGGGTGACCTGCTTCAGTTAGCAGAGGGTGAGGCTGAACATCAGAATTTTTAAAAGATCCAGAGGATCAAATCCGATGCTCACTTAGGATTGCTAGTCATAGCCCTGAGTCCATCTCCAAGTGCTGCAGAAACAGAAGTTAGAATAGCCAAGGCAACATTTCAGAAAAAGGAAAAGCAGAGGACTTATACAAAACTTAAGACTTATCTAATGCCATAATAATTAACAAGGATAAGGGCCCGATGCGCTGGCTCACACCTGTAATCCTGGTACTTTGGGAGACTGAGACAAGTGGATCATCTGAGGTCAGTAGTTTGAGACAGCCTGGCCAACATGGTGAAATCCTGTCTCTAGTAAAAATACCAAAAATTAGCCAGTTGTAGTGGCGTGCGCCTGTAATCCCAACTACTCTGGAGGCTGAGGCGGGAGAATGGCTTGAACCCAGGAGGCAGAGGTTGCAGTGAGTCACGACCGCACCACTGCCCTGTAGCCTAGGAGAGAGACTGAGACTCCATCTGAAAAAAGAAAAAAAGAAAGAAATGAAAGAAAGAAAGAAGAAAGAAAAGGGAACGCTACAGAGGGTTCTGAAACAGATCTACACACAAAGACCAATATGATTCACATCAGAGGTGACATGCAAAGCAACGTGAAAAGAACAGGTAAACTATAAGTCCACAGAGAAAAAAATTACATTTGACCCTACCAACACTACACACTTAAAAATCAGTGGAAAAAGAAAAACAATGAAACTTCAAGAAGAAAATATAGGAAAAAAGGTCTTTTTACTTTGGGGTATGAAAAAGATTCTTAAACAAGTCACAGAAAGTACTAATCACAAAGGAAAATCAATACATTAGACTGCATTAAAACTAGGAAGTCTGAGACCTCATTACCAGAGTAGAAAGGCTAGCCATTACTTAGAAGGACACATTGTAACAATTACTGATACCCAGATCTATAAAGAACTACTACAAATCAATGAGAAATAGACAAGAGGCTAGCAAACCACACAACAGGCCAAATGTGGCTAACCACCTGTTTTTGTAAATAAAATGTTATAGAAACACAACCACACTCCCTCATTTCTATATTGTCTACAACTGTTTTTGTGTTTCCAAAACAGAGTTGAGTAGGTGAAACAGAGACCATCTGGCCTACAATGCCTAAAATACTTACTATTTTTTCACAGAAAAAAAAAAATGGTACCTCCTGGACAAGGTAACCCGCAGCCACTCAGGAGGCTGAGGCAGAAGGGTCACTTGAGCCCAGGGGTTCAAGGTTACAGTGAACTATGATTGCACTACCGCACTCCAGCCAGGGCAACAGAGCAAGAGCTTGTCTCAAAAAAAAAATTTTCACAAGCAAGCACTCAAAGAAAAAAATTACACACACACACACACACAGACATCCAAGTGTCAAGAAGAAAATTTAAAGAAGATCAACATTATCAGTTATCAGGGAAGTGTTAATTACAGCTGAAATGAGACACAATTATTCATTTATCCAAATAGCAAAAATTAAAAAGACTAATAGTACCATGTGTTGTCAGATATAGGGGCATAAATAACTCTTATACACTGCTGCTGGAACTGTAAATTGGCACCAATTTGGAAAACGGTTTGGCATTTTCTACATACCCTTATGACCCAACTATTTCACTCTCATGTAATATGTCCCACAAAATTGCATTCATAAGTGAGAAAAGTGTTCATACCAGCTTTGTTTCTAAGACCCAGAAATTAGAAATGACTCAAGAGTCTAACAATAGTAATAATGAAATAGTACACAGCAATGAAAAGGGATAAAATATAGCCACATGCAACAGCATAGATGATTCCCACTGGTTTGCTATTGAGCCAAGGAAGCCAGACATAAATACTACATATGATTTTATTCAAATTAAATAAAATTCAAAAACTGGTAAATCCAATCTATGATAGCATAAATCAGGGAAGTGGTTATTTGGGGGACTAGGGAGGCATAGTTTTTGCAAGATGGAAGAGATGGGCCTTCAGAGGTGCTAGTAATGTTTTCTTTCTTAACTTTCATCGGAAAGGGTAATTAAAAGGTATGTTCACTTTCTGATGATCCAACAAGCTTGTCCACTTATGATTTCTGCATTTTATATGTATATATTATACTTCAATGAAAAGGGGTTTTTTAATGCATTGCAAACAATCATACCCAGGATATATAAATATATAAAATCTCCTATAAGTCACAAGAAAATGGCATGAAAAGTAAAATAAGAAATATACCAAAAGATATGAGTGGGCTGTTCAGAAGAGGATCCAGAAATGGCCAATAAACATGAAAAAAGTGGTCAATCTCACTCATAATTAAGGAAAAGCAAAATAAAATAAAAAGGTACATTCTATACCCACCAAATTGATTTTAAAAATCAAAGGCTTATAATACAAAGTTCAACACAAGGTTGTAGGAAATCTAGAATACTCCTGGTGAGCCATGCATGGTGGTTCATACCTATAATCCCACCACTTTGGAAGGCCAAGGCCAGAGGACCACTTGAGGCCAGGAGTTCAAGACCAGTCTGGGCATCATAGCAAGATTCTGTCACCACAAAAAAATTTAAAAATTACCTGGGCTTCCACCTGAGCCCAGGAGTTAGGCTTCAGTGAGCCATGATCACACCACTGCACTCCAGCCTGGACAACATTTTATGACTCTGTCATAAAATAAAGTAAAATAAAATACTC
Source organism: Nomascus leucogenys (assembly GCF_006542625.1). NCBI lineage: Eukaryota > Metazoa > Chordata > Mammalia > Primates > Hylobatidae > Nomascus > Nomascus leucogenys. The sequence goes on from NC_044394.1 coordinate 81,661,341, forward strand.
CTGGCAAAAGTATAAACTGATACAAAATTCTGTGAAGCAATTTGTGTAACATCAACAAAGTTGAATACTTTGCTCATCTGCATGCCCTACAAATGAGCAATTCTAGGGCTAGTAATCTTAGAGAAATGCATTCACTGGCAAACGTCCCTTAAAAGACAGGTATAAGAACATTCACTTCCACATTTCTTGTAAAAGAGGGAAACTAAACAACCTAAATGAACATGAAACATATAACAGAAAGGATCAACAAAGTCGAAGTTAGCTTTTGAAAAGAGTACTAGAACTGACAAGTCTCTGATGAAACTAATCAAGCCTGTGTGTGCACGTGTGTCTGTGTGTGTGTGTGTGTGTGTGTGAGAAAGAGAGAATGAATAATGACTGAAGGTGAACCTTACTTTGAAGGTTTTGATGTCTGCGGACATCAAAAGAGAAGAGCTGCTAAACAATTTTCCAGAATATGTGAAACCTTTAATGAAATGAGAAACTTCCTAAGACACAAAATCTTACCAAACTCATACAAGAGAAAGTCAGAAATTTGCGTAATTCTTTCACCATTAAATAGATGAAAATCTTCCCATAAAGAAAACTCATGACCCAGAGGGATGTGTTGGCAAGGGTTAACAAGCAGGAAAAACTAATTACAATCTCAAATAACTAGCCTGTGCTCCTCCATTCCAAGGGTTACCTTCTATGTCAATGTATGCCAGGATCATCAAGAAAAGAGAACTTCTGAAGATGAAAACACAAAGTGCAGAAAGATGAGCATAAAAAAGGAAGGGCTAGAAAGAGCTAGACTATATATTTTTATTTGCTAGTATATCATTATACAAGAATAATCACAGGGCACTAATCATGGTAGCCACAATTGAGGAAGGTGTGATGAGCCCAGAGCAAATATGCAACAGTAGCAGGAAACAGGTTTTCCAGGCAGTGACCTCTTAGAATTTGTGATTATTGAACCAAGTGCACGTAGTATGCATTTAAACAAACATAATTAATGTTAGAAAAATAAAGAATAGCCTGAAAAATAAGAATAACTGGAGGAAGGTGGTGGATCCAAATAATAAAATATTACAAAGCTATAATAACTAAAAATGTTTAAAAACAGTAATTAGGAAGGTAACGTTATCAATGACCGCTAGCTAACTAATCTATCTTAGGCACACAACTTTACCAATTCTGCCTTAAAAAATACAACTTAACCTATAAAAAACAGTGGGTTTTAAAGAAAAGGAGGAAAAATATCAATAAGAAAATATGTTTTTTACCTTATACCACTTTATTGGACCCAAAACACAACTCTTCGGGAAGTGCAGATGACATGTGAGGCTACCATCTTTTCCAAGATGCAATATTTGCTTGTACTCATCTGATAAATTTGGTAAACCACTTATGGAAGTGTCACACCAATGTTTTTCAAAAACAGTTAGGTTTACATGTATTCTATGACAGCTGTCTCTACCCCTGTAAGACAGATTGAGACGTCATAAACTCTTTAAATCACAAAATCGAATAATTCAGCTCATTTTCAAATGTTTCCAAATCATTTTCACAGCACTGTGCAAACCCTCTGCCTCTAACAAAGCACTAAACACCCACAAATGATTCATCACAAAAGGACAAATGGTATTCACACAGTGGAGGAACTGGACAACATCTTAACCGAGTGATCAAAATGGATATCACCAGCTAGGGGCAAGTGGACGCCATGTGCCTCTGAGTAATATTCTGAAGAGGACACAAAGCACTCACCTAGCATTCCAGCCAAAATGGCTGAACCTAATCATGAAGAAATACCTGACAAACCCCAAAGAAGGAGATAATACAAAATAATTGCTTATAGTTCTTAAAAATGTCAGTATCTTGAAAAACAAAGACTGAGGAACTGTTCCAGATTAAAAGAAATTAAATATTCATGGCAAGCAAATGCGATGCATGATCCCAGATTGGTAACTATACTGGAAAAGAAAGAAAAACATTATAAAAGGTCTTCAATGAGACCATTGATAAGATTAGAATATAGATTATAGATTAAAGTATTATATGATGTTTAAGTTTCCCGAATTTGATAACTATACTATGATTATGTAAGAAATAAATAAATATACATTGAAAGGAAATAGGAAATATACACTGTTGATAGGAAACATACATTGAAATATTAAGGGCTAAGAGGGTATGATGTATACAACTGAAATGGTTTAAAAAATGGTTTAGGAGAAAAATATTGTTTATAATTTATATCATATATATGGTGAAAGGGAAAATTATAAGATAAATGTAAAAATATATTCTTAAAAATGAGGAATCTGGATAAAGGGTAGAAGGAAGTTCTTGATACTATTCCTGCAAAATTTATTTAAATTTAAAATTATTTCAAAGCAAAAAGTAAAAATATACAGTTTCCTAAACATGTATCCTATCTGGATGTTATTAATAAAAGTCTTGGAGAATTCATGTTCATTTTCTTTCATGGCAGATAATACCTTTGTCAATTTCTACTAAAGATTATTTTTCCTCATTTCAAAGCTCCCAGATTTAAATAGTTTAAATCTAGCTTCGACATCCACATTCATTTATGTGATGTATGATCTTCAAGTCTAGTTAATAATTCACAGCCTAGGCTAAAATAGGAAAGCAGACCTCCACGTGCTCTGAGCAGTTTATTAGCAACTAAATCTGTGGAAAGGAGCCAGGCAGAGCTAACGACCACTTCCACTTGTGAACCACTCAATTTTGTGCATTTAGTCTGTCTGGTGTTTAGAAATGAGGAATCTAGCAGGAATCAGAGTGGGACACGGGCCATGCTGGGACACAGAAAGGGGCTGGCAAATATCACGGAATCAAAACAAGAGAGAGAGAGAATGGAGTACCTACTTCACACCTGATCTCAGTTAATTTGCACCTCAAGCCTATCAGGCCAGCATTACTTCCATTTTACAGAAAAAAACAAGGCTCAGAGAGAACAAGTAATTTGTTAAGGTCATGCAAGCCAGTGTGAGAGAGTCACGAAATTGGGCCCTCAGGCTAAATTTGGTCTATAGATGTGTTTTATTCAGGCCCCACAAAGCTTTACAAATTATAAAAAGTTGCACACACAAACTCTGAATTCCAGATTCCCTTGAAAAGTGAGAAGATGGGCTTGACCTGAATAGACAGCTACCTTTCAGGGGCATGTGCTTTCCAGTTGACCACAGTCACCACCAGGCCTGTGTTATTCATATTTCTTAGCACAGGTTCTCCAGTGATGTCTGGAACATACTTGATGCTTACTCCCTGCCTTAAGCAGATTCCTTGTGAAAAGGGCTCACGGGAGGCTCATTCCTATCTGGATGTGCCATTTCCCACAAAAATTTTTGGCATTTCAAGAAAGATGGCAGCAGCTGGGCTAGGTGGCTCAGGCCTGTAATCCCAGCACTTTGGGAGGCCAGGACGGGTGGATCACGAGTTCAGTAGCTCGAGATCATCCTAGCTAACACGGTGAAACCCCATCACTACTAAAAATACAAAAAATTAGCCAAGCGTGGTGGCACGCACCTATAGTCCCAGCTACTTGGGAAGCTGAGGCAGGAGAATCACTTGAACCTGGGAGGCGGAGGTTGCAGTGAGCCAAGATCGCCGCCACTGCACTCCAGCCTGGTGACGGAGCGAGACTCCATCTCAAAAAATAAAAAAAATAAAAAGAAAAGAAAAAGAAAACAAGAAAGAAAGATGGCAGCAATAATACTGGGACAGACACAGTTTGTGAGTGGGTCTGGTCTGAGGTGCCATTTCCATAGGGAAAGATGCGTATCAGGTTCCAAAAATGAGTTACAAATCTGTTCTGTTTAAAAATGTGTTCACCGGAAATTGTCTTGTAACAATTATAAAAACATACAACAACATAATTCTTCTCAAGAGTTTTCTATGTTCATTAAGAATTTTCCTAAAATAATTTATACACACACACACGAGTTAGTTCTATTTTAAATTAGGAACTTACTTTAAAACACATTGGTAGACTCCTGAGTCCCCCCATTCCATGGGGAGAAACAAAATCCAAGTCTCGTCCTGGTGAATTCTAGACTGTATGATTTTGGACACTGGGATTTTGCTAGAATTTTTATACCATGTTACACTGACTTCCCCAGATGTTATAGGAGGGAATGTACAATTAAAAGCAAAAGGCTGTCTTGCTGAAAGCATCTCATTTTTCGTAAAAATGTCCTTGCATCCATCTAAGGAAAGAAAAACAAAACAAAACAATTATCCATGAAAGAAAACTTCAGTTTTATTTACTGTTAGTTTTTTTAAATGCCTCTTCAATTTTCCAGCCAATTTGAAATTTCATTTGGGAGTTTCTTGAGTCTGGAAGTTTCCTAAAAATAACCTGCTGATTATAAAGTATAATTCCAAGTTCTTTAAATGTATCCATAAGACAGAATTTACTCCCTTCCCTCCTCACAAACCTCTTCCCCATCGGGAATGATTTCCCTCTTTCCCTTCTATTCTACGACCCTTAGTTCTTTTTATCCACAGAGTTCTTTACTCTGTACTCATCTACAGAGTAAAGCAACCTTTCTTGTCTTTTGTGTTTCTGCTCTGCCACCCAGTTATTTTACTCTGTCTTGAGTAAAATGTATTTCATTCCAAAACGATTGTTTAAAAAAAAAAAATTAGTTCACTTTTAAAGTTCATTTCTACCAAATTTCTTTTCTTTTCTTTTTTTCTTTTTTTTTTTTTTTTGAGACGGAGACTCTCTCTGTCGCCCAGGCTGGAGTGCAGTGGCGCTATCTCGGCTCACTGCAAGCTCCACCTCCCGGGTTCACGCCATTCTCCTGCCTCAGCCTGCTGAGTAGCTGGGACTACAGGCGTCCGCCACCACACCCAGCTAATTTTTTTTTGTATTTTTAGTAGAGACGGGGTTTCACCGTGTTAGCCAGGATGGTCCCGATCTCCTGACCTCGTGATCCGCCTGCCTTGGCCTCCCAAAGTACTGAGATTACAGGCATGAGCCACCACGCCAGGCCTACCAAATTTCTTAGAAGAAATTTGTTCTATTGACGGTTTCCTTGCTTTCACCTTGTGTCATAAAATAACCCTTTATCTTATAAAATAGCCAGTAGTAATTCCATTTGAGCATTTTTACTCAAGCCTTCACTTGTAATTTGCCTAACTTCTTCCCCTCCCCGAAGTCACCTCCAAGCTGAAAGGTGACATTCAGGGCTGAGCATCCTAGCACTTGGAGCTGGTTGGCTGTTTCCTCTTGCGCGGAACTCCGCCTGGCGGTCTGGGGAGCGTAAGGAGCCGCGCTCGGGCTGGCGCGATCCCTGGGGGCTCCCAGTGAGGGCCTAGGAGCCTGTGGACTAGGGCGGCCTCTGAGAACGGAAGACACACGGAACGTACCTGCTGTGACAGACAGTGGAAGGGCGATGGACAACCCGCAGAGCAGCAAGGACCACATCCCCAAACCGGGCTGCAAGGAAGGGAGAAGAGGGTGGGAGGGGAGGGCGCAGTGGGGCCGGCCTGAGGCGCCGGCGTGGGCGACCTCGGAATCTCAAAGACAACCGCCCAGGCCGCTGACCTTCCCTTCTTCCTGGGAAGCCCTCCGACTTTGGCCCCACGTTTCCGCAAAGACTGCCCTTCCCCTGTCTCCGTCTGGGCGCCCGACCAGGATCCAGGGCAGTGAGCTCGCCCCGCCGCAGAGGACGATGGGCGAGGAGTGGGCGGCGGGGGCGGTGGGGACCGCGTAGGAGCTGCTTCTGCCACCTGACAGCGAAGCAGGCTCGAGTCCGGAGCCCCCGCAAGGGCCAGGGCGCCCCCCAGCGCAGCCTGCGGCCTGGGTTCCAGACATGGGACCCCATCCCCGCCCGCGGCGCTCGGAGCCTCCCTTGCGCGCCTGTGTCCTCGGGATCCACCCGGGCCTGGCGGTCTAAACAGAAACCCCAAACACCGGCTCACTGGGGAGCAGCCAGGGCAGGCCTACCTGGCAAGGGCCGGCGGGAAAGGAGAAAGGAAGGCAGAGAGCCGCTGGAGCTGAAAGTAGGCGCGAGCTCGACTCCTCGACCCAGAGACGGAGTCGGCTCCCCCATGGTCACCTGGCCGGTCGGGGGCCTGCCTGGGGGGCCTGATCCCTGGTCTGCGGTGGCACACATTGTTGCCACGTCTTTTCCTGCACACCTCTCCTACTGTCAGGGCCCCACCCATGCCTGGCGCAGCCAGACTCCCGGCCCGGTGTCTACCTGCCTGCAGGATTGAAGCGTGCAGGACCTCCTGGAGAGTGGAAAATATGACAGGGACCCCAGCCCTGTCATGCCACTTCCATGCCTAGGTATTTCCCCGTCACCACCGTGGGCGGGGCAGACCTGCCTTCCCCAATGGAGCTTAGGAAGGAATGTGACATCACACTAGGAAGTGGCTTGAAAGTCTTTGAGCCTGATTTTCTGGCATCTAAGTCCTTCATCACCAGGAGTGTCTGCTTAAGTCTATTCCAAGTTGAACGTCTAAATGAATTATTCATTTCTTTCCAAATCCCATTTGAGCAGTTACTGCATGCTCTGCATTGGCCTATGTGGAATGACCCCAAAATGGAAGCCATCCCAAATGGCTTCTAAGGAGAATTATGAATCTGCCTGAGTCGTGCTCATTAACTTCTGTAAGGCAGGCATCCCATGGTGTTCAAGTACTTCAGAGCCTGAAGACTGTTCCTGTCTAAAACTTCCCGATAAGGTGATGTCAACAGGGACCTGTTGCCCTAACCATCAGGAGACACCCCAGAGTCATCCCACAGGGCACTGAGACGTAAGGAAAGATTCAAAATGTAATCTCCATTCAGTAGATTACTGGTCAAGCTCTTCCCGATGGTCTTCGGAAGATCAGAGACAGTGAGACAAATGCAACCATAGGAGCAGAGATGCAATAATTGTGCTAATAGCAAAGCTTCCTGTGATAGGCTGAAGGTCAGTGGTTTGTAGATTTCTACACTCTTAAAAAGTATTGAGGATTCCAAAGTGCTTTTGTCTATATAGGTTATGCCTATCAATATTACTACATTAGAAGTTAAAGTGAGAATTTTTAAACATTTACTTTCTTATTTAAGTAACAATAAACCAATTACATGTTAACGCAAATATCATACAATTTATGAAAAATAACTCTACTTTCTAAAACAGGCTTATTGAGAAAAGTGGCATTGTTCTATATAGATGCAGATTTCTTTGATGTCTGGCTTACTAGAAGATGACTGGATTCTCATATTTGCTTCTGCAATCAGTGTCATGATATAATATGTCATATAGCTTCTGAAAAGGTCCACCATACACTAATGAGAGAATGAGAATAAAAAAGGAATATAAGGTCTTAATATTATGATGAACATAGTTTTGATTTCACAGATCTTTTTGAAGGGTCTCTCAGGGACCCATAGGGCTCCCACTCTTTGAGGACCTCTTTCTTAAGCTATAAATAGAGATTATTATTTATTTCCCCTACTATCAGCAGTAAACGAGGTTCCTCTGTACATGTATATTCTTCAGCATTTATGTCCTCATCCAAAACAAAACAAAGGTGTTACTATTTTTATAAAAGTCGTATGATTTGCATTCAGAATTATTGCTATGAGCAGTGTTAAAAGGTATTTCTAAACCTTTTTATTTATGCTATCTTTTTTCATTTTCACTTTATGAATAGATGCATTTGTGCCCTATCTTGTTTCTTAGCCTGAGGACTAGTGTATATGCCAAGTTTAATGGGTATAGTTGCCCCAAAATGTATGAAGTTAAGACAGGCCATCTCAGTCCCCTGCAGTGCCTCTCACTGGACACTTCTGACATTGCACTTTGCTACTAATGCTGTGAATCTGAAATTTAACTTCCTGGGATGGTCTCTATGCCAAATGTGTTTCCTGATACGTGGAAAATGAACATTTGGCTTTGAAGGCAGAACTGATTCCGGGCATTGTAAACTTAGCAATTAAAAATAACAGGAAACCATAATATTTGCCTCAGGTTCTCAATTACCTTGAAAAAAAAAACTTAAATGTATTCATCTCCTTCGAACATTTTTTTCCAAATTTATATTTTGCTCTTATAAATGGTGCTGCTGCAAAGATTCTGTTAACGTCCTTTTGTGAGAGTATTTCAGAGGCCGTTTAGTGAACAGAATTGCAGAATCATTGGGTAGGTACATCCTCAATTGTATTAGAAAAGCCCTAATTTTTTTCCATAACTATGTCCTTTAGAGGATAAGAATTTCATTGCTTCATGTTCTTACCAATATTTAGTAATGTCAGACTTTTAAATTGTGCCACTTTTGCTGCTCTGATGTAAAAGCTATCTTGTGATTTTATTTTATATACATTTTATATACATTTATATAATGTATATAATGTATATAATGTATATACATTATATAAATGTATATAAAATGTGTATAAAATTGGGAGGTTTATGCCCAATTTTCAGAGGTGGCAGTTGTAAAGCCTCCATAACAGGGTGTATAATATATAATAGATGCTTATCACCATCCTCCATCAACCCCTCCTTGTCTAATTCTCTCCCACCTGCAGATATTTTTGCAATGAGAGTATTCTTAATGTTTTCTAGCATTAGTCAGTGGCCATAGGAAATATATTTTCAGATGGTTTTTTTTATGAAGTAAATCAATTTCCTCTAGAGATTCATTACTTCATTCTGAGAGCAGGCAAAAAGCAACAAATCTGTGTGTGGCGAAGGCGTTACAGAATTCTGCTTGGTTGAATTTTACCTTCAATCTATTTGACCCTCAGACTAGGATATGACAGCTGTTCAAAAGAGTAGCAGGGCAACAATTTGGATTAACGATTTCATACACGAATTTATATTTTACATGATGCATACTACCTTTTATTTGTTCTAACTAAATATCTGATTATTTCCCATTGGCCATAACCTACAGATAATGTTTCCCAATGAGAATGAAACAGAAATATATTCACATGCAACAATTAAACTTTCCAAAACCCAATATTAGGTTGGGGTGCGGGTTTGGGGCTCCACCAAGATCTTTATACCTTTAAGGTCCTTAAGTTCTCATATTTCCCCTCCGTGAGGCTTGGGAATATATAGCAGCATTTCTGTAGTAGACTGCTATTTTTGGGATGAAATGGACTTCCAGAAATGGAAGAAGCAGCCAGGGAGACGAGAGGGAGGTCCTTAAATCACTTGGTTTCCTGCAGTCCTGGACTTAATCTCTCCCTCGAGCTCCATTCATTAGTTCGCTCAGTCCCTCATCAAATATTTGTACAGTTCCCACTATGTTCCAGGTGATATTCTGAGTACCGGAAATACAGCTGTACAGAAGACAGACCCTCTTGGAGTTTACAGTCATTCTAGTGTCAAGTAAATGAGAAAATTTTGAAGGATGATTTCAGGTTGGTGAGAATCCTGAAAGCAATTATGATGAAGTGATGGAGAGGGTGTTGGGGACATCCTCACTTCAGAAGGGACTATGGTGCAGCAGAGGCCCTTGTCAAGGCAAGGAGTCCAGCACGTGGAGGTCTGGGAGAAGGGCTCTCCCCAAAGTAGGAAACAGCTACTGCAAAATTGCAAAGGAGGAAACAGTTTGTAAATTCCAAAATAACACAGATGAAGCCAACAGCCTCACCTTCCTCAGCCTCCCAAGTAGCTGGGATTACAGGTGTGAGCCACCATGCCCAGTTAATTTTTGTTTTTTGCTTTTTGTGTGTTTTTGGTAGAGATGGGGTTTCACCATGTTGGCCAGGCTGGTCTCAAACACCTGGCTTCAAGTGATCCGCCACCTCAAACTATAATTGTTAATTGAAACGTTCAACCATATTAATAGTTAACTGGCAAAGCAATGCTTATCGCAAAGGATAAACTTTTTTGTCTATCAAATTAGCAATGATTAAGTAATGAGTATTCTCATTGCCACACACTCCTTGTGTAAGAGGAGCAAATGTTTCTATGAAACATCAAGAACCCGAAAAGGAACCTTGCCCTCTGAATAGATGCTAAGCAAATGATTAGGGAAGTAAAGATAGTTGAGAAAGGATAACCATTGCACTTCGACTACTGATAGCTAAAATTACAAATAATCTGGATATCCAATGAAGGCAACAAAGCTATCAGATTATGGACCATCCATTTGATAGACTTAGTGACTACTTAGAGATTGTATTTCATATAATAGTAATGTGGGCAAATATTTATGCTAAGTTTTAAAAAGGGTGTTAAACTCCATGTATTATATGGTCTCAGTTATATCCATAGAAAGGTAATAAAATATAAATAATTATCTTTAGGTTGTGAGGTTATTGGTGACATTTTTCTGCCTTATATGTTTTAGAAATTTCCACATTCTCTTAAACCATTATTGCTTTTGTAATAAAAAGAAGTTTCTCCTAATTTATTTTATAAAATGTCTTAAATATAATTGACTCCCAAGGGGATTACTATACCACCTTCCTAACAACCTCCCTGTGTAGCCTTTTACCTCCTCCCAATCTGCTGCACAATGGTGCCCTATCAATGTGTTTCTTTATGTCTAAAGTTCTTCCAACCTGTTGCCTCCAATATCTCCTATATACCTACTCCCAATGGTAAAGTCCAAATATTTCAGTCATGGGTTTAAGACCATCTGTCATATGAGATTGTTTCCTGAACAACCTTCTCTTTGCACTCTTCTTCTCTGGCTAGATTTCTGCCTTTTCTTACTTTGTAATTTTCTCAGTATCTAGCATAATGTTAACCACATGGTTAGCACTTTTTAAAAATCTAAAAGTAGGCTTGAGAACACAAATATTTCCCCTGTGTTTTTGAATTTGAGAGAGGACATGGGTCCAGTTTTAGGAAAGACAAGAATTCAAAAGCAATCAAGTATAGTGTGGAAGGCAGGACTACGGAATAGCATCTGATGATAAAAAGTGTTGAAACAGATGGCCGCTGTCCACAGCCTTGAAAGCAAATGAGAAGCTGCAGTCTGTCCCTGGCTAAGCAGGGTAAGTGACGTAACATGGCTGAGGAGGGAAAATGCAGTGTTAGCCAGGGAAGGATTAACTACATGAACCAAAGCAGGAGTGGGTCCCACACATGCTGTAAAACATGCAGTACCCTTTCACTAAAGAAGCCTAAGGAATCTCATTCTCAGGAAGTGTAGATTGACAGGAAAACCAATGAACACTGTAGAATGGTATCATTGTCACCCTTCCCAGACCCGGAAGCAGAAACCAAATGACACTTGGGATCACTTCCAGGTCAAAGGTTCTAAGAAAAACAAGCTTCATCAACTTCACCCTGTAGGTAAATTAATCTCTCAACTGGTTGAACACAGCTTTAGAGAAGTCAACAGCCTCCTATGAGTCTAGAGCCAGGTGTTACAGGCTCAACTGGTTTAACAGCTGCAAATTTTGAGAGACTGCTGTGCTAGTGTTTGGGGCTCAGATTTAGGGTAGGTAGGATTTACATACTTCAAGCAGCCAAGCCTTCTTCAGAAGAAACCTGAGCGGCATGTGGTAAGACGAGCATGTTTTTGTTTTGAATGATTAATGCTCATTTTAAATAGTATCTCCTATTCCTGTAACTCCTCCTCTCCTTAGAATTTAAACACCCCACACACACACACTTTGGTTGTAAAATGAATGTTATCACATCAAAAAATTATCCCTTTCCTCTGTCTTCCCACATACATTTTTTCATGAGTACTCCATTTTATGAATTATTGCAACTATGGTGATTCATTCATATATTTTATTTAGTAAAAGAGGAACAATTTTTCCCTTCCAGCCCAATCTGCATTCTTCCCCACCTGCTACGCTCCCTATGCCGTACACGCTAAGCCAACCTCACCACACTCCCAGAGCCTCATGTCAAAGGCGAAAACATTTTCTTTTGACAAGTAAGCTGGAGGAAATCTCTGATTTTATAATTGCGTGGTATTTACACTTAGAAGTCCTTCAATTACTACTTGGGGAATGTGCTATATTAAAAATGCTAAACGAGATCCCGACTTGCTAAAATGGGATTAAGTAGCAGCTGTGATCATTTTAAAAAGTTAACACCAGCATTATATCACTCCCCAACCCCCGCACACACCTAAAACCCTAGAATTTGAAAAATATACATTTTGGATGAATAAGTTTTTTGTTTTACCTGTACTCATCAAGTGATAAAACTAAGAAAATATATTTTGAGATTCTATCCCATATACTGGACAGAGGCTTTCTACATATAAACATCTTGTAACATAGGAAGTCCCGTTTAACACATGAGAAAATGGGGGTTCCATACAACCAGGTGCTTTGTTGTGGTTTCAAAGCTGTGACAGTGCAGGAATTTAGTCCCAGGTCTTTTTCCACCAGATGGCATTCCTGTTGTAAAATAATTCCAGAGACTCCCTAAAAACCTATTTTGCATTTACTGGGGAAAAGTTATCTGATAAAGAGAGGAAAAAGTATGACTTTTAAATGGTGGTTAGCACTGATTTTCCTAATGGTTTGCACATTAACTGGTATCATAACCAAAATGTGGTGCAAAGCTCCCTGAACTTTTCCAGTGAGAAACGTTCTTTCAAGTGGGGGCCGGTGGAGGGGCTGTGGGCTGGACGGGCCTCCTGGCCTCTGTGGTTATACAACTTCAGTTTGACATTGTGTACTTTGTCCTTAGTGTCAATTGTCATTTCTAATTTATAACTCCTCTCTATCCCTTCCATTTGCAGATTCTAATAGGGCTTCAGATAAGCAATTCATAGAATTGCTACCAACAAAGCTACCATTTTCTGAGAACCCGCTTTATGCTAAGCACTAGGCTTGTCATAATATATTTAATCTTTTTAATCCTAACTCTATGAGTTAGATATCATACCTATATAATGAGTAAATTGAGGCTGAAATACTTTGCCTAAGGTTTCACCCCAGGTAGATGGTGGATGCAGTGTTCATAGTGGACTCAGACTGTAAGCCAACCCACCACCTGCCCCTTCTCCCCAGGTACTGAGAGAGTCACTTGCCCCTTAGTATTGCTGTGAGATAAGAAGGAGGCACTGACTGGGTGTCATCTCTGACTATCAGAGTTAACAAGCTTTAGAGCATGCGTTTTGGACAGCAAGTTCACCAATTTTGCCCACCTTCTGGGTCAAAGGAAAAAATAAATAAAATCCGTTTGTAAAATGTAAAAGTCTATACAAATATTCCCTTTATCATTTTTTGGACAGGTAAAGTGATAAGTTAATAGTAAATTGATAAGAAGTTAATAAACAGTTAATGATAAGGCTCACATTTTAATCCATTTCAGAAGCAAGTGAGCAGAGGGAGTAGAGTTTAGCTAGAAGGGAGTTAGGGCTCACTGTTAAGCCAATAGCTCCCCTCCCCTCCTCCAGCTCCTCCCCACCTGCTTCCCCGCAACAGGAAGAACTCTCTGCAGAAGGTCTCTTCACCTTGTTGAGGCCTGGGAATGTGCAGATGTGCAGGTAAGCTGTGGACTGGACAAAGAACAGATTCTCAAGGATAACAGCATAAAGTTTGAAAATTTTATTCGAAAATAAGTACAGTCTATTGATCCGTGATGCATGCTGTACATGAATTTGGTGTTTTCATATACAAAAAAATTGGCTTCTGCTGCAAAATTATATAAACAGGTTTAAAAAACTCCTTCATCATTAACTAGTACAAACATAATTTATCAAAAATGTCATTTAAAAAAATGGCTCAATATCTTTTCTTTTATTGCAAATAAGAAAGGCAAGAGAGGGAAAATATAAATCGTGCTAAACCAGTTTTAACAACTGGTAATTAAATATTTTGTTGCATTTGCAAACTCTTCTTCAACACTTAGGTCATCTTTAAAAATGCCATAAAAAACTGCAAGAAAATCTAATTAATATGGAAGGCATTAAAAGTTTTTTGTTTTGTTTTAGTGGGGACAATAAGTCAAAGGAAGTTCACGGGGAACTAAGAATGTGTCTTCTTCCTCCAGAATTCAACCCTTGGAAGATGGGGAATGACTATGCACTTTTCTGTTTGGATCCTCCTCCACCCAGGCTTATCCACTGATTCTTGTCCCTCCTTAAATTCCAGCTGCCATTCTACTTGTAATTCTTGGTCATCATCACCCCCACTCTCTGGCCAATTTTGTCACTAACCTATATTTCCAAATTGGCTTGCTTTCTTGGCACTATGCATGCTGACACATTTTCTAGATGACAGACTAAAATAATCTGCAAAATTAAATTTGTAAAACATCCAATAGGCTTTTCAGGACGTGACATCCCTGCTCCATGGGCTTCTGGCGGTAGTCTGTGTGCCAAATGAAAGCTAGGCCCTGTCTGTTGGAACAGCAGCTGCAGAACAGCACTGTTCCTTCAAGCAGGCAAAGCGGGCCCAGGAGAAAGCAGGTGGAAAGGCAAGAGTCAGAGACTTCAACTCAATGTGTTTTTGTTTAGGAGGAAAATTATTATTCCAAATAAAAGTTTGTGTTCACCCATATTAAATATGAGAAATATAAAAACCAAAACTCCGGTCCATGTTCATACAACTCTTAAAACTGTATTTGTGTCCTGCAATCGGTGGCATATACATTTGGCTTTGTGGTTTTTCAGGGTTTCTCCAATTATTCTGAGGCCTGCCATCCCATTTTTTAAAATATTTTTTCTATACCAAAAAAAGGTGCTTTCATTTTTAATGAAAATGAAACATTTTAAGAAATGTTTGCCTCTAGGGAAAGAATAGATGAAAGTAGAAGAGTTTTTCATAAAATCTAAACACAATGTTTGAAAATTCCAACATTCAGAAGTTTGGAATTTGGTGTCTTGAATAAAAGCATTCCTAGACTTGGTCACTTCCTAGCAAAATGTCATTTCTTCTCACAAATGTGCCAGTGTGGAGTGAGGGGGAACCATTACTTACCTGAAATCAAGTACTCAGAACACCAGACTAGAAGCCAGAAATGGAGGCTCAAGTCCCAGGTTCAATAGAACTTAGAGTGTGATTTTTTTAAAAAAATAGGTCACTTTCTCTATACACAAAATTAGAATAATTGCAAAAATTAAATAATTGGGGAATGTTTTTAAACATAAAGCATTATATAAATCTATGTTACATGTGCAAATTGCTCCTGGAAGGCAGTGAGGGGCAGACAGCCACCCACAGCCTCTCCCTCAGAGAGCTGCAATTCCAGCTGGAGAGAGACCAGCCTCCCTGACGTGCTCACCGCCATCACTGCAGTGGGCCTGACCAGAGAGAGAGGGCTGGAGAGGAAGTCGCCTCTTAGGGAAAGTCTCCCGGAGACTGTGGAATTGGAGGAAGTTCTGAATTTCGGTAAAATTCTGATCAGCTAGAGAAAACTCGAGAAGGCCTTCTAGGCAAAGGAGGAGGAAGGGGGCAGGCAAGAGCAGAGACAGAGGAGTGCTAGGGGCAGGTGCCATGGCCACCAGGCCAACCTGGGAATTCACACAGCGGGACAGCAAGGGGAGGCTGGAGGATAGGGCAGGGAGGTGGGCTGGGAGTGACATGCTGATGGGAAAGCATGGGCTTCAGCTCCTGAACCGGTGGAGTCCCCGGGAGGTGTTTCAGCAGGAGCGGGATGACAGAAGAGCGGCATCATGGGAAGGATGGTTCACGCGTGGGCTGTGCAAAGGACATTGTAGAGGGAGGAAGCCACTAGGGAGCTGTCCCTCCAAAGACATAAAATGCAGGATAATAACCAAGGACTGGATGGTCATGCCAGGGAGGAAAGCATTAAGAAGTGGATCAATTCCCTGCTACTGTTGCTTTTTTAAGTTCTCTCTCTCCTGTGGAAAGCTGAGATGACTTCAAAACTTTGGAATACTGGAGAATCCCTTTGTTCATTGAAGTGAGTTTTCAAGCTCTGTAAAATAAAATTCAGTCTTTGGAAACTAACTTCTGGCTGGGGATGTGTATGGAAAATACAAGCAGATGGAAAGTTCTCCAAGAATATGTCTCCCTTCCTCAGTGAGGTGTCAGTCTCACTTTGCCTGCAGCACCTCTCAGGAGAGCCGCTCCAGGGTCAGTGACTCTACAGGGTCCCCAGACGAGGCATAGCCCTGCCCTTGGGCTATGGATGACTTAACAAAGCCATCTGTAGACAGTGGCTATTTCCTTCTTGCCCTTTCCTCTAGTTTGCTGTCTTCATGCCTTTTCTTGGCAGTTCAAACATTCAGAGAGGGCATTTATTGCCCTTTTTTTGAGATGGAGTCTTGCTCTGTTGCCAGGCTAGAGTGCAGTGGCCCAAACTCGGCTCACTGCAACCTCCATCACCCCGGTTCAAGCAATTCTCCTGCCTCAGCCTGCCGTGTAGCTGGGATTACAGGCGTGTGCCACCATGCCTAGCTCATTTTTGTATTTTTAGTAGAGATGGGGTTTTGCCATGTTGGCTGGGCTGGTCTCGAACTCCTGACCTCTCGTGATCCACCCACTTCAGCCTCCCAAAGTGCTGGGATTATAGGCAGGAGCCACCACACCGGGACTATTGCCTTTTTAAAAGATCTTCCCAAGCCCTCTACTCTGAAGTGCCCTGGCCTGCTATTGACATCATGGCTTATTCCCTTAATAATCTGATTCCAGGTGACCTCAGGGATAAAGGATGATACAGTTACATTCCATGAACTCCGCAAGTCAGCATGAGGCACAACCTGGCCTGCAACGCCATGAGACAGGAGGCACCTAAAGAACTCTTGGCAACTTCTCTATGCTACCCGAGAGGCATGTGAGCCTCTCTTTGCAGTTTCTCCTTAGTGGCCGGTGACAGTAACTGGTGTTTAGATGAAGGTGACCGTCGTTGGACTGGCATGTGGTACCTGACATTCTTCCAGAACCTTGTCTTTGCAGACTGTGGTCCCTGTGTAAAGTCCCCTGACCAGCGGATAGCCCCATGTTTCTGCTTAATGAATTTAATCGATTCTGGCATTTTCTCATAGTCTTGGATTTTCTCCAGCTCAAGCAGGACAACTTTAATTCCATCGTGAACAAGAGCATTATACATGGCTATTTGCTCTTCAGATGAACCACCCAGCCAGCTGAAGCCTGATATTTCTCTGACTAAAATGATAATCAGTCTTCTGCTTTTCTTTACGTTTTCATTAATGACCTCAACAATGTCTGAAAAACAGGAAACACAATAGAGTAAGTAAAATTCTATTTATCATCATTCTCTCCTGAACCAAAGCCACACAAGGCTTTTCACAACCGTATGGCTCCTAACGCCTTTTTCTTGCCTTACCTAAAATTAAAGGAGTTTCCCATGTTTTTAATTAATTAATTTCAAGAGACAGGCTCTTGTTCTGTTGCTCACACTGGAGTGCAGTGGCGTGATCTTGGATCACTGCAGCCTCAAACTCCTAGGCTCAAGCGACCCTCTCACCCTGGCCTCCCAGGGTTGTGCTGAGATAACAGGCGTGAGCCACTGCAAGCCTCCCATTTTATAGACTAACTCAAAAATTGGCCCTCAAAAGACAAATATTTCATTTAGAACTCAGAAAACTTTGTTGGAATTTTAAAAACTTATTATTCAATCATTTGATCTCTACCACTCCTGTTTTATTGTGTCAGTTGTAAAGCAATTGTTGGGTTTAACTAGTCATTAAGTTTTTCAAAACTAAATGAAAATCACTTAATTATTGCTCTGACAAAATATGAGAGAAGTAAATACTTTGCATTTAATAAATGTAAAAATCATCATACACTTCTGAAGAGGTTCTTAAAATTGTGAAACATATACCCCTATGCCACGATCTTCTAGAAAGATGGAATCCACATTTTACTAAGTATTTTTACAACAATAAGCCTTTACTTTGTTCCATCACACACATACCTTCCCCAACGTAGTCATCCCTTCCATAAATAAACAGCTTATATCCACACTGTTTTTCCAAGACCTCAGGCAAGACTTTAAACACAAAAATATCACAGTCAGAGGTAGACCCTTCCCCAACGGTCTTTGGATACAGTATATATGCGTCATAGGTCTTTCCATCTGAAGCTAAAGGAAAAACATAATGTATTTAGAACCACAAGGCAAAAATAAGAGATTTGATAAAGTCAGTATCACAAACATTCATTACACAATGAACTATTCATCTTTTTTTGTACAATGGCATGACTGAAGCAGCAATACCAAAAATATAATCCCTTTAAAAAGTGTTCATCTCTTACAAGGTTTCTATTTCTTGTGTTTTACTGCAAATTTGTTCTTCTATTTGGAGGCTGCCTCATATATTCTTAGTAGAGAGCCATCCTTAAAGTCTCCCTGTTCTCATCTTCTTCCCCAAAGGTCTCAGCCCTGAATTCTATCCATTCATTTTGTTTTAGATATTGTGGTATTCCTTTTTTTTTTTTTTTTGCAAAGTTTAAACAAAGGAGCGAGAGAGAACCTCCCTGATGCACGAAGATCTAGTCATTTCATTTCTTTCATTAAGGTATGATTTATGTCTGTCCTATTCATCACAGAGCAAGGCCTCCCAATGGCTTGTGCATAACTGAATTTATAAACAGATGCTCTAAATACCTGTTTATTCTACCAATATGAATGTTGACTCAAGAACGTAGAAAACAATGATATTCAGCCTAATGAGTTATAAAACTATAATTCTGTGTAAGAATAACCAGTATTCTTGTATATGCCACTTTTCATTTTAGAAACCCTCTTAGTAAAAACCCTCTTAGTCATCTTTCTACATCTCCTTACTATCCCTTATCTCCAACAAGAAATACTGCATGGAATACAAAATTATACCTTTTATTGGGAGAAAATCATAGCAGGAATCCCTGTACCAAAGCACAATGTCAATCTTGAAGATTTTGTAGATGAAAAGAGAACACACAATTATGACTGTCAATGTGACACATATACCAATCATCTGCTTCTGGAAATTAGTGACTATAGCAAAAAAAAAAGGGGAGAAAAAATATTAGAACCAAAAAAATAAAAACTTTGAGCACAGCAAATTAAATATCTTCATCTCAGAGAGCCCATATTTGGGAATGGCCTGCATTCAGACAGTATTAACTCATTCATTATTATCACTTTGTAATGGATACTAATGTACAAAGCAGTCTAGTATGGATTATATAAAACTAAGGTGCATTCTATGAAGTTTCTACCTAAATAGCATAATATACAATAACATGGAAAAAAAATACCAAAGACCATAGGATGGAGCATTCCACAGTAAAACAGGGAAAAGTTAAAATCACTCAAAAGCCTACAAAAGTTCCCTGAGGTCAGAAAGTCCATTGGGTAAAGCTAAAGACTGGTGGAAAGGGAAAAAGGTAGAGGCTTAGGGAAGTTTCACATTTCCACATTCTCCTGGCCTCCTTCTCTACCTAGTTATCCAATAATTAAAGAGGAAGTTGGAGAGCAGATGCAGTAGGTGATGGGGAGGGGGCTAGAGAAGAAGAAGAAAGAGGGAAGAAAAAGAAAGTACCTTCTAAATATCAGGAACCATATAAGCATCCAGAAAAGGGAATCTAAAAGCTTTATTTATTTTTCCAATTTAGATGATTTGGATATAAAACAGAAATTAAGTTATACCATTTTCCAGACAAATATCCAGTTGGCCCAAATGATAGTTCACATTTACGGTCTTAAGTACTGTCGCTTCATACAAGAGCATGATGTCTGCAGTAATAATCCTCCAGATTTATTTTTCTTATTTAAGACCACCATGACTATACTTGTCCTTTACAGTTCCCTATGACTTTTACAGGTGTCCACAAAAACACACCCATGCAAACACTGACTCTCACTTGCACAAATACTGCTGAGATTTTGATTGAAATTTTTTGGAATCCGTAGATTCATTTGGGGAAGAACTGACATCTTTATAATATCAAGTCTTTCAATCTATGAACATTGTATATCCCTCCATTTAGTTCTTCTCTAATTTATCTGAATATTTTTTAGTTTGTATTACAGAGATCTTGAACAGCTTTTGCTAGATTTATTCTTAAGTATTTCATGATTTTTGATGCTACCGTAAATGTTATCTTTTAAATGTAATTTCTATTTATATGCTGCTAGTATTTAAACATATATAGAAGTTAATTTATAGAGTCTTTCAGATATTCTTCCGTGCACGCAATTATAATATCCTATGTTTAATTAAACCAAAAATTACCTTAAAATGTTTCACAAATACTTTCAATATTATGTTTTATTATACCAATTCATGAAACCCAGTGACTTCTGATGTCCTCTTTGAAAGTGGATATTTAGTCTTACCCTATGCATCATCAATGTAGTCATTTACTTCAAAATATTCATTGTATATTCAAAATATACAATGTACCAGATCTAACTTGCCATTAGCTGTGGAAATAGAATGATTACTAAGATAAATGGTTGCCACCATCACAGAATTTACAGTTAAGTATAGAAAACTAAGTACCATAGATCCTGTGACATATGGTGCTACAGAAGTACATACAGAGGCCCTAACCTCCTCTCTTTGGGCCAAGAGCTGGGTTAAGAGCAGGCAGCAGGACAGAAAAGCTTCCAAGAAGAGAGAGTTAAGCAGAAGAGTAAAAGAGAAATAGAAGTTACCCAGGTAATGAGGAAGTGAAGAGTGTGCTAAGCAGAGGAAATGGCATTTCAAACTTCAAGGTCATGGAATCTTACTAAATCAAACAAAATTGCATTTCAATTAGTTTGTTGTTTACCTGGATATATTAACTGGATATATGCTGCATCTATACCATGTGTATTCTTGGCGAAACAGGTAAATGGATGTTTATAAAATCTACTTTCAATTTCTGATATATTAAGCACTGTGATGAGGGTACTCCTTCTTTTGTTTGCAGGATTTTCCACACTATTCGAGAGAGAGAGTAAATAAACTTGTGTAAGTAAATTGCATCAACTACAAATAAGACCTGTATACCCTGTGTATTTCCTTATTTGTGACAAAATTGCAGCCGAAATAATCACCCTGCCCAATCACAGTCACAACCTTCAGACTGCTGGCAACACTAATCTGAGATTTTATAACCCCAAGACCACTGTCAGTAACAGGCTCAGTAGCAGAGAAAGCAAAAATAATTACCACTTCCAAGAAGAAAAATGTAGACAAATGCATTGTGTTCCCCATGGGGCACAGAGGAGATACTAAACAAGAGGAGAAAGTGCTTTGCAAGTGTTGTGAAGGAGAGGTCATGGGAAGCCAGGAGATCCTTGTCCCATAGATGAGCAGTAGGAAACCAGTAGAGGCTTTTGAGAGCAGCGGATTGCCTGATTCTTGAGCTCATTAATGAGTCTCTTCTAAGCTACTTGAGGAATATGAAGAATAATGAAAGATAATTGCTTCGTTGAAATGTTGCAACATGTATAACGTAAGAGAAAGGCTTCTAAGTGGTCTGCAATTTGCACCGCAATGGCATGTATTTTTTACCTTAAATGTACAAGATCTTATAAATTCTACTTAGCTTACAAAAAAAAAAAAGGCAGCAAAGGGTTAGGAGCAACTAACACTTGCTTTTAAACTAAACCAACAAGGTTACATAAAATGTCACGTAGGATTTAACATCAAAATGTGAATAACTCTTAGCATACATACCTGTAATAGTCTTCCCCTAGCACTGGGTCATCTTCATCAATTACTGACCCATTCCACTTCCAGTAAGCAATGTCACTCAACTGGCCAGTGACATTACAGATCAATTGTATCTGGGATCCTGCAAAGAATGTATTTTTAATCTTAATATTAATTGACATTTTCTGATCTATCTAGATTAATAAATGGCTATTGAATTAAAATTTTAAATATAGAAATGCAAAAAGAAAAAGGAAAATTACCCTAAACCCACCACCCAGAGAAAACCACTATTAGTAACCTTATGTATCTCATTCCTTATCTTCTCTATGAACATGTGCAGTTTTTGAAATGGGGTCTTTTTGCCTACTATTTTGTAATTACTGTGGATTGGGAATTTGGGCCCACATGATTTGTCTTCCAAAATAGACTCTGTCGTGGCTGCTTAGCACTCCCTAATACATATACCCTATGATTAACTTTTTTTATTAATGAACACAATTTCCTAATTTTTCGTTATTAATATTTTAATGAACATCCTTATTTGTACACATCCTGAAGTATTAAAATCTGGAAGTAAGATTGAATTAAAGAAGCATATTTTAAAAGCTAACCCCCTCTCTTTAGTGAGGGTGTATCAGTCTACACTCTCTCCAATAGTGTATGTGAGCACAATTTTCCCCAAAACCTCCAGATAACAATTGTTTTGGTTAGACATTGCCTTTCGAGAGAAGAAAACGTCACTTAAGTTTTCATCTACATTTCTTGAATTTACGGTGAATCAACATGCTTTTTTTCATTAGCTTGGTGCTCACTGGCCTTGCTTTTTAAAAACTGTTATCCCTCTATCCATTATTTAATTCCGTTTTTTAAAATGAGACAGAGTCTCGCTCTGTCACTCAGGCTGGAAGTGCAGTGGCACAATCTCGGCTCACTGTAACCTTGTCCTCCTGGGTTCAAGCAACTCTCATGACTCAGCCTCTTGAGCAGCTGGAACTACAGGCGTGCACCACCACACCCAGCTAATTTTTGTATATTTAGTAGAGACGATGTTTCAACATCTTGGCCAGGCTGGTCTCAAACACCTGGCCTCAAGTGATCTGTCCACCTTGGCCTACCAAAGTGCTGGAATTACAGGCCTGAGCCACCACGCCTGGCTGGATGCATGCTTTAAATTTCCGTTTTTCTGAGATTAATATTCAGGGTTTTGGTTTTTTTAGTTTTTTCCTCTCTTATAAATTCCACATATTTTCAAAGTTTTTCTAAGATATTTTATGGACACTTCTAAGACATTTACTGGTGCAAATGGCATTTGTTTTTGTATTATGTTTTCTAGCTGGTTATTGCTAAGCAAGTCTTATATTTTAGAACATTAATTCTAAATGTTAATTTATCTGACTAATTTATATAGAATTAATTCTAGTTTTTCCCAGGAATTTTCTTGGGATTTGTATGATCAGGAAACAATAAAAATGTCTTTTTTCCCTTGTGGTAAGCATACCTTGTTTTTTTCCTTCAATTGCATTAGTAGGCACTTCTAGACTGTGTTCAGTAACAGTGGTTACATGGGCATCTTTGTCTTGTTCTTGGCTTTAGTGGGAAGGTCTATAGTATTTCACCATTAAGAATATTAGTGACTATTGGCTTGCATTGATGTTATTTATTAAGTTAAGGAAATATCTCTCAACTCCTATTTTTCTAAGTCATTTTAGGAGCAATGGTATTGGATCTTATTGCCTGTT
Organism: Nomascus leucogenys; assembly: GCF_006542625.1. Taxonomy (NCBI): domain Eukaryota; kingdom Metazoa; phylum Chordata; class Mammalia; order Primates; family Hylobatidae; genus Nomascus; species Nomascus leucogenys. The sequence goes on from NC_044394.1 coordinate 81,684,596, forward strand.
TAACACCCTTCAAGATAATCCTATGACAGGGTACTATATGCTTCTGATCCACTGTCAATATAATACATTAAAATAATTATTTCCTAATTTGAAGCTTTTTTTTTAGATTGAGAGATCAATGCAGCCTAGGCATCAGAGCTCTCAATTACACACTTCTAGGGCAGGCATTTTCAGTAGGGGCTGTGGTGGCCAGCAGGGCAAAAACTGGTTCTTGGGGAAGAGGCAAGAAAACCTTAGATATTACAAGATATTACATGGTTTGTGGTACTCCAAAGGGCCACAGTATGTCAGCAGATATAAAAGATAACTGTGGTACTGAAATTTAAAGACAGGAAAGAGAATTAGATGGAAGAAGACTTTTTAGACTCTAAAGGGGAACAATTTAAAACAAAAAAGATGGTTGAGAAACATTGTTCTAGAGCCTATTGGTCCATATTTAATTTTGAGTTTTGACATTTTTGTTTCTATCTAAGAATGTCTTTCTACCACCTTCCACCATAAATAACAAGTACAGAATTGGCCAAGTACAGAATTCACAGATCACAAGCATATACTTTCTAACCTCTGTATGGTTCTTGACTGCTGTCATGCAGTTACTATTACAGAAGACAATTCCAAGGCCAGCCTATTTTGGGTCCTCTGATACAAAGAACCACTTTTTCTCTCTGGATCAGTGGTTTCCAACAGAACTGTCAGTGATGATGGAAATGTTCTATATTCATGCTTGTCTGTACAGTAGTCACTTGTCACTTGTGGCTATTATGCCCTTGAAATATGGCTAATGTGACAGAGGAACTAATTTTTAATTTAACTAAATGAATCAATTGACTTAATTTTACATGTCCATAACTCCGTGTGGCTAGTAACTACTGCACTGAACAGTGCAGAGCTAGATGCTTGTGGGGTTCTTTCTTTACTCTTGAATAAAAAATGTTCACTAACTTGGAAAAGTACTTTTCTAGAATGAGTACCATCTTTGGGGCCTGTAGCCTTACTCTTCCGACTCAAAGCTTGGATCTGGTCATAAGAAATCCAGTCCTGAAAGTGTAACACTGCTGATGTCTGTCGTACAATGATCAATTCTTCAGAAGTTCTTTAAGATGTCAAATACAATTTTTGTTTAATTCAGAGATAAGTAACACCTGCCGTATTGATTCGCTTTTACAGCAAACCCTAATTTTGTCATTAAATATTTTAACTCTATGAAAAAGGAAAAGAAAGAAATCCAACCCTGTACCAGTCAACGGCATTGCTGGTTCCTAGGCCTTTTGACCTTGGTGTCTGGTTGGTGTTTCCATGGTAGTAGGTGTCCACAGAAAAGTAGGGCTGGAGATATCAGACATGGCAAGATGTTTGCCATAGAGGCAAGAAATACAAAAGATTAAGATATAATTTGTGTCACTTTCCCTCTATTTATAGACATATTCAGTAAATGGCTTAGATTATATAAAGATACAATTTATCTTACTCTTATGTTTTTTTTTAAAGAAAAAAAAAGCCGATTCCAGCATATCCTCACTGGAGCCCTCTTACCCAAGTCTACTTCCATTGTCTCATTAGCTGGGCTCACAATCACAGGCCTTGTGGGTTTGTTTTCCTCTGAAAGAAAAACATCCATAAGGTTTGTCAATCTCTTACAGATCAGAATCTCAAGTGACGACAACACTTAGCAAAATGTACTAAATGACTTCTGGCCAGATACTCCATCAAGTGTTCAAAGCACATATGCCAGGAGACATGAGGCAGAAAGTGAAGGAAGAAAGCTGAGGCAGAGGCCACAGCACACTGTGAACCCCGGGGCAGAGCTAGACCTTCTGAATCCATAGAGTGGGGTGCTACTGAAAAACACACACATCACCAAGACCCTGGGTCCCCAGACAAGTGCCTCTCTTAAGTGAAAGCATGTCAGGAAAGGCGAAAGTAGTGGGAAGTCACTTCCTTGAATTGGGTGTTATTGGCCAGAAGGGCTAGTCAGTACTAGACCTGCTTGCATTTAATGACTGTGTTAATGACCCAATAGTAAGAACTACAGGGTTATGGAATAATGCTGTAATTTATTAAAATAGGCAAAAAAGTATCAAGGAGCCCCAGAAATTAATCTGACTTATTTATGAAAAGATTGGCTTCAGGGGTTGATCTGTGGCCATGAAGAAACTATGAGAAACTATAAAATTGAGCACTCGGTATTCCCCCAGTCAAAAAAAAAGTGAATACCATGAAGGTAGGATATTCTCTGTTTTGTTCCCTAATGTATACCTATAACAGTTCCTGAAACATAGTAAATGCTCAATAAATATTTTTGAATCCTTGAGTGAACAAAAAGCGCTAAGCATCCTTGGTGTGGGCCTTGGGAAAAAAACAAAATATTACCTCACTCTGAGTAGAGTATATTGTTTCTACAAATGGGATCAGAAAAGGAAACAGAGAATATCAAAAACACACTTAACCTGGCCGGGCGCGGTGACTCACACCTGTAATCCCAGCACTTGGGGAGGCCAAGGCGGGCAGATCACGAAGTCAGGAGATCGAGACCATCCTGGCTAACATGGTGAAACCCCGTCTCTACTAAAAATACAAAAATTAGCTGGGCGTGGTGGCGGGCACCTGTAGTCCCAGCTACTTGGGAGGCTGAGGCAGGAGAATGGCGTGAACCCAGGAGACGGAGCTTGCAGGGAGCCGAGATCGCGCCACTGCATTCCAGCCTGGGCGACAGAGCGAGACTCCATCTCAAAAAAAAGAAAAAGAAAAAAAAATACACTTAACCTAGCTTAAATATTCCCCAGTGCCCAGTTCTCTCTCAAGTTCTACTCGCTGGTTTGGTTGCTATGTTTCAGGAAAGGCAAACCAGAGCTACCCAATGACAGGCTGCTAAAAACTCAAGAACATGGTTTGATACAAAGACCATTGAAAATTAGGATTCACTGACGCTTGTGGGACCATGGCAAGGAATTAACTTTTATTTAATAAAAATATGTTTAGGAAAATAAAGTATTATATAACTGGAAAAATGAAGCTATTTATAGGGTGATCATATTCTGAGTTTGCTTGGGATAGTCCCAATTTATACCTGTTGTCCCAGCGTAACTACTAATAGTCACCCCTATAACCGGCAAAAAAGTTCTGATTGGAATAACTCTTATTTTATTACATAAAGCTTACAAAATCTCAATATTTACAAAAAGCTTGAGCATTCTGACTATCCCCTGGCAATTTGTGCATTTTGTTTCATTTTGCTGTGATATAGTTTTCAATATGAAACATGGTTAATGCAGAGTTGAAAGACACAAGAAAATTAACAAGAACAATCATCCTACATCTATTAATTAAATAGCCGTTTTGCACCAAGCATTTCTTTGCACCAGGTACACAAGTTTCATGTACCCCATATCTCTAATCTTCCCAATAACCTTGGGAGATGGCATCATCTTGTTACAGAAGAGGAAACAGGATTAGAGAGGTTAACACCTAACACAGAATGAACAGGAGGTAGATTCTGGAAATGTGACTAATTCCAAAGCTCATTAGTGTCCACACCGATGCTTGCTGCTAGACACTGAGACTCACTGAGATTCCCCAGGTGCAGGCTCTCAGAACATTCCCATATACCAGCCAGAGGGAGCCCCAGAGCTTTCAGTAAGAACCATTTTTAGCCATGCCAAGGAACAACCCTCTTAGATCAGTCGGAAAACACAGCTTATAATGTCTCTATTTAATTAGAACTACATCTGAAGCAGGAATGGAAAAACATTACACAGTATTTAGTAACAAAAAAAAACAAAACTAAAGCCATGTGACTTCTGTGGTATCATTGAGGTCGTCTTGGATTTGGTTTCTTCATGGATAATGAAAGTAATATTAGAATCATAGTCTCTGGGCCTTCCCAGATCTAAACTTTTTAAGGCTGGAGCTATGACTCACCTAGAGTAATAAATTCTATTACCCGGGTAATAGGATATTGCTTGCCCAAGTATGTGTAGGATGCATGACATGTATAGTTTCCTCTATGCTTTTCAGCCACATTCATCACGATGAGCCTATCCTTGACTCCACTAAAGTGTATATTGTCAAGAAGTAGAGGTTTGCAATCCTAGATAAAGGGAGAGAGAAGCATTGAAAACCAATAACCAATAACTTTCCCCAACCTACCAGTCAAAGGAACTCCATTTTTTTCACCTTAGCAAATGTTATATTTTTAGAAAGTGACTGAAGAGTTCCTTACATATAGTAAGTTTTAATATTGGTTTTTTGGAAACATTAAGTTTTCAAGTCTATGAGACTTGTACTATGAAGTGAAGGCCAATTTATTTTGCAAGAAAAACATGTTTGAAAAAAATGTTAACACTATATAGTTTCTTAACAATACTTCACTTCAATTATATTATTTATTTAGTACGTCTTAAGCTCTACAAGATGATTCCCCATTTACATTCCACCAGACTAGGTAGATTAAAGTTACCAAAACATGGGGTGTTCCATGGAAAGCTAGTCAACTCACTTTTAAGACAGTTATGGAAACTAGTAGGTTATTGGAAGACCATATCTTCAATAAAACACACATAGTATGTTTTGTAATAAATAGTTACATCTTCAATACCTTAAGCTTATAATCAGCCTTCTCTTTAAACATCTATTTCTAGTACTTTTCTCAATTACATCTTATTAAACTAAATAAAAACAATAGCAAACAAATTTCTAGTTAAGCTTCAGATTAAGTCAATGCAGTCTTACAATTCTTTTTAGGGTCCCTATCAAGTTTCACCATTAAAGAAAAAACAATATGCAAAATAAAAAGGTACTTTGCAGATACATTCTATTGTCCGGGGAACTATTTTATTTTCTGGAGAAGTGAAATGTCATATTTAAAATAAAATTACCTTATACCACTGTAATTTAGGTAACTCATTATTTTCATTTTTAAAAAACTCCATATAAGGGCACACAAGTCCTCCATCTCCTGCAACGGGTAGTTTCTGCTTAAATATGGCTTGTGCATTATAACACAAGTTAGGCTCATTCTCCACAAATTTTGCAGTTGTTTTAATTCTGAAGCAGTAAGATGAATTTCTAAAATAAAATAAAATAGATAAGTTAAGCATTATTAAAAGTATTTCTGTCCTTAACAACTGCAGGAAACTAGAACATGTTTGTAACATACTAATTCCTCGCTTACCTTACCACACAATAGTAATGTCCTGAATCCTCCACCTTAGCAGGAACAAACCAAAGTTTCTCTTTGTGCTGATGAATCCTGGAGGTTTGTTCTGTAGATACAGGTGTCTTGCTGTCATCTTTATACCAAGTTATAGTGCCTTTGTGTTCATTTGGGTTAAGAGGACAGGGACGAACATCAATTTCATTTGCAGATGACACTAAAATTATTTTTTCTTCACGTTCCTTGCATTTATCTTTGAAAGGAAGAAGGGTGGAAGCAATTTACATAAAAATCTGCCAGTGTGTCTTGATTTAATATCTACGAAGAAATACATTGATTATTAAATACATCAATTCACATTACATATAAAAGCTTTATCGCCTTGTGATGAGGGCATTATCTGGGGAGTCTGAGAAGCATATTCAAGGCCAGCTGCATCACTTACTGCCTGTGTGCTGTATCCCTGGCAAGTTATCTAACATCCTTCACCCCCTTTTCACTTATCTAAAAAGTGGGGATAATGTAGGAGGAGAGACATGACTTTCAGTACAAGATGGAGTAACAGAAACTGGATTTACCTTCCCACATGAACAACTAAAAAATGGACAAAATATATGAAACAACAGTATTCAAGACATTGAACATCAGAAAACAAAGCAGAGAAATCCCAGAAAGATGGAGAAGAAAGGAGGTGTCCAAAATTACAGCCAGGCCATGACATTGCCGAGAAAAAGCACAGGCAAAGCCCAGTGAGTTGAGGAGATGGAGCTGAGAACCTGGGTAGAAAAGTTTGCAGAGCAGAGTACCCAAGTACTTAGAGCTGCATAATGACAGGGAGAGAGTCTCGGGATAACTGAGAGTCTCCCCCAAGTTTTCAGCTGAGTATCAGTCAGTGTAAGCATATAAGAAAATGACCCAAGGCTAGAGGGAGTAACACGTGGAGCACACCCAATGCTGGAAACAGTTGCTGTTCCCAACAGCCAGAGTGGATAGCCTCATTAAAGATAAGGCATCAGGCAGAGTACCCAGAAGGGTTCTGACTCAGTCATTAGGGAAAATTAGGCCTAGAATAAACTTTTGCCTGATCCTAATAAAGCTTAAAAGCAAGACCAGAAAGGATTAAACCATTTCCAAGTAACAATCATGTGGTAGAACAAAGCTCAAGAACATTTTGGGGAATATGAAAATATCCAGCACCCAACATGGTCAAATCCACAATGTCTGACATCCAAAAAAACACTAGGCATGCAAAGAAGCAGTAACATACAACCAACGATAAGGAGGAAAAAAAATTGATCAGTCAAAACTGACCCAGAAATGACACAGACAATAGGCTTAATAAATTTAAAAATTAAAATAGTCTATTACTATTGTATTCCATTTATTCAAGATGCTACAGGAAAGATCAAACATGATTAGTGAAGACATGAGAGAGATTTTAAAAAACTTTTAGAGATGAAAACAATAATGTTAAGTTACAAAAAACAATGGATGGGATTAATGGCAGATTTGATACTGCAGGAAAAAAAGAGATGAGTGAACCTGAAGACACAGCATTAGAAATTATCCAAAATTAAGCACAGAGAAGAAAATAACAGAATAAAATGAGCAGGGAATTATTTTACTTAGGACAACTTCAATACATGTAATATGAATCACTGAAGAAGAAAAATGTGGAAAACAGAAAATATATTTGAAGTTTTTCAAGATGTGACAAAAATGAGGTACACATAGGTCCCCAAATCACAATGAACTCCAAGCAAAAGAAACATAAAGCAAACTATAAACACATAATAATTAAATTGTTTAAAACCAGTGACAAAGATAAAATCTTCTATGTAGCCAGGGAGAAATGACACAATTATTGCAGAGGACAAAGACAAAAAATGATGCAGCCTTCTTTCCAAAAACAATACAAGCCAGAAGACAGTAAAACAATATCGCTAAAGTACCGAAAGAAAAAGTCCACCTAGAATTCCATATCCCGTGAAAATATATTTAAAATTTAGGAAAAAATACTGACTTTTTCAGATTTGCCAAAGCTGTAAAATGTCATCACCAGTAGATCTGCATTACAAGAAATATTTAAGTCCTTCAAAAAGGACGATATTCTAAGATGAAAATGAATCTACACAAAAGAACGAATAGCAACAAAAATGGGTAATTATAAGATCATCTTTCTTATTATTTAAATCTCTTTAAAGAAAACTGTTTAAATAAAAAATAATAAAATGCTATAAAGTTTATAACAAATAAAGAAGTAACATATTTGGAAATAATAGGGCAAAGTTCAAGAAAGGAGAAATGGGTATATACTGTCTTAACTTTGTATACTATAGGTGAAACTGTATAGCATCACTTGAAGGCAGACAGATAACTTAGAGATGGTTATTTAAGCCCCAGAGCGGTCATTAAAAAGCACATACACAACAAACAGTTATGACTAAAAAGCCAAAAAGCGAAATAAAATGAGTCCTAAAAATGCCAACTAATCTAAAAGGCAGCAAAAAAAGGGAAAAAAATAACAGAATTGATGGGACAAATAGAAAAACAAATAGCAAGATCCCAGAATTAACCCTAATATATGAATAATCACACTAAAATTTCAAATAGTCCAAACACTCTCATTGAAAGGCAGAAATGATCAGATTGGCTAAAGAAAGGCCCAACTACATGGTGCCTAACATAAACACATACACCTACACACACAGATTTTATAAATAAAGGTAAAAATAGATTAAAAAGAAAAGAAAAATATTTGCCAGGCTAACACTCATGAAAAGAAAGTTTGATTAATTAGCTAGGGTTAACCATTTCACAATGTATACATATACCAAAACATCACATTGTACATTGTAAATATACACGATTTTGTCAACTATACCTTAATAAAAATTTATTAAAGCTTGAGTGACTATTATTATCAAAGTAGATTTTACAGTAAAAATATTACAAGAAAAAAGGGGCATTTCATAAAAATAAAGAAATCGGCCGGGCGTGGTGGCTCATGCCTGTAATCCCAGCACTTTGTGAGGCTGAGGCAGGTGAGTCACCTGAGGTCAGGAGTTTGAGACCCGCCTGGCCACATGGTGAAACTCTGTCTCTACTAAAATACAAAAAAAATTAGCCAGGTGTGGTGGTGGGCACCCCTAATCCTACCTACTTGGGAGGCTGAGGCACAAGAATCACTTGAACCCAGGAGGTGGAGGTTGCTGTGAGCCGAGATCGCACCACTGCACTCCAGCCTGGGTGACACAGCGAGACTTTGTCTCAAAAATTAATAAATAAATAAATAAATTTTAAAAAAATAAAGAAGTCATTAACCAACAGGAACACAATAATACCAAATGTTTATGTAGCTGCTAACAGTGCTTCAAAATACATGAAGCAAAAACTGATAGAACTGCAAGAACTGGAGAAACTAGTTCTGCAAGAAACTAGAGAAACCCTACTCACAAGGACTGATAGAACAAGCAGTAAAATTAAACGGATAATCAGTAACAATATAGAAGATTTGAACAACACTATCAACCAATTTGACATAATTGATATTTGCAGAAAATTCCAACCAACAACGGTAGAACACTACATTCTTTTTTAACTGCACACACAAAACTTAGCAAATTTTCCATATTCTTCCCCATAACCCAAGACTCAGTAAATTTAAAAGGATTCAAATTAGACAAAACTTATTCTCTGGTGACAATGGAATTAGATTAGAAATCAATAATAGAAAGATATCTAAGGAATCCCTATATATTTGAAAACTAACATACTCCTAAATAACTCATGAGTCAAAGAAATCAAAAAGAATATAAAGTATTTGTATCTGAATGATAAGGAAAACATAACACATCAAAACTTGTGGCATTCAATGAAAGCAGTACTTGGAAATTGCTAGCCTTAAATGCCTATAATTTTTTAAAAATTTCAAATTGATGATTTGAGCTTCTACCTTAAGAAACTGGAAAAAGAACAAAGTAATTCCAAAGTAAGCAGCAAGCAGAGATTCTATGCCTGGGTCTTCATTTACGAAGGTGACTGAGTGACAAAACAGAGACTAATGCAATTGAAAGATTTGTATTACTTAGTGGTTCAGACAGAAGGGGTGTGCCATACCATGCAAAACCACAGGGAGAATCACCAGATTGGGTTAGGAGGCAGAAGCAGAAACAAAAGGAAAGCCTAGGCCAGCGTCTTTACTGGGGTTCCCATGGGAAAGGCAAGGCAGGGCAGCATAAACAGCTTCAGATTGGCCCATTTGAACCATTTTTGCAGGCTTTGGGCATAGAGGCTGTCCCCAGTTCTCCGGTACCTGGCCCTGTGTTGATTGAGCCTAGGGTAACGTTGGTTTGGGTGTGTGAGAGTTGGATAAGGAGGTGAGTGGGGTACAGTCTTGGGTCAGGCAGTCTCACAAGAAGGGCAAGCTGTAAGCTGTCCACAACACACCTAGGAACTGCTTAGCTCCTGGTGGAGCAGTCTCTCCCTAGATATGAAACACCTTCTAGAATGTCAAAATATGGTAAGATACAGAAAATAAAAAACATAATTAATATAGCAGAAGAAGTAAGAAGAAAATATAGATCAGAGAGGAAATCAATGAAATAGAAAACAGAAGAACAGTGAAGAAAAATCAAAGATACCAAAAGCCGATTGTTTCATAAAATCAATAAAATTGATAAATCTTTAGCCAGACTAATCAGGAAAAGAAAAAGATGACATCTCTTTTTTAAATAATTTGTAAAGGGTAGTGAGGGAATGTTATAAACAATGTTATGCCAATAAATTTAATAACGTAAATGAAATGAGCAAATTTTCCAGACTATTAAAGCTCCCTTGAGAAGAAGTAGATAGCCTGGATTGCCCTGTATCTATTAATACTGTCTTCTATTCAAAGAAATTGAATTCGCAGGGTTTCCAATATGGTGGAGTGGGGGTCTCATAAATCATTCCTCCATAAAGGCAACAAAAAGACTGGCAAAAAATTTCAAAAATCAAAGGCTTGCAATAACCAGAAGAGCATTTATTAGAAAATAAGGAAACAAACAGAAACATGCCAAATCACAGATCAGCAGGGTTTGTAGCTTTATAACTTAAATGACTTCCATCCTACTCTTCCCAGCTCTAAAATAGCCATGAATATCAGGAGCTTTGCAGACACAAAGGCTTTGAAAACCAGCAGGCTTGCAAGAACAGAGAGGGTTTGGAGCTCCTCAAAAAGTCCCATTTCCAGAGCATTGCCACTCTTTGACTTGACCGGCAGGTCCTCAAAGTCACATTCATAGGGTGGTGTTGTTATTGACCTCACTAAGAGCTCCACAGAAAAAGCACTATCCCCAAGGTGTTTGCTGGAAAAACTCAGTGTTAATTGTTTTTTACAACTGCCTAAAGCTGCAATACCAGAGCCATAACCTCCAGAGGGCTTTAAAAAGCTCTGGCACATTCCTGGGCAACCCAAAAGGGTGCCCATGTATGTAGGGCTGTGTGCATGCCCAGGAAATTGCATAGAAGGCACCAGGCTGTCATTTCTGGATGACTCTGAGGTCATACACAAGCAGGAAGTGAAGGCTAAGGCCTTAAACAGCCTTAGTGTTAAAGGTATGCTCCAACACACATGGAGCTCCTCGGCAAAGGGGAGAAAACTTACTGGACCAAGGAATTTAAGTCAATCTCTGGCTCAGTCCTTAAAGTTCTTATCTTTCCTAACTACACTCCATGATCCCATTCAGTCTCATGATTCTCATACCAGCCACTTGCTGAGGTCTCCAATTTTATGTATTCAACCCAGACCTTTCCCTCAGGCTGTAGACTGCCTACTCAAAGTCACCATTTAAACATCTAATGGACAGCTAAACTTAACATGTCCAGTCTGAAAACCTGATCTTCCCCATCCCGTCAATGGCAATTTCACCTTGCATTTGCTCAGGCCAAAATTCCCTGAGATAATTCTTGATTCTTCTCTTTCCCTCACATCTCACATCTGACCCAATTCCAAATCCCTCTTGGTTCTGTTCCCAAAATATTTCAAAATTTGTCTACTTCTCACTTCCCCTTGCCACCCTTTGATAAGCTATCAACATTTCTTGCCTAGATAAAGCCATCATCATGGCTTGCCTCTTAACTGGCTTCTCTATTTCTCTTTGGCTCCCTCAGATCTATTCTCAAAACAGGAATCAAAACGTAAGTCAGATCACCTCTCTGGTTTTGAACAAAGAACCCTGCAGTCTTCCCATCTCAGCCAGACTACAAGCCAAGACCCTAAGAAAGGGTGCAACATTCTATATAATCAACCCTCCGCCATCCCCCCATTACCCAAACAACCTGGTCCCTTATGACTTCCCTCATCTCTCACTATGCTCCAGCCACACTGATATTTTTATTCTGAAAGCATGCCAAATACTCTTGGCCTCTGGGCCAAGAATATTCCAGCACATGCTGCCTGGAATATTTCCACACCCCAATCTGATATCCAAATAGCTCTCTTTTCCCCTTCCTTAAGGTCAACTCAAAAGTCAACTTCTCAGGGAGGTTTTTTCTGGCCACATTCAAAAAATTAACCTCCTGCCCACTCTAATGCCGAAACCTTATACTCCTTTTTCCTGCTTTTTTCCTCCCTATACTTGCCATCATATGACACAATATACATCTCCTTATCTGTTATCTTTCTCTTCTACAAGAATATAAACCCTATACAGGCAGGTATTTCTGTCTGCACTATTCCCTGCTGTATCCCCAGTAGCTAGCACCTAGCACAAAGAGAAGAGATTAGAGAAAATGAAGAAATGGAAAGAAAAAGAAGTGTATCTTGATGACTTCCAGCTGTGGGTTCATAAAGACTATGCATAATATCTCCTCCAGATGAAAGTCAGAATTTCCCATATCACACTTTCTACCAGCAGCCAAGTGGAAAGAGGCCTGGACCTAGATTGGAGACCTAGATTTTAGCCTTTGTTCCAAAACTAGCTACATGACCTTGGGCTCTTAACCTCACTGGGCCTCGGTTTCCCACTCTGTATGGGAGAAAATGAGAGGAAAATGCTGAGAGGAACTTCCAGCAGTACAGGTCTATGACCAGGAGGCTCTGTGCCCAGGGATTCAACAGGGACGATTATGAGAAATGACTCTGTTAGGGAAGGTACTTCATGTATTCTAAGTAACAGATTTTCTTAGCAGATAAGAACACAGAGAAATACTTAACTTACCAGCCTCCAGAGAAGAAATCAGTAGAGCTATGAAACAAATAAGTCTGAGTAACACTTTCATATTCTCCTGGAGAAATGGAGGAATGAAAGAAAGACAGAAGCAAAAACGTTACTTTTCCAGCAAATCTCCAAAACTAAATATACCCACACCGGCCCTGTCCCCACCTTCACCCCCAAGTCACACTGATGAATTGGTTTTTCTACATCATGAAAGTTATCATATTTGACTTCTGGTTAGAAAATGGGGCGGGGAACAAGAAGGGATAAAGAGTTTTCACAAAATTGAGAACAAACTCAAAAACTTAAGATTTTAAACACTTCTACTTTCTGTCCCATTATACATTTCCAGTCTTGGATCCCATTTAAATTTCCCCAAATCTAGTCTACATCCAAAGTCAGCTATGCACTCACCCCTAAGCCAGCTCACCTCCGCTTGTGTGGGGATTTGTTCCCCAATTATGTCCCCTGCTGCCGGGACCCATTTGCAAAAATCAGCCCATACTTTTGGTCAGCTCAAAGGTCATGCCTTCATTTTATATTGCAAGATACTAAATTGCTTGTACAATAGGATACAGCTACATAGAAATGCACCCCAAAAAACTAAAAGAAATGATAACAACATATTAAAATTGAGTTGAGTGGGTTTCCCCTTGTCAGGGCTTTCTATGCTTTCTAAAATATCTACAACGAACTTTGTATGAAAAAAAGAGGAAAGGAAAAAAGAGAAAAAGCTCTTATCCCCTCTGCTCAACCTTAGGAGCAATGTCTAGAGTAGACCATGTAATTCTGTGCTTTGAAAACATCTGCCTTTTAATTTTTAAGGGACATTAAATTTGCCTATATTCTTATCTGTAGCTATAAGTAAGTAAATAAATATGAAAACACAAAATATTTTAACACAACACTCATTCAGATTCTAATGACATGCAGTCATTTAAATATTAGCTGGAAAATGTTCTATTTAAGATGTATTATGGCCGGGCGTGGTGGCTTACCCCTGTAATCCCAGTACTTTGGGAGCCCAAAGCAGGCAGATCACTTGAGGCCAGGACTTCAAGACAAGCCTGGCCAACATGATGAAACCCCATCTCTACCAAAAAGTACAAAAATTAGCTGGATGTGGTGCATGCCTGTAATCCCAGCCACTCAGGAGGCTGAGGTAGGAGAACTGCTTGAACCCAGGAGGCGAGGGTTGCAGTGAGCCAAGATGGTGCCACTGCACTCCAGCCTGAGTGACAGAGTGAGACTCCATCTCAAAAAAAAAAAAAGAAGAAGAAGAAGATGTATAGGTATTTTTTTAAGTTACAACATGCTTTTCAAACAAATACAGGGGAAAAAAAAAAAGATTTTCTAACCATGCGAGACATACCCATTCATATTCTCTTCACTTTATCCCCAGTATCAGGATGAAGATCTCTAAGCCTGGCTCAAGCCTTGAAACCTACCTCAGAGCAGTAAAACTGCATTCCTTCAACATCTTTTAACTCTGACCCTTTATTCACATTAGCTGGCTTCCCAAAATAGTCTAGAATACTAGTATTATTACCATATTTACCTTTAAACTATTTTCGGATGATTAAATAAGATAGAAGCCTTTGAAGCCCCGCAGCCTGATCTATGAGCTCTTTCTGTGGCTGTGTGAAGTGTGTTTTAAGTCTTTATGACAGAGAGGAAGGAAAGAAGGGTTAAAATGTTTCCCAGTCACCAGTTCCAGGCCAACCAGCTATTTGCATTAGTTTATCAACAACAAAATAGGGGCATTGCAAAATCAGCTGAACACTGCCAGCTGTTGGTTCATTTAGTCACAAGATCTGGCTTGTCTAATCATTAGGCAGGGGAGAAGAAAAAGATGTTTGACTGAACTTTATGGAGTGTATTATGAGGTAATAATTCCAAATTAATTGTGGACAATGTTTAATCACAGGTCCAGGGCCGGTGGCCTGTACCACAAGGCAGGGATGTGACTCTCCCCGGGCCCCAGTGTGCTCATCTGCACAAGGGGCAATGAACCAGCTGATGTCAGACCTCATCCTCCTCTAATAGACTATAAAAGGGCAGAGGGTCATGCCCCCTGGGTCCAAGTTTACTTCTGCCCCAGAGCTGCTCTGGGAAACAGTCAGGGGGGTGGGAGTGGCCCTGTCCTCTCAGCAACAGGCTTTTGGGATCCATGTCAATCCCCAGAACCCTGGGGCAAGGAATTGGCACTGAGCTTGGGATGGGCGTTAAGGGTCACATGACCAAAGGGAGCGAGGACATCAGAAGGGAAGGAGGTGAGGGTTGCACCTAGATTAACCCACACACTCCCAACAAAAATCAACACAAACCCCATTATGTCCCTGAATAACACAGAAATTCCAAGGCAGGGCCAGGCCTGACTGGCCTCTATAGTGCTCGCAGTTGAATGGCTATCCAAGTCAGAAGTCCCTCAACACAGATGGCACGTTGAGTAAAAGCTCAGCCTCCATGCCTCAGTTCCCCCTTTTGACAAGCAATGCAGTGACAGCATGTCACTGATGGCGCTATGTGGGTGAAATGAATGGCCACATAGAAAGGGCTGAGAACAGTGCCTGGCAAATGGTCACTCCCAAATGTTAGCTGTTGGAAACCGGCCCATGCTCTGATGACAAATAACAGTTTTGATAAAATGTTTTCAGTTAACCATTCATGTCTTTATTCACTCACTGCTGCATTCAACAATCATACATCAAATATCTATTTGGCTCTGGGAACAAAAATAGGAACAAGGTTCTGGCTCCAGGAGCTCAGCAGTTGCAGGAACGTGGACACAGAGTTAGACTGTGACGTGGGGGTGTCTACTGGAAGAGCCATGCCCAGGGCAGGAGCGGAGACAGAGGCTAACTCAGCCTGGAGGAGGTGGAGGGGAGGGTCCGACAACATCATGTTCTGGAGCATAAACCAGAGGTGGGTTCCGAGTGGGAGGCTGAGAAGCCACAAATTCCCACAACATGCAGAGGTTTGCTGAGGAAATGGGACTGTCATTTGCAGGTGGCAGAAAAGCATGTACAGGTTTTAAGCCATGGGCTAGTGTATGTTAGATCTCCATTTTTTGCAGACATTTTGGCACCTGTGTGGAACATAAACTGGAGACAGGGGAGCCAGGGAGAGCAGGCCACCACAGAGGTTCATGGGAGAGAGGATGAGGGCTGGGCCAGCTGCAGTGACAGACAGGCAGGCGGGGGCATATTTGAGAACACTTGGGGTCAGAGGGGAGAAGCAGGGACAGGCTGGGCCAGACTCACTGAGGTCGGGGCAGGTAGGGCAAGGGCCAGGTTGGGGGGCAGGTTCAGGTACCCACAGACAGCTCGGAAAAGATGCTCAGAGGGTGCCACCCACAGTGTCATAGACCCAGATCTCTTGGAACGAGGTGAGCAGTACTCACTCGAGCAGAAAGCAAGAATTTGAATATGCGGTGACAGTGGAGTGAAAATGGACAGCAAGGCCTGGAAGGGGTTGAAATTGAGGAGAGCTTGGCCACAGCACTGGAACCCACCATTTCCCAGGTCTCTACTGTAGCACAGGCAAGGTGACCTGGGAAAGCAAACAGGCATTGGCTCTTACTGGGGCTGAAGCCTCCTTCCAAAATGTAATAAAACCATCAAGCTGCCCCAAAGAGTAATGTGTCAACAGAAATAAAATATCTTTGCATACAATGGAATGTAGTCCAGGGCCCCTGGATCTGAGAGTGGAGGAGTTCAGCTGTTTGTGAGAAAAGGCCAGCCATGGGACCCTGGGGTGACTCGGCCCTGTTACCTTGGAGAAGGCCTTGTCTTTTACCAAGGGGTCCAGCTTCTCAGGAGGGAGTCACCATCTTCAGAGGGTGCGTCTAACTGGGGAAGGAAGAACACATGAGTGAAGTGTGAATGAAGAGGTCTAAAGGCACCAATTGCTGTGAGGATCTCAAGAGGCATGTATTAGTCTGTTTTCATGCTGCTATAAAGAAATACCTGAGACTGGGTAATTTATAAAGGAAAGAGGATTTAATTGACTCACAGCTCCGCATGGCTGGGGAAGCCTCAGGAAACTTACAATCATGGTGGAAGTGGAAGCAGGCATGTCTTACATGACAGCAGGAGAGAGAGCAAGGGTGGAAGTGCCAAACACTTTTAAACCATCAGATCTCATGAGAATTCACTCACTATCATGAGAACAGCATAGGGAAAACTGCCCCCATGATCTAATCACCTCCCACCAAGTTCCTCCCTGGACACATGGGGATTATAATTTAGATGAGATTTGGGTGGGGACACAGAGCCAAACCGTATCAAGGTGTCAGAAAGGTCATGACATTTAAATGATCATGAAAATAAGTCCAGTGTTTAACAAGTGTATGTTCCATAATCCTTGGGGACAGGATACTTCTAGGAAATCAAACCACAGGGAGGGAAGAATACAAAGAGCTTGACAACCACAAGGTATTTTGATTAAACACATGCATGTGGCACTTTGCTAGACACCGGGGTGCAGAAATGAATCAAACCACCTCTAGGGATGTCATGACTCAGTGCATCATCTCAGTGAAAATAGAGCTTGAGTTTTGCCAGAGAGAAATGCACCAGAGACCAGAAAAAAATGAGCAGGCCCTGTTTAAGAAGCAGGTATCCTCACTCTTCCATTACCAAGCATGTTAACATACCTACACCCCATATCACATTAATTTAAGACAACCTCAAAAAGCTGGGTTGTGGTAGCCTTACTGCTATGTCCTACAGATCTTTCACCATTAATTCACCTGTTTTTGCAGTTTTCTTTTAGTATTTTGGAGTCTAATTTTTTTTCTTGTCTGAATTATTTCTTCGGGCCTTTGAAAAGCTTGTAAGACCTAAGGACAAGGCCTTTTAATGGCCATCAATAAAACAGCCTGACTAATTCAACACAATGTATTTTCCTTAGACTACACAAACTAAATCCCAAGCTATTATTCACTTTGAGGCAGTACACAGCATAACACAAGGTATCAGAGGTGCGTTGGCCCATCAATTGGAATCATATCATAGCAGAAACTCAAAGAGGAGACCCTCACATCCTCCTGCTCCCACTCCTAGGACAGTGCCCTCCTGACTGACTCCTGTGAGTGTGCCCCAGATATGACAGCAGCTACTGGGAATTAGGTAGTGAATGGCACCAAAATGTATGGAATGGGGGAGGGGGAGGAGGAGGGGAGGGATGGATTTATTTGGGAGGCCCAGGAAGCTTCTTGCAGAGAAGGTGACTCCCCACACTCTTCTTTTTTTTTTTTTTTTTTTTTTTTTTTTGAGACGGAGTCTCGCTCTGTTCCCCAGGCTGCAGTGGTGCGATCTTGGCTCACTGCAAGCTCCGCCTCCCAGGTTCACACCATTCTCCTGCCTCAGCCTCCCGAGTAGCTGGGACTACAGGCACCCGCCACGAAGACCGGCTAATTTTTTGTATTTTTAGTAGAAATGGGGTTTCACCATGTTAGCCAGAATGGTCTCGATCTCCTGACCTCGTGATCCACCCGCCTCGGCCTCCCAAAGTGCCGGATTACAGGCGTGAGCCACTGCGCCCGGCCCCCACACTCTTCTAATGGCCTCATTTTCCCTCCTTTTTTACCCCAGAAACTTCACTTAAGAATCTATATACTCACTGTCTCCACCACTCATCCATTGCTGAAGTGACCACCATGTATGTGCCCTCTAAGCTCATTGCTCCTCTGAAATGCACTGCCCAGGCCACTACCCTCTTAGGTTCTCCATGCCAAGACCCCTCTGTCTCCAGCCCACTGGACATCTCTGCAGCACCTGACCCATCCCACCGCCCCCTTCTGCCCGGCCCCTGGGATGAGGGTAATCGCCCCCTACTCTTCTGCCTTCACTGTCCAGTTGGCTCTGTGTCCAGCACTGGCTCCCCGCCTTGCCGTTTATAAGCACCGTGCCATTCCACCTCCATGTGCCTCTATGGCACTTCGTGGGTCTGGAAGTCAATTCTTCCAGTCCTAGCCTGGAAGCTTCTGGGATTTCTGACCATCTCAGAGCTGATTCTGATCAGAAGCTTCCCCCAGCACCCTTACAGATATCCGCTCCTCCAAAGCCAGGCGTGATGAGTGACACAGGCTCTCCCTGGTGCAATGCACCGAGGTGCCTCGAACTGGTGGCTCTGGGCCCCCTGGCTCTGGTAACATTGGGTAGCTCCCCTAGTTGTTGGCCTTCCCTACTTGGGCCAGGGAAGAAAGCAGTGCAGAGCAGACCCTCCGGTCTCCCACACCCATGAGGAGGCCCATCCTACACATCTTACATGCCTGTCATAAGAGCTCAATAAATACTTGTGGAAGAAAGGAAGGAGGGAGAGAGGGAGGGAGGGAAGGAATCCACCTACCTACCCACCCATCATTTTTGCATAAGACACACGGGGATGAAAACCCAGCCTAGAATCAAAGAAGAGAAAGGATGGAATAAGGGTACTGGGCGTAGGTCAGAGAATAGGATTGCAAGGGGAACTGTCACTGGGGTCTGGAGATGGTCGGAATCATATAGGAGAGGGTAGAATCCTATGTAAGGAGTTAGATAAAGAGTTCACACCCAGATGGCTGTGGAAAGAGTTGAGGGGTGGGGATGACCCTGAGGAGAGGGAACTACAGGAATAGGGCTAGAGACTAAGAAATGTTACTGCCAGAAGGCATACTGGGTAAAGAAACCTCTCTTATTCAGGACTAGTTAATCAAAGTCCATTGTAATTTTTTTCAATGACTTACAGTAAGATTCAAAATGTACCTTTAGAAAATACCAGTAACAATAAAAAGTCACAGATGTGTGTATGCCACTGTTATTTTTCAGATTGAATTTTCCACATAAAATAAAACAAGAAAGAGAAAAGTATTAACTTACTCCATACACTAATAAGCCATAGCATACGGTTCCCCCTGTTCAGCCTTCAAGCAAGGATGCCTATGTTATGTGCGAAACCCCTGGACTGGCTAACATCCTCTCCATAGCAGCTTCCAGGAAAGACAGCGGGCAGTGCTGAGATGCTGATGTCCAGACCCAGGGAGTCAGCCAGATCCTAGGCCTAGGCTCGTCATCCCCACTTCCGGAGGCCTTGTCCATTCACTGCAGCACACCAGGCTTTATGTGACAATCACATCCAAAAGCTTGCGATTGTGAAGATCTTCCCAAATACAGTCCCCATTACTGTTTGGTTATCATGACGTATTTGGAAACACTGGCGTATCACAACATGACTACAGCAGCACGTGCAACACACACAAAAAGTTACTTGATTAAAGACAAAATGAAAATGCATATTTGAGGCATAAAGTAATTTCCTACTAGTCCCAGAATGAGAAACTATAATGTGAAACAAATTACAAAAGTAGAAATTAAGTACAAGAATTAACAATGAACTTATCGGCCCCCAACAGAAGCCCCCCTTCCAGGAAATACTGACTTCATCCAACAGCACCTTCCTGTCCCTCTACAAGGAATTTCATACCCAGTGCACGCACGGGAAAAGTGACAGCTGGGGAGAGAGGGGCTGTCACAGGAACCCAGGTTTCTTCCTCAAGGCCCAGGGCCCAGTGCAGGGGAAGGAGGCACTTTTCCTGCTGTGTAGCCACAGTGCATTTATTAAACAGCTTCTTTTTCTTGAGGAATTTCCCACAATGTTGAGGAATTCCATTCTTATTCCTGAGGAATTCCCCCACATTGTGAGCCCTGTCTTCTAGGATAGAAGCTAGGCACAGGCAAGGTGGCACAGAGCAGATGCACCCCAGATAGAATCAGAACCTCCTGGAGGTCCACTTCTGGGGACAGCAGCAGCAGAGGTGCCCAGAGCTGGGAGAAGCTCATCCTGGCACCTGGCATTCCATGTCTGTCCAAACATAGGCTGCGCTGTCCTCACCATGAGACCTGCACAGAGCAGTCTCACTGCATGTCTCCTGCTGTGTCTAGCTACATTAATCTCCATTCCTCTGTCTCTAGCCTCTCCCCAGCTCCCTTCCATATTGGGAGGGGCCCTGAGCATGCACACAGGTAGATGTCAAAGTCTACCTGTGTCTATCCCCCTCTGTACAGCCCTGGCCAGTCTATGAACCAGGCAGTTGAGTCCATGGGAATGATCACACAGGCCCTGGAATTAGGGCCCAGGGTGTTTGGGGAGGGAATTCAGGGGTCCCAGGTACATGAGGGACATGGTTAAGAACAGGGGTGCTGGTGGGTTAGGATTAGGCCAAGTGGGCACATCCTCTTAAACTTCCACACTTCTTGCCATGCTGAGGGATGTGTCTGGCCAAGCTGCAGAGCAGAGCCCTCCAAGGCACAGGGCCAAATCTCTACAGAGTCCCAAGAGGAGAGAACAGACAGCAGTAGATGACTCCTCCTTCTTCCAGGGACCTGACATAGCCAAGCCCCAAATCTGAGATTTATAAGAAAATCCTCACTGCACTTTCTACATTTCCACCTGATAGCAACACACTCTTCTACCTTGCCATGGAGTGATGAGTAAATGCATTTACAGCATCATTTAATACAGCCCCTCATCCCAAATGTTAACCAATATGTGCATATGTGTAGATCTGATGTAATGGAGAAATACTCAGAAAATTAGGCTCCAAGTTATTTGCCATAACTGAGAAGTGACCATGAATGAGTCCTGAAAAAACAAGGTCTAAAGCAGGTTCTTTAGCTCATGAAATGTCACAGCCCATGTGTTCTACTGAAAATCCATGGAAACATGTACGGGGAATGTGTTACAGTACTGGAACCAAGCCCATAATTATGATGTCCTCCTGTTACCCCTTTGTTTGTTTGTTTGTTTGTTTGTTATGAGACAGGGTCTTGCTCTGTTACCCAGGCTGGAGTGCAGTGGTGTGATTACAGCTCACTGCAGCCTTGACCTCCTGTGTTATTCCTTTGTTATAAGAATTCATACAGCTATTAAAAAGTCCCCATCATTGTTAAACACAAAAATGTCAGTTTGAAAGAGAAGGTAAAAGGGACTTACAAAGCCATAGAACCACACACTTATGGAAAAGACTTTAGACCTCCATACTTACACAAGCCCTGGCTTAGAATCCACAAATTCCCAGGGAGAAGCTACAGACAGCCAGAGAGCCTGAAGTCTGTCTCCCTAGGTTACTAATTTCACCCAAAGATTTTCTCGGGGAAATTATTATTTTTCTATTAGAGCAAATGTGGATATATTATGAAGCAGAAAGAAAAATCTCCACAATCTAAGATAAAACATGAGGCTTCAAAGAAGCATCACTTAGAGTGGGCTGCTTTGGAGTGCTAGGTTGAGCCTTTGCTTTTTATTTCCCAGAAGGAATCCCTGGGAGGTAAAATCTGAGTGGCACTGTCCTAAGTAAACGTCCATAATAATCTCTATGCAATTCTGATGAGAAATGGAAGCATCAGAGCCCCACACACTCATACCTGTGGGGCAAATTAGAGGGAGTGACCTACCCCTAATGACCACAGAGCCCAGCCAGGAACTTCCCTACCCAAGCTAGAGCAGGAAAGTGTGGAAATAACTACAGAGCGTGCTGGGGACCACTGTAGTGTGTTCCAAACATGACATAATGGTTTCCATCCCGTGGAGATTAGTCACCCACGCTCTATCACATGCACACAACCCAAAAACCCAACTGTGTGTTCAATGTGGTCACCTCTGATTTTCCCCCAGAGAAACAGCTCTACCAAACTATGAGTAAACACTCCCACAGCAGGGAAACAGAAGCTCACTCACCATCTCAGAAAGCCCAGGAAACACCAAGCCTGGCAACGCTCCTATCAGTAGAGGAATCCTAAAGCCTCGCTCATAGTTATCAATGGCTTATTTACCCATATAAATGGGAGAAGGAAAGTTTTATTTTTATCATTGAGGATGCACAAGGATATGAAGATAAGGTAAAAATTTCCCAAGAGGTTTCAGGTGTCGCTATGAAATCTCAATTATTCAGCTAATACAGGGCGAAAAGCCACAAGATTGGTGGTTTCAAGTAAGGCATGTGGATTTTAAGGGCAAAAGGGGCAATGAGACAGAGAAAGACAGGATCACTGTCACCAGATGCCACAGATGGGGATGGACCTACCCCAAGCCTCTTGACCACTAGGTTCTAGGTTGAAGTCTGACTTTTCCATCTCACCCCTACAAACCTCCTAGGGCTCCTGGACAACAGAACCAGAACCCAGAGACAGGGATGGGCCTTGTCTCCTGTCCCTTGTCCCCTTTCTAAATGCCCTGCCTTGCGCTTCCCAGCCTCCCCTATACCTCCAACATGCCTCCTCTCCAGCCACCAGGGGCTACGATGCCAAGGCCACTATTGCACTGGACTTGTCAAAAAGTTGACTGAGAACCAGAGACCTTTCTCCCTGGAGCACTGCCTCCCAGTCTGGCAAGAACAGCTATTTCTCAGATTGGGATCCACAGACAGTTTCAGAGGACTAAGCCTTCTCTACAATAATCGTTACATTGTTTTCACTTCTATAATTTTTTTATTGGGGTAAATATTTTTCACCATATTGTGCATGGTGAAACACACAAAACTTAAGTGGACAGTTCCATAAATTGCAACAACTGTGTGCACCAGGAATACTTCATCAGGATGTAGACCATTTCTGCCACCCCCCAAAGTTCCCTTGTGGCCCTTTGCCCCCACACACAAAGCACCAACCTTTCTGATTTCTAACTCAACCTCTACGATCCTATAGCAAGTAACGGAAGTGCATTTCTGATGGCTGGCTTAGACATGTCCGGTGCCCTGCTATCTCAGCACCCACGCCTGCAATGGCACTTTAATCACTCACTACCCAGCAATGCAGGGAAAGCAGTGGTTCTCAGTGGGGTGGGTATGGCCCTTGAGGGAGCATTTTGGAACCTGTGGGGAAGAGGACCCTGGGTGATCGGGATGCATTTAGCATTGGAGGCCATCGATGCTTGACATCTGGAACAACACAGGCAGTTCTGCTGAGTAAAGACTTGTCCTGCATGACCTCCAGGGGTCTCACAGACATTCATACTGATGGAAACATATTTACAGTGTTTGAAGCCTAGCCCCCCAACTCCCTTCCACATTCATACAAAATATATATATTGTTGGCACAAGTTTATACACACTGAATTTTTCAGGAATGCAATCAATCACTGTGAAAATTGAGAGAAGAATGGCCTTTCGCTACCATCGAGAACTTGACCAAGAGTTATTCATCCTTCAGTGGCATCTGGATGGCCACTGAGACTCACCTGTTCCCACCCCATGGCAGCTTTACTGCAGACTATAGAAAGCACCGGCTCCCCTCACTAGGTTGTAGTTCAGCTTAGCTCAAGCGTCTGCACTCTGAAATGCATAATGTTAATACAAATTGCTTTTATTTCTCAACATCTAAGTATTACATGGATTTTTTAAAGTTATGTTGTAGATAAGTTTTATTATATCATTTCAAAATTATAAAAGGGGTGTTTTAAAATATTTGCATTAACGGGGGGTGTTGGGTTTTAATGAGGTGAGACCTACTGATGGAAAGTGACACCATCTAACTTTTCATTTAACTCTTGGTCATTAGTCATTGGCTGCATTTTCAGGGATCTATGAGTTCTCACATTTGGGAAGCCAAATGTGCAGATAGCAGCATGGCTAGACTCTTCCTGTTCACAGCTCGCTGAACCATGATTACCGAACTGCACTTACAGGGAGGGTCATTTCAAGACACCACCGAAAACTCACTATTCTCACCACTTTTTCAGGGATCTTTAAAAGGAAGTTCCCACTCCTCTCTATGCCAAGAATGCTTTTTCTCCCGAGCACTTTGCTTTCATCTTGAAGACACTGCTGGCTGTGCCCTGCAGGGTTTCCTCTTTCCCACTGCCTACAGGAAAGGGTATTTATGCATTTATGTATTTATGTTGTCAACCTTGGCTACCTGGGGGGCTTTGAAAATACCGGTGCCCAGCACGCCTCCAGAGATGCTAATTTGTTTGCTCTGCATCCAGTCCTGGCATTTCCCTGAGTGCCTCTGATAGTGCTAAAGTGCAGGCAGAGCTAAGACCCAGGCTTCCCTCCACATTCACGGCCCCACTTGAGTAATTTTACCAGCATCTAGGTCGTCAGGGTTTACACTGCACACGTCAAGCCTCATTTCAGACTCCACTTCATCTCTGCTCTTGTTTTCCTTTTACCCTACTTTTAATTTATGGGACCCCTGTCTGCTCGTGGGCATGAGTCCTCTTGGGAAGTGATAGGTGTCTACATCATGCTGCCATGTGTGAGCTCCTGGATGTGCATGAAGAGGAGACAGCACAGAACGCAATATGCAGGTGACTGGGACCTCAAAGAGCTCCAGCCCCTTTCAGTACCTGGTGAGGTAACTTGGGGCCAGGGCTTCCCGCATGCTCCCTGCACTAAGCATGGCCAGGAGGCTCCAGCAGCATTTCCTGGACCCACAGCAGACAACCAGAGGAGAAAAAGGCTGCTGACAGTGCAGATCCTTGTCTTGTGCCACCAGCCCACCTCACAACCTCAAGGAGAAGAAAATGCAAACCAAGCACCCACTCAGAGCAACAGATGGGTAGCATCCTGGAGCTGTGCCATGGCAGGTGAGCCGCAGGTGCCCCTGAAAACTTCTTTTAAAATGGAAAATACCTAGTATATCCATTATGTAGCGTAAGAGTATGAGGATCTCTGTACTTCTCCACCCACTGTGCTGTGGTAATTTCACCGCAATTGTCCAGCTTTGCCTCTCTTATTACTGAAATGTCTTCTCCATAATGTCCCAGCTTGCAGGTGGACACTCAACTCACACTGATGCATCCTGGCCACAGGGTTTCCATCCACCCTGGTCCCTGTGCATGGCCAAGCCACAGAGTGTAGCTCCACCTCCTACAGCTCCACATCCTAGGAACTGAGGCAAGGGACACCATGAACTTGGAGAATAGCAGCCCTGCAGTTCTCTAGGGAACTACAGAGCTGCATCTGTGCCCATCATCTCCTCGTCCTCTCCACTGGAGCTGCTGAGTGGTGTCCTCTAGGTAGCCAGTGCATCCACACCTTGTACAAAGGGGAGAATTTCAAAGACCCCCCTTTTGAAGAGAGACTGCTGACATCCTATGTCTTACCAAGAAGACTCACGTCCATGAGGGGACAGAGGTTTTCACTTGTCCTATTCACTGCTGTCTCCCCACCACTCACCACAGTACCTGGCACATAGTAGATAGTCAATAAATCTTTAATAAATTAGTGACTCTACTATTAAGCAGTGTTTCACCAATGGTGAGAGGTTGACTCAAAAGATGTCACAGGTTTCAGAACCATAAAAAAAAAACAACTGGATGTCACATTATGACATACAAGCAGGGCCTATTAGAAATAGGGGGGCTGCTCTGGGGTTGCCAAGGTCATGTGAGAATTCAGATCAAATATCCTTTCCTGAACAGCATGGAGGCCACATGTGAGGGTGGACGGGTGCAGGAGACGCTTCACACACAGCAGCTTGGCAGCTAGCCAGAGACTGAAAATAAATCAGAGTTCCACACCCCTGCCCCAGCAAACCCCATTCTCGAAGGCTCTGCCTTTCTGTCTAGCATAAAAGTTAACGTCGGATATGAATACAGAATATTAAACGAAATATCAAATGAGATATCACACAATAAATTAGGAGGGATTGAGAAAGAAAACAATGCCAACAGCCGCTTGGTAAACTGGATGGCAAAAAGGACAGTGAACGTCCCCATGCCACCTCTGGCTTTCCTCAGCTCATCAATAGTCATGGAGTTCTGTTTCATACATTCAATTTCCAGAAGCCTGGCACCAAACCGCAGCGACTGAGACATCCATCACATTCCCGTGACGAATGGACCCTTGCTCCATGACATCAGGAGCCCAAGTTCATGGTGTCCCTTGCCTCAGTTCCTAGAATGTAAAGCTAAATCACAGGAATGTGCCCATCTGAGAAGCTACCCTGCCCCAAAGATAACGCAGTGTAGAGACAGCCAAGCAGGAGCCAGCATCTGCGTGCCTTCCCAGAGGCCTTCCTTCCTCCCGGCAGCGCAGAGGAGAAAGCTCTGGCAGGCAGGGACGAGTGGGAGGGAAGACAGAGGGGGCTGGATGCAGAGGTCTTACCCTCCTTCAGGACATCACCCTCCAACAAGTTAGTCACCTAAACTTCTGCTTCCCCCGCTGTAAAACAGGGGTGATGACAGCACCCTCCTCACAAGACTGTAGGGAGGATAAAAGACCAGTCGCTGTAAAGGGCCTTATAAACTGTAAAGTGCTGGGCATGCCTGTTGTAAATAATGAGTGTCTTCTCAGCGCCAACTTGCTTGTAGCTACATTCCCTAGCACCATCCTTTATCTGGAGGGGCAACAAGTTACCCTCCCCAGTGTGGTTAAGGCCTCAGCCCCTTACCTTGTTAAGGAGACTGATGGTCCTGAGCCTAACCTCTAAGAGGGACGCTCCTGAACCTGTAGAAAGCAGCCGGATAGAAAACCTGAAAGCCATTGACACGGGAAGTCGCACACCTACCTAGAACCCCCCTCCAGAACAATCGGCAAGTTCCTTCAAACGACCTGAACAACGTTAACTCCCGCTCCACACAGGAAACACACACACGCAGACCTCACCGCCATCCCCTTCTTACACAACACACTCTGACAACCATGTGCAACTTAGGGAGGACGCTCACGGCGTCCTGCAGAACGGGGGACTCAAAGGTGTCAAGGCTGCGGTCCGTCTCACCCCTACCTAATCCCCGTACCTGGACGGACGGCCGTGGAGGGTGATGGGATCCCAGCCGCGGGCGGAACCCGGCTCAGCTCGGAGGGGCGGGGCGAGAGCCCTAGGAGCTGAGCAAGGAGTGCTTCGAGGCGCGGGCGCGCGATTGTCACATTCCTGCCGCTCCCTGGGGCGCGCGGGGCAGGCCGGCGCCCCCACTGCCCGGCCCGGCCGCGCTCCGGCTCCTCCCGGCCGGCGCCGCGCGCTCCGAGTCGGCTCCGGGCGCCGGGTACAAGCTTCGCCCGCCCTCGCGGCCGGGAACTGCCGGGCGCGGTTCTGGCTCCAGCCCCGCCGCTGCGGGGGCGGGGAGCGGGCGGAGACTGCTCGGCTGGGCCAGTCTGCGGGCTGCGAGCGAGCTGGCCGGGTGTCCCCAACTCTCCACCCGGAGGAGCAGGCGCGGCTGGACAGACCCCTCCGGACGCCGCCCTGCCCCTGGCAGCCCGCAGGGGTCCCGCCGGTTCCAAAGTATTGGAGAGCTGCCGCGCGCTCCCGAGTCGCGGCCCGGCTCCTCCAGGGCTGCGGCGGCTCCACTAGAGTTAGTTGAGACAACTCACCTAGCCACCACGACCTGGCTCTACTACCCCCATGGAGCCTGGCTGCGACCCGCGAATTGAGTTGGCGACTGCAGGGCATCAGATCCCGAAGCAAACGCTCGCCAGAGCGACCTCTGGAGCTTGGTGCCTGGCCCCGGGCTCTCTCCGACTGGCTTTGTGCACTAATTTCTTTGTACCTCCGTTTCCTCTTCTGTGAAAAGGGATCATAACAGCACTCATCTCATGGAGTGGTTGAGAACAGTTTAAAAAAAAAAAATGAGCTAATACATATAAAATAGTGCCAGGCCCAGAGCTGATGCTACTCACGCGTTATCTGCTAGTTTCATTGTTGCTGTTATGCGCCCGGATGAAAAAAGCAATTTAAGTGTCATACTATAAAATCTTGATACCACACTTGGGGGCAGACAGGGTTTTTAAAATTTTAAACTTAAAACCCACTTATGCCCACCAGCTCACTTTGCCAATGAGAATTCACACCCAGGGGAACAGAAGGATGGCCAAGGTCATGCAGCGAACTCCTGGCAGGATCACACCTTGGGCTCCTTGCAGGGAGAGGAAGGGAGGGCGCAGTGGTCGAGTCCGCAGCTCCCTCGGGCTTTCCCCCTCCACTTCGCTAGTCTTCAGCAAGGGACTGGCCCCTCCAGCTTGCTTGGAGGTCTTCATGGGCCATCCCTCCAAGAAGAGTTTTAATAAATGATGATAGCTTCCTTCCTTCTAGTACACACCGCCCCTTCCTGCATCCCTTTCAGACTGGGCAGGCTCTTGTTCTCCTAACCCACCCCTGGATATGCCTCTTTAGAAACTCAAGAATTGAGGTAACCTGAGCCTCAGCTGTCCCCGGACAAATCCAGGCTGGAGGAAAAGATGAAGGAATGAGCAGTAGAAGCTCATCTGCCCTAAAAGCTGTCTTGCAACCTGGCATGATGACAATTTCTCATTCTTAAACAATCTGTTTCCAGAAGCTTTTATGGTTCCTTTTTCTCGAGAAAGCAGGCTTACATCAGAGGCCAGTGACGTAGCATTATGAGAATTCCTTAATAATCCCAGCTCTCAATATTCCTTTATACAGCAGAGGGTCTCACAGCCTTGACTCCACTCAGAATCACGGGAGGACATGACACTCCTGTGTTCAGATCAGTCACATCAGAGTCTCTGGGGCTGAGGCCCAAAAGGCAGTGTTTTTAAAGCTCCCAGGCAATTCCAGTGCACAGCTAGGGTTGCAAGCAGTTATTCCTCTAAGCTCCCACAGTGATGCCATTACTGTGAATCCTCCAACTGAAGGCTGCTTCAACCACATGTCCAAATGGCAGTTCTGAAAGCTACAGCAGGTGGGCCTGGCTGAATGCTGTGGAACAAGCCCAGAAGCACTATGATGGTGAACATAAATTCGTCTTTCCATTTTCATAATAAAGGTTTTTAAGCAGTTTACAAGTAGAAAGTGAAATTTATTTGTGCAACCATGTAGAAATAAAATCCATAATTTTTGTCTTTTTTAAGTGTTGTCCCCTTTCAGCCACTCCTACCCAGTGTCCTGCTAGACATGCAGGCCTCTAGACCCAGGTGGGACTCTCAAACACCCACCCAACACAGAAATGGAATCGGAAGACCTCCTCTTTCTCACCTTATAACCACTATTCTATCTGGGACCTTGAGGTCACCTTCTCCCTCACTCAGCCATCCTGACCACTTTCACTGACTCTCTCCTTCCCTTTATTTCCTTTCCTTGGATAACAGGTGTGCCTGCCTGTCTCACTCCATCCCCTGGGTAGGAGGCTCCCATAAGGTGGAGACTGTCATCCCTGTATCCCTATCTGCTCTGGTCTCAGCACCACAAAAATGCTCTGAGCACATCAACATCTTTTAGTGTAAAGCCTGCCGCTTACACTGACATTGTATACTAGTGATGCAATCCAATGGTCCACATCTTGGACAAAAACTTACAAGAAACAGAAATATCATTCTTAGCCTCTGGACACCTTCCGGGGTGTCTCCCTCCCACCTCTGAAATGCTTATCTTTCAGACACTTAAATGAGACCCTGTCCCCTGAGGGTTTTCAGTTTCTCCTCCGCCTGTCTAGCTGATCAGATCCCAAGACCCTCTTTGGGAAGAGTTTCTGATAATGCACATGAAACAAAATCATATTGACTGACACAACATAATCCAATGCCTGAAAAATAAAACATCTCCTATGGCCCATGTGGCAGGACATTTTGAAAGACTGTCCATTATAAACATTAAGGCTAGGCTTGAAAGAAGAAGTATTTTATGCTTTTTTTCCTTGAACCTCCAAAGCCAAAGTATTGGACAACTTAGACCATAAAGTTTATATCATAAACCATGGAGTACAGAAGAATGTATGGTAATGTAAAGCTATTTGTTTTTGTTCCCACTCCAAGGAACAAAGTTGACCAGCAGGTGGGAAGGGGAGAAGCAGAGGGAGGAGGCTGCTGTTTACTAGACCCTGAAGGTTCTCTGAGGAGTGACTCAGAGCTTCCACTATTCAGCACCACCTAATAAGAGAAATCCTGGTGTATTAGGCCATTCCTACATTGCTATAAAAAAATACCTGAAACTGAGTAATTTATAAGAAAAGAGATTTAATTCTCTCATGGTTCTACAGGCTATACAGGAAGCATGGCACTGGCATCTGTTGGGCTTCTGAGGAGGCCTCAGGAAACTAACAATCATGGCAGAAGGTGAAGGAGGTGCAGGTACGTCACATGGCCAGAGCAGGAGGAAGCGAGAGAGAGGTGCGGGAGGTGCCACTCACTTTTAAATGACCAGATCTCACGTGAACTCAGAGAAAAAGCTCGCTTATCACCAAGGGGATGGCCCAAGCCATTCATGAGGGATCTACCCCCATGATCCAAACAATCCCCACCAGCCCCCACCTCCAACATTGCGGATTACATTTTAACATGAGATTTGGGCAGGGACAAATATCCAAACTGCATCATCTGGCCTCCTCCTGAGTGAAGAGGTTGATGGAGAAGACTGGAAGAGAGGAATGCCACTTGGCTTCCCAGCCTAGTTCTGGACACCACCAGGGTCATAGCAAAGCCCCGTGTCCAACATGGCCTGAGCCAAAGAGCAGGCCTAGCAGCAGATATGCCTGGGCCTCAGGACAGGCTGCCCTGAGAAAAGTCCAGTGCATCCCAGAGTGTTCAAGTAAAGCGGCTGAGAGTCCTCAGACACTCAAAGGGGGCAGTGAAGAAGCTAAGAAGACCAAAGAGCCCTTGGACTTAGTCTGATGGGACAAGCATGGTCCTAGCTGAAGTTTTCAAGAACAGAGGACAACTCATGGACCAGAACCCCTCCCGGGACACCAGGACAACCATTCTTCAGCTCGGTCCACTTCAGCCCCACCACCCCCAAAGAACTCCACTGATCCTTCAGAAAAAGCAAATGCAGGGTTTGGAAGGAAAGAATTCTGAAGAGATTGTGTTACTATCCCCAGAGAGACTGAGTTTGAACCAGTGGAGACAAAACAACTCTAAATTAGTGAGATCTTTTTCTACCATCAGGTGGAAATGAGAATTCCTAAGTCAAGTTGGCTTCAATTATAAAGAAATAAAGAAAATTACATTTTTGCACAGAGGGCCTCTGTGATTCTTAATTTGCTGCACATATTTTTGTTATTTATGGCACTGCCGGTAAACCCTCACAGAACCACAACACGGATTGGAAACCACTGTCCTAGATGGACTTCCTTCTACAGCCTAGGTTTTTTTTCGCTCCTTTTATGCATTTTCCATCTGCTGACTTTCAAGTAACTATTTTCTTATCTATATTTCGCCTTACTTTTTCTCACTACAACTTCTCAGTTTCAATCTACTCAACACTCTCCCTTTCCCTAGGCAATTGGTGGTGGGCTACTATGATCATCTTTCCATTCAAATTCCTCTGATTTAATAAGAACTTTACCAACCAGAAAGCCACATGTGAACAGGAAATAAGAGCTGATGAGAAAGTGTGACATATTTCATAAGACAGTCATAGGCAAAAACCATTTCTTAACCTCCTTAATAAGAGGAGGGAGATAAGACATAAGTGACAGGCAGACCAGCCAACTGTTTGTTCTAATTCCAGCTTGAATCTTGCTCAGTGAAGGCAAATGACTGAAAGAGGCTTCTTGCACCTGGTTTTTCCCGTGTTAACAGATATAGCACAGTAAGTTCCAGAGGCCAATAGACTTGGCGACATCCAAGTACTGTTGCACCTAACAGAACCAGATTGGTGGCCTCTGTCTCTCATGCCACTGGCTTCTGATTGCTTTAACACATAAAATTTGAAGCACCAGGAAGTGAACTGTCTATGGTCACCCAAAAGGCAGCCCTTCCCATCATCCAAGAAGTGCCTGTTCTAACCTCTGTGCTCCATCATATGCCAGACATGTAAGAAGAATACAACCCTTTTAAAACTTATTCTTAAATGTAATACTCTTTCCCTTGTAATTCCACACAGTCCCACCAATCTTTGGCTTTCTGCAATTTTTTGTAATTGGTCTCTAAGTTTTGTCACTTTTCCTTTTACACAAGCAATTTCCAAAATCTAGATTTTCGTGTTGGAGCCTTTCAACCTTTTAATCTTTCTGAATGTAACTGTCAATGTATTTTCTCTAGGTGGCTTCCTTTTAATAAGATCAATGTAGTAAATTAAAGATAACTGCAAATTCTTTGCTCCTCATCTAATTTAGAGGTAAAGTCTAATTTTCCTCCTCTTGAATCTGGACTGGCTTAGTGACTTGTTCAAACAATTTCAACCAATAAAATATGGTGGAATTGACTTTCTGGGATTTCTGAGCTCAATCATAAAAAGGCTTTCAGGTTCTTCCTGGGCCTCTTAGAACACTCAGTCTTGATGCCCAGAGCTGCCAGGTAAGTACCATGACTGTCCCAAGACCACCATAGTGTTAGGAAGCTCAAGCCACATGTAGACCATGTACAGGTGCTCCAATCCACAGCCCCAGCTGTCAGCCAAAGTACATTCCAGCCATCGGAGTGCACCATCTTGGATGTTAGGCCAGTCAACTCTAGTTAGTGGCTGTCTGGCTACACCTGCATGACAGGCCCCAAACGAGAACCACCTAGCTGAGCCTCATCAACCCACAAAATCATGAGAGATAATAATACACTGTTGTTTTGAGTCATCGAGTTTCAGGGTAGATTGTAGCAAAATAATAGATCATCAAAACAATGACTATACTCAGGAATGTGTCATAGTTCTCCATGGCTTATCTTGTACCATATAACTTCAGTCTAGCATGCAAGGTGTCTCAGAATTAAACAACACCTATCCTTCCTTCTCCAGCATCACCTCTGAGCAATGTCCAATTACAAAGGGCTTTCTTAAGATTATTATTATGACCAGCAAACAAAAACTGAGAGCTATGAGATGGTCAAATAGGTTTAGTTTTGAATATACTATTTTGAGTAAAAGAAGTAGCTATAACTATGTACTTTTAAGGAAATGCTAACTAGAATGATTTTGTTTCTGGTGTTGTTATTCAATGATTTTCTGGGAACTAACACAGCCCATGAGAAGTAAGTCTCCACTAGTAAAGATACTTGGAAGAGTGAAGAGCAGGCCACTATCAGCAAAGGAAAAAGAAAAATCTGGTCAGACGCAGGAGTGCCATATTTGTTTAATCATTTCCCTAATGTCCAACTATTACATTCACATCCAACCATTCCTCTTGTATTTCTTCAGAACAAACAACTTGGCAACAGCTCAGCAATAGGTGAATGGCTTTCCATCAAGAATTACTGTTATCCAGCCGGGCACGGTGGCTCACACCTGTAATCCCAGCACTTTGGGAGGCCGAGGAGGGTAGATCATGAGGTCAGGGGTTCGAGACCAGCCTGTCCAACATGGGGAAACCCCGTCTCTACTAAAGATACAAAAAATTAGCTGGGCATGGTGGTGCACACCTGTAATCCCAGCTACTTGGGAGGCTGGGGCAAGAGAATCGCTTGAACCCGGGAGGCAGAGGTTGCAATGAGCCAAGATCGTGCCACTGCACTCTAGCCTGGGTGACAGAGTGAGACTCCATCTCAAAAAAAAAAAAAAAGAAAAGAAAAAGAAAAAAAGAAAAAAAAATACTGTTATCCATGACTGCCCTGAGGGAGAATGGGAGCTAGGAAAGTTCTCTGCCTCAGGCCCAGGGATTGGGAGAAGATTCCTTCTCCCAATTCCTTCTTTGTTTCTTGCACTATCACGGGTAAATTACTGTCTTAAGAGCCTGGATGGCAGTGCTGAGTTGTTCCTACTCTGGGATAGTTAGACCTGCTGAAAAGCTCAGCATACCATCTAGAATATAAGCTTGTTTGTCCTCAGAGGCCAAAGCCACTGGATCTTGAGTCCTCCTGAGACAGAGAATAATAGAAGCCTATCATGTGAATTCCCCAGTAATGGCATGAAAGACTTAGGACCCAGAACTGGACAAGATTTTGGACAGAGGTCCCCTGAGCGTGACTTAGGCATGGGGTCTCAGAAGGTGGCTACTGGATTCCCTTTTATTCCTCTAGATCTGTGCTATGCAATTCATGTAG
This sequence comes from Nomascus leucogenys, assembly GCF_006542625.1. Taxonomy (NCBI): domain Eukaryota; kingdom Metazoa; phylum Chordata; class Mammalia; order Primates; family Hylobatidae; genus Nomascus; species Nomascus leucogenys. The sequence goes on from NC_044394.1 coordinate 81,718,794, forward strand.
CCTCTGGAAACGTGACTATTTAAATTATTTTAAATTAAATGAAATAAAAAATGTAATCCCTCAGTTGCACTAGCCACATTTCAAGAGCTCAATACCCACACATTGCTAGAGGCTATCATATTAGACAGAATAGATATAGGACATTCCTTCACCGCAAAATGTTCATTGGACATAGCTGCTTAAGGTTTAGATAATTCAGGGACTCTAGAACAAAAGTCCTTCTCTGGAAAGCCAGTCTTCATCCAAAATGGACAATCTGGTCATTTTAAATCCATACTCGAGCAAGAATCTTCTTCACACTCTTCCTCTTTCCTTTTGATCAACCAGCTGATCATTCATTCTGTATTTCATTGCTTGATCAAATCCTACCTGCTCTCACATGTCCTCTGTATATTAGGTTCTCAGTTTGAATAATATTATAATTGTTATATTCATTAACATAATACTTCGTAAATACATGGATTTGTGCCCATATTCTAATTTTTCTAGTAAAAGTAAATGTAAGAGCTTCAGAGATAGGAATGCATGTACTTCGTAGGGGTGAGGAGTGTCTTCATCCCCTGTCCCAAAACACTCATAGGCAACTCGATCAATGCTCAGAATGTCAGAAGCAGTCAGCTACAAAGAGTGTAAAGCATTTTTTATTGTAGGTACCGCCCACAAAGTTCTGCTGCCCCCACAGTGATATCCAGCAGAGGCAACACTGTGGTTCCCAGGCATAGGGTCATAAAATCAGCAAGAGAGTGTTTATTACCTTTTGATTAAAAAAAAAACAGATTTTAGATAGCATTACATTAGCCAATAAAATTGTAAAAACTTACCATGTTCTACATTTTTGTCATTCCTTTTTGTTTATTCTCCAAGAAAAAAAAAATGAGTTATGGTCCTCTGCCCTGTTCCTTTGACATATTAACTGTGTGCTTGTGAATAACCTAGCAATATCCCAGCTAAATCTGGGCATGAAAATAATGACACCAGGGAAACAGTCTCTAAATTAGAAGATGCCCGTGAAAAGCAGGTGTAGGTATGCACCCAGAACCCAGGTTTTCCTAAGAGCATGAAGAATGATTCCCAGCATGTAAAAGTTTAAATGAAGAGGAAAGCCACAAGTTTACTAGGATGAGAGTTTCTTCCTTCTGCAGTCTCAAGAAAAGGAGAGACCCTCAGGAAGAACATGGTCATTGAGAAAGTATTGATTGCTTTTTCTGTTTTCTCTGCTATCTTCTTGAAAGTAGTGATGCAGGCCAGGCGTGGTGGCTCATGCCTGTAATCCTAGCACTTTTGGAGGCCGAGGTGGGCAGATCACCTAAGGTCGGGAGTTCGAGACCAGCCTGACCAACACGGAGAAAACCCGTCTCTACTAAAAATACAAAATTAGCCAGGCATGGTGGCACATGCCTGTAAACCCAGCTACTCGGGAGGCTGAGGCAGAAGAATCACTTGAACCTGGGAAGCAGAGGTTTCAGTGAGCCGAAATCTGTGCCATTGCACTCCAGCCTGGGCAACAAGAGCGAAATTCTGTCTCAAGAAAAGAAAGAAAGTAGTGATGCAGGTATCTGAAGGACCCAGAAAAAGCTGGTCATTTGGAAAGACCCTGAAACAGACTGCAGAGAGAGCAGCCTAAGCCAGGAAGGGTAGAGTGCAGAGAACACCAACAAGAACAGTGTCAGGCACATCATGGGCTCGGGGGCAGAATAGTCTCTGCCATCACCACTGCTTCACATACAGATCTTGCATAACTTTGGCCAGACTTATTCCTGTTTTTCATATTACTGGATGCTATTGTGAAGGCTATTGTTTTTAAATTTCAATTACTGAATGCTCATTGCTAGTATACAAGTATACAACTGATTTTTGTATATTGATCTTATAACCTACAAAACTCACTTATTAGTTCTAGTAGATTTTTAATAGATTCCATAGTATTTCCTACATAGACCACTATGTTGTCTACAAATAGAATTTCTTTTCTTTTCCAATCTGGGTACCTTTTATTTCACATCTTGACTTTTTTTTTTTTTTTTTTGGCACCAGCTAGATCCCTTAATACAATGTTAAATAGAAGTGAGGAAAGTGGACGTTCTTGCCTTGTTCCTGATCCTAGGAGGATAGCTTTCATTAAGTATGATGTTAGCTGTAGACCTTTTGTACACATCCCTTATCAGGTTGAAGAAGTTTCCTTCTCAGTTTGCTGAGAGTTTTCACCAGGAATAGATGTCGGATTTTGCCAAGTGCTTTTTCTGCATCTGTTGAGACAATTATATGATTGTTTTTCTTTTTTTTTAGTTTCACTAATACAGTGAATTACATTTATGGATTTTTCCAATGCTAAGCCAACCTTACATTCTTGGGATAATACCTATTTGGTCATGATGCATTAGCTTTTTTATATACTGTTGGATTTGATTTACTACTATTTTGTTTAGAATTTTATATCTATGCTCATAAGGAATACTGGTCTGTACTTTCCTTGTAATGTCCTGTTTGGTTTTGATATCTGGGTAATATTAGCCTCACAGAGTTGGGGAGAACTCATGAGTTGAGAAGCATTTACTCCTATTCAATTTTCTGAAAGAGTTTGAGCAGAATTACTATTATATTTTCTTTAAATGTTTGGTAGAATTCACAAGACGTGTTATCTGGACCTGGAATTTGCCTTGTGGGAAGATTTTTTTTTTTTTTTTTTTTTTTTTTTTTGAGACAGAGTCTTGCTCTGTCGCCCAGGCTGGAGTTCAGTGGCACGATCTGGGCTCACTGCAAGCTCCGCCTCCTGGGTTCATGCCATTCTCTTGCCTCAGCCTCCCTAGTAGCTAGGACTACAGGTGCCCGCCACCATGCCCAGCTAATTTTTTGTATTTTTAGTAGAGATGGGGTTTCACCATGTTAGCCAGGATGGTCTTGATCTCCTGACCTCGTGATCCTCCTGCCTCAGCCTCCCAAAGTGCTAGGATTACAGGTGTGAGCCACTGCGTCTTGTGGGAAGATTTTTAACTACAAATTCAATTTCTTTAGTAGATAGAGGGCTAGTCAAGTCATCTATTTCTTTTTGAATGAAGCCGGTAGCTTGGGTCCTTCAAAGAATTTATCTATTTCATCTAAATGTATATGTTTTATGCCTAATTTTGTTCCTAGTATTCCCTTATTATTGTTTTACTATTTGTGGTGTAGTATAGTGATATCACCTAGTGCCTACCATTGATTGTTCTGTCTTCTCTTTTTAATCCACAATCAATCTAGCTAAAGGTTTATCAATTTGATTGATGTTCTCAAACGTGTCATCAAATGACAACAAAGCTTTGGTATCATTGATGTCCTTGATTGTATTTCTGTTTTCTATTTAGTGGCTTTCTGCTTTGATCTTTATTATGTCTTATATTTTGCTTGTTTGGTGTGTAATTTATTCCTTTTTCTAGTTACTTAAGGTGGAGGCTATGGTCACCAATTTGACAATTTTCTTCTTTTTAAAATAGGTATTTAGTGCTAAAAATGTTCCTATAAATGATACTGTATCACCCTACATATAAGAACCCTACAATAGTATAGGTTCAGGTTCCCTTGCGTGGCCTTTGTGCTATTTTGTCATTCATTTTACTTTTACATATCCTATAAACCTCACACTACATCATTATTACTTCTGTTTAAATAATTTTCATTTAAAGACATTTAAATAATAATTCGGCATTTCTGGTGCTCTATCCTTTGGATAGATCCAGATCTCCATCTAGTATCCTTTTCCTTCTATCTGAAGGATTTCTTCTAACATTTTTGTAGTGCAGGTCTGTTGGTGATTAATTCAGCTTTTATATATCTGAAATGGTTTTACTGTGTCTTTGTTTTTGAAAGATATTTTCACTGTGTATAAAATTCTTGGTTGACAGTTTTTTCCTTTAGTATGTTAGAGATCATGCTCCAAACTCTTCTAGCTTGCATTGTTTCTATGAGGAATCTGCTACCATCTGTGTCACCGCTGTTTCTTGGTAGGCATATTTTTTCCCTCAGGCTTCTAAGATTTTTTTCTTTATTATTGATTTTAAGAAATTTAATTATGATGAAATGATGTGTTTGTCCTCAAGTTTCTTAAGGTTCACTGAACTTCTTGTGTATGTGAGTTTGTAATTTTCAGTTCAGCTTGGAAAAGCCCTGGCCATTATTTCTTCAAATATTTTTTCTGTCACTCCCTTTTTCCCTTGAGTGACTCCAATTACATGTGTGTTTGGTGACTTGAAATTTTCCCACTGTTTCGTGATGCTCTCTTCTTTACTTGTTTGTTTTTCCTCTTCTGTGTTTTTTTCTATAGTTTCTATTGTTATGTCTTTAGATTCACTAATCTATTCTTCTGCAATATCTAATCTGCTATTAATCTCATCCAGTCATTTTTTTACCTCAGAAATTGTAGTTGTTATCTCTAGAAGTTAGACGCAGGCATTTTCACAGCTTTTGTTTCTCTACTTACCTCTGTGTTTATGGAATACAGTTATAACAACTGTTTCCATGTCTTTGTCTGCTAATTCTAACATCTCTATTAGTTCTTGCTTGGTTTTGACTCATTTTCCTCTGCGTTATTATCATCCTTATTTGCATACCTGGTAATTTTTTGGTTGAATGTCAAACACTGTGGATTTTAACTTGTTAGAGGCTGAATATTTTTGTGTCTTGGGATGCATTTGAGTTATTGAGAATAGTTTGATTCTTTTGGATCTTGCTTTTAAGACTCGGCAGACAGGACCACAGCACCATCCACTTTAGGACTCATTTTATCCCACTTCTGAAGCTTGACCCTTCAGAGTCCTCTAACAAATCCCTATGAATTATGAGACTTTCCAGTCTAGCTGGTGAGAATAGAAATTATTCATCCTCTTGTCCACTATTTCATCTGATCTTTTAGGGAGGTGCTTTTTCTGACTTTGGGTAGTCTTTTCACATGCACAGGTGTGCCGAATTCTTGAATGGGACCCTCTGAACTGAAGAGCTTTGAAGCTCTTCCTCTCTGTAGCTGTCTCCTTTCCTGTGAACTGTAGCTTCCTTGATCTCCCTTGGCTCTCAGCTCTGTCTCATCAAGTCAGGAAGTTCACTGGACTCTGCCTGGGTCACCCTTCCCTGTGCCATGGCCTGGAAACTCTCACATCAGTAAGCAGGAGAAGTCATAGGGCTTTGTTTTCTGCCTCTCGGGGATCACTGTCCTTCCTTAGCTGATGTTCAATTCTTAAAAACCCTGGTTTTGTATATTTTGTCCAGTAATTTAATTGTTTCTTATGAGAAAGTAAATCTAGGGCCTATTACTCAATCCTAGCTGGCATCAGAAATCTACTGACATAGTTTCTGAAGTTCATCAGTGAAGATGCCTGAGATTCTTTACACATGCCCACCCCCGCCTGGCAAATTCTTTTTTAAACTTTGATTGAAAAAGTTTTTGATATCTTTATAAAACATAACCAAGAATTAATACATTTTAGTCAAAACCAAGACTTTGGGGGAAGGAAGTAAACTGCGAACAATGTCAGATAAAGGACAGCCTGGCAGCTGTCAGGCCCTAGAGGCAGAGAGAGAAGTTAAGACACACCAGCCTGGATGGAAAACCTCCCAAGGTTGCGCCACCAAGAGCGAACAGGAAAGAACAGCTGTCAAGGAAAAAGGAAAGACGAGAGTGAGGGAGACAGCTAAAGGTCAAATCTACTATCTCCAGGGTTGCCAAACCTAAGAATTTTGCAAGAAGAATCATTAGCAATTGTGACTGCTTGAACACAGGCACCAGGAGGAAGCTGAGAGGGAATACTGAGAATGTTCAAAAACATTATTGCCAAGAAAAAGATATGTTATATTATCAGTTCTCAAAGGTTCCTGAGATCCTTTCAGAATCCTCAAGGTCAAAACTACTTTCATAATAATTCAAACATGGTATGTGTCTTTTTCATACACATGTACAGTGGACTTTTCCAGAGACTGCATGATGTATAACTTCTCCAACATTGAATGCAGAAGCAGATATGAGAACTTATCTGTATTCTGTTGAGCTAAGCATTAGATTTCCAGAACAATGTAAACAAAGTAAAAAAAAGTAATTCTTTTTGATACTTTTGTTTTTTAAAAATAATTGTTTTTATAAAAGAGATTTATGTTAACAGGCAATGAGTTTATCAGCATTTTTAAATAATTGTTAAAAATTTATTTTTTTAATTTCTCAGTTTTAATGTGTAATGTGGTTAATATCAATAGAATTAACCAGGTAGACAGAGGCTCTTTAAAGTTCTGGAGAGTTTTTAAGGGTGTGAAGGGGTCTTTAGACCTAAACTTTGAGAACATCTGCTCTACATAAAGCTTCTGCAGCCCTCTGAGACCACTGCGTAGTTCATGAAAGTGTCTACCTAGGAGCAAGAAGAAAGGGCAGACCAAGAGGTCAGAAGAGAGGGGCACTGTCGTCAACAGCTGCTTCACCCCTGACCCCGATTTCAAAGCAATACTTCACAGCACAGCAGCCCCTGTCAGGTTCCTCATAAGGACCTACAGCCTAAGTCATCATTGAGATTTGAACTGCTCCTTTAGGGGGTACAAATCCTGCCCTGAATTCCCCAAAATCACCAATTCCCTTTCCAATTTACTGCACCACAGCTTTCTTAACTGTTCATCTGACCTATGCTCAATAATTGGCCCTTATGTAGGAATGAAATATCTAGATTTCAAGCACCTATCAGGTTCCTGACCATGATTTAGAGACTTTAATAGGACATCACATTTAATGCTCATAACCATGAATGGTATTACTACTTTTGTTTGGGAGAGAGTTTTTTTGTTTTGTTTTTTTTGTTGTTGTTGTTTTTGTAGGTTTTGGGGGTTTTCATTGTTGATTTCTTTTGTTTGTTTGTTGTTGAGACAAGGTCTCACTCTGTCACCCAGGCTGGAGTGCAGTGGCACCATCTTGGCTCACTGCAGCCTCAATCTCCTGGGCTCAAGTATTCCTCTCACCTCAGCCTCCCAAGTAGCTGGGACTACAGGCCTGGACCACCACATCCAGCTTATTTATTGTTTACTTTTTTATTTTTTAGAGACAGGGCCTTGCTATGTGGCCCAAGCTGGGCACAAACTCTCAGCCTCAAGTGATCTTCCTGTATCAGCCTCCCAAAACTCTGGGATTACAGGAGTGAGCCACCACACTGGCTACTACTCTTGTTTTGTAGACAGCAACAGACATCCCAGAGAAGTTAAGGAACTTGCCCAAGATTACCCAATAAGTAAAATAACTGAACCGGGATCCAACACACTCTCCAAAACTGACGGTTTTCCCCCTTCACATTGCTGCCTTTTACTGTTCTACCACTGACCACTGCCATTGTTTGTAAAGTTAAAAATCACCCTAAAACATGTAGGAGTTTGAGATTTGCTCTCTAGAACTAGAGGAAGTGCAGAATGATGGTGACTAGCATAGGCAATGAAGCCCAACTGCCCCAAATGTATCCCAGCTCTACTATATACTATCTGTGTGGCACTAAGCAAGTCACTTAACTTCTCTTACACCTCAATTCCCTCGATGGCAAAATAATGTTATCAATAGTCCCCAGCTTATTGGGTTGTTGAGAGAATAAGTTAATACATAAAAAAGTATTTAAACATAGTCAGTGAGAGAGATGATCATTACCTGCCAAATATTCATTATATTTGGGTATTTATATACTCAGCCTCTTTGAACTTATAAAATGAGCATAATATACCTATTCAGTAATACCATAGAGGTATTGAGAAAATTACAGAAAATTCGCGTACCTGACAGTATTTCTACTATGCAAATAAGCAAATGTTACTGGAGCTTCATTAGGCATAAACTCATAGTGTGATGTCATTTTGGAATAGGGAGTTTTCGGGTAAAGAGTAAGCTCGTATTTCTGGCTAACAGAGTATATAAGAGTCACCACAGCTGATAAATTCCTCATTCCAAAAGCACCAACCAAAACCACATTTAAAAAGGAGGGTATTTCGACACAAATACTCAAGTCTAAAGTAACCAAGTGTAAAATGCATAAATAACTTGATCTCTGTGTGATAGGACAGCAAACTCAGTCAATATGTGAAGAACTGTTGAGAATTGAAATCTAAACACTCAAAGATAATAAAGAACTTAAAGGAAACAAAAGGTTGGCTTGCAATGAGAAGTTTCACAAGATTCTTTACGTAAACTCAGAAATTTAATTATTGCCATGTCAAAGTGGTTTTGTTTCTCTTCATTTTTCATTGTTAAAAAGTTCTATCCAAACTTGAATCATTTCCTGTCCTGATAATTGCAGTATGGCTTTCTCATTCCTCCTACACTACTAACATCCAAATCACTATTGCCAAAGAGATTTTCCTCTCTTGTTGCCAAATACGTATCCCAGATCATTGGATGTTGCATGGATACACACACATACACACTCACACACACACACACACACTCACACACACACACACACACAAACATCTCTGTCTTACCTGAAGTCCCTACTGGGGCTTCCGAGCATGTGTCACCATCTGACTTACTATATATATTACTTCTTGTTCTTGTTAATTAACTGTCTATCCCCTCTAGAATGTAAGCTTCATGAGGGTAGGTTTTGGTCTGTTTTATACACTGTTGTATTATCATTGTCTTGAATGAAGCCTAGTAGGTGGTAGATGCATTTTATATATTTATTGGATAAATAAATGTGTCATTTAACTCTGCCCATTAAAGGTTCTTGCACTTGATTTCAGTATTTTTCAATCTCTTCCATTTAATATTTTCTCTTCTTTCCCTCAACTCTTTTCCACAACCAGTTACAGTTGTCTCTGCCATCTTTGCCTCCTCTCACCATGCACTGTCTGTGAATGTGCAGGTATTAATTTTAGGACAACCTGTCCTGGATCCTTCTGAAGCTAAGTGGGGAGCTGACTCACCCAATGGAACTTCAAAAGATTGAGACCAAGGGCAAAGTGTTCCTCTCTTTTGACAAAGCAGGGGGCCTGAACATGACACTGGGCAAAGCAAAGAAGGGAGAGGCTGAAATCTGGATCACCAGTCAACAAGCTCCAGGACGGCCACACCCAAGGGTTCACAAGAGGGGTTTACACAGGAGCTTAGAACAGCCTTCTAGGCTGACAAGGGGGCCTCTGCATTAAAAGGGCTGGGAAAAGAACTGAACCTACTGACATTATTCACTGAAACCCAGCTCCTTCAAACCCAGGCTGGACAGCCACTGGCCCAAGATATGTCAGAGGGATCTGGTGAGTCAGAGAGAGGGATGGCTTGAATCAGTGGTTCCCATGCCTAGCTGTGCAGCCTCTTGGACATTCTAGAGCCCTACCTGAGCAGAATCTCTACAGACAGTGCCTGGTAATTAGCTATAACCTAAGAGAGTTTTAAATACAAGCAGGAGTATTTTTGGTTGGGTGTGCATCTACCAGGCAGAAGTTGGGGCTACTAGATGTTTTGCAATACCTAGGACAGCACAGCAAAACAAATTGTCCTCTATCCTTAAAAAAACAAAACCTTTCAAACATCTCACCAGACCTCAATGGAGACAAAAATCTTAGTCTGAAGGCTAGCTCTGTTTGTCATATAAACACAAAGTATTTTTTGCACAGTTTTAATATGTATAAATTTTCCAGAAAAGCAGCTACCATGTCAATTGAGGACAAGTTAAACTTGATTTTCCTCTGAAAGTTTATAAAAGATCTTTCACCATGGGAGGAAAAAAATCACATCCCCAACAGCAATGCCACTCATGCTATTTGGCTCTCCAGTGAGGCACAAGCTGTTTCAGTCTGCATTTGCAGCTGCTGCATTAAAGACTTCTCTGTGTATAGCTCAAGCATCTGACAGCTTCTTTCTGTCTTCTAGCTCAGTCATGTCTACACATGTATGTATGAAACTGAATATGGACTACCTTTTATATCTTCTTTACATTATAGCTAAGGTAATACATTTAAATTTTTAATATCATGCATAAGTAGGTTATGTTGTCAATGAATTTCACTTAGGGGATATTATGACATAGTTATTAAGAAAAAGAGCATTATAAGTCTGTTGAAGTTAAGAACCCCTGATCTAAACCTTCTAATCAGTCCCTCAAAAAAGGTAATGGTTGCAGCTGAAGACACTATTTTCTTTGATTTTTCCTGATTGTCTACTCATTCACTCTTGACTGTATTCCACTCCTCATCAATGGTTTGTGACCTACTCAGCAATAAGTCTTCTGGAGAGAACCATTTCAAATTCCGTGTCTTATTGCATCCCAGGCATCACAAAAGAGTTTTGTTCATGGATGGGCCCCTGGGAAACTGTGTATTACAGACCCTCTTCGCATTCCTCAGTCTTCCTTTAGAAGCACAGACAACTAATTAGACCTTGTTTTTATTAATGTGAGCGCTGCTTTGAAATATTACACCCAAGACCATCAGGAGGACTTCACCTAACCATGTCAGCTGACACCCCAGCAGTGAGTGCCACAATGGGGCTGGAAGGGCCTAACAAGGCCCAACATTCTGTGTTTCTTTCTCCCTTTTAGAGATCCCACTTCTTCCTTGTATCTCGCCTGAGTGCCAGCCTGTCTATCCTGACTGCTACATGTGACTTCATTCTGAACATACCTTCATGACTGTCCTCAACCCACGCCAGAAACTCTCCCTTTCACTTCCTCAGGAAGCTTCCAGTCCATGAAACAATAATAAGTTTATCAAAAGCTATGACCAAGAAAAACAGGAGACATTGTGCCAATCTAAATCCAAGCTAGAATTATTCTCGATGCAAATATGATGAAGAATTTTCATTGTTGGTTTCTTTTGTTTGTTTGTTTGTTGTTGAGACAAGAATTATTCTTCATGCAAAGATGATGGAGTTGCAAGAATATGTTCTCTCCTGTGGTTTTCCTAGCAAGACACTCTACAGAGTAAAGGCAGCATATGCTAAACAATCAATGGGCTCTAGACAGTTGTGTGGCAGCCGAGGAAGAGCCACCATGAGAGGCTCCCAGCCATCAGCCTGGCAAGCCACAAGGGTGAGGATATGGTTTGGCTCTGTGTCCACACTCAAATCTCATCTTGGATTGTAATCTCCATGTGTCAAGGGAAGAACCTGATGGGAGGTGATTAGATTATGGGGGTGGTTTCCCCCATGCTGTTCCCTTGATAGTGGGTGAGTCTCAGGAGATCTGATTTTTTTTTTTTTTTTTTTTTTGAGACAGAGTCTTGCTCTGTCACCCAGGCTAGAGTGCAATGGCACAATCTCGGCTTACTGCAACCCCCGCCTCCCGGGTTCAAGCGATTCTCCCGCCTTAGTCTCCCGAGTAGCTGGGATTACAAGTGCCGGCCACCACACCCAGCTAATTTTTGTATTTAATAGAGACAGGGTTTCACCCTGTTGGCCAGGCTGGTCCCAAACTCCTGACCTTAAGTGATTCACCTGCCTCGGCCTCTCAAAGTGCTGGGATTACAGGCATGAGCCACCACACCCGGCCAGATCTGACGGTTTTAAAAGTGGCAGTTTTTCCTGTGCTCTCACTTCACTTCTCCTGCCTGCCACCATGTTAGATGCACTTGCTTCCCCTTCCACAATGATTATAAGTTTCCTGAGACTTCCCCAGCCATGTGGAACTGTGAGCCAATTATACCTCTTTTCCTTATAAATTACCCAGTCTCAGGTATTTCTTTTTTTGGGGGGGGGGTGGGGGGGGAGATGGAGTCTTGCTCTGTCACCACCCAGGCTGGAGTGCAGTGGTGCTATCTCAGCTCACTGCATCCTCCACCTCCTGGGCTCAAGCGAGTCTCCTGCCTCAGCCTCCTGAGTAGCTGGGATTACAGGCACGTCACCATGCCTGGCTAATTTTTCTATTTTTAGTAGAGATGGAGTTTCGCCATGTTGCCCAGGCTGGTCTTGAACTCCTGACCTCGGGCAATCTGCCCACCTCAGCCTCCCAAAATGCTGGGACCACAGGTATGAGCCACTGTGCCCAGTCTCGGGTATTTCTTTATGGCAGTGCAAAAACAGACTAATACAGGTGGCCACCCTGCCAGCTCCCACAGTACCCTTGTCTAACCTTTCCCTGCCGCAAGAATAGAGGAGGTAGTGTATGAGTACTTTACTTAGGTGATCTCACCAGATAAACCCCTTTTTCTCTCCCTCTTCCCCTTTCTATCCCTTTCACCTCTCTCCTTCTCTCTCTTGTTCACCATCTCCTTCCTAATCTCTGCCAAGTCTCATTCCTTTCTATCAACCAAGAAAGGCCCATGTGAGGTGCTGTAGGCATATTTCTGAAATTTTTTTTACAATTGAATTCATGTTACATTATTTTATTTTATTTTATTTTATTTTATTTTATTTTATTTTAAGACAGAGTCTCACTCTGTCACCCAGCCTGGAGCGCAGTGGCATAATCTGGGCTAACTACAAACTCAACCTCTAGGGCTCAAGAGATTCTCCTGCCTCAGCCTCCCGAGTAGCTGGGATTATAGGTGCATGCCACCACAACCAGCTAACATTTTTGTATTTTTAGTAGAGGCGGGGTTTCGCCATGTTGGCCAGGCTGGTCTGGAACTCCTGACCTCAGGTGATCTGCCTGCCTTGGCCTCCCAAAGTGCTGGGATTACAAGCGTGAGCTACCGCGGCTGTCCTATTTTTAAATAAAGTATTATTTTGATACAATTTAAAAAGATTTCCCCTAGCCTTTTCATTTACCATTAATATTTATGGTAAATTCTGCTTTGATTTACTCTAATTTGTTTTAAACATGGACCTCTGGGTATACCTCATTCCAAAAAAAAGCTAAATGTATTTATTACAAAATCTCAGCTTGCTTCTCAAAATGAGTTTCATGACACTTGTCCCATAAGATACAAACACAATTTCACAGATAATGAAGATAGCATGGAATTATTACATGTGCAGTAAAATGTCTCTGACTGATAAAACTTTGGCATTACATTACATCATCCTTTGAATCAACAAACATTGCATCGGAATGCAGAAGTACCTTAAGGAAATAGACTGAGTATACTGCATTCCATCTTTCATGATTTCCATGTCTTTGGATTGATGTTTACTCAGTCGATATCTGCTCAGCATGCCTATATTTCTTACTAAAGTAAGCCAATTTCCCTGATCCCTGCCTTCAGTCAACAGGCATGGGCCTAAAAGACACCTTGGCCATGACTGATGGGGCCAAGAGTATTTGCTAGACCCAAAGCTACAGAATTCACATGCTCTCCCCAAGAATTTTACATTGAAACTGAAATACATGGAGTTAATGCCTATGTGTTATAGATGGAGTCAAAGCAAAGTGCTTAGCTCTGAACACCACTTGGGAGATGCAGAGTGGCTGTGTTTTCTGAAAACAAGGAAAGCTGGTTTTCAAAGAGAAAGAGAGAAAAGCAAGGAATGGAGATAAGAAATGAAGAATGATTCCTTCAGACCCTGGCAGACAACCTCCCGGGCTGGTCCCAGTTCTTCCAGAAACATGGCTGTGTCCTTGCTCTTGGGTTTCGCGAGGCCCTTCTGAATATTAACTACAATTTTTCACTTGAACAAACCTGGCCCATACCTGATCCTGGTACTTAAAATCACCATCTCATAACTGAGTGCCCCGCACTCACGCCTGTTAATAAACTGTTTTTTTTAGATTCAGTTGCTATTGCCAGGTACAGCACTTCTCTCTTTCATATCCACTCATTCATTATTCTGTGCACATGTATGCATAGGAGACAGGGAGAGAGAGAGAACTGACACAGAAAACTCTGACTTCAGTATAAAAGTTTTAGGCCTGGATCTCAGCAGGCCTGACTCAGAAATGCAGTCTCTCCATGTCTCACACTAATAATGTTCTCATGAGACAGAGGCGTGGAATGCAATTCTGCCTTATTCGTGGAAAATTACATCCATAACTGCCAAAGGGCCCAGCTATTCTTATTTACTGACCAGTATGTTTTCTTCTTCCAGGAAGGCCAGGCCCCTGTGAGATGGACACATTTTTTCTTTGACCTTATTTCAAAGTATAGCATGGAAACCAGTCCATAGCCTTAAGGTGGTCCAACCCCATGTGTATTGATTCAAAGGGTGATCTTAGGTACTGGGAATCCTATTTCTGAATGTATGAAACAAATGTGTATCTTCCAGGGCTGCCCTTTTCTTGATTCTGGTTGCCTGGCAGCTTCACATCTTTAAAGGAGAGACATCTATTACCTTGAGGTGAGGAAGATGAAGGCTGAGAACAAAAAAGGTGTTGCATGGCTTTAAACTCCAGTATGGAGTTTAAATCCATAGCAAGACAATAGCCCCAGAAAAAATATCGTTAGCTGTAATATGTACAATAAGAAGAAAAAATGCTGCCAAATAACTAGGACCTACTACCCACTGCAAGATGCATCCTAATTTCAGAAACGTTAAAATGTGGTTTTAAAAAATGTGCTAGGCTTTGTTGAGAGAGGGAAAAGGGTATTTTTTTAATTCCCCAAACTGGGCTTGACATCTCAAGAGTCATGGAGGAAGACTGGACCCATAAACCCTAGAGTAAGCCGGGCTGGACTTGGACAGTGGACACCTTCTGACCACACAGCCAGGGAGGCACTTCCTGTAGAGCTAGAGGGAAGATCTGCAGAAGGAGAAAGAAGGAAAGCAAGAACTCAGCTCTGATGGTCAACTCTGGAAGAAAGAGTAGAAACTGAGCCACCGGGCTGGCGGAGGAGCAGCCTGGAAACGGCAGTCCCCTTCCAGAAGGCAGTGCTCAGTGACACCCGGCTCCACAGCTGCAAGGGCTGCCTCCGGCAAAGCAGAGGAAGCTGACAAGAATTCCTAGGCACCGCCGGGCGCGGTGGCTCACGCTTGTAATCCCAGCACTTTGGGAGGCCGAGGCGGGCGGATCACGAGGTCAGGAGATCGAGACCACGGTGAAACCCCGTCTCTACTAAAAAAAATACAAAAAATTTGCCTGGCGTGGTGGCGGGCGCCTGTAGTCCCAGCTACTCGGAGAGGCTGAGGCAGGAGAATGGCGTGAATCCGGGAGGCAGAGCTTGCAGTGAGCCGAGATCGCGCCACTGCACTCCAGCCTGGGTGACAGAGCGAGACTCCGTCTCAAAAAAAAAAAAAAAAAAAAAGAATTCCTAGGCACCGAGGAGGGGGATAGAAATTGCTAGAGAAACCAGAGGAACAAAAGATGCCTGGAGAGAAACCAGGGGGTTGGGGGGACATCTGTAGGCAACAGCAAAGTCCATGGTGGTCAGCACCGGGTGGCTGGATGTCCCAGACCCCTTGGTCAATGACATACAGTGCACAGGCTGCAGCAAGGACCCAAGGGCACAGCGTGGCCATTGACCAAGCAGGATGAGCCATCTCCCGGGGGCCAGCTCCATGATAACAGCCTAAGAGCGAAACCCTGCAGGATGCAGATTAACACTAGGGCCTGACAGGAGCAAGAGGAAGAGCCCCCAGGCAGCTGCTTGCCAAGACCAGCTGAGATTTAGAGTGAACTCTGACAGACATCATAATACCTATGTTCCACTAAAAACCCGGATGTGGACCAAATGTGCCGGAGCTCATTTACTCTTACATTTGGTCATTAAACCAATTTTATTGTGTGCACACCAAGTACTAGGCAGTGTTCCAGGTACTTGAGGTGTATCTAGGAACAAATCCAACAAATCCCTACCCACCTGCAGAGCGTGGAGAGATAATACATGGCAAACATAATAGCGAATGGGATTGTGTAGTGTGTGCAAAGGTGAATTGAGGAAAACAAGCTTCTGCTTCAGGAAACCTGAATTGAGAGCAAATTTGTGTTTAGTTATACAATACCTGTTTCCCATCTGAGCCCCACATTTTATGCCGGAGTTGCCTGCCTCTGTGTGACACTGAAGGACAGAAAAATGAACACAACGCAGGCCCTGTACCTGAGGAATTGACAATTCACCTGTGAGTTTACACAATGAGCTTCATGGAGGCAGGAATTCTGCCTTTCCTGCATGTGACAAATGTTTACTAATCACCTGGTAAAATACATGCCAGATACTTGGCACATGCACACAATGCACACACGACACACATTCATGCAACACACACCCACAGAGCACATGCAACACACACAAAACACACACAACAAACACGTACATTCACACCATACATAAAACACTCATATACAACATATGACACACACTGACTCAACACACATAAAAACCCACACACACATTCATAAAACTGCACATGAACACCCACACACTCAAACACATACACTCACACAACACACACATCAAAGGTTTCATGCTAAAGACTTTTCACTTTTTTCACTTTAAAGACCACTGAGGGCTGTAGGTCCCATCTGGCCAAATAAGCACTGAAAGTTAATTATACCGAGGCAGTAAATGAAAGCTTTGATAGCTCAGGGGGAGGTTTGGAAGGGGCCAAGACAGAGTTCTGACAGGGGACTAATAATCACAAAAATGATTTACAGACAGTAGAGTGGTGGCTGCCAAGGAGGGAAGGGGGAAATGGTATCAAAAGGTATACAATTTTCATCATGAGATAAATAAGTTCTGAGGGCCTAATGGACAATGAGGTGACTATAGTGAGTAATACTGTATCGTACACTTGAAGTTTTCTAAGAGAGTTGATTTTAGCTGTTCTCACCATGCACACACAAAACAGGTAACTATGTAAGGTGATGAATGTGTCAGCTTGATTGTGGTGATCATTCCATAATGTGTACATACAACAAATCCTCATGTTGTATACCTTAAATATACATAATTATTGTTTGTCAGTTGTACCTCAGTAAAGCTGAAAACTAAGATAATAAAAGAAAATCTACCTATGGAACCAACAGCTAATCATCTGGGGTTCTTATATAACTTTTTTTTAAGACTCTTCAAACTATGTCCCTGTTAGGCTGAGAAAGCCACTGAGCACCAAGTAGATCACGGATCCTTCCCAACCTGTGGTGTTTGATGAGTGCAACAATTGCATTCTGAAACTGCATCATTGGCATCTCAGTTCCGGAAGTTAATCTCATGTGGTTAAGTTTAAAACAATAACCTACTGACTACACAAAATTTATTTTCTAATTTTCAGCAGGCCAAAGGAAGTACAATTTGGTTTCCATAGCAAATATTCCAACTTTATGAGGGAGTACAAAGTGTTTTGAGAAGAAATGCCCTCCATGGACAGAGGAATATTTCTGAAGTGCAATAAAGAACTTACATTATCGCTAGGTGGCTTGAATTATCGAAGAGAAGTTACCATCTAACGTCAGCATGAAGTTACGGTGTTTACCACCATTACCCTCCCATAAATGTTTTCGTTGCTCTGCACAGCAGATATAAGCTCAGATATGCTTATTTTGAGTAATCTAAAATAAATGTGAGATAGATAAAAAGCAACTATTTTTCCTTGTCTTTTTTTTCTTTTTCTTTTGAGACCGAGTCTCACTCTGTTGCCCAGGCTGGAGTCCAGTGGCGCTATCTCGGCTCACTGCAAGCTCTGCCTCCCAGGTTCACGCCATTCTCCTGCCTCAGCCTTCCAAGTAGCTGGGACTACAGGCGTCCGCCACCAGGCCTGGCTAATTTTTTTCTATTTTTAGTAGAGACAGGGTTTCGCCACCTTAGCCAGGATGGTCTCCATCTCCTGACCTCATGATCCGCCCGCCTCGGCCTCCCAAAGTACTGGTTACAGGCGTGAGCCACTGCACCCTGCCCTATTTTTCCTCTTCTATACCTGCACTCCACATACTTCTGTGACCAGGGATTGAAGGGATGTCAAGGAATACTCTGACACCAGCTGAATGACACCAGCTGAGTGTCCTACAATTCAGTTCAATTCTGATACTAACTGGAGTTAGCACAGACCTCAGGTTAAGGGTTCAGTCCCACAAGACTGCCCCCCATTTCAGATACCAAATACAAGTGCCAGGTTGTCACCTATACGTCTGACTGACCGGCTGTAAACCAGGGTTCCTACAACCCCCTCCTTGGGTTTGATAATTTGCTGGGATGGCTCACAGACAGACCTCAGGGAAACACATTTCCCAGCTTATTATGTAATAAAAAATATGATAAAGGACACAGAAGACAGCCAGATGAAGTGATACGCAGGGCGAGGTGTATGGGAGGGGAAGTGCGCTTCCTTGCCCTCTCCTGGTGGGCTGCCCTCCATGTGTTCAGCAGCCCTGGAGCTCCCCAAACCCCAGAGTCCGGGGATTCTTACAAGACTTTGTTACTTGAGCATCGCTGATCATTAACTCAATCTCCAGCCTCCAGGCCTTCCCAGAGGATGGGGTTAGGACTGAAATTCCCAGGCTTCTAATCTGTTCTTTCTAGTGACCAGTCTCCTCCCAGGAGCCTCATTAGAACAAAAGACTCCCATCACCCAGGAAATTCCAAGAAGTTAGGAGCTCTGTGCTGGGAACCAGGGCCAGAGATCAAATATATATTTTTATTATGTCTATATATATATATATATATATATATATATATACTATGTGTGTGTATATATATATTTCCTATATATATATATATATATTTAGAGAAATTATATATTTTTTTCTTGTTCCTTTACAAACATATTCGTTACCATGCCAGAGGACTGATTTTGACGGAAAACTCCCAGGAACTCACAGCTTTGGTACTCTTCCAAGGTCCTAATAAACAAAGGTAACTATTGAAACTCAAGCACTCGGAACACCGGGAAATGTAAATGCTCTCTGCTCAGCAGGGTTCCCTCACACGCAAACACCGTTTCTGAGAAATCCTTAGTACACCTCCCTGAGGGGACCACACAGACTTGGACCACATCTAAACAAGCCACAGGCTTGCTCCAGTTCTCTTTGGAATGGGTGGGATTCATCGGAATAAATAAATATGCAGGGAACAGGCCAGAAGAAAGTTAGGATGGATATTCAGAAATAGCTCTTTGTGTACATAAATAACTGAAGAGCGATGTTGGCAGCTATTTAAGGATCCAAGAAATTGGAAGACACTAAACAATAATATTTGCATCCATTTTATTTTGTAATGTCAACAGGACATGTCCATGCCTGCAGAGGCCACAAATAGCACCAAATCACTGATGGGAGAGGCCAACGGTGACCTCTCGCCGTGCTCTTTCCAGCTGTGTTTTATCAGCTTCTCTTCCCTCATCCGTTCATGGGGATGACAATGTCCACCTTGGGGGAATGCATGCATATGGATGAATACAGACCAAATCCTTGTTGTGGTGGTTGGCACTCAGTACTTTGCATTGTTATTTGGTCAACCCACAAATAGACAGAGGAGGCACCATGATTGCAGGCGTACCATAAGTACAGTAAGAATGTCTTCCTAATCCAAAATTGGACATGTGGTTTGATGAGAAAAGGGATAAACATGAGATGGTGTTGCCCAATATTTAAAACCAAGACGTCAATATTTTATTTTCTTACTTAGTCATGTGTCTCAGATTCATGTCATTAAGTGCTACCTTTTATTATAAAAGTCATTTTTTCCTTTTCCACTTATCATTAGAGTCTTTCAAACTCAGCCAAACACGTCACAATGGAATAATGAATGAACACGAGAACAGTAAGAAGGTGGACTGAGAAGTTAGAGACATGCAAATTTTATCTAGGAAAATGTTACCAGGTCATAAAGAAGACACTAGGACCAAGAGTAGAAAGTGCTAACGTGATTTCACCATTTGCCCTGCTAGAAGGAAAAGTGAACCCAAGAGGAAGGAGGTTTTCAGCACTGGTGGATGACCTTCCTGCTGCTGTTGTTGTTTTGTTGTTATGGTTGTTTGTATCCTCTAACATTGCTAACACAGTACAAACCACCCAATTTAAAATCAGACTTAGGAAAAGTGATCTCAACTACACGAAAGTTGACCTCCCTCTACTCTTTTTTTTGGCTAATCACCAACAGCACTTATGAACTTTATTACAAATAAAATTATCGGAATACATGGAAGAGCAATTAGATGTAATAAAATTAATCCAGAAATGCTATTTGCAGAAGAGTCAGCCATTTATGCCAAAATCTGGCTTCCCCTTAAATTTTATCTTTGTATTTTGAAAAGGAAAAGCAAAAGCAGTTACCATATTTACTTGAGAGGCAACACAGCCAAAAATTGTTAATGCCATGCTAGCAATCCAGTCTCCTAACACCCACACTTCTTCTTTCCATCTCCAGGGTTCACTGTTATTACTTGCCAAGATTATGTGGGGGAACAAGAAAAGCTCTTAAACGTTTTCTCAGCATGGAGGTTGAAGAGAGACAAACAAAGTGTTAGAAGCTAGAGAAATGGAGAGATGTCAAAGGCAGCAATGCATTGGGGGACATCTGAACCATCCCAACCCAGTGCAAGGCACCCACCTTGTCAATGCAAAGTCGAGGATACTGCAACTATGCAACCTACATGGGCCACACAGTGAGACAAAAACACAATTTCCTTCAAAAAATCCAGATTCGCCATATAAATACTGCTGAGCAAGCTCCTACTTGCCGTTTGCTGCAAGCTTGGATGTCAAAACCTGCCGTGCAAGGCTCCACTGCCTCCCAAACAAAGCCCAAACCACTCAGTCTAGCATTCCAGATGCTCCTCAATCTCCCTTGATCCTACCTTTTGGAACGTGTTCCTCTCCTTGCCCTTGATGTGCCCGTGTTTACTATGTACCAGTTTCCTTACAAGTTTCCCTAATCTCTACCTCTTTTCTTGCTCGTGCAGTTTCCTCTACCCAGAATACAACCCTTATTTCTCCTCCAGCTCAAGTCTTCTTCCTCCTTCTCCCCCTCCAAGACCTATCCCAAATACTGCACCACTTCTTTAGGGTTTTCCCACCCCTCCGACCAGGAGAAACAGGCAACTATCTCTCCCTGCTCTGAAACCTTGAGGTTTTTCATCTCCCCCTCTCTGGTGGCACTTTGCAGCCCCTACTTTGCATTGCTTGAGTTCTCTTCCCTGCTGCTCAGTTAATATGCTTTAAAGTAGGCTGAGATTGAGTACAGCTTGAACAGAGCAGATGTTTAAATATTTGCCAAATAAATCAAAGTGGCCACATTTACACAACTTATATCCACAGTGCCTTAAAAAATTGAAAGCACACTTACTAGGTAGAGAGCCCTTGATAACTTCCAGTAACAAAGTTTTCTGAGGAAAAGGTCCTAAATTTCCCCACCAGGCAGGATTTGGCAATCACTATGGACAGGCTTGGTCTAACCAGCTTCTTGTTTACTTGGGTAATTTACTGACTCGGTGACTGTCTACTTCTCGGGTCAGTGGTTCTCAAACCACATTACATTAACTACACAGTATGATCACCTGAGGAGTTTAAAAAGCCAGGCCGCATGCAGTCCCATGGCATCAGAACCTCTGGGGTTAGGATCCAGGCATCAGTGTTTAAAAGGCTGCCGGGTGATTCCAATATGCAGCCGGGGTTGACAACTACTGGCCTAGATGACAAAGAGTAATTCCATTCAGGAGACATTTCCCCTATTTGTATGTCACCGAGGCAGCAGCAATGTCCATTTTCAGCACTGACGTGGCAGACTGGGGCCCAGCCAAGAAAGGGAATGCAGCTCCAGGGGCGTATATTCACACACACTAGGTTTCCCTAGAACAATAATTTACAATCTGGACATCAGTTCCAAACTAAAGTAAATGTCTGCCTCTACTTCCAATCCAAAGCATTTTTTACCTTCCCATGAGCCTAGGTTCTATAGATATATGTCATATTTCCTTACCAACTTAAAATAAATTTTAACTGGAGAAAAAAGAAGCTTAGAGTTCTGATCTTGCAGTTACGTAAATCCCAGAGTTTGAGGTTGATGATAAAGATTCAAGCACAGTGAGTGATACCAAGTGTAATTTCCCACATTATCACAATAGCAAAAATGTAACCTCCCCTTCTCCCTGTGAGTCAGCCCAGAAACCCAGTACGTTAATCTCGAGAAATGCTTAAACTTTGAGGGAAACTTATTCAAAGAGGTTGTCATGGCAGGTTCACATGAGACTTTTTAAATCAATTAAGTTCCAGTACACATTCCTTCACCGTTGACAATAATCACATATTTTCCCTACAGGAAAGAACCCCTGTGAACCTTCGCATGTGGTTTTACAGATTCTTTAGCAGACAGCTGATACTATTTGTGAAACCAGGTTTCCCCATGCACTCCACGCAGTGTGTTTAACCATTCCAGAGAAACATCTACCAAGTACCTACTTTTCTTGAATTTGTACTTTATTGTGATATGCATTTCATTTGCATTGATTTGGGCTTCAATATTATATACTGATCATTTCAGTAATCATATTTCTTTTAAAAACTAGTTTATGGGTACCATGCACCAGTTTGGATAACTCTTAGAAGTGGCAGAAGAGAGCCTGAATGGCATGCTTGATATGAACGGACTCAAAAACCAGTGCCCAAATATGACAGCTTGAAGGACATGTGAGAAAGAGCTCTTCCATAAACTAGTGTTTCCCTTCCTCATGTTCCTTACTATTTCAGCATAATGATGTGTACAGAGCTGAGAGAATCCAACAGACCCATGTTCAAATTCTGACTCTGTTATTGATCTGCTGCAACCTGAAGAAACTCACCTGCTATTTTTAAGCCTCAGTTTCCTTAGAGACAAATCAAAAATCGTAAAGACTTTGTAAGGAACACAGGCAATGTGAAAAGCTCCCAGACATTATGGAGAGGAGATGGATGGCTGCTGATCCTGGCTGATTCTAGAATAGTAGATGAGGTGGGTACCCGGGCTCCGGGGCAAGGAGGCTGAGCATCATTGGTGCAGCCTCCGAGACTGGCTGCTAATCAGCCTAGAGCAGGGCAAGCGAGATCAAAGAGACAGCAAATAAAATCGCAGGTAATGAAAAGTCTAAAAAATTTATTCCAGGATTTCCAGTCAAGTTCTACCCTCCCACTAACTCCAGGAATAGAATGAGGGAAGCCACATCAATATTCAGGGGGCACAATCATGGCTTTGGAATGCTTTGGTTTTCTGGCCCATGTTGGAATATGTTATTGGTGTACATGACTGAGCAGCTCTGGTCACCAAAAGCAACACCGCCTCCCTCAGACAAGAAGAGACTTATGGTTAAGACATTCAGCATTTTCGGAGAAAAGATGGATAACTTACAAGCACATTCACCACTAATAATTTCTCACCAAAGGATAAAAGAAGGCAAACTTCCACAAAAGGCACAAATGTGCTTTGAGCCTATTCTATAGCAATGGCTCATTCACTTGTTCATTGATTCAGGAAATAGACCTGAAACTTACTAAAATCCTTACTGAAAGTCTTTAAAGATAGTCATACCATTGTCATAGGCTGATTGAACACAGTGTCTTAGCCTGGGCTGCGGTAACAAATTATCATAGATTGGGTGGCTTAAACAACAAATACTTGTGTCTCACAGTTCTGGAGACTGGAAGTGTTAAGGTCACGGTTCTGACAGATCCAGTGTCTGGTGAGGGCCCACTTTCTGGTTTGCAGACAGCTGACTCCTCATTGTATCCGCACATGGTAGAAAGAGAGCTAGCTAGTTCTCTGGCCTCTTCTTACAGGGGCACTATTCCCATTTATGAGGGCTCCACCCTCATTACCTAACCATCTCCCAAGCATGCCACCTCCTAACACCATCACTGGAATTAGGGTTTCAACATAGGAATTTAGTGGTGGGCTTGGGGGATACACAGACATTCAATCTATGTACACAGATAAACGAAAACCCAAAGCCTAAAAAAAACTATTAAAGTATTTATTTCCATTACAATTAACACAGACACATTTCAAGTTTTATAACTACATTTCTAGACTTTTCTATGGTAAACACACCTTTTGCTTCCTCTGTTACCTGGCATTAGCCCTTGACAACCGCCATCCCATGTTACATCTGATTGGGGCAATTCTGTCTGCGTTGAGTACCTGGAATTCACCAGGAGTCCCTTCTCAGAAGCAAGCCCTGCCCTCATGTCCCTGGACTGGGAGGTGAAGTTCACTGAAGGGGGTGAGCTGACTTTGCAGTCTTCCTACTTCCTTCCCAGATGTTCCTGTGTCTGTGGAAACGTGATCCATTAGTACCACCTCAGGGCCAGCAGTTCCTGAGACCTCCCCCAAACACCTCTCACAACACACACACTCACACTCACACACACACACACACACACACGTTAATCCCCACCCTGTGCTGGCCACAAATGACCACTTATGACAGTTTTGCCTCCGAAATGGGCCCGAGTGTCTGATCAACAATATTTTGTCTCGGTCTTCTGTGTTTCTTCACACAATGGAAGCACCTCTGGGCTTAGAGCCACCAAGACCTTAAGACTGGTAGAGTGCCCACCCCTTCCCCAGAGCCCTGACAACACTACAGACTCATAAACAAAGCAGCCCCGTCATCATGGAACCAGGGTGGCCAGCATGAAAGACAATGCATAGTAGAGACACTCTCCTCAATGCCTTCCCCAGGTGGTTGGGCTTCAGGAATTTTGTTCTATTCTGAGCACAGAGAGCCATGGCCTCAGATTTCAGGGGTGGGAGGAAAAGTTCCAATTCTACTCTTTGCCCACTCAGAAGTCCTGAGGAAAGCTCTTAGTTGGTCACCTCTATCTTTCTAAAGTTAGAAAGATAACCCTACCTACACCTGGCGAAAAGGATGTCAGAAGCCCTACTTGCAGCTCTCTCCTGAGACCCCATCTCTGAAGGACTCCCTGGCACCAAGCAGGCCCCTGGGGCAGATTTACCCGTGTTCTGGTCCAGAACCTAGAGGTGGCTGGGTCCTCTTCACTGTCCCCTTCCTGCTTTCCTTCTCATTGTTGACATTTGATTCTATCTCACAAACGGACTGTAAGCCACTCTGAATTTTCTTCATCTTTCTATTTCCCCTTCCACTCCTTCTTCCTCTCATCATCCCCAGCACCTAGCACAGGGCTTAGCACAGGTTTGACATGCAATAATAATCTGTCAAAATTATCAATCAGTTTATTAATGCATGAGATAATGAATGAGAAAGCCCTTTGTAAACCGAGTCGTACTTCGGAGAGACGTAGAATGTATTTTTGTAAAATGTCTCCACTTGTCTCACACAGAGGACAAGGCTGGCCAAGAGATATAGTGTTCTGGTCACCAGCCCTATATGCAGTGGCAGTCCCATTGTGATCTCTTGTGGCAAATACAACACAGTCTGACAGGTGCTTGTGTATAGAACCATGCCTCCCTGGTGTCATTCAGGTGAGCATTCACAACTACAAGGTAAGAGTTTACAGAACTTGGCACCATCTTCCCCAGCCCATGACTAAAGTCAACCTGAAACTCACAATAAAAGTCAAACTCCTTACCACAGCCCTAAACACCCCCCATGCTCTGGCCTCTGCCTCTGTCTCCAGCTCACGTTGGCCTCCCTTCCACTGTCTTCACTGGCCATACATAGAGCTGCTTTCTGCTCCTCATGCTGGGCTTTTATGCTCTGCTTCCTCTGCCCTCTGTCTGGCTGGCTCCTTCTCATGCCTCAGACCTCATCACTTCACCTCGAGCAGTCCCAATCACCAGGCTAATGTGCACCGTGGCTCCTTAGTCGCTGTCTTTGCAGCCTTCTGTCTCTGTGCTTCTTTCAAGGTGCTCAGCACACATGTGCCAACTCCTGCAGCTGCCTAGCTGTTTCATGCAACCCTGGCAGCGTCCACTCACCCCTGTGCCATCCCATGACTGGACACACAGCAAGGCCTCAAAACGCAATTGCCAAACGAAAAAAGGTGTGATCGCAAATGGTTTTAAACCAATTGAATAGATGCCCAACCTGAGTCAACAAAGTACCTGTCAGTCTTTGTTGTATTTGCCACAAGAGACCACGATGGGGCTGACACTGCATGGGTCATGATATGAGACAGGAAAATTTAGAAAACTGATTAAGTTTGCAGCTTTCTCCTTTGAGACTGCCAAAGTCTAATAAAAACCAGCTTGTTAGCAGGCACTGTTGACAAGCACATGGAGAAGCATTCTTTCAAACATTCCTGGTGGGGGGTTAATTAGTATAACCTGGTGGGGTAGGGGGTGGGTAATTCTGAAATATATATCGAAATCACAAGTGTACACAGCCTCTGACCCCGCAGTTCTGCTTCCAGGAATTTAACCAACAACTTGTAAACACTTCTGCAAAATTACAAGGGCAGGCTGTTACTGGTTGCAACATTGGCTGAAATAACAAAAGATTGCAAACAATCTAAGTGTCCACTGAGAGGCAGAAAATGCACCTCCTTTGATACAGCTATGGATCAAGGTACAGAATGGTGCACACTATGAGTGTGAAAGAGGTGGAAGAAAAAACTAGAAACTATTAACAAGACTCACCTATCAGTGAGGAAGAGGGAAAGAAGCGTCTGCAGAAAGGGAAGAGAAGGAGACTTCACTGAAGAACCTTTTAAATTGTGTTACCACTTCAAAAGCAAATAAACCATGTGTCATTCACTCAAAAAAAAAATAAAGAGTTTCAAAATCATATGGAAAAGTTTACCCAAAAAAAAAGTAAAATTCCATTTTAAATTATAGTCTTTTCCTTCATGTTATAACTGGAAATACTAAGCAAAGAAAAGGGAGATAAGTTGCCCAGGAGAAACGAAGCTGCCCTTGGCCCCCAAGCTAGCACTCACCATACTCCATCCCATTCTCTGGAATTCCTTGGTGCAGATTTGGCGGGTCAATACAGAGGAAATATAAGGAAATATCTCTCAATATTTTAAACCCCCATCAAGTCTAGGTTGGTGTGATAAATTGGATGGTCCTGCCAGGGAGGATCTGGTCTGAAAAATCAAATCCATTTCACATTGGCCCATGTGGGTTCAGAGAAGCTGAGGCTGGGCCCTGCCTGATCCCCAAGTTGAGGGGTTGTTGTGGCTGAGTTTCCAGGTTTCACACCTCCAAATGCAGTAGAATTGGACTCTCAGCACTTTTCAATGGAAGAACCAAGTACATCAGCACTCAGTTGTCCAGGCCAGGGTGGTACATGGACTCAGAAGGCAGATAGACTTGGTGCAGGCTGATGGACCTCTCCTCACTAGCCTGTGGCTTTGGGAAACTTACTGAACTTCTCAGGCTCTCAGCTTGTCTGGACCTAGAGTTGGAATAATGTTTCAAGGTTGTAAGAAAGATTCAAGGTAATATAATTAAAGAACCCAGAAGAGTGCATGTTCCTTTAGTAGGTGACTCAATAAATGGTAGTCATATACCCAAATAAAGAGCACAAACATCACCAGTGGCCTAAAACCATGTGACATTGTCTCTAAAGTTCAGTCCGACCTACCCTTACTGACCCACGGGCTCCAGAGTGAGCCTCTCTGCATCATAATTCCAGCTCTGCACTAACTACTGGTATAACCCTAGCAAATCACTTCTCTGTGCCTCCATTTCTTAATCTGCAAAATAAAATAATAGGACTGATTATCTCATATGAGAGGTACCTAAAACCAGGTCTCCTACTTAGCAAGTGCTGTATTACATATTAGCTTTTATTATTATTATTATTATTATTATTATTATTATTATTATTCAGTACCAAGTTCGAACCATTACTAAATGTCAGTTTGGTCCTGATTTTTGCAGCCCAGCACTGAGCTGGGAGTCAGAGTGTAAATCGATGCCTCCTTAAAGTTTTTGATATTCATGCCAAGTCCATGACACTTATACCTATAAAGACAGTGTTCTCCATTTTCCTGGTCTTATCCTTGGCTTGCATTCATTTGTTTAATATCCTTTCAGAGCTTTAAATATTTACTCAATAGAAACTGAGACTCACCCAAACTAAACTAAATAAATAACCAGTTGCCCCTAGAAAAGCTCCATTTAGGTTGTTTTTTTAATTTTCTGGGATGCCTTTTTGGAATATTCTTTTCTCCACAGGACTGGGTAAATATGTTTCTACCTCCCTTACACTGACTCATTTGAGAAACGTTGATTGATCCCCCCCTCTGGGTGTCAGACCCCAAAGCAGGCTCTGGAGAGAGGTATACACATGAAACCGGACCCTGTCTTTGAGGAGCTGTCAGTCCATTGGGGAGCGGAGCAAAGCCCATGGATAATGAGAATGCAATAGGAGGAGGATGGCTGGTTTTTCTGTACAGGAATGGAATAAATAAGCAACAAAATAGAAATCTTTTTAATCTAAAATGTATGCATGCACTGCTGTAACACACCAAACACTGCTACTGAATCTAAGAACTAAGAAACATAGAAATATGTTATACACACCACACACACACACACACACACACACACTTCCCAAGTTTAGAATTAGAAGACACCAAAATTTCGGCATGCAGCTCTCCAAAAACTATATATTTTAGAAGGCAAGACTTATCACTAAACTTTAGAGTAACAACAATAATAATAATACCATTTTGCATTTTTACTTTTCCTCTATTCAAAAAGGTTGCCTCTATCTTGCCTCTTTATATTCCCAGTACAATCTTGTGAGGTGGCTAGCACAGGCCTTCTCTCTAAATTTTATAGCTAAAAAGGAGACAAATTCACAAAGACTGAGGTTTGCCCCAGGTTACTCAATCGGTAAAAATTCAGAGCAAAAGCATCCAGTTCTCTCGCTCTCTCAGCAGGCTTTCTGAGAGACATCAAATGAGGTCAAAGTCCTCAGAAATTAGGTTGGCAGAAGTTACTGTAAGAGGTGACTGCTTTGGCAATGAGTAACCAAAAAAGACGAGAGGCTGAACCCAAAGGGACAGAATTGGAAGCCAGCAGATTTTGCAAAGGGTTTCCTTAAGGTAAATTAAGACAACAAAATATACCTTTGCCTATTATCAGAGTAGCACACTTTTCTTTTTTTTATTATTATATTTTAAGTTCTAGGGTACATGTGCACAACGTGCAGGTTTGTTACATAGGTATACATGTGCCATGTTGGTGTGCTGCACCTGTTAACTTGTCATTTACATTAGGTATTTCTCCTGATGCTGTCCCTCCCCCCTCCCCCCACCCCACAATAGGCCCCGGTGTGTGATGTTCCCCACCCTGTGTCCAAGTATTCTCATTGTTCATTTCCCATCTATGAGTGAGAACATGCGGTGTTTGGTTTTCTGTCCTTGTGATAGTATGCTCAGAATGATGGTTTCCAGCTTCATCCATGTCCCTACAGAGGACATGAACTCATCCTTTTTAACGGCTGCATAGTATTCCATGGTGTCTATGTGCCACATTTTCTTAATCCAGTCTATCGTTTTTGGACATTTGGGTTGGTTCCAAGTCTTTGCTATTGTGAATAGTGCCGCAATAAACATACGTGTGCATGCAGAGTAGCACACTTTTCAAAAAATTATAAAACCCAATGCCAATGAGAGAGTTGGAAAATGTTCATACAGTGCTGGTGGGCATGTAAATTAATAAAACTTTCCTAGGATTAATTTAGAAGCAGGGATCTAGAGTTTATAAAATGCCCATGCCCGTTGACCCCTACAATTCTACCTCTGGGGATTTATCTCAAGGAAAACTCGTGAGGAGATGCAAAGGTTTAGCTGCAAGGGTGTTAGTTTTAGTACTGTTAATAAGAGAAAAACAATCAACTACCTGCCAACAGGACTTAATAAACTATCTATGCAATGAAATGGAAAAGCTTTTATAAAAGAAAATTCATTCTCATAACAAGATGTTCGTAATACATCGCTGTGAGGTAAAAGCAGATAACCGAAAAGCATGTAGAGTACAAATATATTTCTTCAAAACATAAATGTACTCAGAGACAAATATGCCTACCAAAATGTTAACAGCGTTTTATCTCACAGTGGTGTGTTTTTGCTTCTCGTCTTTTACTATTATCTCTATGTATTTTTTAAAATTTTATTCTTGACAATGAGCTTGTGCTGTTTGTGTAAATGTTTCAAGGACGTATTTTAGAAGTATACCCTCGCTATTCTTTGACCGTTCCTGTCAAGTTTTCCTCCTAAGTAAACTAGCAGTCTTGTGCCCAACGGGGTTTGTCAGTCAGTTCAATGATTAACAACAGCATGTAGTGTTAGGAAAGGCCATAAGAATCTTTTTAAACTCATCACTACCATTAGGCAGATCAAATTCATTTCAAGAAGTTTTCTTGGCCCTTTCTGGACAACTTTGTCTTCTTCCTTTTCCTAACAGATCAACACCTTTACAGTAAACACCAATCTCTGGCATTGAATGCACACACACAGAGACACACACACACACACAGACACACACGTCACTGTTCTCCAGCTGTCTCATGGGTGAATGTCATGACTCACCAAACCAGTTGGTCCTTAGCTGTATTTTTTGAAGCATCCCTCCCCACCATCCACTCCTCACACCCTCACCAACACAGGAAAAAATTCACCTTTTGCATAAGCAATAAGGAGTTATAAATTGAATTGAATGATAAGCTTCATTAGGTTTCCTTTTTGTTTTGTTATTTTCTTTCCTTAATCTTTCAGGTTCAGTCCCATTTTCTCATTCTTATGCACAACAACACTATCAGGAATTATGGGGATCAAGGATAAATGGAGATCAAGGATAAATTATGGAGATCAAGGATAAAAATGCAAGACACTGTTTATAATCCCCTCTGAGAGTGCATGGTCTTCTCTACAGCTATAGGTGCAACATTGGCAAAGCTTCTGAGGGGGGGAGAAAAACGATCAGGCTTTTAAGATTACCTTTGAGGTCCTTATTGAAGAAAACGTGTACAAGTTTTGCCAATGCAATGCATTATACCTTTAAATGAAACCAATAGAGCCTGCTGTTAATAACATAGCACCTTCAGGCCGGGCGTGGTGGCTCACGCCTGTAATCCCAGCACTTTGGGAGGCCCAGGCAGGTGAACCACAGGGTCAGGAGATCGAGACCATCCTGGCTAACATGGTGAAAACCCATCTCTACTAAAAATACAAAAAGTTAGCCGGGTGTGGTGGCGGGCGCCTATAGTCCCAGCTACTCGGGAGGCTGAGGCAGGAGAATCACTTGAACCTGGGAGGCGGAGATTGCAGTGAGCCAAGATCATGCCATTGTACTCCAGCCCGGGTGACAAAGTGAGACCCCATCTCAAACAAAATAAAAAATAAATTAAAAAAAACATAACACCTTCAATCAAACATTGGGTTATGCCTCTCTAACACTGTAG
Organism: Nomascus leucogenys; assembly: GCF_006542625.1. NCBI lineage: Eukaryota > Metazoa > Chordata > Mammalia > Primates > Hylobatidae > Nomascus > Nomascus leucogenys. The sequence goes on from NC_044394.1 coordinate 81,749,878, forward strand.
AAGCTTAATGGGAAGTGATAAAATAAGTCTCAATTCTTACAGTAACAACAGTCTTATAAAACGACTTCATTTACAACACCTTTCACTTAATATCTCTCACCACATACCAAAAGTCACATAACTATTCATGGTTTATAGGTAATATATAGTTATAAAGTATATTTCCTATATATTTCATAGTTAATCTTCCATAGATAATCACAGTTGATCTCTTAATATGACTCAGAAACACATCTTAAACACGCCTACAGAGCCACATAACTTCAAGAAATCCTTAAAATGTTGTTTCAACAAACAACATAACATTACCTTTTATCAGATTCCATTTGTCTTTCCTAAATACCTCATTAATGTGTAAGTAAACCCAAAAACAGGACGGAAAAAAATACAGAAACAAAAAACCTGCAGTGCAATTAATCATCTCACCGTCTCCGTTCTTCATCCTTGGGGCATTTGGGAATGGCTGGCCTCCCAGGAGGTGGAGAATGTCGGGGTAATCTGACAAGGGTTCTTTTCCCAAATGAAGCCTGCTGAGCTGATGCTGGTTATTAAAAATGAAAGTGCGTTTTGAAGTCAGCTCTGGCTAGAGTTGTTAATTCAGGTCTGTGCCGCGGCAGAGTGACAGCTCACATCTTGCCGAATGCCCCAGCTGGTACAGAGGCTCAAAGGAAGGTGAAAGTGGGGTTTTGGAGATGGCTGTGTCACAGCCTCTTAGGGCTTTAATCCCTCGGCCGTGACACATCTGGGGAACTATGAACAGGAAGCTCAGAGCAAGGCAGACAGCCAGAATCACTCAGCAAACGTGCCAGACCCTTAAGAAACACCAACACCCGCCACTGCACGGTAACCTCTAACATTTCCCGAAGCTGGTGCTTTCCTCTCATGACTTTGTGTTGAACCTGGACAAGGCCTGCTGGCTGAATCAAGCTCATTATCATGTTCCCATCATCAGAGTCTTGACCAGTCGGTCCCAGGCCTGTGGTGGCCTAAGCTTTCCCTCTCTGCCTACCTCCCAATCCTTAGAGCAATCTCCCTAGAGGCAGCCCAGGCGATGCTGCAGGACTCTTTATTCAGGTCTGCTCGTGTCCCAGATCCTGACCCACTTCTCATGGTGGCCACCACCCCTGCCATGTGCCCTGAGAACTCTGGAAGTCTCCCTTCACCACACCCTGGAGGTGGGGTGGCCACTGATCACCCCTTAGCTCAGGGAGATGAAAGCTGGAGCCTCCGGCTTCCACAAACACAACCAGATCCACCTGGGAGAGCTGGTGCTGCCAAGCCTCCATTTCTTTTTTTTTTTTTTTCTGAGAGAGAGTCTTGCTCTGTCTCCCAGGCTGTAGTGCAATGGCACAATCTCGGCTCACAGCAACCTCTGCCTCCCAGGTTCAAGCGATTCTCGTGCCTCAACCTCCCGAGTAGCTGGGATTACAGAGCCACCATGTCTGGCTAATTTTTCTAATTTTAGTAGAGACGGGGTTTCACCATGTTGGTCAGGCCGGTCTCAAACTCCTGACCTCAGATGATCCACCCCCCTTGGCCTCCCAAAGTGCTGGGGTTACAGGCATGAGCCACCACACCTGGCCTGACTCTTCTATTTCTCTCATAGCCCCTCCTGTGCCCTGCACTCAGATGAACATTCTCAACATGATACAGAGACCAGCCTATCACAATGCTACTCAAAAATCTACAGCATAGGGAGGAAGAGTCAAGCCTCCAATTCTAGCATTCAAGGCCTTCAGACATCTGGTCTCACACACTTTCCTGCCATTGTTCCCACTACCCTTTCCAAGAACGCTTTGTGCTCACCTGGATGGGCCGCCTGCTGTCCCTAAGAGGCACTGCTCAAACCTCTGCTTCAATGCTCTGCAGCCTCAATTCCGCCACTGCCGCTCCTTACCCTAGTCAATTGACACCACCCAGCACAACACAGCCCACCTCCTCTTTGCTCCTTCCCCTTCTTTCCAGTTTTCACCACCATTCGCTCAAGCAGACTCCACTCAAGCATCCTGGGGTGATTTTCCCGACTCTGAACCTGTGCCTTCTCTCTGTGATGATAACGGAGATAGCAAACGTGAGCACTTACAGGTGCCAGGCATTCAAGGAAATTTAAATTATATATTCATTTACTTATTTATTTTTAATTTTATTTTAGGTTCGGGGTACTTGTGCAGGTTTGTTATATTGGCAAATTTTGTATTCAGGGGGCTTGGTCTACAGATTGTTTTGTAACCCAGGTAATAAGTATGGTACCCTACAGGTAGTTTCAATCCTCACCCTCCTCCTACACTCCACCCTCAAGTAGGTCCTGGTGTCTGTTGTTCCTTTCTTTGTGTCCATATGAACTCAGTGTTTAACTCTCACTTATAGATGAGACCATGCAGTATTTGATTTTCTGTTTCTGTGTTAGTTCTCAGAATAATGGCCTCCAGTTGTATCCATGTTGCCACAAAAGACATGATCTTGTTCTTTTTCATGGCTGCATAATATTCCATGGTGTATATGTACCACATTTTCTTTATCCAGTGTACCACTGATGAACATTTAGGTTGATTCCATGTCTTTACTATTGAGAATACTGATGTAATGAACATCATGTTCTTATGGTAGAATGATTTACATTCCTGTGGGAATATGCCCAATAATGGGATGGCTGAGTGGAATGGTAGTTGTGTTTTAAGTTCTTTGAGAAACCACCAAACTGCTTTTCACATTGGCTGAACTAATCTACATTCCCACAAGCAGGATATAAGCATTCCCTTTTCTCTGCAACCTTGTTGGCATATCTTATTTTTTGACTTTTTAGTAATAGCCATTTTGACTGGTGTGAGATGATATCTCATTATGGTTTTGACTTGCATGGAAATTTAAATTCTTTGGGCCCATTTTACAGGTGAGGAAACTGATTGAGATTATGTAAGTACTTTCCCCAAGCTCCCTTGGTCAGGCAGGGGTGGAGCCCAGGTGGAGCCCAGGCTTGCATTGCTCTTCAAGTGCTACCAGGGATCCACCGCAATTTACTTGACAACAGGTCTTATCTACTCAGGAACAGTGCAAGTTCCTAGCAGCCATTGTCTCATACTTCCTGGCACGCTTTCCAGAGAGCACCCAAAAGACCTTCCAATTCCAGGTTATTTCCAAGCAGCTGGATTAATTGGCAGATTATTAGTTCAAGGATTTTTCTGGTCCTCTTTTCCACTCCAGACGATTTCTTCTCTCTTCCTCCTTCCTACTTCTCAAAAAGGAGAAAAATTGGAGGAATCTGCACTGTTTAAAGTATGTGAACACACACACTCCACACACATGCACCCACACGCACCCACACACGCGTTTTTGCCTGGGTTTTGTCAGCCGTGTTGTTCCCCTACGGAGTTCAGGGAAAACAAATAGTCATAGTTGGCAACAAAAATTCAATACCAGAAGTTAATGGATAATCTCCCAAACTCTAGGGTCCTTTATGAATGTTAAAGTATAGAATTCCCTGAGCCAAGCCCAGAGCTTTTAACATTTAAACTATCAGAAGTCATCATTCTAATACAATTTTATAAGTAACATGGTCTTTGCCAAACTCCAGAATGTCTGTGTTTATACATAAAAGGTCAGAAATAACTCATGTATTTTCCCAGAATATTCTTATGGAAAAGTTTACACATTCAGAATTGATTTGCATTTATGAATATCTTTAATGTGGCTGTAATCCATGTGTTTCTTATACCTCCCAATTGAAAAAGGAGAATAGGAAGAAGCACGTACAGTATGTGTGTGCATGTGTGTGCATGAGCATATGTGTATGTGTGTGCATGTGTGTGCAAGTATGTGCAACCCTAGAATCTAACCTTGGCTCCCCCTCAACATGTTACGGGTCATTAAGAGAGGATAGGAGGCTTCTGCTTTCCTAAGTCCAGCAATTCTACAATTAGAGAGACACCAACCTGGACGCCAGCAGACCTGGATTAAAGAGTTAGCTCTAACTTCATCTATGTATCTTTGGGAAAATCACTTCACCTCACTGGATCTCAGTTTCTACATCTGAAAAAAAAAAAAACCAAAAACAGTATAGTCTAAATTCTTGGGACGCAAAGTGTGGCCCATGAGCCAAGAGCATCACCAAGGAGCACAATGGAAATGCAGAACATTAGGGCCCATCCCAGAACCACTGAATTCAAATCTGTATTTGACTAAGCTTCCTGGGTGACTTGTGTGCACAGTAACACAGGGAGCGCTAATTGACCTGATCTCCAAAATGCTTTCCAGTGTGACACATTCTGTTAGTTTAACCTTTGTCTCTTTACACTAGAGAAGTAACCATGCCATCCCCGATGGCCACTGGTAACTTTTGTGGTCAAGCCCTAAGGATCTGGCTTGAGTGCCTGGCTGCTTATCATACTCCTGTTCCAGGCAATGATACATGAACAATTCGTATCATCCCCATGACTCTTCCAGACCTCACTGTGTCTTCAGCTTTCTATTCAAACCTCAGGGGAGAATGCCATCCCTTAATTCTTCATACCTCCAGACAGACAGCTTCCACATCCATTACCGAGTTTAAGGGATTTTGCAAGTACAGATTAGGGAATGGGAAAGATTCTAGAGGAATGACTACAGAGATAGTCTTTCAGCCCTTAAGGAAGCCACGGTCACCAAGAGAAAGCATGAAATGACTAAAAACAAGCCAGGTCTGGTGAAGCTCATGCAATCTTTTGTTTGACGGGGTTGTTAGATGGTGAGATTACCACAGTTAAATGCTGTGAACTTAGTGAATCAGAATTTCATGTAAGTATCTGCAAACATCTGTCTTGTGAGCAAAACAAAGAATATGGTTAGTAGAGTTGGATACATGTATAAACACCCATACTCAATGGTAAATGAGTCAATCAGAAGAATGTGCTCTACTGGAAAGCCTCAGGCTCAGTTCCAGGTATTTGGCTCCATCCTGGCTCTCAGGTGTGGAGCTGACCTCTCATCCCAGAAAAGAGGCAGCCAGGCTGGGCATGGACATGGTCATGGCACTCTTCAATTGTGGAGAGTACAGAGCAGAGGAATGCAGGAAAGGAGGGAGCGTAGGAAGAAGGAATACATTTTCCAAAAGAAGAAAATATAAATTTAGAAAGCAGAACTGGACACTGAAGCCAAAAAAATGTTATCAAATGAGCATTGGCCAAAAGAACCAGATGATGTGCAGATGGTGTGTGGTAATATTCCTGGAAGCCTTGAATGCAGGAAAGGAGAATGCCTCGAGGCAAGCCAGGGGTTGGGGAGGGAGCTGGGAGGTGCAGAACAGGTTTCTACAGCAGAACGGCAGAGCAGGCAAGCTTACCACTTTCTGGGAGTCCTGGAGTTAAAATGAACTGTGAATTCACTGAGAGAGCAAATCAGGGTCCCAAAAGATGCCATTAAGATAGAACCATAGGCCAAATCTAACATAGTGAGACTTAACACAGACAAATCTAAAATCCCATTCTTAGTTCCCTAACCTCATATTGTTAAGTACAGGACAGGGCATATGAAAAAGCAAAGCACTGGTGGAAAACAAAACCAAACAAATGCCAGAGACTTGACTGACTAAGATGTCCACAGTGAATCATGTGTGGTAGGAGGCTGTAGGTGCCCTGGTGGAAGTGTACCTTCTGATACGAAGGAGGTCATCACTGGAGAATGCCCTCAGACACGCTCCTGTCATGGCATGCAGAGAAAACAATAACAAAGGCTGTTCGTGGCCGAAGAAGACCAGCTAGGCTCTCCCATGGGCCCTTAGGCTAAGAGGATTGATATCTGTACACCTGGTAGCTACCAGGCCATGCTAGGAGCCATGGTACCCTAATCCAGAGATGGAAGGAAGGCAATGGGATAGACGTCCAGGAGGCCAATGTGAAAAAGATCTTCATAACAATAGATTAAGCACTCAGCAATGCAGAGGCAGTGTTTGCCCCATCCCTGGAAGAGCTCAAACAAAGGCCACTTGGATGGGTATGAACACCCAGTGGAAACTGCTTCTACCATCTCTTCTAGGCCCTCTAATTTGGGGTTCTTTGTTTTGCCCTCAAGACAAATCAATGTTATAAACAGGGCACTTTCTCACTATTCACATTTTGAAATAGGAAACTAAGCCTAGTATGGGAAAGCCAAGACTAGGATTTGGATCTACAGACTTTGTTTAACTCCTTTTTCTTCTCTTTTACTCTATCACCATGCCTCGATGTACATTTCTGTGAACTCTGGGTGTGGTGCCATTTTCAGTTATTTTCGTGAATAAGGAAGTTATTGTGTTTAATAAGGTAAGATGATGTCTTACTGGTATTCATTATATGTCAGGTTCTAAGTATGAGTCACAACATAATAAATGCATCTGACTTATTGTGCTGTTAAATGTTCGGTGAAACTGTATTGTCTTCAACAGCTCTCTGACACAAGTCAACAAGCATCACTAAATCTGCAGGAAGATTCCAAAGGTTCTCATTAGTACAAATTTTAAAAATACTTTTGTTATAAAAAATATAGCCACAGCACAGAAGATATGGGACATAAAGAATAGATGGAAAATTAATTCATGATCTTGCCACCTAACCCCCTTTAGCATTAAGCAATATTCGCACCAACTCCTTTTTTTCTATGCACATACACCTTTGTAATCTCTTTTGACTTAACAGATAGTTTTTATGCTATTATATGGCTCTCATAATCATACTTTCACTGCGGTGTACTATGCAATTAAATAGGGATTTGATGAAACACAACTTATTCCAGAATTCTTGACTGTTGAATATGACCCAGCTTCTCAACAGTAAAAAACAATCATTTTTTGGTGGGTTTACCATGTAGACAGGTCATATTATCTTCAAATAATAATAGCTCTGTTCATTTTATTACAGTGCTTTTTACTTTTGTTATTTTCTTATCTTGCTGCATTGGCCAGCAACGCCAGCAAAACATTAAATAAACTGATTGATAATAGTAATTCTTATATTGCTCCTAATTTAAAGAGAACCAGTTTTATAGAGTACAAGATTTACTTCTAGGTTTTTGGTAGACATCATTTATCAGGTTAAGAATGACTTCCTCTCTTTCTGGTTTCCCAAGAGAGTATCAAGAATAGATATTGGATACTATGAATAACTATTTTTGCATCTATTAATATCAGTTTTTCCCTTACTCTATATATGATATATAATATTAATAGATTGCCTGAGATTAAGCCATCTTTATATTTCCGGTATAATCGTAACATGGTGAAGGATTCTCATCTTTTTAAAATCTCCACTGGTTATACACTGATAATTTTATTTTATTTTAAGATTTGTACCTCTAGGTTGAAATATGATTTTATTTTCTTATACTGGGATTTTCTAGTGTTGGTCTTAATGGTATTCCAGCTTCATACAATATATTAGAATGTGTTTCTTTTAAATTTTTATCCTCTAAAAATTTTGTATAAGATTGACATTATCTATTGCTTGAATATTTGGCAGAACTCACTCAAATATCATTTAGGTAAAATATTTTCTTTGTAGAAACTATACTATTTTCTTTATACAAACTATTCTTTGTAGGATAGTTATAATATGAATCAAATATTTTAATGTTATATGAGACTATTCAGATTTTTTATTTTTTCTTTAGTCAATTTTGATACATTACGTTTTTCTTGGAATTTGTTTTTTGATCTAAAATTTCAAATGTTTTGGTTTAAAGTCACTCTTGGTATTCTCTTATCTTTAAATATTGCCATGTCCATAGTTATACATCCCTGTTCATTCCTAATATTTTATAGTCTTTTTTCTTTCATCAATATTTCTAGATGAGGGACTTCTACAAACAGATATCAAAACTTATTACAAAGCTTTAGCAATTAAGGGATTGTTGCAAGTATATACAAATAGACCAGGAACAGAATAGAGGAGCCAGAAAGAGGTCCACACTTAGATGATACGGCACAGACAATTAGTGCTCATTAAATATGTATATATGCTCCCCAAATTTGACACCCTCCCTTGTTTACGGTTGGGACCAAGCCACTAGTCCAGGGCAGTTAAGAGCTCATGTGAGTTTCCATAATCCCTATCTTCCTCTTATATGTGAAGCTATGGAAGAAAATAATTCCCAGCTTATAGGGCTGCAGGAAGCAAAAAACCCAGATCCCTGATTAAGTCACCATTCTAAAAGAACCACCAAAAAGAGCCAATGACCAACTTTAGACTTAACAACTGTGAGAAGTAAACTTTTGTTGTGCTGAGTCACTGGGATTTCAAGTTTTGCAACTTCATTGTAATGTTTCCTATCCCGACAAATACGTATGGAAAGTTAGTACATGACAGAGGTGGCAATGCACGTTGTTCAATAACAACTTCTGGGACAACTGGCAAAGCATATGCTGAAGAAACAGAATTGGTTCCTTATTTCATCCCATGCAGAAAAAAAAAATGAGTATGAGATGAATCTCATACTAAGTCAAAATTTCCCATCTTTAAGAATAAAATACAGAAGAATATATTTATTTAAGAGAACATCAGTATGGTAAAATTAAAAGTTTTAAAGAGACTCAAAGGCTTTAAAATATATAAAGACTAATACATTTGCCTACATTATTATTATTAAAAACTTCTACTCACCAAAATACATCATTTAAAAAAAAAAGACAAGCCAGAAGAGGAACATATTTATAACACAAATAACTTATAAAGAATTAGTAACACAAACATATAGAATGCCTAGAATCAGTTAGGAAGAGAAAAAATAAGTATTAAATAGACAAAAAAGACAAAAATAGGCATTTTACAGAAGAGAAAACCTGAAAGGCCAATAAACTAAATGAAAAGATACCTGACTTAAAAACCCAAGGAAATTAGAAACACAAATGAGAAACTATTTTACATTTCCTAGGTAGGCAAAAAACTTTTGAGTCAAACAAACCGGATGTTGGCAATAAATAGAAACTCTGTTTGTTTGATGTGATATAAATCATTGCAACCACTTTGGAAAACAGTTTGAACATGTGCCTATCTGAAGATTCAGCTTATACTTTGTCTAAAGAATATCACAAGTATGCCGGGCACGGTGGCTCACGCCTGTAATCCCAGCACTTTGGGAGGCCAAGGCGGGTGGATCACGAGGTCAGGAGATGGAGACCATCCTGGCTAACACAGTGAAACCCCGTCTCTACTAAAAATACAAAAAATTAGCCGGGCGAGGTGGCGGGCGCCTGTAGTCCCAGCTACTCAGGAGGCTGAGGCAGGAGAATGGCGTGAACCCCGGAGGGCGGAGCCTGCAGTGAGCCGAGATCGCGCCACTGCACTCCAGCCTGGGCAAGAGCGAGACTCCATCTCAAAAAAAAAAAAAAAAAAAAAAAAAGAATATCACTAGTACACACCCTATGAGGCGAGTAGAGGAACACTCAGAGAAATATTTTTCGTAATAGCAAAAAATCCAGTAAAAGTCCCCAAATACATTGATTGGAAAATGAATGCGTCAATTACAGTATATTTACACACTGAATAGGACACAGTGTGAAAACTAAGTTGTGCTACATGTATTGACAGGAATATAGCTTAAAAACAAAACGTAAAATGAAAAAAGGAAGAATAGTGCATTATTTTTACAAATTTTTTGTTTGTTTGTTTTTGAGACAGAGTCTGGCTATGTCGCCAGGCTGGAGTGCAGTGGCGCGATCTCGGCTCACTGCAAGCTCCACCTCTGGTGTTCAAGTGATTCTCCTGCCTCAGCCTCCCAGGTAGCTGGGATTACAGGCATGCACCACCACGCCCAGCTAATTTTTGTATTTTTAGTAGAGATGGGGTTTCACCATGTTGGCCAGGATGGTCTCGATCTCCTAACCTCGTGATCCGCCTGCCTCGGCCTCCCACAGTGCTGGGATTTCAGGATGAGCCACCGCGCCCAGCCTGAAAATTTTTAAACGAAGTAAAATAATGTATTTTATGTATGCAAACATAAATGCTAACACTACAGAAACACTGACATTCAGGAGAGTAGCTATCTCTTGGGGGAAGCAGGGAGGTAGAATGTGAGGTATACAGAAAACTTCAAAGATGCCAATTATGTTCTATTTCTCAAATTACTTAGCAAGTTTATGGGTGCATGTTGTTTTCAACCTAAGGCCTTATACGGGACTTATAAATTACATTTATTCTTTGAAATTTTCCAGTATCCTTTAACATCAAAAATTTTAAATAATCAATGTCCTCTCATCTTCTTGTTTTTAAAGAAAAAGAAAACGCTTTACAGTGAAACTTCATCAGAGGAAACAGAATTTAAAAGAAAGTGGAAGTTTTTTCCTAACAGATAAATTGGCTTCCTTTCCTGCATTCTCTACCATCACTGCAATCTCTTTTTGCCATAACACAGTTGAGTGTTTTGTTTTATCCTTTTCCCATCACTATCATATACACACAGGGCACCATCATGACTTGCTGTGCAAGGATTGTATGTGTGTGACTCAGGGGAAGACTGGTTTATGATGTGGCAATGAGAAAGGACACTGTGTTGGGGGAGGGGCCTAAAGCTGAAAGGTTAAACTCTTAGGAAACAGCTGTGAAGTGTCGTATCTGTTAAGTATTGCCATATGTATAAGCCCATGAAACCATCACCACCACCAAAATAGTGAATATGTCCACCACCCTAAAATTTTTCTCACACCCCTTTGTAATTCCTCACTCCTGCCCCTCCCCAGGCCACAACTGATCTGCTTTTCTGTTACTAGTGATTAGTCTGCATTTTCTAGAATATTATATCAATGAAAATATACATACATATATGCACATATATGTGTATATGTGTGTCTATATATGCATCCTGTTCCAATAAAAGGAAACCTGATAAGAAAAATATATATATTTCTATTAACCTGTTCTGTGTCTGTTGGCTGACTGCAACCTGGTAACCCACACATAAACTGAATTATCTAAATCAGTGAATAATAATAGGTTTTGATATAAGAGATAATGACTTGATTATGGCCTTCATACACAACTTAATTGTCAAGACATTTGTTTATAAAATGATAGATATACAAAGTAGCCTATGAGTTATAGCATACTAAAGTTTTCCTTTCAACCGTTTCATAGAAAGGAAAAAACCTGAAAATACTAATACTTATAGGACAGAATTTGTACTGTTAGCAAGAATAGCTTGTATCTCATGTAGGAACATATTTGACTTTTGCTTCTGTGTTAAAACTTTGACAAAGATGATTTTAAATAAAGTTTCTTTATAACCAGACCCCATATCTATCAGGTTATCTGATACTGTAATTGAATATATCACTATTGAGCCTAAATAGTATTCTTTAAATGCTTCAATTGGTATTAATCGTGATCATCTTAACATCTATAGAAAAATAATACACAAGGTCATAAATCCCTCACTACACAATTTCACATTTTCACCAGCATTTTATTCTTTCTTTAGAAGACTTAGTCAAAGACTCAGAATTATTTCACATTTAGAGTTACATGTGCTTTATTTTGCCAGTGAGTGAAAATATTGAAGTATTTGCATGGTGAAATTGAATGGTCATATTTTGTAGTCACTTCTATTCCATTTCCTATTAAAGTTTTATATGTGTGGTTGGTTGGTTTGTTTGTTTTGTTTTGTTTGTTTTCCCCAGGGCAGATCATGGTGTATTTCTGCTGCAGATGAAGCTCAGGACGGAGGCAGGTTCTGGGACCGGGCATGGCTGGACCCCACACTGCTGCAGGAGGCCTGGTCCCACCGGGATGCCCCACTGCAGCTGCCAGGAGCCTGCTGCCCCGCGCGTGTCTCCTCGGACACTCAGAGGAGGTGGGGACCAGGGTCACATGGAGGTCCCACTGCAGGTAGGGCCAGACCAGGTGCTGGGGAGTAGGGCAGCTGGCACCACTGGACTTGTATCCAGAATATGTAAAGAACTCTTAAAAAGCAATACAAGAAAATAAATAAGCCAATTGAAAAATGGGCAAGAAATATAAACAGATCCTTCCCCAAGGAAGATATATATGGATGGCAAATAAGCACATGAAAAAATGCTCAATATCACTAGTCCTTGGGGAAATGCAAATTAATCCAGAATGCGGTACCACTATATACCTGTTGGGATGGCTATAATGAAAAGTTCGAACCATTCCAAGTGCAAGGGAGGATGTGGAGGAACTGGAACTCAAATACTGCTGGAGGGAATGTAAAATGGTACAACTGCTTTGGGAAACAATTTTACATTTTCCCCAAAAGGTAAACATATACTTGTTATCTAATCTAGACATTCTACTTCAAAATACCCCAAAGAAATGAAGATTCACAAGGGTTTTCCGGAAAGGACTTTTGCTAGCTTTCTCAATAACATGAGCTAGATTGATGACATTTTCTTTTCTGTCCCTTAAAATGACTGCTCCTCATTTGGTTCTCCACCCCTTTTTTTCCTCCTTCACCAACTTCAACCACTAACTACCTTGGGGAGTTTTGGCCATAGGAACTTAAATCCCCAGAAACGTTCTACATGAGTTACTTGAATAACAGGCAATTTCACTAAGGCAACTATTATTTTCTTATCAACTCTTAATGAACAAAGGTGGAAACCAGTTAATAATCACCCTCTTATTCCAAAACTGCTAATTAGCACCTTCAAGTCTCAAGGTCTTGGAGAGGTCTATATGTAGTTTTGGTTTAGGTGTAGAGCAATCTCTCCTTCTGGCCTCTGAGTTTTCTTCTTTAAGTACACCTTGGCAAAATTTCATTCAATCCTGAGTAAACCTCTATAGACAAGATGCCCTTACTCTGGCTGAAAAAAACAATCATAGTCATGGAACTAGAGAGTGGAAAAGCATCTTCCTTTGGACACGGCTCCACCCCCATCTTTTCTTCTCTTGCTGCCCTCCCACCACCCCTGTTTTGCCAGTAAATTCCAGACTTATTCAACAAGAGTTCACTGCTAGAAGAATTAGTGTCATAAACATGCTTCCCTTTGCCCTGTTCTCGGAGTTTATATGAGGTGTGCAAAATTTTCAATGTTATGTTTAGAACAGGCCCAAGTGTTATTTAGCTCATTAATGAGGAAATGAATAGGGAAATATCCCAAAAAAAAATGGTTTAAAGAGCAGTTAAGAAACATAGATTTCTATAGTTAATCAGGAAATGAATATCAAAATAAGAGTTTCAAGAGCTTCTGCTTCTTGGGAGGATTTAATTGATAAAGGATATTCTAGATAATGTTACAATAATTGGACAAACATGGATAAATTGAAGAAGCTGTATTTTTTTTTTTAAGAATCAAAGAGCTAAGAAAACGACTAGGAGCGGAAAAACAAAATTTTCAGAGAAGAGACAATGACAATGATTAAGATGAGAATTGATGATTGCCAGCCTCCCACCCCTCTGACAACATTACCAATTTTGGCTGCAAGCTGAAGACTTGGCTTGACCCAGACAGAGGAACTCTGCTGGAAAAAGAGAAAGCAGCAAAGCTTTTAATGGTTACGTGGGGCTACTCTGACAATCAGAAACTTGAGGGGTCTCAAACAAATGATGAGTTTGCAAAATAGGGATTTCCTGAGTTCTGGGGTAGTGTAGCTAACTGGAAAAGGATGTGGAAGCTTTGGAAATGGCAGAGTAAAATGTCTTGAAGCTTTGAGTTATTACAAATCAAAAACCTTCTATTCAGCCATTAAAAATAATGATTTTATGTCATTTGCAGCAACATGAATGAAACTGGAAGTCATTACATTAAGTGGAATAAGGCAGATACAGAAAGACAAATTTTGCATGTTCTTACTCTCTATAGGAGCTTAAAAAGTTAATCCCATGAAGGTAGAGAGTAGAATAATAGATACTAGAGACTGGGAAGGCCGTGTGGGTAAAAGACGGGGATAAAGAGAGCTTGGTCAATGAGTACAAACATACAGTTAGATAGAAAGCATAAGTTCTGTTGGATAGCAAGTTAGGGTGACTATAGTTAGCAACAGTGTATTGTCTATTTCATAGTAGTTACAAGAGAGAACTTGAAATATTTCCAACATATTAAAATGGTACTCAAGGTGATAGATACTCCACATACTCTGACTTGATCATTACACATTCTATGAATGCAACAAAATATCACATGTACCCCATAAATATGTAAAATAGTACGTATAATTTTCAAAAAGAAAAAAAAGGATGCATTATCCACGAAGCCACCTTGTTAATTTCCACTTTATCAAGACTATAAAATCCACTTCCATTTTGTCAAGATTACAAAATCAGCTTTCAAAGGATAATGGCCAATAAAGTGAATGTATTTTAGAAACTACTGTGAACCATAAAGAGGCAATGTTTGTCAAGTACATACACGCAGAGGCTATCCAAGATACTGTTAAAGATTGATAGTTAAAAAAAAAAAAACTACTAGAAGAAGCCCTGCCTCAAGCACATAACCTGTTTTCCATCAAAACATTTGCCAGATTTTTCATCTCTATGAGACTGATCACTTGAGAGCTGGGCTGTGAATCTCTGGAGGGTATATCTGGTTCTCCCACAGTTTTTTTGGAACTAAGGCAACAGAGACTCACAAGGATCTCTATGAAAAGCCCAGAAAAGTCTCAACCGAGAAACACAAGTAAACCAAGGTCTAATGTGTTTTACTAAAATGGAAAATTCTGGTTGGATTGAGTTTACCAATACCTCAGTCCCTCTGCTGAACAGAAAAGAAGAAACTCCCTGATAAATAATAACATTAGCTGAAGCCTCTATTGTCCTCTCATACACACTGTCTGGCAAAATTAAAAACTTACCACAGAGACGAGAAAATATGACTAATAATTAAGAGGAAAAAAAGCAGAATATGGAAGCAGCTCACATATAATCAAGAAATTATAGTTAGCAAACTAAGACTGTAAAATAACTGTGATTAATACCCTCAAGAAGATGTGGAAAAACATGAACTAAAGAGGTAAAAGGATAAAAAATACCAACAATGGATTGAAATTTATAAAAAGGAATCTAATAGACAATCTAGAACTGAAAAATATAATGGCTGAAGTGAAAATTCAGCTGATGGGTTAACAGCTGATTAAACACAGCAGACCACACAGGTTTAGCAAATGTGGAGGTAGTTTAACAGAAAATATCAAAACCAATGCATATAGAGAAAAATAATAAAAAGAGCATAAGAGATATGCATGATATACTCAAGAAGTCTAACATATGTATAATTAATCTTAGAAGACAGAAAGAGCAAATCAGAAGCAACAGTTGAAGAGATAGTGGCCAAATATTTTTCAAAACTGGTGAACCACATTTTCATGGGGCTTAGCAAATTCCAAGTTGGTGGGAAAATAATATTTGATCTGATTGACTTATTTGTTATTACATACCCCCAACATAGAACCTTTGTGGGGACTTAGGTTCCTGCACCCAAAACTCCCCATGGTAGGTGGTGGTGGTGATGAGGAGGGAACAAAGGACTAGAAGGCCAAATTACAAAAAAAAAAAAATTTTTAAAAAAAGATAGGCTGGGCACAGTGGCTCATGCCTGTAATCCCAGCACTTTTGGAGGCTGAGGCAAGCAGATCACGAGGTCAGGAGATCGAGAACATGCTGGCTAACATGGTGAAACCCCGTCTCTACTAAAAATACAAAAAAATTAGCCAGGCGTGGTGGTGGGCACCTGTAGTCCCAGCTACTCGGGAGGCTGAGGCAGGAGAATGGCGTGAACCCGGGAGGTGGAGCTTGCAGTGAGCCGAGATCACACCACTGCACTCCAGCCTGGGCAACAGAGTGAGACTCTGTCTCAAAAAAAAAAAAAAAAAAAAGATAAACCAAAGATAACTACAGATAACTACACCTTGACCCATCATAATAAAACTCTTAAAAACCAAAGACAAAATAACAACAATTTAAAAGCAGTCAGAGAAACAAACGCATTCAGAGGGAGACTTACAACTGCCTCCTTGATAGAAACAGTGAAAACTAGAAGACAACGAGGTATGAACAGACCTCATTTTACTTCACTTTGCTTTATTGTGCCTCACAGACATTGTGGGGGTTTTTGTTTTGTTTTACAAATTGAAGGTTTGCGGCAATCCTGCACCTGGCAGCTCTATCAGCTCCATTTTTCCAACAGCATGTGCTAACTTCATATCTCTTTGTCACATTTTGGTAATTCCCACCCTATTTCAAACTTTATTATTATTATATATTATGGTGATCTGCAATCAGCAATATCTGATGTTACTATCGTAATTGTTTTGAGGTGACACAAACCACACTCATAAGACAGCAAAGTTAATAAATGTTCTATGTGTTCTGACTGTCCCACGGACCAGCTACTCCCCCATCTCTCTGTCTCCTTCCTGTTCTCTGAGACGCAACAATATTGAAATTAGGTCAATTAATAGCCCTACAAAGACCTCTAAGCATTCAAAGAAGAGTCACAATTCTCTCACTTTAAATGAAAAACAAGAAATGATGAAGCTTAGGCATGTTGAAAGCCAAGATGGGATGAAAGCTAGGCCTCTTGCACCAGACGGTTAGAAAAGTTGTGAGTGCAAAGTAAAAATACTTGAAGGACGTTAAAAGTGCTACTCCAGTGAACACACAAATGATCAGAAAGCAAAACAGCCTTACTGTTGATATGGAGAAACTTTCAGTAGTGTCAATAATAGATCAAAACAGACCCAACATTCTCTTAATCCAAAGCCTAACACATAGCAAGGCCCTAACTCTTCAATTTTAGGAAGGCTGAGAGAGGTGAGAAAGCTGCAGAAGAAAAGTTGGCAGCTAGCAGAGGTTGGTTTATGAGGTTGAAGGAAAGACGCCATCTCCATAACATAAAAGTGCAAGATGAAGCAACGAGTGTTAATGTAGAAGCTGCAGCAAGTTACACAGATCTAGGTAAGATCATGGATGAAGGTGGCTACACTAAACAACAGATTTGCAATGTAGACAAAACAGCCTTCTGTTGGAAGAATATGCCATCTAGGACTTTTATAGTGGAGAAAAGAAGTCAGTGTCTGGTTCTGAAGCTTCAAGGGACAAGCTGACTTTCTTATTAGGAGCTAATAAAGCTGGTGACTTTAAGTTGATGCCAACGTCCATTTCTCATTTCAAAACTTAGGCTAACTCTACCTGTGTGCTGTAAACTTAACAACAAAGCCTGAATGACAGCATATCTGTTTACAGCATGGTTTACTGAATATTTTAAGCCCACTGTTGAGAGCTAGTGCTCAGGAAAAAAAAAAAAAAGATTCCTGTAAAAATATTACCGTTCATTGGCAGTGAAACTGGTCATCCAAGGGCTCTGATGAAGATGTAAAAAGAGATGATTTTTTTCATGCCTACTAACACAATTTCCATTGGATCAAGACGTAATTTTGACTTTCAATTCTTATTATTTAAGAAATACCTTTTGTAAGGCTATAGCTGCCATAGATAGTGATTTTTCTGATGGAACTGGCAAAGTAAATGGAAAACTTTCTGGAAAGGATTCACCATTCTAGATGCCATTAAGAACATTCATGGTTCATGAGAGGAGGTCAACATATCAACCTTAACAGGAGTTTGAGAGAAGTTGACTCCAACCCTCATGGATGACTTTAAGGGGTTCCGGACTTCAGTAGAGGAAGTCACTGCAGATGTGGTGAAAATAGCAAGAGAACTAGAATTAAAAGTGGAGCCTGAAGGTGGAATCAATTGCTGCAGTCTCATGACCAAATTTGGATGAATGAGGAGTTGTTTCTTACGGTTGAGCACAGAAAGTGATTTCTTGACATGGAATCCACTCCTGGTGAAGATGCCGTGAACATTTGTTGAAATGACAACACAGGTGTATTAGTCCATTTTCACGCTGCTATAAAGAACTGAGTAATTTACAAAGAAAAGAGGTTTAATTGACTCACACTTCTGCATGGCTGGAGCAGCTTCAGGAAGCTTACAATCATGGCAGAAGGTGAAGAGGAAGCAAGGCACATCTTACATGGTGGCAGGAGAGAGAGAGAGAGCAAGGGGAACACGCCACACTTTTAAACCATCAAACCTCAGGAAAACTCACACCCACTATCATGAGAACAGCTCCCATGATCCAATCACCTCCCACCAGGTCCCTCCCCTGATGCATGAGAATTACAATTTGACATTAGATTTGGGTGGGGTCACAGAGCCAAACCATATCAAAAGGATTCTGAATATTACCTAAACTGAATTGAGAAAGCAATGTCAGGGTTTGAGAGGATTAACTCCAATCTCAAAAGAAATTCTACTTTGGGTAAAATGCTATCAAACAGCATCACATGCTACAGAAAAATCTTTCAAGAAGAGAAGAGTTGATCGCTGAGGCATGGTTAATTGTCTTATTTTAAGAAATTGCCACAGCTACCCCAACCTTCAGCAACCACCACTATGGTCAGTCAGCAGCCATCAGCATCAAGGGTTGACCTCCCACTAGCAAAAAGATTACAATTTACTGAAGCCTTAGATAATTGTTAGCATTTTTAAGTGAAAAAGTATTTTTAATTAAGATATGTACATTGTTTTTTAGACATAAAGCTATCATACATTTAATAGACTACAGTATAGGGTAAACACAACTTTTGCATGCAATGGGTAATCAAAAAAATTGTGACTTGCTTTATTGCAAGCAAATACACAATACCTCTGAGATACACCTATAATATTTAATGTGTGAGTGGAAAATAATTGCAAAACTAGAATTCTACATCTCAAAAAATATGGGCTTCAATAGGTCAGATGTTGTATATTAATATGCTGAAAAAAAGTAAAGAGAAACACATTCAAATAATTTTTAAATAAGATATTGATGAGTGAACAAATATAAAATATTTGATGGAGAAAGGGAGGCTATATAACATTTAAAAACAGCTGAGAACAGTAGCTGGAATTTTTAAATTTACGAGGTGGTTCCCAGAGCAGATTAGTGACAGAGAAAGAACTAGTGAGTTTTTTACACAGTTGAAAGATCACAAAGAAAAAAAGACTGTTGAAAAATAAACAGAGCCCCTAGCTCTGCCAAAATATATGTAATTAAAATCTCCAAAAGAAAAAAGGGGGAGAAAGGAGTAGAAACTATTTAAAGGAATAATGACTGACAACTTTTCAAACAGTGAAAAATATTAATTTACATATTCAACAAGCTCAATACAACCCAACAAAGAATAATCATAAAGAAAGCACATCATAATCAAATTGTTAAGAGCCAATGATAAAGAAAATATCCTGAGAGCAGCCAGGGAAAAACGACCCATCACATACAGGAAATACAACGATGTGATTAGCAACTGAATTCTCATGAGAAAGTATGGAGGCCAACAGGCATTGGAATGACATACTCTAAGCACCTAAAGAAAACTAAACTGTCAATTAAGAAATCTTACCCAGTGAAACCACCCTTCAAAAATTAATGCTGTTATTTGCAGATGGCATGATTGTTTTTCTGGAATATTCACAAGCATGTACAGATTATTAAAATCAGTAAACGAGTTTAGCAGTGTTAGTGGATAAAAGGTCAATATTAAAATCACTTTTATTTCTATCAACAAACAAGTCATAAATGAAATGTTTCAAAAATTACATCATGTACAAGCTCACTAAAAATAGTAATCACCTAAAAATAAAGCTATTGCTGCCACAGACAGTGATTCTTCTGAAAATATGAAAAACGTAAGTTTCCTACATTGAAAAATTTTAAAAATTGCCAAGAGAAGTTAAAGACTATCTTATAAATGGAGATATAAACTGTAGCATGTTCAATAATTGAAAGATTTGATGTTGTAAGGATGTCAGTTCTTCCCAAATTGATTTATAAATTAATTGCAATCCCAATCAAAATCACTGTTGGTATTTTGTGGGAATTGACAGGCGATTTTAAAATTCGTATGAAAATATTAAATGCAAAGAATAGCTATGGCAATCTTGAGGAATAGTAAAGACTTACCCTACCCGATAGCATTTTATATTAGGGCTATAGTAATTAGGAAAACATTTCAGCGAAAATTTATACAAACTGGCTAATGCAATAGAATAAATAGTCCAGAAAAAGACTCATACACACATACATAGTTACCTGATTTATGCCCAACATGCCACTGAAGTGAAGAAAGAAAAGAGTATTCATTTCTCTAAATGGCACTGAATCGTTTGGATAGGTCAAATGGAGAAATGAAAATTGAACCTTGAGCCACTGCTTAATACCATATCCAAATCTTAATTGTTGGTCTGCAGATCTGAATGTGAAAAGTAAAACAATAAAGCCTTTAAAGAAACGCACAGGAGAAAATTTCTATGACTTTGGAGTAGGCAAATAGTTGTAAAACAGACACAAAATATTCTAATAATCAAAGAAAGACTATTGATAAATCAAGGTGTGTTCATCCAAAGACACCATTAAGGAAATGAAACACAGTCCACAGAGTTGAAGCAGGTATTTGGAATAGATACTGCTGACAAAGTGTTCTTACCCAGAATGCATTAAAAACCACTGCAAATCAGTAAGAAAAATCTAGGTAACACAATAGAAATATAAACAAAAGGTTAAACTGATCCTTAACAAAATAAAATATTTAAATAGCCAAAAAATAACTTGAAAAAGGGTTCAACTTCATTAGCCATTGGAGAAATTCAAGTAAAGCCAGAACGAAATTTCAGGACACTCTTACCAGAATGGTGAAAATGAATAAGAGAAAATACTAAATGTTGGTAAAGATTTCCATCAGCTGGAACTGTCAAACATTACCACTGGAAGTACATATTAGTAGAACCATGCTGTGTGGCAGTAACTACTGCTGAGGAACAAATACGTATCTTATGACTCAGTAATTTCACTGGCAGGTACAAGACCAGCAGAAAATAGTAGAAATGTCAACCAAAGTACGTATACAAGAATAGTCATAGCAGCCCTATATTTATTAGCCAAAAACTAGAAACTACCCAAATGTTCATCAGCAGTACAATGTATTAATAAATCGTAGCATATTCTCAAAATGTGATTTTGTGAAAATTAATTTAGTTGCCTATGATGAGTTCACCGTTCTGTGTATTATACTTCATTTAAGAGTTTGAAAAGATCCATATTATGTATAAGACTGGTTAACCTTGTACAAGGCGATAAAATCATATCATCTTTGAGGATAATTTCGCAACCAGGATTTTTACTACTGTCAGTTGATTATGAGTAACCTCTATTATTACAGGACTGTACACTGTGTGTATTTATTTTAGTTATTGATTCTGTCAAACCAGACCACCAGGCCATATAAGAATCATTATTTTGCTGGATTTCCATGTTTAGAACAAACGCCTCTTTTTCCAGCATTCCTGGGAACCAAGGAGGAAATGCACAAAAGATGTCAACAGGCTGTCTTTAGTTTAACTAAGCTTCATTTTACTGGATTTTTTGGTTAGGGTTTTTGTATGGCCTTTCTCATTTGCACCTCACATTATAACTGCTATGTCTTGGTTTTGCATACAAGAAAATTGAGATTCAGAGTTGCGAGAGATTCAGAGTCGCAAGAGATTCAGAGTCGTGAGAGATTCAGAGTCACTATGAGGCCTTGGTCGAGACCACAGAGTTAAAAGTAAGGGCAAAAACAAAATTAATATTTAGCTAAAGCACATATTGCTATTTCCACTTTTTTTTTGAGGCGGAGTCTCACTTGGTCGCTTAAGCTGGAGTGCAGTGGCATGATCTCGGCTCACTGCAACCTCCGCCTCCCAGGTTCAAGCAATTCTCCTGCCTCAGCCTCCTGAGGAACTGGGATTACAGGTGCCCGCCACCACACCTGGCTAATTTTTGTATTTTTAGTAGAGATGGGGTTTCACCATGTTGGTCAGGCTGATCCTGAACTCCTGACCTCATGATCCACCCACCTCGGCCTCCCAAAGTGCTGGAATTACAGGTGTGAGCCACCACACCTGGCTGATATTTCCACTTTTAAAAAGCATTAGCACAGCTTGTAATTGTTTCTAAGTACCTACTAACTATAGTTTTAGGTACTAGAGGAAAACTCCTAAGTGTGTCATCAGGTGTCAGAACAGAGGGACCCAAGGATGGAAGAGCCCGTATCTGCTTGTGTCAAGACCAGCTCAGGGAATACCCTTGACCACTCAGACCTTCCAGCTACTTTATGAAAGAGAACTAGTAGGACTACACACAAGAGAATAATATTTCTTCACCCAGAAATACCTCGGCACTTTGGGGAACACACCATCCATCTGGGGAGAAGGTAGCTACCCAAAAAGAAAAAAAAGCTCTATTCTAGACACTGTCAGTACGAGTCATCAGCTGATGTGTAGGAGAATTACATCTACCTTGCATTTTTTTCCAAACACCCACTCAAAGAAAGTGTCCTCTGAAGTGTGGAAATGAGTCAGTGCATGAATCTCACTTTCCTGATGTGGCCCTAGAACTTCTCAGAGTTTAGAGTAGGACTAGGTGTCCTCAGGAAATCAGTCAGCACTTGCTGGGTGCAGAAAATCCCTTTCTGCGGAGCATCAGGGGTGCAAAGTCACGTGCCAGCCCTACAGAAGCTTACCATCCCATTGGAGTGGCCTCCTCTGGTCCTCATGACCAGGAATCCTGATGTTTTTGACATTGCTCCTGTTCGTTCATAAAACTGGCTGAGGTCCAAACCTCAGCCTTGAGTACAGTCCCTGAGAGGAAGTTGTTCTTCATACACAAAGCTCCGGTTTCCTAACATGCTTAGTGATCAGAAAAATTTTAAAACTCTTAACAATTTGTGAGAGTACCCAGCCAGACAGCCTTACAGCGAGGGTATCAGCTCTCATTTGCACTGACCAAGCAACTGTCTACAACATCTCCCAGCACCGAATAGCTCAGTGAAGACAGCCCTGCTGATGGCATGCTCGCTTGAAATATTTAAAAAAGAGAGAGAAAGAGAAATACTATGGTACAATAGGACTCTCTGTCTCCAGGGCATTTGTTTTGTTTTGTTTTGTTTTGTTTTGTTTTGTTTTGTTTGATGGAGCAGGTTGAATAAGAAAAATCAGGAAAACCACTACTTCCGTTATCACCTACCTCATGTTAAGTGCATGGAATTATCATGACACTATTCCTAAGAAACTACTTTTACTTTATGCTGATTCTGAAGTTCTTATACCAAGTAAATTAATGATGTTTGAAAACAAAAAGAAAGCAAATGTCCCACCCCAATCCAAAACATTCCAAGATGCACTGTACATCCTTGGCTTTAGAACAAAAAAGATAATCCTTTTTGCGAAGATTATCAGCAATTTTTTTCTCTTGTGTTTTTCTAACAAAATGGATCACATGGCAAACATATCTCCAGAAATAATATTTAAATTAAAGGATTAGATTTAAAAATGTAGTTAAGGCAATGTATAGGAAGGGAAACAGAGACAAAGATAGTTATAAAGCCAAGAAGAAACAGGAGAACATTTGAAGAAGAAAAGGGAGGAGGAGGAAATGAAGAAAACCTGGAAGTGAATGCCAAGGTATTAGGTTATTTGCCCACATCGACTGACTTAGAAGCTCCAGAGGTGGGACCTAGGAATCTGTGCCCTCCAGGTATTCTGAGGCAGGCTAACATTTGATAAACAATAAGCGAAAATGTTCTGTAACCCATGTTGTTAACTTCTTTAAAAGTAGAACTGCCTTTACTCTTTCATTCTTCCAAAGCATCCCAGGCAAATGGGCCACTGATAATGATGACTGATGACTGGGTAGTTCATCTCACAGCCACCAACGTAATCAAGAGAGGAAGCCGCTGGAACTGCTCAACCATTAAGCCCAAATCCAATATCAAACGGAAGCCATTAGGACTTCCAGTGTAGCCTGCAACACATGTGTTTCTCTGATATTCACATGAGAATCAAGTCGCCATTCAGGCCTAATTCGCCTTGGGCTTCTAAACAGGGTGGGGGCAAATCCCCTAGCCCTTTTCTTTGTCAGGAAGCTGGATATTCACTGATAGATGAGGTGCTTTTCAAACCACTGACCCCAGGACAGGGAAGGAGCTGTTATTTCCTGTCCCTTGTACAGTTAGTCTAAGTCAATCCTCATTCGTACTCTGGAATGAAAACTTGATCATTTGTAGAGCAATGCCTGAAACCACCGTGGAGCCAGGCTGGTAGATGCCCTGGTACGTTGCAGGTTGGAAGATTATTTCCATGGATCTTGGGAGAGCACCAGATGCAGGCCATTGGGTGTGGTTCAAACTCTTTCATCCCAGGCTCCCTTAGCTGGTTTCAACTAATTCAGCATATTTCTGCAGGATTTGCAAAAATCTCTGTACTTAGAAATAGATACTCTCATATATTCTTATTTTAATGAGAGTTTTATTGAGATGTCATTTACACACCACAAAATTACCCTTTTTAAAGTGTACAATTCAAAGGGTTTCAGTGTATTCATAGAGTTGCACACCCATCACCACTATCCGATTTCAGAGCATTTTCATCACCCCCAAAAGAAACTTCATACCCATTAGCAATCATTCTTCGTTCCCCTTTCTTCTAGCCCCTGGCAAACTCTGTACTACTTTCTGATTCTATAAATTTGCTTATTCCAAACGTTCCATATAAATGGAATTATACAATGTGTGGGCTTCCGTAACTAGCTCCTCTCACTTAGCATAATGATTTCAAGGTTTGTCTATGTTGTACTGTGTGTAGGTAGCACTTCACTCCTTTCCATGGCTGAATAATATTCCGTTGTGTGGATATACCACACATTGTTAGTCCATTCATCCATTAATGGACCTTTGGGTTGTTTCTATGTTTTGGCTATTTTGAATAATGTTGCTATGAAAACTGGTGTACAAATTTTTGTGTTGTTAATTATGTCACATAGATACCTAGGAGTGGAATTGCTGAGTCATATGGCAACTCTATGTTGAACATTTCGAAGAACCACAAACTATTTTAAAAGTAGCTGTACCATCTTACATTCCTTCCAGTAATAAATGAGTGTACCAATTTCTCTGTGTCCTCACTAACATTTATTATTTCTGCCCTCTTTCATTCCGTTATTCTAGTGGATGGTATCTTAGTATGTTTTGCTTTGCATTTCCTAATGACCAGTAATGTCGAGCATCTTTTAATGTGCTTAGCAACCACTTATCTATCTTCTTCAGAGAAATGTCCATTCAAATCAAAACCCACTTTTTAATTGGGTTGTCTTTTTATTGTTAATTTATCAGAGATTTGTGTATATTATGGATACAAGTTCATTATCGATAATTTGCAAATATTTTATCCCATTCCATGAGCTATATTTTCACTTTCTTAATAGAGTACTTTAAAACATGAAAGGATTAAATTTTGGTGAAGTGCAATTATCTATTTTGTTGTTGCTTGTGCTCTGGCGCTGTATACTTAAGGAACCATTGCCTAATTCAAGGTCACAAAGATTTATATTTATGTTTCCTTCTAAGAGTTTTGCAGTTCTAGATCATACATTTAGTTCTATGATTGCTTTTTGAGTTAATTTTTGTGTATAATATGAGATAGAGATGCAATTTTTTTCTTCACATGTGGATATCCAGATGTCCCAGCACCTTTTGTTAAGAAGACTATTCTTTCCTCCACTGAATTGCTGGCATCTTTGTTGAAATCAATTGACCATAAATGTAAGGGCATATTTCTGAACTCTTAATTCTATTTTTACTGATTTTTATATTTACACTCTGAGAACATCCTACTGTCTTGAATACTGTTGCTTTGTAGTAAGTTTTAAAATGGGAGTGTAAGTCATTGAACTTTGCTCTTTTTCAAGATTGTTTTAGATATTCTCCATCCTTTGCATTTACTTGTGGATTTTATGAGTAGCTTCTCAATTTCTGCAATAAAGGCAATTTGGAAATTCATAAGGATTGTGATAAATCTGGGATACATTTGGGGAGTACTGCCATCTTTAAAAAAATTAAGTCCTCTGATTCATGAACATGGGATGTCTTTCAATTAATTTAGTGATTTTAAAATTACTTTCAATAATATTTCATACTTTTACTGTACAAGTCTTGCACTTCTTTTCTTAAGTTTATATTATTCTATTCTTTTTGAAGCTATTATAAGTAGAATTGTTTTCTTAATTTTATTTTCAAATTTTTCATTGCTAATGCATAAAAATAAAATTAATTTTCATATATTGATCTTGTGTCTTGCAAACTTACTGAGCTTGTTTAGTAGTCTAATAGTTTTTAGTGGATTCCTTAGAGTTTTCTATATACAAGACCAGGTCATTTGAGAATAGAGCTAGTTTTTTCCAATATGAATTCCTTTTATTTCTTCTGGCCAAATTTCCCTAGCTAGCATTCCTAGTACAATGTTGAATAGAAGTGGTGGGAGTAAACATCCTTCTCTTCTTCCTGATCACAGAGGAAAGCTATTGGTCTTTGATCATCAATGTTAACTGTGGGGTTTTTTGGATGTCCATTATCAGGAACAAAGTCCTCTTCTATTCCTACTCTGTTGATTGTTGTTGGGTTTTTTTTTTTATCTTGAAATGGTGTCAGATTTTATCAGACATTTTGTCTGCATCTATTGAGATGATGATGCAATTCAGTCCTTTATTCTATTAATATGTTGCATTACATTGATTGATTTTTGGATGTTGAAATAATGTTGCATTCTTAGGATAAATCCCACTTGTTCATGATGTATAATTCTTTTAAAGCTGCTCTATTTCATGTCCAGTGTTTTGCTGAGAATTTGTACATCTGTATTCATCAGGGATAGTAGTCTTTATTTTACTTTTCATATGATGTTTTCATCTGGTGTTGGTACCAGGGTAATATGACTTCCTAGGATGAATTGGCAAGTGTCCCTTCCTTTTCTACTTTTTGAAATAGTTTTTTGAAGGACTGCTGCTCATCTTTTTTAAATGTTTGGTGAAATTCACTAGCGAAAACATCTGGGCATGGGCTTTTGTGTGTGTGTGTGTGTGTGAAGTTTTTCAACTACTAAATCAGTGTCTTTATTTATTATAGTCCCATTCAGATTATCTATTTCTTTTTGATTCAGTTTTGGTTGTGTCTTTCTAGGAATTTGTCCCTTTCAACTAGGCTATTTAATTAGTTGGCATACAATTTTTTCATAGTATTCCCTTATAATCCTTCTTATTTCTGTCATGCCCTCTCTTTAATTCCTGATTTTAGTTATTTGAGTCATCTTTCAATTTTTGATCAGTCTAGTGAATGCTTTGCCAGTTTTGTTTATCTTTTCAGATAAGAGACCCTATATTTCGTTTGTTGATTTTCTCTGTTTTTTTTTTTTTTTTTCTATTCCCCATTTTATCTATTTCTACTCTGGTCTTAATTACGTACTTCCTTCTGATATTCGGCATTTAGTATTCTCTTCTTTTTTAGTTTAGTAGAGTGGAATGATAAGTCATTTAAGGTCTTTTTTTGTAATATGCTCATTTATTTCTCTAATTTTTTTCTCTATGTATCGCTTTAGCTGCATCCCGTAAGCTTGATGTATTGTGCTTTCATTTTCTTTAATCTTGCAGTATTTTTAATTTCTCTTTTAATTTCTTTTTTGACCCATTTGACATTTAAGAGTATATTGTTTAATTTTCACATATTTGTGACTTTCCTAAATTTTCTTCTTTTATTGATTTCTAATTTCATTTGATAATGATCAGAGAGCATACTTTGTATGATTTCTCTCTTTTGTTAGCATATTAAGCATTGTTTTATGTCTTCACATATGGGCAACCCTGGAGAATATTCCATGTGCAGTTGATAAAAATGTGTATTTCATTGTTCTTGTGTGGAGTGTTCTGTATATGTTAGGTATAACCCGAAGGTCGAACTCACAATGCCTACAATCCAATAAAAAATTACCAAGCATGCAAGGAAGCAGGAAAATATAACCAACAGGAGGAGAAAAATGAATCAGTCAAAACTGATCCAGAACTAACACAGAACAAGAATTAACAAGCAAGGACATGAAAACATTTATTATGACTATTCTATAAGGTCAAGATGCTAGAGGAAAGATCAAGCATGTTGAATAGAGCCATAAAAGAGATTTTTTAAGGTAAAATAACTAATCGAGATAAAATCTTCTGCATCTTAGATTTAAGAAAACACATTAGGTTGTATTATGGCAAATTCACATTACAAAAGAAAAGATTAGTAAACTTCGGCTGGGTGCCATGGCTCACACCTATAATCCCAGCACTTTGGGGGGCCAAGGTGGGCGGATCACCTGAGGTCAGGTGTTCAAGACCAGCCTGGCCAAAATGGCAAAACTCTATCTCTACTAAAAATACAAAAATTAGACCAACACGGTGGCAGGCACCTGTAATCCCAGCTACTCAGGAGGCTGAGACACGAGAATTGCTTTAATCCAGGAGGCGGAGGTTGCAGTAAGCTGAGATTGCACCACTGTACTCCAGCCTGGGCAACAGAGCAAGACTCCCTTTCAAAACGAAAAAGAAAGAAAGAAAGAAAAAGAAAACATTAGTAAACTTCAAGACATGGCAACAGAAACTACCCAAAATTAAGCAGTGAGAAAAGAAGATTGAAAAAATGAGCAGAGCATTAATGAATTGTAGAACAATGTAAAACATCCAAATATATGTGTAATGAAAGTCCCCCAAAGGGGGATTGTGGGAGAGGAATTAATAGAAAAAAAATATTTGAATAAATAATGGCTACAAACCCCCCAAATACAGTAACTGTAAACACACAGATCCAAGAAGGGCAACGAGCCCTAATACAAAATATATGAAGACGACTATACTAAGGTACGTCATAATCAAATGCTTACAATACATGCTAAACAGAAAATCTTAAAAGCTGCCGAAGAACAGCAAAAAAAAGAAAAAAGAATGGTAGCAGATTTCTCATTAGAAACAATGCAAGCCAAAAGACCCTAGATCAGTATCTTTAAAGTGCTAAAAGAAATAATTCTAGACCTATAAAAATTTATGCAGCAAAAATACATTTCAGAAATGAAGATAAAATGTAGTCATTTTCAGACATCTATAAACTGAAATAATTTGTTACAAGCAGACCTGCACTATAAGAAATGTTGAAGGAAGCCTTCCAGATAAAAAGACAATTATACCAAATGGAAACATGAGGTGGGCAGATCACGAGGTCAGGAGATCGAGACCATCCTGGCTAACACAGTGAAACCCTGTCTCTACTAAAAATGCAAAAAAATTAGCCGGGCATGGTGGTGGGCGCCTGTAGTCCCAGCTACTTGGGAGGCTGAGGCAGGAGAATGGTGTGAACCCAGGAGGCGGAGCTTGCAGTGAGCTGAGATCACAATCACACCACTGCACTCTGGCCTGAGCGACAGAGTGAGACTCCATCTAAAAAAAAAAAAAACAAAACAAAAAAAATACAATGCAGTAGAAATGGTAACGACGTATGTAAGATATTTTTATTATTTAAAACATTTCAAAACATAACCATCTGAAGCAAAATTAAAAATGTATTGTGGATCATATATGTAGAAGAAAAATGTGCAGCAATAATAACACAAAGACCAAGAAGGGAGAAATGAAAGCGTTATAAAGTTCTTATATCATACATGAAGCAGTATAATGTCACTTGAAATTAGTCTGTAATAAGTTTCAGGTGTGCATTGTTGTTCCCTGGCACAGATCAGTTGAGAAACTCTATGATACATTGCCAATAGATTGATCATCTTAAAGCCAATTGTGCCACCCATTTGCTGCTAGAAATTTAAATGGCTCCTCATAGCCACTCCCAGTGAAATCTTTGGTCTTCAACCTGTATTTTCAATCTTATCTGCCAAGATATGCTTTACATTCCCTGGGAAGAAATTAACTTCTGTCATCTAGGCTTCCTTGACATTTCTAGGAACTACAGTAGGCAATCAGGTATGTGTGGGGTGGGTGTGCACCAAAAACTTGCAATATACGCAATGCAAGTTGCATGCAATATATGCAATGGGGTTCTGAGATCAAGAACTCAAAATATGTGTATATATATGAAGAACTCTAAAAGTAGAAATCTAATCTCCTTGGAAAGAGGTGAATTTTTTTTCAAACAACTGGTAATCACCTCTTTAACATTTAAATTTTATTTCTCTTTTAACTGTGTTCTTTTAGCATGTGTTATAATTTTGTACATCACCATAGCTCCCTGCCAGCTCACAAGCTCCTAATGGTAGGATCCCCAGATTTCCTCAGTGCTCACTATGTCTACACAGAGCCAGTGTCACAACACACTCATCATACATATGTGTTGAATGGAAACATTTTCCTGTGCAAACTGATTAACAGAGAAACTTAGTAAAGAAATGTTGGTCTGGATTGCATGAGGTCAGAGAGTTGAAGGTACAGTGTCTGGGAGGGTGTTTAGAAGCCATCTATTCAAACTCTCACCACCAATAACCTGTTTTACTTGCCAATCCCATGGATGTCACATAACTGATTAAAGTTAACACAAGGTAATCCAGGTGTCACCACTGACTTTGCCAAGGTCCAACTCAAAAAACAAGAGAAAAATGTATAAAGAATACACACAACACACATTTATATATAAACACACATATATATACATATATAATGAAAATATATATTCAATGAGTTACATAATTAATCAGTTAAATATATATACATATTTAATGAAATGGCATTGTTTTTCTGATTATAAAAATGATGCACTGAAAAATTTCATGAAATGCAGAAATGTTTAGTAAAGAAGAAAATAAAAATCACAAAATCCTCCATCTGGAGCAGGCCATGTTTTAAATGACAGCAAAATCCCTTCCTGTATTGCTTTACTTTTCTAAAAACCATCGTGAAAATTCCTTCTACCTTTTCACTTAGCAGAAGGTCAATGAGAAAATGGGTGCTCCTGATTGGACACTGTGGTGGATTTAAAGGGGCTGCAAATTCTTTGTCACTTTGGCCTTTGAAAGAGGGAGTTTGTTTTCCTCCCAGCTTGAATTTGGTGTTTCTGCTTTACCCATAGAGGGCAGAGGAAGGGATGTTAGGCTAGCTCTGGGGCAGCATCTCACAGAGGTTGAGCAGCTTCCATGTCTACACTTTAAAGAGCCCCGAACTACCATGTAAGTGGGCCACCCGGCTGGAGAGAATGCAGAAAAACCATATGGAGAGGCCTGAAGTTGATATGGGCAGAGAGGCCCAGTCATCACAGCTTGCCATCTGAGCCCAGCCTCCCCACTGTCTCACCAAAGCACCAGACGTGTGAAGGCACCATATGGAACCTCACCAGCCCAAAGAAGCATCCACAGGACTGCAGCCCCAGACCACGTCATGTGGAGCAGAACTGCCCACAGAACCATGAGAAAAGAGAAGACAGTTGTTGTTTTACTGGACTGGGGGTAGGGGAAGAGGTAGTTACACAGCAATAGATCACTAAAACAGCTAGCAAAATTCTTGATATTTGAACTTCTTTGAGAGGTACCAAAACTAAACCCAAGGAGTAAATCCTAAGTTATATTGCAAAGCTAGAGACCATGTGCTGGTCATCACTCACAAGATGAAAAGAACATGGGACTTGAAGTGGCACTACTAGGGCAGAGCTCCTTGGGACTGAGCTACTGAGACGTTTGATTGGAATAAGTGCCTCGACCTGTTTGCTCCTCCATCCTTTCATCATAAAAGAGGGGCATTGTTGACGTCCATTTTAGGGGGTTTTTAGAAACGGTCAATGAAACTCTACAAAGGGAGATTTTTTTTTTAACTGCATAAGGTAGGGTTGCTTTTTGCCTCTTCTCTTCTTTGAGCTTAGAGATTTGTTGACCATAAGTGGTGGCTGTCAGATGAGTATGGTATTGTCTCCTACCTTGGAAAGGCAAGAGGAATTCAGACATGGGTTTAAGGGTCAATATTTTATCTATTTGGCATCCAAGAAAGAGCTCTGAGGGTGTCTCTCGTGTACTCAGAGGTTTAAGTGATTTCACTGAGGTTCTGTGAAAATGCAGAGTAAGGGGTGACTAAGGCAGTGGAGGAGGCACATGGGCTTCTGAGAAGCCACCAGTGCTTCCCTGTCAATCATCATCAGTCTCCTCTAAACTGGAGGTTGAGGGAATGGAGGGAAGGAACTCGTCACTGAGATTTTTTAGAGGCAAATGATTAAATCTTTGTTCCTATTCCATTTTGCAGGGGCCATGGCCTCTCTTTCCACCCCAGCTTTTCTTCACAGTCAGCACTTTGCCTACTGGACTTTTTGGTGCCCAGATGAGTTTGTTTGTTTATTTGTTCGCCTATTATCCATCTCCCCCAATAGAATTCAGGCTACATGAGAATAAGAACCTTGTCAATGATGTTCACCATATTGTATCCATGGTCCCTAGAATGATGCCTTGAACCCTCATGAAATAGCTGTGGAATGAATAAATGCTGACACTTTTTTTCTCACATGCTTTGGCCCCAGACCTACTGCATCTGAAGTGGAGCCTTGGGAATCCGCCTTTTACTGAGTTGTGCAAATAGTTGATCCCCCAGCACATAATGCCTGGATTAAATGAAAACATTTAAGAAAAATGAGGACAGGGAAAAGGCATCATGGTATTCCAGACCCAAGGAGAAAGGGAGTTTCTATACCCACAACCCCAGGAGTTGTTTACATTTGACCCAGCTCAAGCTCAGAACTGGCCGGGAAGGGCCTTCAGTCAGTGGGCTGTGAACACATCTTCCCAAGACAGGAAGGACTTAGCAGGACATTAAACTCGGAGATGGTAAAGGAAAATTTCTCATAGTTTCAGCTACATAAAAGTGAAAACTTCTGCATAGAAAAGACAACTTGGAAAATAAAACTAAGTTTGGCAAATCAATGAAAACTTAGAGAAAAATATTTGTAACATATATTACCAATCAAGGTTTAATGTTTATAATAAATAAACAATTCTCACAAATCCAAGAGAGAATACTGCAAAAGACATGAATAAACAGTCCACAGAAGAAAATAGAAAGAAGCAAAAAGCACAGCCAATAAACGTGAAAAATATGTTCAAGATTACTAACAACCAAAGAAATGTGAATTAAGATAATAGAAAAATGCCATGTTTTGGTAGAGATTAAAAGATTTCTAATATTCCAGTAAGTGAGGTATACACATCTATTATAAGTGTAAACTATTAAAATCTGTTTTGGAGGATAAAGTGTCAAACTTTTAAAACCTATATTCTATTTGGCTTAGCAATATTATTTCTAGTTTATCCTAAACAGATAATTGCCCAAGTAAACAGTGCTATATGTAAAGTGTATGAATTTTTTTCTTTTTTTTTCTTTTTTTTTGACACAGAGTCTTGCTCTGTCACCCAGGCTGGAGTGCAATGGTGCAATCTCAGCTCACTGCAACCTCCATCTCCCAGGTTCAAGCAGTTCTCCTGCTTCAGCCTCCCTAGTAGCTAGGATTACAGGCACAGGCCACCACGCCCAGCTAATTTTTTTGTATTTTTACTAGAGACGGGGTTTTGCCATGTCAGCCAGGCTGGTCTCGAACTCCTGACCTCAGGTGATCCCACCCACTTCAGCCTCCCAAAGTGCTGGGATTACAGGCATAAGCCACCGCACCCGGCCAAGTACAACAATTTTAAACATTATTTTCAATTTTGAAAAATATGAACCAATTCTAAGGGCCCATTGTGGAGGATGTATAGTTCAGGTGCTTCCTCAGAAGATGGCCCTGGGCAGCCACTGGTCTAGGAGAGGACACCGGCACCCTGGGGTTCAACCAGGGTGAATTTCACGCCTCCTTCTTGGCACATTAAGGCATGGCATTTCTCCCTCTTCCCTCACAAGAGGTTATAAAGCCTGGTGCCACTACAAAAACCATTTTGCCACCATAAAGGGAAATAATCTTCAAACAAAACCAACACACAGAGGAGGGGACATACAGGGAAATGCCAAATATTATGCCAGCAGTATGGAACCCACTCAGAAGCCACTTTCTTTGAACTTCAGTTACATGAGATGGTAAATTTGTGTAAGCCAGTTTGGGCCACTTTCTGATACTTTCAGCCAAAAGCCACATGATAAAGCCATCACCAGGGAACTGAATAAATACATTATGACACAATCCTACAATAAAATGCCACGCAAGTGATTTATTCAAGAATAAAATGCCATGCAAGGGATTTTTCAAGAAAGTATGCTCTATATACAATGCCACAAATAGATGTCCATTAGAAGTAGTTAAGAGAGAAAAATGTTAGGGAATGATGTGTATGATATCACCCTATTTAGTTAAAAAGGCAAATTGAGCTACAGATAGAGATATAAATTTGATATAAATTAGAATCAGAAGGGAAGAGGGAGCTTTTATTTCTTCCTTTACATACTTCTGATTTTTTGAGATTTTAAATAAGTATCCCTTACTTTATATATATAAGTATACAGATACATTTCAGCTTTGGACCTCTGAAGTACTCTTGGTAGCATCATTTTAAAATCATGATATAACATATAATGATGCCTAGTCTTCAAATATCTTAGTTTTTTTTTTACATAAGATCAATTTACATAAGCTTATCCTTATTTAACTTTTAATCCTTTTTGACAGTTCCATGTCTATCTTGAAAAAGAATGCGTCTTAATCTCTAGAAGTAATAAAAATAAATAAGAGCTACCTCTTAGATACACACCTTCCCCAAGCCACCCCAACCCTCATGCCTGAGATTCCCACCTAGAAAATAAAGACAACCATGGTATATCTTCATGAGTGTCATGAGGGAGGGGTGAACACAGGTGTTCAAAGTTTCCAGCACAGGGCCTGGACAAAATGGCTCATCAGTGGTAGTTTTTGTTGCTATTCAATGTCCACAGAGTAAAGGGACCCCTTCTGGAAATTTATTTTTGCTTGGAGGTTCAGTGAACCTTACCCTGGCTTTCTATCTCTGCCTTCCCATTCTGAAAATGACACAGTCACAAACTACAGACCCAAGGAAGCCAGGGAGGGCCCTTTAAAACCTTACATTCATTGACTCAAGCAGCTTGAGAAGGAGCCTTGGCAGTCCTCTGGCCACTGTAACCATCTTTCACATTAGTTAAGACAAATGCCTTGGAATTTTCCTTAAACTGGGTGTCACCTCCCATTTTCAATATGAAAAGATAAAATTGAAGAGCTGCCAGTGGGTAGAGTCTTGGGCCACGTCCCCGGATATGTCGGGCTACTTTCATTTTCCAGATATGGGAGAAGAGAAAAGTAGGCCAGGCCGGGGCTGCAGTGTCCCCAAGAGGTCAGCAGCTCCAGGCTCTGAGCCTTGCTTCTGGGCCGCCTTCCAGCCCCGCTCCATTCCAGTTTGCAGTAATGAATGTTATACACATACATACACACACACACATGCACACACACACATACACACACATGTGCACACTGATTTTTTTAAGGAGCCATCAATGAAGTTTTAAGTTGTTGACAATTATTGTTGGTCATCAGGCCAGAAATTCTTCTGAGTGAAGTGTTGAACAAGGCTGGGCCTCAAAGCTACACAGATGTATGGCTTCCTTGAAAGCCATCCGTATGTGCCTGGGTAAGTTGAGAAACAGTACTATGCATGTGATAGGTACGCCACAGAGACTTAGAAAGACAGAAAACTCCTCACAGATTTTTCACTTAAGGAGGTAATGTCCTCTTGAAAATGTTATTAAGTACAAATGAAACAAATGTTCAAGGTGCACCTACCTGACACACCAGAGGCACCTGACAAATATTTCTGGAATGACAGAATGATTCTTTGCTCTGTGGTCTGAAGCAAATGACTTGCCTTGGTTGGGTCCCAGTCTCCTTTCTGTGAATAGAGGTAAAGAGGTAATCATACTCCTCCATGGGCGGTGAAGGCTGAGGAAAAACGCTTTGTCCAGGAGGGTTGTGCTGTGAATAGGAGAGCAGGTTTGGGGGAGGTGGCCAACCTTGGCACCCCCCTGGGCTCGCAGAAGCCAGTGGGAGGTATGAGATAAACTGCCCAGGGACCTCCCCAGCTGCCCTTACATCTTATCTGCCCTGTATCCACGTCCTCCCCTGCAGTCAGGCTGCTTATGAGGGGCTGACACCAGGCGCAGCCAACTTTGTGCTTTGATTACTGCCAGGTTTCTTCTGTGGAAGGGGTTTCCAGCCCCCACACCCCTTTAGCCAAAGTTTGCCCTTTAAAGTCAATCTCCGGTCACACATCTCCAGGAAGCCTTCAAACCTCACTCCAGAGCTGTCTCTCTCCTCCATCCTCCCCTATGCCTGCTGCCCCCACACTAAGGCAGCAGGCTGCATTCCCCGGGCACCGCCCTGACAGGAGGGCAAGCACAGGATGGAGTTGAGAAACCAGCATAGCCACCAAGCTGATTTTTTCAAAATGTGAATCTTAAAAACCTTGACTTTTAAGTCTGCCACTTGAGAGAGAAGAGTTTTGGTTTTATTTTTGCTTTTATTTGTTGGAACTCTAGAACATATCCTTATATATCAAGAGCCTGGAGCATAAGGTGATGCCATAAACCAGAGAGTTCCTGTTCAAGTACACGTTTGAA
Source organism: Nomascus leucogenys (assembly GCF_006542625.1). NCBI lineage: Eukaryota > Metazoa > Chordata > Mammalia > Primates > Hylobatidae > Nomascus > Nomascus leucogenys. Next base: position 81,786,296 of record NC_044394.1, read on the forward strand.
CCAGCACATAACACAATGAACACTCAGGGAAGATGACTAGGGTTGGGGCAGAAATGGAAGTTAGGGAGTAGGGGGCATGAAAAAACAAGGAAACTGTGTTGATTTCCAGGCTCAATCCAAAGAGACTGTAAACCTTGGATTGAAGCCCACCTCCATGATGGAGCCTGTGGATGGGCAACAAGGGGGTTGGCAGCGGGTGGGGGAGGGAGGGATACCTGGGAAGATGGGCCTGAGGGAAGTCTCAAGGTTCAAATCACCCCAGCAAGCTACAGAAGGGTTTTGGAAAGTTCCTGGGCTATTCCTACAAAGCACGTGCCCCACGGACCCATGCAGGGCCCATGCATGACACACAGAAATCAACAGCACAAGGTGCAGTGACCAGGTCCATATCACTGAGCAGCTCCAATTGTGGGCAGCAATGAGAGAAGAGAGGAAAAGGAGAAAGGCAGAGAATCTTGAGCTCTTTCAAACCCTTAAGTAACCATATGTAGGACTGAGAGGACCTGAGTGACCCTGAGATGGTGTATTAGTCTGTTCTCACAGTGCTAATAAAGACATACCCAAGACTGGGTAATTTATAAAGGAAAGAGGTTTAATGGACTCACAGTTCCACATGGCTGGGAAGGCCTCACAATCATGGCAGAAGGCAAATGAGGAGCAATGTCACGTCTTACATGGCTGCCATGGCTGCAGGCAAGAGAGTGTGTGCAGGGGAACTGCCCATTATGAAACCGTCAAATCTCATGAGGCTTATTCACTACCTTGAGAACAGTAACAGGAGACTGCCCCCATGATTCAATTATCTCCACCTGGCCTCACCCCTTTTTGTTGTTGTTGTTGAGACAGAGTCTCACTCTGTTGCCCAGGCTGGAGTGCAGTGGCGTGATCTTGGCTCACTGCAAGCTCTGCCTCCTGGGTTCACGCCATTCTCCTGCCCCAGTCTCCCGAATAGCTGGGACTACAGGTGCCTGCCACTACGCCCAGCTAATTTTTTGTATTTTTAGTAGAGACAGGGTTTCACCGTGTTAGCCAGGATGGTCTCGATCTCCTGACCTCGTGATCTGCCCACCTCAGCCTCCCAAAGTGCTGGGATTACAGGCATAAGCCACCGTGCCTGGCCTGGCCTCACCCTTGACAAGTGGGAATTATTATAATTCAAGGTGAGAGTTGGGTGAGGACACAGCCAAACCATACCAGCTGGAAAAAACTGAATTTTTCCACCATAAGCAGAAGTAGGGATTCATGAGCTAAGTTAAGATCAATTATAGAGAAAGAGAGTCCCATTTTGGTGTAATTATGACTAAATGTCACACTGCTATCTTCATGCTGGCCGCTTACCTTCCCTGGATGACCAACCATCCTAGTTTGCCCAAGATTGTCCTGATTTTAGGATTGAATGTCCTGCAGCCCAAGAGATCCCTCAGGCCTGGGCACACTGGGATGGTCAGTCACCCCACCTTCACCTGGCACCAATGCATCATCTGTCCAGGATGTCCTGGGGTGTTTTTGTTTTGGTTTGTTTTGAGATGGAATCTTGCTGTGTTGCCCAGGCTGGAGTCTAGTGGCACGATCTCGGCTCACTACAAACTCCGCCTCCTGGGTTCAAGGAATTCTCCTGCCTCAGCCTCCCAAGTAGCTGGGATTATAGGCGCCACCGCCAAGCCCAGCTCATTTTCTGTATTTTCAGTAGAGACAGGGTTTCACCATGTTGGCCAGGCTGGTCTCGAACTCCTGACCTCAGGTGATCCGCCCACCTCAGCCTCTGAAAGTGCTGGGATTACAGGCTTGAGCCACCGCACCCAGCTGTCCCTGTTTGATTTTAAGCGGAGTGAGGAAAAGGACCATGTGACATTCAGACAGTTCATTCAACCAGCAAAAGTGAATGCAGTTTCCCTGAACTGAATTCTGACGGGTGAGACTGACTCTTAAGCAGATGATTAAAATACACTGTGATAAAGGGGAATGTAAATTAACGCAACAAGTGAGCGCTGCACACCTACCAGAACGGCTAAAATTTAGAAGATGGGCAAGAACAAATGTCGGGAAAGATGTGGAGCAACCAGAGCTCTCTGCATTGCTGAGGAGAATGTGCAATGCTGCAGCCACCGGGGGGGAATGCTGGCACTTTCATGTAAAACTAAACATACGCCTGTCTTTGACTCAGTAGTTCCATTCCTAGGTGTCTACTCAAGAGAATAAAAATATCTGCCCATGAAACAGCTGTACTGCAGCGTAAGCTTAAGAATAATAGCCCAAAATTAGAAAGCGCCCAAGCTGCAGGAGAACTGGTAAACTAACTGTGGCATAGTCACACAATTGAATAGTGCTCATCAAGAAAAGGGATGATCTACTGGCGCACACAACATGGATGGATCCCAAAACATCATTCTGAGTGCAAGAAGCTAGACACACACAAGCACGTACTCTGTGCTCCATTTATATGAAGCTCCAGGAAAGACCTTCTATCATCTATAATGATAGAAATCAAACCAATAATTGTGTAGGACTGGGGTAAGGGGAATTGACCAGGAAGGGGCACAAGGGAATCTTTTGAGGGGTTAGAAATATCCTATATCTTGCCTGTTGTGGTTATTATACAGGTCTATACATTTTTCAGAATTCGTCAAACTGCACACTTAAAACGGGTGCATTTGCTTGTTTGTGAATTAGAATAAAATAAGTTCATTTCTAAAAATCAGATTGAGAAAATAAAATAAGACCCGAGAAGCACTACAACAAACAAGCGCACAGAGTACCCGAGGGGTGAAGGAAGCCTTCCCAGCTGGGCAGGGACTGAAAAGTCAGAGGGGCTGCGCTGGACAGAGAAGAGAACGAAGCGCATGGCAGAGGCCAACAGCATGTGCAAAACGTGCAAGGAAAAAAGCAGACGGGGCTCCAGGAAGGCACACGGTTGGGGGAGGGTGGTGGCCACTGTTTAAAAAAAAAAGGAGAGAGAAACAATAGAAAGGTAGGTCTCCGCGAATTGGGGAAATGCCTCTAAGTCCTGTAAAGCACGTTGGACTCTGCCTCTGGGCTCTCATTGCTCAACCACAGCGTGCTGACTCACCGAGAGCAGCTGGGCAGTGTAGCACCAGTGAGGTGCTGCTGTTTAGGACTCCTCCAGGTGCTCCCTGCAGTGCCCCTGCCCCACACATGCAGTCCCCTAGTCCCCTTAAGCGGGGATGAGGGGTCTTGAGCAACCCGGGAAGGGTGCTGCCCTCTGAGTGGGATCTGCCCCATACCGCAGGGGGACAAAGGCTCAGGGGCCATGCTTGATAACAGGTTGTTAATTTTTTCTCCCACGGAAGACTCTGTCAGGAGGGATCTGTGCTTCAGAAAGATGCCCTGTCTAGGAAGCTGGGAGAGGGTTGGAGCAGGGGAAAGTAGAGGCAGGGAAACCAGTTAGTAGCTGGAACAACAATCCCCGGGGCTTGATGAAGGGGCTCTAGGCTAAGGCAGTAGACACGGAGGGAAATGCACATTTAACATGCTTCAGAAGGCAGACGCAACAGCACTGAGATGTTGGGAGAAGCTGTGAAGCATTGACATGGTGAGGGCTCAGACCACTCCTCAAACAAGCTGGAGAACAGGGAGGGCGGTGGAAGGGCAGTGGGAGCGGGTGGCATCACATCAGCCCCACTATCACGGTGCCCATGTTCATGATCTTCTCTGCCCCTTACCAAAGTCGCTGTGACTTTCCTCCGGGCCCTCTGCACCACACATTCATGTTACATGAGGCTTCCCAGAAATATACCCTCTTCTTCCGAAGTGCACCCTCTCCCTGCTCCCATTACCTCCTCCTCTCCTCAACCATGAAATGAGGGCATGATACCAGGGAAGAGAGGTACCCTAGGGCAGGAGAGCCTCTCACGGCCCCATTATCCCTTCCCCTCCACTCTCCGTGTCCATGACTAGCTCAAAATTGCTCTATGCACTCTGGGCTGCATGCACCTAGTCTATTGTCTCTTAATAAGTCCAATAAAAAAGGCCCACCCTCATGATGGGCAATCAGCCCTATCAATTAGAAACAAGCCACTCTGTAGGGGGTTAAACTCTATGGCTCTTGCTTCAGGGTGGTATGAATAAAACACGGCACATGGAACTCATGTCACCAGACTCCCAGCTCAGAGATTCCTGGAAGCGAGTTCAGAGTCCACACAGCCCCATTACTGTGTCTACACCATTATTAGCCAGGCTTCCTCGTGCGGATGCTAAGAACTGATAGAAAGTTCAGAATATTGACCATGTATGACTTTAATCATACATTTGCAATAAAATGAAGTTCTTTTCCTGAGAGCAAGGAGGCAGCTAGACAGTAGCAGAAAGACACAGTTCAAAGTTACCATCCAGAGCAGTCCAACACAAACACAGCCTTCTCAGAGCCTTACTGCAGAGCGTTTTTGTTGCGGGAATGGACACTCAAGCCACACATCTGGTAAATGATTCCTGAAGAAGAGATGGGGTTGGGAAAGAGAAGATAAAAAGCAGGACTGGTTATGCTCAGCCCTAAAGCCCCGGGCAGGCTGCACATGTGTTAGCCAAGAGTGGCATGACTCAGCGATCACCCTGGCTTCTCAGAAAGAAGCTGTTCATCCCCTTGACTCAGCATTCCTCACTGCTGAGCAGCCTCAGCCTGCAGTCGCCCAAGGACCCCGGCCACAGAGCAGGCCAGCACACCGTGTACTCTCAGACCCTGTCCTCAGATGCCCTCCTCCATCAGATTTCAGGCCCCGCCTGGCTGGCAGAGAGGCCACAGCCCTGTGAGGGAGGGTCCCCTACTCCAAGTGGGAACAAAGCACTCTCTCAGGAGCATGTCTACAACACAGCAGTGCCCCCACCCTGGCCAGATACCTGTGAGCTGGAGGGGGGCAGCCACTCGCTCTTGGGAGGCCTAACTCTCCCTCTAGGATGTTTTCATTTTCTTCCACCTTTCCCTGAGGCTAAATGAGCCATCAGAGGCAACCAGCAGCCCAGGGACAAACACCTCTGCTGGGTGGTGGATGACAGGAACTGGGTCAAGAACTGGGCTGAGAATTAAGAAAATTTCAAATTTTCTCAGCTCACAGTTTTATCTGTTGGAAAATAATAGCGGGGCTTATCTTGTTAGGAAAAGGGAGGGAGAAAACAGTCCCTAGATACTCAGGGCCTCTTACTTATCACACAATTCCTTTTAGAAATATGTTGACTGGTTTCCCGGACTGAGGAGCCTTTTGCAAGCCAGAGCTTCTCAGGGCAGCCAAAGTGACAGAATCAGGAAGCAGTCTGCGAGGGCGAAGACCTCAGAGCCAGGGTGAAGCCTCCACTTACTGAGGACCTTGGGCAAATTATTTAGCCTGTGAGTGCCTCAGCTTCCTCATCTGAAAAGAGGAATGATGCATAATGATGGAACCCAATGCACAGGGTCCCTGTGGGGCTCACTTGCCTGCTCATGCACTCATGAGTACCTACTGTGTGCAAGCACAGTTCTAAGGGCTGGCACATCAGTGAGCAAAACCACGTGGATTCTGACCCTGGTGGAGAATGAAGGGGTGAAAATAGAGCAGGGGCTCGGTGGGCTGGGGCTGGAACTAGGGGAAGGCAAGCAGGTGCCTAAGGCCCCAAATTTAAGGGGCATGCACCCCCTATGGGCACCTGCACGGCCCTGAGAACAACACTGTGGCCACCTGGGACCAGGTTGGGATGAAGGTGGAAGAGTCACAAAAGTGTTTGATCAAAGCAGGTAAAGTGCTCAGTGCAGTGCCTAGGAGACTGGCCCTTAGTAAATATCAACTGCTTGTAAGAGCATTAGGAAACGGAAGAGGCAGAAAAGAACTCCAAAAAGAAAATATTAACTCTCAAAAGCTTCAGCAGGATGGGGAATTTAGTGTTGGGGCAAACACCTGGACACACCTAGAATCTCAGGTTGCCAACTCGAGCTGCAGTTGAGCTCAGATGAAAACAAATCAAAACAGAAGCCTCAATGCTGGAGCAGCAGCAGCCCTGGAGATATTGATCTGGCTGGCCTTGGATGGGGCCCTAGCATCCCTGCCAAGGGATCCTAGGGCGCTATGTGCCAAGCCTCATGCCAAGGGCTTTCTGTGAATTATCTCATTTTCCCCTCCCCGAATCCCACAGGCTCAGAACTACTCTTATTCCCATTCACAGATGAAGAGTCGGAAACCTCAAGATCTTATGTAAATTTCTTAAGGTCACCACCATCTCATGCTGTCTGTCTGCTGCGGCATACATAATCACTAATGTTTTCAATGGACGTGTTAAGTTACCAAGAAAAGATTAAATGTATGCAATGACCTCTGCTTAACAATGCGTCTGTGTGCTAAGTTTTCAGAAAAAGTTAAATGTGTGCCATGAGCTCTGCTTAAGAGTGCAAGCCATGGTGAAATTGATTCTGTAAAGATTAATGTGCAAAATAGTTCCAAGTTTCTAAAGTTGAGTGTTCTGAGCAGTAAGCTCTGATTCCTGGAAATTTTACTTTACAGAACATTCTTCACTGATGCTCAAGAAGTGAGATGTGTCTGTTCTGTAAAGATGAGTCAGGAGTAGTCAAGAAGCAGGGGAATTGTCAACTCTGACACACCAGAAATGACACTCAGCAGGGCTTAGCAACCGTGGTCTCTCCTCTGAACCCACGAAGTGAAGTGGAAACCGGAGGGGTGTCAGCCAAGTTACAAAGGAATGGCTGAAGCTGGGAGGCCCCACAGGAAAGAAAACGCTGGAAAAATAGAAGCTTCTGGCCCCAGTGTTCTCACACAGGACCATAATAATTAAAAAGAAGCTTTGGCAGCCACTGCAGAGCAAGCTCATGAGGAGAGACGGGTCACAGAGCTGACCAGCAGTTCTGGAGTGAGGGTGGCCCTGGAGAAGCTGAAGTCCCAGGGGACGCCTGCATCTGCATGGCAGGAACCAAGTCTATCAGTGATTCTCCTCTCCCTCGAAACTGTCACTGCAAGATCCCGCTCTGCCACTTACTAGCTGTGTGACTTTAGGCAAGTTATTCAAACTTTCTGAGCCTCAATAAATGATAGCTAATATTATTGTTTATTGTTATTAGAAGCAGTTAAATCTTTATAGGGTCATATAATGCATAGCCATAATCAGGTAGCATTGGGAGAGGCAAACATTTCTAAAATAGTAAATATTTTAGGCACTGTAGGCCAAGAAGCATATTTCATGTGTTATATATACATAAAATATGTATGATACATGTGTGTGTATTTATATAATGTAGATACTTCTATAACAAGAGAGAAACCTCTGTGGGCCTGGCCCTGTCTGCCTGGGGTGGGCTTCCTGTGGGCGGGCACAGTGTGCCCTGCAACCGCTGGAGACAGTCCTGGGAAGAAGGGCAGCCTAATGGAGGGAGGGGCCTGGCAAGCCAGCTCAGTGGGCTTGGGGAGTTGAAGGGGACTTGGCCACTACGGTCATTTTCTCTCTTTGCCCCAGGGACAACTAAACCAGCTCCTCCTGGAGATCCCAGCCCCCTCCCTCTGGACAGCTGAACGGAAGTGAAGCTAACACATCACCAATTCCCAGACTTAGATTCTGCAGCCTGGCGCCCGACATTGCAACAGCAGAGCCCCCATGCTGTAGGAGTGACCAGCATGGGCCCTGTGTGGCAGGAAGGTGAGTCCTCTGGCAGGGGAGGCAGGTGCTGGAAGCCAAGTAGGGGACAGGGACAGATGGAACCATCTCAGCTTGGGTCCTGCAGCTCACAGCGCTTGCAGAGTGTCCCTGAGCCATACAGAAGTAGGTAACCGCCCACGATTTGTCCGTGGGTCATAGTTTGCTGACCGTAGATGTAGCAAAAGAGACCTAAACGTGACACCAGTGTGGTTGTGGGGAGTAACCAGTGAGCACACCCGTGCCAGCGTTCTCTAGAGCATAACTCATTAAGGGATTACAAAAGCATGTCAGTGGCTCACCACCAGCATCTTTTTAATGAAACAAAGAGAATGGATTCTCTCCAGGTTTTTTATGGCATTCATATGGATAAGGATATATGATCTGGGCGCCATGTTAAATGTACTTCTTACTGAGGACTGGGTGCTAGGCACACTTTTTGGCTTCTGTATCCCTCAAAAGAGGTGTTTTCATCTATTTTTCAAACATTCGTGGGGCATCTGCCTTGAAAGTTTAAGAATAAGCTCCTTGAGGAACAGGGTCAAGTCCCAGCCTTCCATTAACTCTGAAACCTACCACCTTGGCACATGGGCAGGAAGTGAAGGGATGACAAGGGAGTTTGCTGGCATCTGAGACAAGTGTATATTCCTGGGAGGACCCTGGAGAAGTGAAGTTCTTTGGTAGTACCTCTGGATGCATCTCACACTTATCATCCAACCAGAACATCTTAGAGGCCTCCAGTCTGGAGGTTTCCAGACTGTGCTCCGAGGAGCCACAGGGTTCCGCAATGTGCTTCGGGGTGCCCGGGGAAAGAGGTTCTTGCCTTCCTCTTCTAACTTCAACTGGAGCAGCTTTGCACTTTTTTATGTATGTTTTAAGGTGACATGTACATTTCTTCTGTCCAAAGGGCTCCAATTCCAGAGCATTGAACAATCAAAAGGCCTGAAAACTATCTATTTTATTCAACTAATTTAAACCTAGGAAAACCTCAAATACCCAAGAAAAGTCAGCAGTGGAGAGGGAGACTGGCCCTCAGACCTCGGCTCCCCACCCTGTTCAGCAGTCCTTCCACCACACTCCGCTGCAGCCCTGCTGAGTCCAGTTCTGCTCTGGGAGCAATTCTCAGTGGACATGTGGCAGTCCAACAAGACAGTGTTATAACAGTAGGCTCCAAATCAAAGGAAAAGCAGAAGACAAAACACACTGTTTTAAATATCATAGAGAGACCATCCCTGAAGTTATTTATCATGATTCAGACATGGACAAGCTTTGGAATCTTGGACAAGTCACTTCACATCTCTGGACTTTGTTTCTGCAGTCCTCTCTGGCCCTCTGTTCTGAGTCTCCATGCATAGAACTCATCATCACTAGAGAGAAAGGAGAGCCACAGACCTAATCTCCCAAGTGTCAGTTATTAACCCTACCAGTATAACATGCCCTCTGGGGAGTGGTGGCAGCAGCCATCTGCAGTCCACCTCCGCAGCAGGATGAAGGCTCCTGGAGAAGCCATGGAGGTGGAGAGAGACTCAAGCTCCTAACTCGGCCCAGCCCTGCACAAACACAGGGAAACTGCACCTAGGATTGAAAGCGTTAACTTAGAATTTGGTTGTCCTGGGTGTTCTGGCAACTCTGTGATTCTCTATTACAGTTGAAGAGACTGAGGCTCTGAGAGGTCACATGATTGTCCAAAGGGTGTAAGGGTGTGATGAGAGGGGACAGAGAGAGAGAGAGATAGAGAGAGCGCACTTGAGGTTTGAGACCCTCGAGGTGGAAGGAGATGTCAGTTATAACTTGTTGACTGTCTTCTGTGACAAGAACTTTACATACTTTATCTCCTTAAATCCTCACAATAGCCATGCAATGTAGGTGTCAAAACCCCATGTTACAAAAGAGTAAAATGAAGTTGAAACAGGTTAGAGTGATTCCAGGCACACAGCTATTGGATGACAGCACTGGTCTTCTCATTTGCTTTTTCTGATTCCCAAATCTTTTATCTTCCCACTCTCTTGGGATGCCTCAAGGCTGTGTAGACACACGGCCAGAAGATTCCTCCACTTAATGTTGTGTAACCACAGGACAGAGAAGACAGTGGCCTTCAACACTTGATGTGAAAATGTGGCATGAGAAGAGCCAGTGATCAATCCAATCTTGATCAGAACGCCATTACCTCTGGTGAGACAGCCACTGTCTGAGCACCTCTGGTCACCTTATCTTGTGCCTTGTCATCAGGTACACCATATCTGGGAGAGTCTGGGATCCTCATAAGGAAAGGACAGAGGCAGGGCTGTGATGAGAAGTCCCTCTCCTTCCCTAGCTCTTTGCCTCAATTGGCTTAAAGATACAAATAGCCCTACATAGTCTCACAAATTCTTTCTACGAGTTGCCAAGTTGCGTTGTTTCCCACGGAACTGTAACATTTTATGAATACAGTTATTTATGAGTGGTTCCACCCTAGTGGGAAAAAGATAGGTTACAGAGTGAAAAGTCCCTTTACCTCTCAACCTTTGATGCTTCATTGTCAAAATCAGGTAGCAACCATAACCTCCGCACAGGATGTGCATGAGGAAGCAATGAAGTGATGTGTCTGGACCATAGAGGTCCCTGTACAAACGTGATTTCGTTTTATGCCTGCAGGCAGCTCCAGTCATCCAAATAAGCTGACGGGGGCTTCCCTCCTTGCCTGATGGAGTGGTGAAGACAAGGGTCCCTGTAATCCCATGGGTATTCTCTCATGTATCCTTGAAGCAGTCCCATTTACATACTAACCCCATTTACAGACAGGGAACTGAAAGTTTGTGAAGTCAATTAAATGTAGGGCAAGTAGACTCTGCACTGTCAGGAAAAGCTCCCAGTCTTGAAATTACAGCTAGAAGAACCCTGAGAGCGGGGGATGCACACACCGCCACCTCGGCAGGCCTGGAACACGTTCCTGGTGCCCCACTTGGGCCAGTGGGGTGCTTCTCTGAGGGTGCCCAGCCTGACATCCAGCCAGTATTTAACTCCAAGGAGAGGGAAGCCACAGGGAAGGATGGGGCCAAGAAAGCAGACACTGGGCCTGTTGTGGAAAACCCCACAGACTCAGAATGAAATTTTGGCTTTGGTTATTTTCTGGAGATGCTCATGCAGAAGGAATTGGGAAGCTGCTGCTAGCTGGAAGCTGGGGACCCCCCATCACAGTTCTTAACCCACCTGTTTATAAATAGGCATTCATGTGTACGGAAAGCCAAAAGCGGCCTCCCACCAATCTTCCAGTAATTGCTCTGTGACCTACAGGGAGGGAAGGCAAGAAAGCAAACTTCAAAGGGCCTTTGAAAAATATCACTGACCACATGCATTTGAAAAGAGGTCAGTGTGGATTTGACAAAAGGCCAAAGGACATTTGAAAACACAGGGAGTGACTATTTGTTCCAAAACACACTGGGGAGTGTGCCCCGAGGATCTGTGGGGGTTCATGAGGTCTGTCCAGGAGAACTGTAGGATCCTTGTGCTTAGGCGAGTTTCAATTTTAGGGTGGGCGATGCAGAGTTCTGTTGATTACGGAGGGCCCAGTTTCCTAAGGAGGATGTGAAAATTAATTTGAAACTGAAGCTGTGCGCAAAGGTGTCTGAGGTTGTGACAGTCAGAGTTGCCAGCATTCTAGCTGGGATCCCATTAGCATGTGACATCAGACAAGCAATCCAGGCAGCATGCCAGCCTCTCTACCTACAGACGGGAGCCCCTGCGCCTCTCAAAGTCAGATGACACACGTGGGATCATTTCAAGCCTTTCAATACTTTCAATGTCATATTATTCATTTTCCCCCATTAGCTTTTTTTCCTTGTCTTTAAGGAAAGTCTCATGAAAAGGGGAATTTAAATTCACACGAAATGAGGGGGCTCTTGGTCAGCTCCTCCTGAGAAACTGATGACTCGTTTCAGTTCTCAAGGGGCTTTCCTATTGCGGGAGGTGTCCCCAGTGATTCCACTCCTTCATTTCTGAAAAGGAAAAAAAAAAACCACCACAGCCTTGGCATTGGACATAGACTCGTCAAAAATGGCATGGCTTTGAGCATCAGTCAACACAAAAGGTGGCTGCCTTTCATTTGGAGGCAACAGCCCCTGATTTCAACCAATGCAAGACTCTGCAAAGGCTTTGAGTTTTTATCAAGAATACATGTCAAGCTTTTCACATCAACCTGACTTTCTACTTTGGGCTCTGGATGAAATAGCCAGGAACTTAAAAACTCAGGAAGAGAGAGAGCTCTCCCTCGTCCCAAAAAGAGAAGGGAAGAGGAGCCATACCCCTCCAAGGATCCCAGCTAGAGTGGCCGGCCTCAGGTTTGGAAGCCTGCATCTTACTTAACGTTGCAGATGTCTCTACCTGTCTTTGCCATGCAACACTGCACTCCCAGAAAATCAAGCACATGATGGAAAGCAATCACCTGATCATCAATTTACCTACATGACAGCGTTAAGAAATAAACCAGAAGAATATTTTTCTTACTATTTGTAGAAATGAGGAGACATTGATGCAAAGGCAGACTGACACTATTTGAGTTGTAGAATGGATAGGGACATAAGGACATGTCTCTCAGGCCTCATCAAGCAGATTATTTAGTTTACTTATTTATTTATTTATTTATTTATTTATTATTTTATTTTATTTTATTTTGTTTTATTTGAGACAGAATCTAGCTCTGTCGCCCAGGCTGGAGGGCAGTGGCACAATCTCGGCTAACTGCAACCTCCGCCTCCCAGGTTCAAGCAATTCTCATGCCTCTGCCCCCCAAGTAGCTGGGACTACAAGCGTCCACAACCACGCCCAGCTAATTTTTATATTTTTAGTAGAGGTGGGGTTTCGCCATTTTGGCCAGGCTGGTCTCATCAAATAGATGACATCACCCTCATGGACACAGTGACTGGCCCAGGGAGGAGCACGGGACACAAGCTAAACGAGTCAGACTGTTCCCTGGGCTCTTTCAGCCAGAAATGTCAGGGGAGGTGATCTTTCCTTATGTGGGCTGCTGTGCAAATATAAGGTATGCCTTGAGCTACCAATGGCTAATATGCCTGTCCAAGAAACACTGAGATAAAACACCATAATGGCCCTTGGATCTAGCCATGTCTGAAGCTGTTATCATCTGTTTCTGAGTCTTACTTAAGCATTTTATGAGCCAATAGTTTCTTTCTTTCTTTCCTCTCTCTCTCCCTCTCTTATGCTACTTTGAGATAAGCTGTCACTTGCAAATAAAAAAAAATTACTAATATAAGTGCTTAGTCATAAATAAGTGGGATTATGTGTAAAAAGTTGGCCGGGCGCGGTGGCTCACGCTTGTAATCCCAGCACTTTGGGAGGCCGAGGCGGGAGGATCACGAGGTCAGGAGATCAAGACCACGGTGAAACCCTGTCTCTACTAAAAATACAAAAAATTAGCCAGGCGTGGTGGTGGGCGCCTGTAGTCCCAGCTACTCTGGAGGCTGAGGCAGGAGAATGGCGTGAACCCGGGAGGCAGAGCTTGCAGTGAGCCGAGATTGCGCCACTGCACTCCAGCCTGGGCGACAGAGCGAGACTCCGTCTCAAAAAAAAAAAAAAAAGTTTTACATTTGTATTCATCTATATATTTTGGCCATGATTCAGAAAAAAAGTCCTAAGTGAAAACCATATATATTAGAAATCTGGAAATATGACTTTAATAAGTATGTTGAGAGAAGTTGCCTGCTCATTAGGTATTAATTTGAAGTTAATCTTTGGCCAAACACAGTCAAAATGGGGCTTTCCACTCTGGAATGGGTAATAGGATTTTGCTGTTTTGAATGCTATCCAAAGGAAACACTCCGAAAGAAGAGAATGCTCAGTGGACCCACTCAGCCCTTCAATTCCAGAAGAGAAAAATGTTTACTGCTGTGGTATTACAAAGCTATAAAAGCACTTTCATAAAACTGAAGTCCAGTGTTTTCTGGAGAATCTAATTACTGCTCTGCCCTCACTAAGATGTTTTGTTAATAACGAGCTCTCAGAAACCATGGCTCCATTTTCTGGCCTGCTGCTGTTGGTGGACCAGGATTCTCACTCATTCTCAGTTCACTACGGAGCATGTTAGAAGTTATCATAATCAAAGGCTATTGTTCAAACACTATGCACCAAACTCTGTCATTGGCACTATCCTTACTACAATCTTGGGAGGTTGATACTCTGATAGAGAAATCCCAAGACAGTCAATGCCCGAGATCATAAAGCTATTCAATGAAGGAGCTGGAATTAGAGGTCCTAGTGCTGTGTTCCCAGGCCATTTCACTGTGGGTCTCACTTGGAAATGGTGAAGAAAAGCCCAGGCAGCAAAGGTGTTAGCCCTCAAATCATTGCCATTCTCACCTCTGCACTATCAGCCACATGAATGTCCTTCACTGAGATTCTATCACATAGTTATTGTAAGTCACGGAATGCTGGCTTTGTAAGGAACGTGTGTCACCTAGGGACACCTTTATTTTACAGAAGGTGAAAAATAAGGCCCAGAAAGTATATTAAACTATTAACTCAGGACTGACCAGTAGAAATTTTGGGAGGTAGATCCCAAGGCTAGATCATAAAAGGTATTGCAGCTTCCATCATGAACTTTGGGATCACACACTCTGGAGAAAGCCAGCTGCCACATCAGGAAGAGACACTCAAGCTGCCCTGTGGAAAGCCCATGTGGCCAGGAACTGAGCTCTCCTGCCAATAGCTAAACCAATGGCACCAATTTTCCAGTTGTAAGCCATCTTGGAAACCAATCACCCAGACCTAGTTGAGCCTTCAGATGACAGCAGCCCTGGCTGACGTCTTATCTGCAACCTCATGAAAGACCTGAGCTACAACTCAGCCATGCCACTCCTAAACAGTTGGCCTTCAGAAACTGGGGGCGAATATATGATTATCATTGTTCAGGCAACTGAGTCTTCAGGAAATTTTGTTAAATAGCAACAGGTAACTAACGTGATGTCTATTTTAGCTGTTTAAGGGTTAATTCCAAATTCTTAACTCCATTCTGAATGGTTGAAAGTAGCAAATAAATGACCTCTGTGTGAGCAGATGGTCAGTTACTAACGTTACAGAATTAAGTAACATAAAATTTAAAATGAACAAAAAGAAGACAAGATAAGATGCTAAGACACCATGGAATCCAGGAAGGTTTAAGCACCCCAGCTTATCAGCCACAAGTCAAAGACCTGGGTTCTAGGTCTGGTTCAGGTACTGGTTTTGCAACACTGGACATTTGCTACTTTAAGTTCCCTGTCTCAATTTCCCATCTGTGAACTAAACATAATACTGTAGCATTTGCCTTTTCTGTCTTACAGATGGTACTAAAATGATTTAATCAGACCAAAGATGTGAAGGCCCTAGGAATACACATTCTGATGACGAAGCAGACTTCTCCACTTTTGAGGGTTTGGAAAAACTTTTGATTTTTTTTAACCTGCATACATCCACTACCCCAACCCTCCTCATAATTAGAAAATATAGGAGACAAGTTTTTAAAACATAATAAAATATGTGTGCATATGTACACACATATATGTGTACACACATATATGTATACATACACACACATACAAATAACAGTAATTAACTAGAATTCTGAGAATTTTTGTTTTACTTAGACCTATAGATGTGTAAACTTTGATGAATGAATGATTACTTTTGAAGGGAAAGGACCGTACCCCAGCTAGAATAGCTTGGACTAAAGCCAAGGGGGTGTGAATAACGTATCTAGAGGGGACATATTCAGAAGATGAACTGGAGAAATCAAGCGGTCCCAGAACACAGGTCACCCACCTCTATGTGGAAGAACCAGCTGTGAGTTCTAGCTTAGCCCAGCTTACTCCTAGCACTTCCTGGGCTTAAAACGCAACCACACATGGAGACTCACATGGCACCTGCTGAGAGAGCTCAAAGTTACTTAGTGTACCCCTAAGAATGTTAAATCTGAATTCCTACCTATTTGTGTCCAGGGAATGTGTCCAGGGGATCCCCTCACCCCAAAACCCAAGGACCCCCTTCCCAGCTCCTCCAGCCTGCTGCAAGCCTGAGCAGTAACACAGTGACTCAACTAGGGAGAATTAGGACCAAGCACCTGGAGTGACAGGTCCCCACCCCAGTTCCACGCCTCACTTTTCTCACTCCGGATTTCTAAGCCAGTCCAAAACTACACCCTCTCCACAGAGAGGATGGAGGGGGCACAGTTATCCTGCGAACCCAGCTCCTACCTAGACATTCACTTCGGGTAGTTTGGGGAAGTCAGCTTGAAACAAAAGCAGCACTTTCTCTGGATCCCAAGAGCAAGCCAGCGATTTCCTCCTCCCTTCATGGCATCCTCTGGCAACCTTCTTCTACTATTTCCTTTTGCTCAATTTTCAGCTAAACTTTCAAAACACTTTCCTATGAAACCGAAAATACGTTTTGAAGGAAGTCTTTGGGTTCTGGTGTACGGCCTGGTGCAAGGGCCCTCCCGCAGGTCTAAGGGCAGTTCAGACTCCAGCCATCATATTTGCTGTCCTTGGAGGGTGCTGTTGGTCAAGGCCGGCTGTGAGTTCATCACACATCCCCTTGGATGGGATGCCATTGAGGGGACAGAAGTATCTGACATTGGCCACTAAGATCTCATTTTAATGGAGAATCCATCCTTCATGATACTTTAATATTCCTTTCTGGTAGCTAGTCCTTGGTTAGGAATTTTGTCTCTAACTCCACTGCAAATGATCAGAATGGATTATTTCCAGCCATGTGACTACCGGAATTGGAGGGAAGGAATTGGAGGGAAGGAACTAAAATATAAGAGTCAAGAGAGTTGAATTTTACCAACTTCACAATATGAGAATGGGTGCCTTGGTCTCCCTACCTGCCCACAAAGTATAGGATAGTTATTGAGTTAAGGAGAAAGACTAAACATTCCTCTTTTTAGCCCTTGCTCTGACTCAGTAATTTCTACCTAGTGTTTCAATATCATGGGAATTCTATAGATGAGAGGTCAGGCAAACCACAGCCACAGGACAGAACCCCACATATCACCTATTTCTATAAATAAAACTGTACTGGAACACAGCCATGCCCATTTGCTTTCATATTGCCTATGGCTGCTTTTGAAATATAACAGCAGAATTGAGTCATTGCAATAGAGACGATGTGGCCAGAAAAGCCCAAAATATTTACTGTCTCACCCTCTACAGAAAAGTCTGCTGAGCCCTGCCCCATATGATGATGATGATGATGATGGCAACTCACACACCCCAGTTCTTCCATGTGCCTGGCATTGTTCTAGGTGCTTAGCATGTAATATCTCATTTAATCATCACACCAAACCTTGAGATTATCTGATGAAATTACATCAACTCATAGATATGAAAACAGAGACAGAGAAAGAAAGTTCGGGAAACTTCTCTAATGTTCCCAATTTAATAGAGGCTGGGACTCAGTCCAGGGTACTTTGGGTCCAGGAACCATGCTTTTAATGGCTGCGCTATGCTGTTTGAAATTTCTGTCAGGCATTGATCTCATACTCGCCAGGCAGTAATTCCATTGACATTCAATTCACACTCCCCAAGCTGCCTTCAGATGCCTAATTCAATCCCCAGATACCTCTATAAATAACAGGAAGGGACATCCCTGCTATAATTAACAAATTGGCACTTTGGAATGAGAATGATTTGAATGAGCCAACCCGTGGGAGTCTGAACATCTTTGATAACCAACAAAATTGCATTTCTGGCCTCAGTCCAAGAAGACCCCAGTGGTTTCACTCACACAATGGCACTTGGCCTAAGTGAGGTCTTTCCTGAGACACAGCCAGGCCCTCCAGCATGTGCTGCCTCCCTCTTCCTGGGGCTCTTCAAACCACAATCCTGGGATGACCTCACTTCCCAGGACTTCCACTAGGTTTTGACTTAGTGAGCCCATTGCAACCATGGTAAGGCAAAGTCCTTCCAGAACTAACCTCATTTTATCTGTTGGCCTCAACTGGATGTTAACAATAACCTCTATTTTTTTTCTTTTTGAGACAGGGTCTCGCTCTTGTCACCCAGCCTGGAGTGTGATGGCACAATCTTGGTTCACTGCAACCTCCTCTTCCTGGGTTCAAGCAATTCTCCTGCCTCAGCCTCCCAAGTAGCTGGGATTACAGGTGCCCACCACCATGCCTTGCTAATTTTTGTGTTTTTCATAGAGATGAGGTTTCACCATGTTGGCCAGGCTGGTCTTGAACCCCTGACCTCAGGTCATCCACCCACCTCAGCCTCCCAAAGTGCTGGGATTACAGGCATGAGCCACCACGGCCGGCCAACAATAACCTCTAGCAAATTAAATTCCTCCGCTGAGAGAAGAAATCACAATCTATTTATTTAAGCTCCTTGGCTTTGGTAAAACATGAATATTTCCATCCTGGAAGTGTTTCCTGAAGGATACCAGCCAACCAGCCATCAACAGCGGCTTTCAAAGCACCAGCTGGTGTCAATGTCCAACAAGAGGATGGCTTCTGAAAACAAGGCCATTTGAAGAGACATTTGGGAAGTGTTCATGCATCCTGATCCAACAGGCTGCTGGCTTCCTTCAGCTGTCAGCCCGAGTCCAGTTTTGGGCTTGACTTAAAAAGATTGAAATAGTCCCACTCATCCACACACACAGAGGAAGATCTGTTGCAGCTATTGGATCTACCAGAAGTGATGCACTGTCTCCCCTTCCCCCATGTTAAGAGTCAGGGAGGGATGTATGAGTGACCTTTGACATCTGTAGGCTTGCTGCTGTCAAGATAGACCATCGTCTTAGCCCTCAGTGGAACAGGCATTAGGGGCTGAAATGCCCTCTGTAGGTGTCATAATCAACTTAACTAACTTAGATGGAAAATGGTTTTTAGATACAAAAACTTCCTGGAGTATTTTTGTCTTAAA
The DNA here is from genome assembly GCF_006542625.1 of Nomascus leucogenys. NCBI lineage: Eukaryota > Metazoa > Chordata > Mammalia > Primates > Hylobatidae > Nomascus > Nomascus leucogenys. The sequence continues at coordinate 81,804,811 of NC_044394.1, forward strand.
ATGAATCCTTATGAAGAGCCAGAAAAGATATTTGAAAGTCTCTAACTCAAATCCTTTGTTTTGCAAACAAGAAACAGGAAATTCAGCAATGTTAAGTGATGTACATCTAAGATCACATGGCAATCTTTAATATAGCTAGAGAAACCCAGGCTAGTTATCTAAACAGAAAATGAACATATGCATTTGGTAAAGCAAATTCAGTGAAAAGTAGTACCATGCCCATCCCAGAACCCTTGTTCTCCTCCCCAGAGAGAGGCACACTTTATATTCTTTTACGTGTCCTTTCAGAAATATTCAAGACTGATGTAGTTTTGGTATATAGAGTATAAACTTCTCTTCCACTAATCACCCAGTACATGTGATCATTGTGGTTCTAGCCCCGGATCATCTCCACTTATAAAAGTTGACCCAAACACAAGCAGCTCTGTTTGTATTGGTCAGACACTGCTGAGGCCCACACCCATTCTGCACATTTATTCATCTACCAGGTCTTTCATCGGTGCTGGACACGCTCCACAGTCATGCCTGTCTGCAGAACAAGGGTTCTAGCTGGCAGTACATGTGCTGCCCAAGTAAAATTGGCCTAAATGGGCTTACACAATAAAACCCTGAGCCCCAGCAGTCACAAATGGCATTTAGTGATGTTGCCAGTCAGGGTGTGTCCTGGCACTCGATACTTCACCAAATTACAGAAGATCCTTTTTTGCTTGGACTCAATTCAGGAAATAATTTCCCCTGCCAAGAAGCATTGAAAATATCTCTCCTTTGACTGCAACAAACCCTCAGAAGCAAGACCCAGAGTCCCGGCACAGGGGAGAGTGCAGAGTCTGCAGCCACTGCCAGAAGACCTTGCTGGGTTAACAGAGCAGCACCCGGAATTCCGCAGAGCTGGACCAAGACACCATCCTTGGCCACCCACTGACAAACGCGGCACTAACAACTGCCACCTCACCATTTAACTGGCTCCCAAACGATGAATGCAAACTGAGCTACCTTAAGTTAAACCTGCCTCTTTCCATGGCCCAATGTGGGTGAGAATCTGCTCTTGGAAACTCACTTCATGCAATTAAAAAAATGCCAACACTGATAACTCAAATAAATAACAACATATATCCATGCCTTTACTACTCTTTAACTCAAACCCAGCTTATTTTTTTATCGTAACTTTTATTTTATCAAATCCAATTTAAAAGCAACCTAATAAATGTTTCTTTGGCAAGACTTTTCTGCCCAGGTTGGACATACTGTGGTATGTTTTTAATCCAGTGACTTCTGGACTAAAGCCACGTGCATCATCTTTTTAAATGTTTTCCTGTAGGAAGCATATTCGTTTTCATTAATTTAAGAACCCTGACTGTGAGATCACATTCAAAATTTAGGTCAGCTGCCTCAAAAATTTTTACTGCTATTTGATGCTACCAAAAAACAACAACAACAACAACTTTTTATAATGAATGGGGGCAGGGCCATTTCCATGGCAACATCTGCTTTCCCTTGATCTGCCCTCGCAGTTCATCACCTAAGGTGCCCTGCGGAGGAGGGCCAATAAATGGTCATGTGACCTGAGGGTCCCAGGGAAATTCCCACAAACCTACTTCAAGACCCTGCCATGCTATCTAAAATTCTAACAGTAAGGAGTTTCTCCTTTGAAGGCACCTTCTTTAAGGTAAATGCTCTCTACAAATAGCAATCCATGAACTTGATCCGCCAATGAAACAAAAACAAAAAAAAACTAGGCAGGAGTCGGAGCCCATGGTTGTGGGATCTTAGTCCCCAGAACTATTCAGATCTCAATTAAATGGGTGCAGTAAGCAATGCCACACCTTTCCCATAGGCTGTTGCCAGGATTAATTAAGTTTAGTATTAACTACATGAAAGTGTGAGTTCATCTTTTTTTTTCCCCAGACTCTATAGGAAAGAAGAGAAGAAAAGACCAAGAACTAGGAGGCCAGTGTTTCCAGAGGAAGAGGCTGCTCGACGACAAGGTGAAGTGGCCGGGAGCAAGCTTCGGATCCCTGTTTTGACTCCAGTGGCTCACAGAAGAGGCTGTGAGTCACTCAGTGGTGAGTGTTTTCTCCAGGGTCACCCTTGGAAGGTTCAGGATGTTCCCAGGGACTTCTGAGCACAGGCTGCTATGATGCTTTCTCTCCGACTTCTCCTAGATCTCTGGCAAGCCCTGCTCTTTGGTTTGTGCCACCTCTGAGGACAGCATGGTCCACAAGGTCACTCCCTGTTCTGAGAGTCAAGCCTCCCTGTCAGATCTTCCACCTGTCACAGGGTGTGCCCTGCTTCTCCTGCTCCAGAAACTGCTGGGGCACAATACACTTGCCATGGTGGTGTGCTGCACCTATCAACCCTCATCTAGGTTTTAAGCCCCACATGCATTAGGTATTTGTCCTAATGTTCTCCCTCCCCTTCCCCCGCCACCACCGACAGGCCTCAGTGTGTGATGTTCCCCTCCCTGTGTCCATGTGTTCTCATTGTTCGACTCCAACTTATGAGTGAGAACATGCAGTGTTTGCTTTTCTGTTCCTGTGTTAGTTTGCTGAGAATGGTGGCTTCTAGCTTCATCCATGTCCCTGCAAAGGACATGAACTCATTCTTTTTCATGGCTGCATAGTATTCCATGGTGTATATATGCCACATTTTCTTTATCCAGTCTATCATTGATGGGCATTTGGGTTGGTTCCAAGTCTTTGCTATTGTAAATAGTGCTGCAATAAACATACGTGTGCGTGTGTCTTTATCGTAGAATGATTTATATTCCTTTCGGTATACACCCAGTAATGGGATTGCTGGGTCAAATGGTATTTCTGGTTCTAGATCCTTGAGGAATCGCCATTCTGTCTTCCACAATGGTTGAACTAACTGACACTCCCACCAACAGTGTAAAAGCATTTCTATTTCTCTGCATGTTTACCCAATTTTCAAGTACCCAATACATTGTTATTAACTACAGTTGTCATGCTGTACAATAGATCTCCAGAACTTAATCCTCCTGTCTAACTGAAAAGTTGTATCTTTGGACCAAAGTCTTCCAACCCTCCCCAACCCCTGGTAGCCACCATTCTACCCTCTGCTGCTATGAATTCAACTTGGTTAGATTCCATGTGCAAGCGAGATCATGCAGTATTTGTCCTTGTGTATCTGGTTTATTTCATTTAGCATAGTGTCCTCCAGATTCATTCATGTTGTCATAAAGAACAACATTTCCTTCTTTTATATAGCTGAATAGTATTCCATCGTGTACATGCACCACATCTTCTTCGCTCATTCATTCTCTGTTGGACACTTAGGTTTGTTCTATATCTTGGCTATTATGAATAGTGCGGCAATAAACGGGGTGGGGGGGTGCAGATATCTCTTCCACATACTCATTTTATTTCCTTTGGATATATACCCAGTAGTAGGATTGCTGGATTGTATGATAGTTCTATTTTTAATTTTTTTTAATAAAAGAAACACCCCTAATTCCCTGAAGTGATTCCTTACTTATTAATCACGCATTGATTGACTCAGAGCTCATTTGAACCTTTTGGTGTTTTAGTCTGCACCACCCCTTCGTGACTGACTTCCACACACTTCCTTAATGATATTTAAACAGCGAATTCACTTTCTTTGTCCCTGCCAACATCAAGGGATACCCTCCTTGTTCTAGTATGCTAAGTAAGTCTGATTTGAGTTGCCTCATGATTTTATATTCTTATCATGCCCACTCCTAACTTGCTGGAGTGAAAATCCCAGTTTTTGAGAAACTACCCTTGTCAGGAAGCTGTTGCCTCCCCTGGATTCAGGTCCTACTTCAAACATGCCCCAAGTCTAACCTGATGACTTCAAAATGCAGCCATGAGACTAGCAGGCATTTAGCGGGTCTAGACAGGAAATCCGGAGACCAAAACCAACCATCAGGATAAATGAATACTTCTCCATGGCCTAAAATGAGGGAGCACACAGGGAAACCTCGCCCTTGCAGATGACTTTCAAGTCTTCCACGCAGCAAAATTGCAAGCTAGTAAAATGTTTAAAAGCTCTGACACAGTAGTGGAGAGTAGGCAGGAATGATAGTTGTACTTCTCTGGAAGTATTTTGAGATTACAGTTTTCCCTTAAAATGACTTCCAGAAAGTCAACTTTACTATTTTGCGAGATAAAGATCTCCAATCTATCCATGACAGCCCTGAAAAGAAACCCAGGGGTCACTGTGACCATTTCCTGGCAGCATCCCTCCTGCATTGTCCCACCCTAGTGAAAGGGCAGTGCAGCCGGCTGCTGTCAAGCCCGCATCCTGTGTTTACACAAAACCCAGCTTCAGCCACATTTGGAAAACTGCATGAACTTTGGGTTACCACATCTAAAAACAACACACCATTCAGCTAAAGGAAGTTCTCAGAGGCACAGTGATTGATTGGAAGATGTGTGCATGGTGTGGGATAAACACCAGACTGGAAGAGCTCAGGGAGAAGCCTGGCGAGGCCACTGACCATGCACCACACTGTGGCCCCAGGCAGCCCTTTGCCTTCTCAACCTCTGTTTTCTTCAGGATTGAGAGGACTTGATTAGGTGATATTGGTAAAAGGGCTTTTCATGACGGCTGGGATGTAGTGAGAGCTCAGAGAAGCCTCCTTTTCTTCTTAATGGGAGGTGTGTAATGGGAGGTGTGCTACAGGAAAGTGGTCTAAAATGTTGAGGATTCCTCAGCCAGAAAAGATCAAGGTGCTGGGAGTATTAACATCATCAAAAACCCCAGGGAACTGTGGAGGATTCTCCATTCTCCATTCTCCCCAGCACCCTTGAGAAAACAGCCCATGCCCTCCTTCCTCCACCTCCAGACAGCAGCCCTGGCTTGAAGCAGCAAGTATACCCTGCGGCTATTCAGGACAAGAGAGAGAGGCCGTGCCACCAGGAAGCAGAGGACAGAAGCCAGGCCAGAGGCAGCCACCATGGAGTCTTTGAGGGCTTTCTCTTTCCCCCATCCGCAGCACCAACCAAAGCAGAGGTGTGAGCCCGGGGGAGACAAAGGAGGTGTGACGTGGCCAACCCCCCACATCCACAAGCACAGAGCAGTGAATCAAAAGAAAGAACTAGATCATGAGATTAAAACTTTAAGTGAACAAGAGCAAGTCTTATGAGAACACATGGACACAGTGATGGGAACATCCCACGTGGGGGCCTGTCGGGGGAGTGGGGAGTAAGGGGAAGGAAAGCATTAAGACAAATACCTAATGCATGCAGGGCTTAAAACCTAGATGAGGGTTGATAGGTGCATTAAACCACCATGGCACATGTATACCTACATATGTAACAAACCTGCATGTTCTGCACATGTATCCCAGAACTTAAAATTTTTTAAAAAAGTAAAATTTTAAAAAGTCAGAACTAGAATGCTCTAATAACCCAACCTTTGTGAAAAGTTGTAAAACTAGACCAAAGACTCGGTAGAGTGGTTCACCCACACACCAAGTGGACAAGGGGCATATCAGGACACAGCTGGGTGTGGTTATATAAAAAACAAAATCATGGCAAGGCTTTGCTCCCAAAGATGCCTCACTAAATCAGTAACACAATTAGTGACAAAAAATGTTTTTGCCCAACACTATTTATATGACTACACAAACTTATAGCTGAGGTCACAGGGAACTATCATGAGGGCGCCTGCAAGGCAAGTAAGCCGTGATCTTATCCTGGACATCTTTGTGACGTGGACACCAATGCCTCCTGCTGAAACCCTCCTCCATCCTTGACATGAGCTCTGCAAACCATCTCCTTGCCTTCCAAGCCCGCCTCTTCATTATTTTTCTATTTCAATAGTTTTAGGGGAACAGGTGGTTTTGGTTATATAGATAAGTTCTTCAGCAGTGATTTTTGAGATTCTGGTGCACCCGTCACCTGAGCAGTGTACACAGTACTCGATGTGTAGTGTTTTATCCCTCACTACCCTCCCACTTTTCCCCCTGATTCCCCAAAGTCTATAATATCATTCTTATGCCTTTCAAGACTGCCTCTTTAACTGTGGGCATTCCCCCAAGATTTCATTCTACTTTCTGCTATACTTTCTCTCAGAAAGCATACCCATGATTATTGCTTTACTTACCAACCCCATATGGAGAGCTTTTCACTATAGGTGTGGCTTCTACTGCTTTCTATGCTTATGTTTATAGATGAACTCATAAGACTTGTATCCGCAGCTTAAAATTCAATGACAAGAAGGGAGCATGTTTTTACCTATGCTGGCAGATTCTTCAGATGCATTATTCAAAATTCCAGGCATGCTAACAAACAGAGAAAAAGAGAGTTTCCCAAACTTCCAATGATTGCTAAATGTGTCTATAACAGAACTTAGTCCAAACAGCTGAACTTCAACCTAACATTTCAGCCTACATTAAACATGCTACATAGTTTGCTAAGAAGAGTAATACTGCAGTGACTAGAGGAAATAGAAAGTGGTGGGCATGTTCCAGTCCTCCCTTCCTGAGTAACTAGCCCAGAACTTAGAGGTTTAACATTAAAAATACGTTATTTTACCTCCGAATTTTGTAGGTCAGGAATTTGGACAGGCCTCAGCTGAGTGGTTCATCTGTTCCATGTGGCATCAACAGAGTTGACTTGGTGGCACTGGGCTAAAAGATGGTCTGGTCTGGAGGGGCTCTCATACATCTGGCACCTTGGCAAGGACAGCTGGAAGACTGGGTTCAGCTGAGACCCTCAACTGGAGCACTTACCTGGGGTCTCTCCAGCATGGGAGCCTCAGAGTAGTTGGATTCCTTCAATGGCCCCTCAGGACTCAAAGAGCAAGTGTTCCATTCAAGAGTTCCAGCTGCAAGCTGCAGCGATTCCCAGAAGTCCCAGAAAGTCACTTCTGTCTCATTCTATTGGTCAATCAAGTCACTAAGACCACCCCGGATTTAGGAAAAGAGGATTTAAACTCCATTTTTCAATGAAAGAAGTAGCAAAGAATTCATGGGCATCTTTAATCTACCACAGACTCTATTTTTATCCCTTTCACAATGTTATGCTTGGATTAAGTACTCACAGGGCCAGTTGGTTTGCTCTGTAGATCATGTCACATCATATCTTCACTGCCCTCCAGTGATATAATAAATCTTAGTACTGTAGCAGAATCAGAGGTTCAATATCACCTTTAGGGCTGGATGAATTAATGAATGTTAGAAAAAATATCACAGCAACATTGACATTAATATCCATTAGAATCATTATATTCTTGACAATTATGTTTTAATACATAGGGAAAAAGACAGCAAATTATGATGGTAAGAGTATGAAGTTTGCAGTCACAACCCACCTCAGCTCAAGTCCCTGCTCTGCCATTTACCAGCCTTGTAAATTTAAGCAAGGGACTGAAATTTTCTGATCCTTGGCTTTAAAATGAATACAACACCTGTAGTAGGTGTCTCAGGAACCCCTAACTCTTGAGCTATGTCCATTCCTTCAAGAAAAAAATTGTGAGAGAAATTGTATGTACTTTTGAGAAAGTCCTGGTGGACACAAACTCCATTGGCCATGGCAGGTGACCTCCATAAGTCACCCCTAGCATGGTGTTTCCTTAATTGGAAACACCAATTAAGACTGGGCAGGGAGACTGGGCCTGTCTCCCTGCCCCCTCATCCTTGCTTCCTGGAATCACTTCCCCCATAAATTGCCTGCATCCAAGTCTTTACCTCAGGATCTACCTCCAGGAGAACCAAAACCAAGGGAATTCTTACCTTACAGGATTGTTCTAAGTGTAACATAAATCCCAAACATAGAAAATGCCAGGCACAGAGACTGGTACCTCATTGTCTCTCATTGATTCCCTGCCATTTTCATGGGTCCAGACCACTCATCTTTCCCCACACCTGGCCAGCCCTTTCCAGCCCTGCTCACTGCCCAGTTTGTTTCTCCAAATAGTATATCTAGCCCTCCTCTGAGGTGTTGAAATCTCACCCACCCTTCAACATCCTTCTCTGACCTCCCTGGGTGGGGGAAATCCCCTGGTTATACCCACTTACAGCAAACACAGCTCTCTCCATCCCTACACTTTCCACAAGTTTACATTTTATCGGGGTCATTATATTATCTTTGTCTGTCTTCTTCATGAGACTTAAGCTCCCACAGGACAGGGGACATGTCCGTTTTTCCTAGCCAAGAAAGGAAAAATTACTATTTGTTGAATGAATGAATACACAAGATGTTCTTTCTCCTGTGATTTATGCACTGACCTTGTCCTCTTTCCTATTTGCCCTCCACCACTGACACACGTGGCCACCCTGGACATCACTTCTCCCCTCCTGTGTTCCCACAGCATATTGTGGTAACTTGCATTGACCACATTCTCCTCTGTGATTCAGTTTAGATATTTGTGCTTATTTGGTTGTTTTTCTTTTGTTCTTTCTTCCTTCCTCCCTCCCTCTCCTTTCTTTCTTGCTCTCTTTTTTCCTTCCTTCTTCCTTTTTCCTTCCTTTCTTCCTCCCTCTCTGCTCTCATCTTTATTTTTCTTTCTTTCTTTTTCTCCCTCTCTTTCTTTTTCCTCTCTCCCTCTCTCCTCTGTTCTCCTTCCTTCTTTCTTCCTTCCTTTCTTTCTTTCTGAGAGTCTCAGCATAAAAGCATAAGCCATGTGCTCAACAGGAACTCATGTATGTAAGTGTCAACCCACCCTGGGTCTTGTCTGACTGAGCACTCTGGGACTGTTGTACTGCATGTAGAGCTGATATTTTGCCTTACCCCAGATTCACCTCCTTTCCGAAATCAGGGAGCACTGGCTGCCCCTTAACCTTTAAAACAATATCCCCACTTGGGGAAGAAGTTGCCCCAAGATAAGGAAAGGCAAGCCTGGGAACCAGATCATGGATCCTTGTTGCAGAGCAGAGGAACACATCTGAAGGCTCGTATGGCATGGCCATCCTGCTGTCTTTGAAGCATTTTGCTGGGTTCCTAGGAAACTGGGACTGTAATTGATGAAAATAGAAAAGCTTTTAAAAATTCTGCACTAATGTATAGTAGAAAATTGAGTGCTTAAGACTGGGATGGCTCCCTTGGGGACAGAGAAGCCCATATGGCAAATTCCAGTTGATGAAACATATAGCACAAGCCTTCAGGGAGCCCAGGGAAGGGCTTCCAGATACAGGTAAAAATGTGGCTGATGTTTTGCTTTCCCTTCTGCATGCCAGGAATGTAGACACTATGTCTGACACTCCAACAATCATCTTGTGACCATGAGGAAAAGGCCAAACCAAAAGAGGCACTGACCCTGACATTGTTGATGTCCTGCAGTCCTGTGATGATGTCATGCCCACTCATTCCACAAGCTTTTGGAGAGGAAGGAAGCACTGTGCTGTCCACTGGTGTGTCTTTCCCAACCTTCACCAAGTGCAGCATCTTATAATAGCTGTTAAATAGATTTTTTAAAAGAAATCTGCTTTTGAGATACAACAAAAAAGAAAACTTTAGGCCAATATCCTTGAAGACTATCAATGCAAAAATTCTCAACAAAACACTGGCAAACCAAATCCAGCAACATGTCCAAAAGCTTATCCACAATGATCGAGTAGGCTTTATCCCTGGGATGTAAGGCTGATTCAACATATGCAAATCAATAAATGCGATACATCACATAAACAGAACTAAAGACAAAAACCACACGATTATCTCATAGACATAGAAAAGGCTTTCAATAAAATTCAACATCCATTCATGATAAAAACTCTCAGTAAACTAGGTATTGAAGGAACATACCTCAAAATAATAAGAGCATATATGACAAACCCACAGCCAACATCATACCAAATGGGCAAAAGCTGGAAGCATTCCCCTTGAAAACCAGCACAAGACAAGGATGCCGTCTCTCACCACTCCTATTCAACACAGCATTGGAAATTCTGACCAGAGCAATCAGACAGAGTAAGAAATAAAGGGCATCCAAATGGAAAGAGAGGAAGTTAAACTATTCATTTGTGGACAACATGATCCAATATCTAGAAAACCCCATAGCCTCAGCCCAAAAGCTTCTTAAGCTGATAAACAACTTCAGCAAAATGTCAGGATACAAAAATCAATGCATAAAAATCACCAGCATCCCCATACACCAACAACATTCAAGCTGAAAGTCAAATCAACAATAAACTCCCATCCACAATTGCCACAAAAAATGAAAATACCCAGGAATACAGGTAACCAGCAAGGTGAAAGATCTCTAAAAGGAGAACTACAAACCACTGCTCAAGGACATCAGAGATGCCAGGTGTGGTGGCTCATGCCTGTAAACCTAGCACTTTGGGAGGCCAAGGCAGATGGATCAATTGAGGTCAGGAGTTCAAAACCAGCCTGGTCAACAGGGGAAATCCTGTCTCTACCAAAAATATAAAAATTAGCTTGGCATTGTGGTGCGCAATTGTAATCCTAGCTACTCAGTAGGCTGAAGCAGAAGAATCACTTGACCCTGGGAGGCAGAGGTTGCAATGAGCAGAGATTGTACCAATGCATTCCAGCATAGGGGACAGAGTGAGACTCTGTCAAGAAGGAAGGAAGGAAGGAAGGAAGGAAGGAAGGAAGGAAGGAAGGAAGGAAGGGAGGGAAGGAGGAAGGAAGGAAGGAAGGAAGGAAGGAAGGAAGGAAGGAAGGAAGGAGAAAGAAAGAAAGAGGAAGAAAGGAAGGAAGAGGAAGAAAGGAAGGAAGGAATCAGAGATGACACAAACAAATGGAAAAACATTCTATGCTCATGGATAAGAAGAATCAATATCATTAAAATGGCCAAACTGTCCATTGCAATTTATAGATTCAATGCTATGCCAATTAAACTGCCGTTGACATTATTCACAGAACTAGAAAAAACTATTTTAAAATTTATATGGAACCCAAAAAAAGCCTGAATAGCCAAAACAATCCTAAGCAAAAAGAACAAAGCTGGAGGCATCACACTTTCCAACTTCAAACTATACTACAGGGCTACAACAACCAAAACGCATGGTACTGGTACAAAAACAGACACATAGACCAATTCAATAGAACAGAGCACCCAGAAATAAGACCATACACCTACAACTATTTGATCTTCAACAAACCTAACAAAAACAAGCAATGGAGAATGGACTCCTTATTCAATAAATGGTGATGGAATAATGGCTAGCCATATGCAAATTAAAACTGGACCCCTTCCTTACACCATATACAAAAATTAACTCAAAATGGTTTAAAGAGTTAAAAGTAAACCCCAAAACTATAAAAACCCTGGAAGACAACCTAGGCAATATCATTCAGGATATAGGCATGGGAAAACATTTTATGACAAAGATGCTAAAAGCAATTGCAACAAAAGCAAAAATTGACAAATTGAATCTAATTAAACTAAAGAGCTTCTGCACAGCGAAAGAAACTATCAACAGAGTAAACACACAATCTATAGAATGGGGGAAAATTTTTGAAAACCACGCATCTTACAGAGGTCTAATATCCAGCATCTATAAGGAACTTAAACAAATTTACAAGAAAAAACCAACCCCATAAAAAGTGGACAAAGGACATGAAAAGACACTTTTCAAAAGAAGATATACATGTAGTCAACAATCATATGAAAAACGCTCAGCATCACTGACTATTAGAGAAATGCAAACCAAAACCACAATGAGATACCATCTCACACAAGTCAGAATGGCTATTACTAAAAAGCCAAAAAAAAAAAAAAAAAGCAGATGCTGACGCGATTGCGGAGAAAAAGGATTACTTACACACAGTTGGTAGGAGTGTAAATTGGTTCAACCACTGTGGAAGACTGTGTGGCAATTCCTCAAAGACCTAAAGACAGAAATACCACTCAACCCAGCAACCCCTTTATTGGGTACATTCGCAGAGGAATATAAATCATTCTATTATAAAGACACATACACCCGTTATGTTCATTGCAACACTATTTGCAACACCAAAGACATGGAATCAACCTAAATAACCATCAATGATCGACTGAAGAAAATGTGGTACATTTACACCATGGAAAACTATGCAACCACAAAAAGGAACAAGATCATCTCCTTTGCAGGAAAATGGATGGAGCTGGAGGCCATTATCCTTAGCAAACTAACACAGGAACAAAAAACCAAATACCGCATGTTATCACTTATAAGTGGGAGCTCAATGATGAGAACACATGAACACATAGAGGGGAACAACACACAATGGGGCCTATCAAAGGGTGGAGGACGGGAGGAGGAAGAGGATCAGGAAAAATAACTAATGCGTACTAGGCTTAATACCTGGGTGATGAAATAATCTGTACAACAAACCCCCATGACACAAGTTTGCCTATGTAACAAACCTGCACATGTACCCCTGAATTTAAAATAAAAGTTAAAAACAAATCTGCTTTTAAGCTAGAAGAAATTGAGAAAATGCTGGGCTATTGGAGAAAAATTGTGATTTAGTTAAAAGTTTTGGTGTAGGTATTGTCAGTTGGCATGAGAAAGTCAAGAAACTCGTGCCCCCCCAAGCCACCCCACCCTACCACCAGATTGTCTGTATTTCAGGGATGGGGGTGCAGAGAAAAGGGAAGCTGAAGGTAACACCTTCATAAATTTTCTCCCTTGAAAGATTGACATTTCAAGTGTGTTACAGAAAATTTTTAGCTAAAGGGTTAAACGAAGAAGAAAGAGGAGAAATATATATACAAAATGCGCTGGTCAGACCATGAGAAGTCTTATCGGGATCCTTTATCTCCAGGAGGTGTCTGAAATCAACCCAGCCTTTTGACTTTGAAGATACGTCTCCTGAGTTTCCCCAGGATGGACATTGCTGAGGAAAAGCTGACTCAGAAAGACAAGGCAGGTCCAAGTGTTTGCCGAGAAAAATGCACTCAGCACTCTACATAATTCCCAAAGGACTTTCATCTAAAAATATTTTTATTAGAGTCTGAAATAATTTAATCACAGGCTTGTATTTAGTCAGAGCTCAACAAGTACTCTGTGCTGAACAGCGATATTCTTTCAGGCTTTTAAACAGGAAACTCTGAATCCAGAGAACAGAAAACACAGAACCGTCCCCATGATGACTTGGAAAAGTTACCCTCTGCTCACACCAAACTCCCAAGTGTTCCCTACTTCATTGGGAATACATTAAGGTTGAAACTAAAGGGGAGAACTTGAGGGTTCTTTTCCCAATGAGATAAAGGAGCTCAGGGCTGCAGTGCCATTGACAGCCTGGCAGCAGGTAATCTTAAAGAGAAAGAAGACTGGTAACTGAGCAGGAGGGAATGATTCCTGGGCTACTAGTCAAATCTTCTCCTTAGATTACAGGGAAGACCTTCCTTGTTAGCTGTGAGAACATCACACCTCCGACGGATACCAAGCACCACCATATTTCATCCATTCATTCATTTGACATGTCTTTGACACTGGGAAACCTGTAGACCTCGGCTTTCCAAACAGCATCAATCAGGCTGGATTCCTCTCAGGGATCCAGGGGAACACACAGATAGTTAAACAGACCACTGGGGGAAAACACTGGGACATGGACACGCCAGGAATAAGTACTGAACTTCCTAGATGGACGTGGAGGTGTGGGACAGGGACTTTGCCTTGCTTGTCTTTAAAATCAGAAACACAGGGTGTTTTGGCAGGTCTAAATTTACTGATTTTAAAGCTCCCACAAGGAAGACCCACATGAGACAAAAATCTAGAGGAGTATGCTAGGATAAAGCAATAAGTGAATGAATGAATTTCTGGTACAAAAAGCAAAGGGCCCGGAGTACCAGACCACAGGTGTTAGAAACAGAAGAAGTCAAACCAGGGGTCCCAGCCCATGCCACTCATTAGAATCACCCAGGACCCCAATCACTTACAGCAGAGCCCCTGGGCATGGGTCCAGACACCAGTGGCATTGTTGTTTCACCTCTCTAGATGATCCCAGTCTGCCGCTGAGGACCCACGCTTAACTGGTACGCAGTCACTTGAGGCAAACCTCTCCACTTCCAAAAAATATCTAAGCAACAGAAACACTGTACAGCATCTTGAACATTCAAAAGCCGAGGAAGAGAATTGCATACTGAGGAGTACACGGCAAGAAGGTCATCCTCACCCAGGGGTGGAAGCACTGTGAGTGATTTGTCGAGGGTCATTTTGCACCTGGAGTGGGGCTGGGGAAGAGCCCTCTTCTCAGAAAAGGTGCAGAGGCCTAGAAAGTTCCATACCAGGAGATCATGGTCCCTGTTGGCTTAAGGACAACAGAGTGGGGAAGCTCTGTCACTAAGACAGAAGCCAAATCATCATGGGCTTATGGGAAAAACACAGTGAGAAGCTCCGAATATGCTAGATGGGGAGGAAAGGCGCCAAAAAAGGCCTGGAGCCTGGGAGACTGGGGAGCTACCCCTGAAGATTATTCAAGAAAGCCCAGGGTCCCAAATGCTGAGATAAGATGCATGGTGAAAGTTCCCCTAGATGTGACAAAGGTGGTACTGTCACTAACTCCTGCTGGAATAATTGACCAAAGACAGCTTACATTCCCAAGTCATGGGTTCTAGACTTGACCATAGAAATCGAGGTGCTCCCACTGACAGCAGGAGTAAGAATGTCGTGGAGGGCTTGCAGAACAAGGATACTGGGCCACCCTGTGGTTCTAATCAGCAAAGGGATGCTGATGATACTGGACTGAGGTCCACCTGCATCCCCCATTCTTCCCCCTGATATCTCCGAGCTGCTGCTGTGGTCACTGTTACTACTGGGTGTGGATTCCTGGGAGCAACATTTGTCCAGAAAACCTGCTCCAGGGACCAGATAATGGCTTGTCTTAAAATTCATTGCAGATGGGGTCAGGGCTGTGCTGATCTTGTATAAATGCCTGGGACACATTAAAAGGGGACATGCGAGGCCAATGCAATACCCGAAGGAGCCACACCCTTCCCTGCAAAAGAGGGAAGACAGCCTTGACTGCAGTCCCCTCTCCTGGATGGAGCAGCCTCTTTGCTGGGATAGAGCAAGAAGGAATTGTGGAGAAACTCAGGCTTTAATTTTAAAATTTTTGAGGCTTAGTGTACATCCTCTTTAGATATTGCCCAGGCTACAAATACAAGAGTACATTTCTATGCAGCACTAAGCTTTTGCTGCTAATGCTTGTAAGGTTTTATGGCAGTTGTTTTACCATGCTTCATAAAGGATATTTGGTATTCTTGACAAAATAAAATAAAATGAAATTGGGAGCATATTTATTTTGTTGGCTGTTTACTTTTGGCCACTTAATTTCCGTGCAGAGCTTCTGATGAGCTGTAGCAGACAAGGCAGGATGTAATTGTGTTGTAGGACTTTGTCCTTAGTTCAGCTAACAGCCAGGTTCTTGTCACATGGCCATGAGAGATTAGGCTTGCAGACACTTTGAAGGGTGAGAAAAATGGAATTTATTGGGCAAAAGAGGAGGAAAAAAGAGAAACAGGGACCCTCCACAAAGGCAGAGCGCTGCTAGCGTGCTTCCCGCCTCGCAGATTGAAACCCTGGTTCCACCCAGGAAGAGGACAAGCCAGGCTCCTCCCCGCTGCAAATGGCTTGAACTTTCCAAGGCTCCACCCCAATGCGCAGGCCTGTTGGAGTTTTTCCGGCAACCCCTTTGCACTTGGCTGTCCCAATTGTATTAACCATGTGTTTCTGATGCTTTGATACGTGGGACCTTGTTGCTCTGATACCTGGGCCTTTCCCTGGTTTAGCCAATTCCTAGAGATAGTAAACAACTTGCCTGCTTCTGCAACATGCTTTTCAAATGCAAATCGACCAATCCAGAGCCACACCCCAATCACCTCTTTTATGGAACTCTGACCCTCAGGGTCACTATCCATGCCCAGTGAGGGACAGCCCATGCACCAAGAGCCCAAGGAAATCATTCAAACCAGCCAATCCTAAGCCTGCCTACCCTGCCTCACCCACTCCTTCCCACAGAAACCGTCAGAAAGGCTCTCGCCCACACCTTCCCCTCACTCCCTCAGCCTCCTGATCGGCCCTAGTGCTTCTCCCGGCACCCTCCCAACTGCCATGGTGTGGTGTGCCCCTCCTGCTGGGATCTGGGGGATACCACTGTCTTTTCAATGGCTATTGTCTCCTGATCTGTTGGCCTCACCAAAGCTGAATAATAAAGCCTATATTTGAAAACAGCAATTTGGGGTGGGAAATATAACAAGGTGAACAGTCACTCTGAGGTATAGCATGGCTTTGAGACTAATTTAATTCACAGTCTGTTCTTAGCTGTTTCTGTGCTTTCTGGGGGCTAAATCCACATTGCCCCTGCAGTGGGTTCGGAAGGATCCAGGGATACACACTCTTATTTCCTGGGAGAGCAGCCTCAGACCCAGCGGCAGGACTGCACACTGGACGCCTCACCTCCATCCAGTAGGACAGTGATGCCTTGATTGGTCACAGGCCACAGGCTAGGAGAACAAAAAACTGGGAAATACTGTAGGAGAGAAGGTCACTCAGTTCCTACTTCCGATTCTTCCTTCTCTGTGAAGGAATCTTTATTACAGTCCCCCTGGTCGCCCAGATTCCAGATGTACCTTCTACCAGTTTCAGGAGATGAACTCTTCGTGGTAGCCAGTCTGCCCCCAGGAAAGCAAATATTTGCTCTGCTCCTGACTGTAACCTTGACTCAGACCAGCCCATACTTGGGCCAGCTGTTTTTCAGCTGTTGAAACCTGGGATTCGGTATTGAGAAGCCCATTGCTGCTGCACATCTAAACCACACTCTCTAGGAGGTAATTTTTAAATTAGGTGAGCTTCGGTTTCCTTACCTCTAAAATGTGAATTATAATCTTTGCCGGGTGGATTTTTTTTTCTTTTTTTTGAGGATTCAGTTGAGCATAACATGTAAAATCTTGCACATTGTAGACATTTAGATGTTGGTTCCCCTCCTTCATTCTTGCTTTATTTCTCCCACTCTTTTTTATCTAAAGCCTTCTCTCCCCTTGTCCTGGAAGCTGGCTGAATACTAGTTCCTGGCCCCTGAAGCTCGGCCTCCACTAGGGATCTGATAGCTGTAGTCGGGGCAGTTTCTGAAAAACCACTGGGCAGTGGGTTCTGGGAGTTCCTTTGTAGGAGGTTTTGTTTTGCTTTGCTTTTATGAAGAATGAGGAAGTGGGTTTTGCAGGCATGCCAGGGGGGAGGAGAACGTGCTGGTGCCTGAGCCACCCTGTGGGAGGGGGCTTCTAGCCCACCACCCCTGCCTCGAGGACTGGCTGAACCCATGAGCCAAGAAAGGAGGAGCTTCCAGGAGTGCACAAGCTGGCTCCACCACCGAAGCTGGCAGAGGCTACAGCCCAGGTGGCGTCTGGATGGCTTCTCCACTGGTGGCAATGCCTTCTTGGAGCCCAGTAGCAGTAACGAGTAGCCCTGAAGGGTGGCATGGGCAGAGATGCCAATGGGTGAGGACCGCAAGAACAGGAAAGCAACCACAAAACACGAAGCACCTTTGCGTGTCCAAGTGAACTATTGGCAGGACGTCATGGAAAAAAACAATGAGAGTTGAGTGTAGAGACAGGAGCAGAGAAACTTAGCTGAGTCCCGCTGATGGGACCCATTTGCTCACACAGGCTGGGAAAGTCCAAGTGACACATGCTGTATCCATTCTGCAGACAATTCTTAAATGCCTGTGCCACAGCAAGACACAGTGCCCGGTGCTGGGCTGCATCAAGGAACGTGAAGGCTCCTGCCTTGAGGAACTTACAAGAAATACACATCCCACCCTTTCTGTGAAAGATTCCCTATATATTCCCATAGCATTCAAAATACTTGAGAGATCACATTTATTTTTTAGTTCATAAATTATTCTTGGCTTCTGTTGTTGATGTGTGCTCTCATCCTTAGTTCTTGCAGAAGTAGCATTTATTACATAAGACGTGTGTTTTTCCCGTGGGCAGTGCATGGAAGTGTGAGGTTTCCAAAAACTATTTATCACGCCCTCTCCCCAGCTTTTGTAGGGTTGGGGGTGAAAAAATTCACCTTCAGAAAGTTAAAACAATAGAATCAACAAAAAATAGAGGAGATAGGCCACTTTAAGAAAAGAAACCACATTGTTTCACTTGTCCATCTGTTTGTGTGTTCAAATTGGACTTAGGGACACAGAATTAGGTTAGTCATAATCCTTGGTTCAAGACACAGATTCTATATTGGTCCCTGAATAGCTTGTTTTTTTATCTGTTTGTTTATTAATAAAGTAAACAATCACAATCTACTACCTAACATGAGATCTAGAACTTAATGAAGTTTATGTTTTCCTAACCCATCCCAACCCTAATGTAATCACTATCCAAACACACACACACGAACACACACACATATCTATATTTAAGAGCATATATATGACAAAAACTACATTTTAACCGTGTGTGTGAATATATATGAAGATGCTTTCACATATTCGAGAGAAAGCATATTAACTTTAGTTGTTTTCACTGTATGTAAAAGGACATCATTCTAAGAAATGTTTCTGGGACTTATTCAATAATATATATCTAAGATTCATCCATATTGTTCCATGTTGTTTTTTACTGTAGTGCATTTTATTGCTTGTAAGAGCCACACATTCTCTTGTCCAGCGGGTATTGAGTTGTTTCTACATTGTATTTTACTCTTTATTATGGAAGTTTTCAAACATATACAAAAGTAGAGAGAATGATATAAGGAAGCAGGGTGCAGTCATCACCAGGGCCAACAGTTATCAACATTTGGCCAATCTTATTTCATGTATTCTCCCATCCGCCACTGGATAACTTTGAAGCAAATCTCAGACTTCACCCATAAAAAATTTAGTTTGCCTTGGCCAGGCGCGGTGGCTTATGCCTGTAATCCCAGCACTATGGGAGGCCGAGGCCGGTGGATCACGAGGTCAGGAGATCAAGACCACGGTGAAACCCCGTCTCTACTAAAAATACAAACAAAATTACTCGGGCTCGGTGGTGGGCGCCTGTAGTCCCAGCTGCTCGGGAGGCTGAGGCAGGAGAATGGCGTGAACCTGGGAGGCGGAGCTTGCAGTGAGCCTAGATCACGCCACTGCACTCCAGCCTGGGCGACAGAGCAAGACTCCGTCTTAAAAATATATATATATATTTAGTTTGCCTCTTGGATAATAACCTTTTTTTAATGTAGCAATGCAAATATCACACTTATTCCTTAATATTAGCATAAATCCAGCACTCAAAATTCCCCTATTGTCTCGCATCTTTTCTACCTGTGTGACCCCACACTTCTGCAATAGTGGAGGGGAGGAAATGCGTAACCTGTGAGGTCAAGGCAGAGTCTGAAAGCCGGTGGTGGTTCTCCTCCGGCTGCAGTCAGCTCCTTTTCTGGGTCATTGCTGAAACAGCCAGAATCTAAAGCGGGGGACTCCAGAGAGCACTGGAGAAGTTCCAGGAAGGAAGAGAGATGCAAGCCGCGTGGCCCCAAGCCTGAAGATAAAGAAAAGGCAGAAGCAGTCAAAGAACCCTGTGCAACGTCCTCACCAAATCCTCATTCTCAAACCTCACTCTCCTCTCCTTTCCGGTTAAAATCTAATAACGTGTTCAAAGGCCTCTGCCGGCCCCTCCGTACTTCTCCCTCCCTGAATACTTAGAAAACAGGAGAAGAAGGGAAGAGAAGATGATAACAGGAAAATAGAAAAGTGAGGGGTCAAAAGTTAACTGCCCAAAACCGCCTTCACCTAAACCAGGCATTGGCAAACTTTTCCTGTAAAGGACCAAATAGTAAATATTCCAGGTTTTGCCGTCTCAACTACTCAACTGTATCTTCATAGAGCAAAAGTGGCCAAAGACAATCTGCAAACAAACAGGCGAGTCTGTTTCCTACAACTCTTAATCCACAGAAACAGAGGGCAGGCTGCATTTGGCCCACAGGCTGCGGTTTCTCAGCACGTAGTCTAAATACAACAATTTTTATTTCTGTCTATTCCTCCTATGTTTTTGATCATTAAACAGTTACTATAGTTGAAATAGAAAAATATGAAAAATGGAAATATAAGATATAGCTAAATAGCTAAGTTAATTAATGTGATTATTCCCATTTTTCAGACGAGAAAATTGATGTACTGTGAGATTAGAGGATTTGCCCAAGATCGCAGAGGCACCAAGTGGCAGTGCTTGAACTTGAACTCACAAAGTCTGCCTTCAAAGTCCAAGTTTTTAAGTTTTCTCCTTGTCTAGATGCAAACAAATGTCAATATTGTAACCATAAAAATTGTACAAAACAGTGTATAATATTTCCTTAACACTGTAAACATTTAAGTCTCACAATTTTGATAATTTGGTCATTATGATATTGATCATTATAATTGACAATTGCTGCATAATTTTTCATCATTGGGGTAATAAGTTTTATTAAATTATTTTATATCTATAATGATTTTATTTTATTAAATTATTTCCTAAGCTAAATTCCTAGGAGTAGTAAAATCGGGCATCTCTCAAACCTTGTTGTGATGTGCTGGGGAAGACAGTGTTGATTTGTGGTAACTGCCAATTTCTGTGGTGTAAAGACTCCACAATGGCCACCAATTTTGAGCTACCAACATGACATCACTGAACAGAGCCAAGAAGAGATGCACATCCTGGGCTCTTGCAAGAAGATGCAAGCTGGTCCAGCACCCAACTGACTTGGCTGGTGTTGCCTCTCTTCTTCCCAGCACCAAATTATAAATTGAATTACAAGTGTGAGAGTGTTTCATAAAAACTTTTAAACACTTGATAGTGTGTGAGTGCACTGGTATCTCAAATTTGCTCTAATTTACATCCCCTGGTTCTTACTGAAAGTGTCATTTTTCCATGAGTTCCTTTATGTGTGTCTCTTCTGCAATCCCCTACTCACGTTTTTCCATCTGGTAGGGTGATGATGCTACTATAAACTGAATGTTTGTGTCCTCCCAAAATTCATATGTTGAAACCCTAACTTCCAATATAATGGTATTAGGAGTTGTGGCCCTTGGGAGGTGATTAAGTCAGGAGGGCTGCCATCTATCAGCCAGGAAGTGGGCCCTCACCAGACACCATATCTGCTCACACCTTGATCTTGGACTTCTCAACCTCCAAAACTGTGAGAAATAAATTTCTGTTGTTTACAAGCCACCCTAGTTATAGTATTTTGTTGTAGCAGCCCAAACAGACTAAGACACATGCCTTTTCTATGACTTTGAATAACTGTATACATGATAGTTATTCATTCCTTGAACTTGTCTGACACAATTTCATCTAAACCTTGCTTTTGTTATTTTGTTGTGCAGAAATTATAATGTAATTAAGCCTACTCACCTTTACACTTGCAAGTCTTTTGGTAATGAACAAGAGAGAGTTCATTCCATCTTCATTTATTCTACAAGTATTCATTAAATGCCTGCTTTGAGGTACTGGAAATACAGCTGGGACCAAAATAATCTCTCTGCCCTCATGGGTCTTCCATTTGGGTGGGAAACACAAATTGAAAATCAACAAGCAAATCTATACTGCAAGGTCTGGTGGTGATAAAAGCTACAATGGTACAAAGCAGGGTGAGGGGACAGAGAGGAAGGAAGGTCCTCTCTGGGGACCTTCCCTCTGGGAAGGTTACATTTGAACAGAGACCTGAAAGGTGGAGTCACCAGCCGTGCGATTTTCCTGTCATTGGAGCTTTTTTTTTTTAATTGAACTCATTTATCTATCTGGATTTTATTTTTGTTATATGATATGAAAGAGGCTCTGGGTACGTGTTTTTCAATTTGTCTACAATTATCTTAATGCCCTTCCTTCTATTTTCAGACATGTTGTTATGAAGTTGGGTCTAATTCTCAGTTCACTAATACATTCCAATGTGTGTATTTTTAATTGCTATTTTTTGGATATCCCTTTCCAAAAAAGTTCACCAATTCTTGCTGATTCTTCAGCTTTAGCACTGAATTATCCTTTTCAGGCTCAAAATGAACAACCAGCTTCCTGAAAGGCAAACTATGTCTTAACCATCACTGTATGTACAACATCTCCCATAGAGTCTAGCCAAAATAGACTCACAATATGTTTTTGTTGAACGAATGTCAAATGTTTTCCACTCTCATGCAGGCCTAAGAGAACTTCACTCTGTTAAATAGGTCACAAGTAGCAGACAGCTACTCACACCCACTCACAGGCACATCTACTGTTGTCACTGATTTTTAGGGAAAAAAAAAAAAACAGAATGTAAGACTTTAGTCCTTTACTACAAAGCCACTATAAATGTGGCACCTTTGGTAGACAACTGAGGCGAAGAACAGAGTCCCTCAAAAAGACACAGCCACTTCCATAAGAGAAGACGTATGGAGTTTGTGTTTGAATTATTTCATTCCGTTTATTTTACTTGGGATAGGATTGAAAGTCTTGATGACGAGGCCACAGCACAGTCAGACCATCTGCTTTTCCAGTTCTGTGTTTGCACCGTCTGTGCATCCATATTCCCCCCAAAACCAAGAAGGCCAGTGAAAGTGGGGCCAGCACAATGCCCCAGGAGAACGTGGAAGAGGCTGTGGGAAGAAGAGAGTCACATCAGGAGCTGAATAGTCTCTCACTGTACAAGAGGACAGGGCAATGCAGGTGCACAGGACAAGAAAGAAATTGGAGTTTGTTTTTCTTGATAAACGTGCATTGATTTTCAGAAAGCACATCCCTCACACCAACATGGAGGATA
Source organism: Nomascus leucogenys (assembly GCF_006542625.1). Lineage (NCBI taxonomy): Eukaryota > Metazoa > Chordata > Mammalia > Primates > Hylobatidae > Nomascus > Nomascus leucogenys. The sequence continues at coordinate 81,827,438 of NC_044394.1, forward strand.
TTTGAGAGTGATGTCTGTGGCATTAGAGAAACAAGCGTGATAGGACAAATCTGTTAGAAACGTCATAGGGTAAGTGGGCAAGTGCTGAGGGTTTAACTTTGTTCTGACAGTGGGACACTGTGCGTTTAAGATGCTGTTTATGTCTCAGTTGGCCAACTGTGACAGAGCCAGGAACAATCTGCCCTTTTCCAATGAGCATGGGTGTCATGAGGATCAAAGGAAGTAGTAAAGGAAAATAAATTTTGAATAATGGAGCTGCAGGAGCCAACACGATTGCTTGGGTCCAGCTATTTTATGTTCTGCTCCTTGGCGTCTCTGTGTTACGGAAATACAGGAAGAGACTCTGAATAAAAAGTTAAAAAGCAAATGTGAGAACAGAGTGTTATCAGACACATTGTTGATGAGACTAGAATCATGCATTTTTAAGCTATCATTTACCACAGTCTGTTTAGTCATCCAGGAATCGACATGACCTCAGCCTCTTGCTCCAGAGGATTCTCACATCTTAAAACTCCACAAAGATTAGAAATAAGTTCAGCTGTAATTTTCTGGGCAGCTGTTTGAATATACCTCTCAGTCCTAGTGAAAGACTTACAGCCTGTGTTCCTTGGATCAGTCACAGCCAGTCACATGTAGGGACAAGGCTCATGTTATGGAAAATTTTAAAGGTTCCCAGCATCAGGGCGAGACAAACCACAGGTTCCTTGGGCTCACTAATCTGACCCCGAGAGGGAACATTCTGATTTTTGTGGGTAAATGTGCACAACCACCATCTCTCTCTCAGCCTGCTCATCTGGAAATGATCTGAAACACCACCCTTCACATGTGTGCCCTCATTCTCAAACTTCACTGTGAAAGGAGCTTGTTGAGTCACAGGCTGCAGCCTCTCCCTAGGAGAATTTGACAGGGTGGATCTGGAGTAAGTCCAGAGATCTGTGTTTGTAACCAGTGGCTCAAGTGAGTGTGAGGCTGGTGGTGAACAGCGCACAGTTGGAGGAACGTTGGGTGCCATTCCCTGTCCTGAGGCTGGAAAACATCATTGGCTTTCCAGTTTACACTATGTCTGTGGCTGCCTCTCCAGCAAAACATGGAAACCTGGAGCGATTTGTATTTATGTTATTGCTGTTAAGATTGTCCACGAGGCATCACTGAGATTTCAGCTGGGAATCACTTTGGCTTGCCTGCCATTAGCTACGGGCTGTCAACAGAGACTACATTAAAGGCAGCTCTCCCTCCTGCTCAACAATTAAACACTGATATGAAATCAATTTAATCAAAAACAATAATGTGGGTTTTCCTCCTCTTCTTTTTAAATGTCCTTAAATGAACGCTGGGTTGATTTGGCTGTAGCCTTGTACCTATTTCCAGTCATATAATGACTTTGACCCTAAAGCTGCCCTGAAGCCTGCGTAGCTCCCAATCCCCAGCTCTTGGAGGATGAAGTTTCTCATCTTCAGGATAAAGAACAATCCACCCTCCTCTAGAGGCCATGTGAAGACAGGTGATCAGGACCCAAGGCAGAGCCACATGCAGACGGAGTATTTCGAAGTTTACTGTAGAACCATTTCATCCGTTTTCCAAAAATCGGCTTGCCATTTAAATTTTTCATTTGAGTATAATCTCCCAAAGTCCAGCCTCCACCCTACCAAAAATCTTTAAAAATGGGAGGTTTCTTTACAGCTCTCCACTAGCAGGCAATGCAAAGGAATTTCTATGGAATCATTTGGAGAACAAGTAGCTTTGTCTAGTATCCATGGAACATTCAACATGTTATATTCTCCTGTAGTGCTCCCCAAAATACATACATACCTTCCTTGACTATGGTGCGTAGCGTCTGAAAACTCAGGGTATTACGGACAACACATTTAAAATCCATGTGCAAATCCTCTCTTGTGACAGGATCAAAAATCAATGGCACTTCAATGTAGTTCTCATTATTTTCTGAATATTCCCTGAGTTAATAAACATTCACTTAATTACGATTATATCGAATGCAAGCTTGTCTTTCACAGTGTAGACATCTAAACACTCTCCATTAGAAGTACCCATTGCACTTTTATTGTTTTCAAGTTTCATAAAGTTAGGAGCTCTTGCCACCATACTTGTTATTCATTTGGGACAGTTTCTAAGCCTATTCCTGAAGGCTGAGTGTCACTGAAGTTGGCGGTCACTGGCATCAAACAGTTGTTACACTACAGGGTTAGATAATGGGGAAGTTCATCTTTTAAGTCCGTTAATGAACAACAACAACAAAAAAAAAAAAACAGTCGTGGGAACAGAAACGTCTAGTTTGAGGAAACTTGAGTCCCTCACCATTAAATCACTTGCGTATTGAAGGGCAGGGAGTTTCCAGGACTCCAGCCCTCAGTGGTGCCATCTCTTCTCACCTCTACTGCTGACTCTCACTCTGGAAACCTGCAGACAGCCCAGGGAATGGCTCTGGCCAGGATAGCTACCATTTATAGTGTTAGAGGAATTTATAGACACCTCACTACTACCCGTTAGTATGAATAAAAACATGGATGAGTGGATCCACTAGGAATATTTTTGTTTTATTTGTAGGGGGAATATAGGTTCCTTTAAGTAAATGGATCATATGAGTAAGCTGAGATGGGCATTTAGTTGTGGCCAGGTCTTTTGCAATGAGAACTTGCAAGCACATGATTATGCTAACCACACATAGTTTTTATCCACTAAATTACATCCAGAAAGATCTTTTGTGATAAGTCTTTCAAAAAACACAACCATTTGGCAAGCAAAAGCTCAGGCTAATTCAAAGTATCAAAACTGTAATTTTAAAAATACATTACAATTTGGAATGTTGAATGGTCTCCCTCATAGGCAGCAAGTTCCCATTTACAAAAGGTCTGATTGTTGTAGTCTCAGAATAAGAAAACATTTTCTAGAGATGACTACTTATGAGAACTGAATTCTTCCTTTTTTGTATTATTAACCTTCCTTAGAGAGTGTGGCAGTCCACAGCTCCCTGAGAAACAGAAGAGGTACTGCAGATACTGTGGCGAGGTCTCAGGGTCTTTTTAAGGGTTTATGAAAATGTTTGATAGGTTGCAGAGTGGAAAATGGAAAGGTATGAACTCCAAAATATTTTTCAACTTGCAAAAATAAAAGGATCAATGTTTAATTAAACCGCTACAAAATGCATCATCAATACCAACATGTCAACTGCAACTCAACTTTTAAGTATTTACGGAGAAAGTTTGATTCTCAAGATAAGTTTTAGCAAAATACAATTCTTTAAATTATAAACATCCAACAGTTTGGAATCAAAAAAGGTTACTTTTAATGTGATATGTGGGTCATAGTGATAACCGTTTCCAAAAGGAAGAGCAAAACCCACAGGGTTCTCAACAGAAGACCCTGGCCCACTTACTGGCGTGGCCCCTCGGTCACGCGGCCTCCCCGGTAGGCACTCTCTATGTGGGTGCCATTGGCCGTCCACCACAGCATGGTGGTTAAGGGTGTGCCGGTTCCCAGAAACACCTTACACGGGATTGTCAGTCTTGACCCTGTGGACAGCAAGGCACATCACGTCACCTGCAGAACCAGCACCTCCCACCCATCAGCGAACCTGAGCCCTGAGTCCCTCCTCGGCTTCTCAAACAACCCTCACCAGCCAATTCTTTCCTTAGTAGAAAATTTAGTTTTCTCAAATGATTCTGTTCACATGGAGCTTTACTATTTACAAAGCACCTCTGGTTCCTACAACTGGTCTTCATGGCAGGCGAAAACCAAGAGGCACCTGAAGTCAAATGGCTTCACCAGGGCCCCTGCGCTCCCCGGGGGCATGCTAACTTCAAGCCTACTTCCTCCGCCCCTCACTTCAGTTACCTCAGAAAATCCAGATCAATGTGTGGATTCTTTCTCTTTGCCTGAGGCTGGTCTTGGCTCTGATGTTTATCCTGGGAACTCTCCATTCCCAGATGACTCTGACTGGGGATCAAATTCTTTAAAAACTCTCGCTCTGTCGCCCAGGCTGGAGTGCAGTGGCGCGATCTCGGCTCACTGCAAGCTCCGCCTCCCGGGTTCACACCATTTTCCTGCCTCAGCCTCCCGAGTAGCTGGGACACGGGCACCCACCACCACACCCAGCTAATTTTTTGTATTTTTAGTAGAGATGGGGTTTCACCGTGTTAGCCAGGATGGTCTCAATCTCCTGACCTCGTGATCCGCCCGCCTCGGCCTCCCAAAGTGCTGGGATTATAGGCGTGAGCCCCCATGCCCGGCCAAAAACTCTGTATTTTCTATAGATGGTGCCCTCTGCAGTTGTGCAGTGTGATGGACTGGGTCCCCCTGCCTCAATCATAGGAAATTATTTTTCTTTTTCATTCACCAAAGAAGAGTAGAAGGAAAAGCAAAAGAAATCCTTCTCACTTGTTTTTTCCTCGTGGGTGATATGGCTTCCTGTGGTGTGTCTTTTAATGCACCTGGCCCCACGACGGGTTAAGAATGTCAGCCCTTCTCCATCCTATGCCACTCCTATGACCTTAAAGATCTTCCTCAGCCATAACAACCTACTAATCAGTGTCACGTGGCCCCACCACCCATTCCAGTGCATCCAAAGCAACTGATTGGGAACTGGGCCTGGGAACTTGGCTGGGAAGCCCCAGGGAGCCAGAACACTGGGGCTCCAGTAGATATCACCCATATGTCCATTGCCCCAGATTTCCAGGTGGTTGTTCCTAGAGCTGCAGCCATGGGGACTGCACTGTGGCAGTGGCAACCCAAGTGCCAGCCAGCAGTCCCAGCAACTGCACAAAAGCCCTCCTCCTCTATGGCCTCCAATTCAAATTTAAAATTTAAACCAACACTAAACAAAAGGAAAAAGCAAATAAATTGCTTTTTAAAAGACTGTGCAGCCAGGGTTTCATAAATGAGTAAAAGACCTACAAAAACACTACCCAGAAACAAACACATAAAAGGGTGCAGCCTTTATAGGCACACAGACCTGAATCTGAACTCCAGCCTGACTCTGAGCACGGACTTTTGGCCTCCACTGAGCCACTGTGATGCCCTGGGTGGCTTTTTCCTTTTGGAAAATTGAGGGAATAAAACCTACAGGATCTATGCTGAGATTGAATGGGATCCCATTGGACATAGTAGATGCTCAATAAATATCAATTCCACCCCACCACTAGCATCAGTAGGTTGTTAGTACAGTACACTTACGTACCCTCACTGGCCACTAGTGTGGACCTGTGCTGGCTAGGATGGACTGCACCACATGAGGTGAAAAGCAGAAAGCCCCACTGGTCATTTTCATAACACCATTCGACCAGCTTACCAGCTCTTCTGGCAACAAGAAACTGACCACAGCTGAGCCCACTTTACAAATGGAGTCTTAGAGAGAGGCAGAGAGCCAGCCAAGTTCTGGTGATGTGAATTATTTTAAATACACTGAGGGTGCTGGCTCTGCCTGGGGTTCATGCTGTTCATCTTCTCATGCAGTTGATAACTGCTGCCAGAACGTTCAGATTTTCACATTCAGATTTTTACAGGTGGCTTTGCATGAAGCAAAGTATACCTGTTTTCAGATTATGCCATTTCTAACCAAATTGGCCAAAGGGAAATATTCCCTCACATTTGTTATTCCGGCCTCACACACTGGAGTTCTAAGGTCTCCACCCAGGCACACCGCACCCAAGGAGCAGGTATGGTCAGCAGACACGAGGGTTCCAAGCTCCCTGCATTGGGATACTGGGCACCCCCACAGGTGTGTGGAATGCATGGTCCTTGCGGGCCTTACCCAGAGAAGCTGATATGGTCTTGAGCGGGGAAATGATCACAGGAATGGTCTCCTCTTTTTTTTCTGAGAAAGATGTAAGGAAAAGAGATTCTGTTAGGAAAGCTTTCATTTGACGCTGTGGTTCAAGTCATTGTTTGGCTAATCAACTAAGTTATCCTTTCCAGTATCGCCAGTCATTATGAGAGTCAGCCTTTGTCTGGCAGAGGAAACAGGCTCTCTACAAAATCGAGCATCCTTGGCCAATGACTTTCCCAGCAGAGAGATTACTGGAAGAGGCCACAGCTAAACACACATTCCGCTGACAGGAGGTCTTCAGTCCTTGCTCTGTGATAAACAATTAACCATTTCCCTCCCAGACTTTCTGAACACAATCTTAAGAGTCAAGTTTACAAGGTCCACGAGATAGATTTTCCCCGAAACTCGATCTGACCTAAAATATCTTCTCCACCTCTCCAAAGTGCCTGCCACAAAATACTCAAGATTCAGTTCTTCTAGAAAAGGCACAGGGCTCAAGAACCACCTGTTTGGAAGGCTAGTGTGTAACCTGGCCTCAGCCACAGAGGTCTTGTTAATTAAAGAGATAAACTCTTTGGAGAGGCAGAAGTGGATATCCAAGGGATTAGAGCCAACGTAAAGAAAGGAGGCGGCCGGGTGCGGTGGCTCACACCTGTAATCCCAGCACTTTGAGAGGCCAAGGCAGGTGGATCACAAGATCAGGAGTTCGAGACCAGCCTGACCAACATGGTGAACCCCTGTCTCTACTAAAAATACAAAAATTAGCTGGGCTTGGTGGCGTGAGCCTGTAATCCCAGCTACTCAGGAGGCTGAGGCAGGATAATCGCTTGAACCCGGGAGGTAGAGGTCGCAGTGAGCCGAGATCGCGCCATTGCACTCCACCCTGGGCGACAGAGCGAGACTCCGCCTCAAAAAAAAAAAAAGAAAAGAAAAGAAAGGAAGAAACGAGGCCCCTGAAATGAGCAAAAAGGACACCTGGGGGGTGAGGGCTGTGAGTTGTCTCCACGACGGGCCTCATCATCCTCACTTCCACAAAACAGCATTTTGAAATCCTGACATGAGTACACATTAGACAGCATGGCAGGACAGCCTGAGGGGCAGACGGCTTTTGGACCACGGCCAGACGCCTTTTCCTCCCCTCAATGTCACGCGCTGCCCTATGGAGCTGGGGCATCCAGGGAGAGAAAGAAGCCTCCAGGATCTCAGTGCTTCTTAGACTTGAGGGTCCCAAGCATCACCCGGGGGTTTGTGAGACACAGATGGCAGCCCCCAGACTCTAGTTTCAATCAGTAGGTCTCCACGGGACCCGAGATTTGCATGTCTGTTGAGTACCCAGGTGATGAGGCGCTGCTGGCCCAGGACCACCCCTTGAGAGCCACTGAGATCCTGGGAGGATCACAACACAGACAGGCATGTAGGGCGGCTGCCCCCTAGTGTTCATGCGCAGTATCGCAGAGACAGGACCGTGCCGGTCCACGGAAAAGCTCAGGAGGCCTGAGTCAGTGGCCTGTCCAGAAACAAGGAGCTGATATGAACGAATCCTCACAGGACTGTAAAACAAACACAGTCAGGACGCTTCAGTCCGTGGAAAAATTCGGTGCAACTGAATCTCTGGATTCTTTGTGAGAAAAATATCTTTTCCCCTCATAGACCAATTATTTAAACTTAGTGTGTCTCTGGAGCTCTCTGAAATCCCCTCAAAACACCCCAGTTGTGTTCATTATTCAGTATAAACAACAAAGAATTGTGGCCCATTCTCCAAGGCAAAGTCCAGGATTTACATGGTTACACCTGTCTCCATGTCCAGCACACAGTTGGTACAGAGTAAATGTTGAACAAATGTGAAACAATAGCCAATACTGCTCAAAACACCATTTTCAAACGAAACTCATTTTAATCAATGGCAGCTCTGACTATCTGAAATATCGCTATTAAGGGCAGCTAGATCCACCTTAGGGAAGACAAATAAAATGCGATTTCCACTGGATATGCAAGGCTAGCCCTCTGGTTAGAATACCCAATAAAATTGAAGTATCCTAAAATTAAAGTTACGGCATGTGGTGACCTCTAGCCCTATAGGTGCAAAGCTTCACAGGACACTTTCCAAGGGTACCTTCTACGGAAGCCACTGTTTGACTCTCTTGAGTGGTGTGTTTTAGCCTTCATCCTGCAACCCTATAACCTGCCCAATTCATTCACCTTTTCTCAGAACAACACCCTGACTTATACCTTTCAAAGTATCACACACGTCTTAATAACCTGATGCTTCAGGAGAGCTGATGGATCTGTTTTCCGTTATCCTTCATTCCAAAGACCTGCAAGGAATTCTACATGCACCCTCATTTGTTCTCTGCATGCTTGTGATTGAACCAGGATAGATAGGTGCCTCAATGGCAAGTACTTACTCTTGATGCGTAGCTCAATACTCCTAGTGATGTTGTATTGCTGGCCTTCATGGGCAAATGTCAGGACACAGCGGTAATAGCCCGCATCTTCCAGGGCCACATCATGTACGAGTAAGTGAGTGGTCCCCCTCACACTTAGAAATTTCTCATTGTCTTTATCCAAAAGAAGAGAATCCTTAAGGGAAAATGTTTTTTTAAGTTGACATTATACCAATATACATCTCAAAGGCTATGAACTGCATCATTATCAGCCAAAGTGGGATTTGCAATGCAAGAATTGTCCTGGTATTTACTTTGCCAATTTTGTACTTTGGGCATACTTTTGACTGTATTATTAGGGGAGGGAATTTGTTAACATAGAAACAAATAAAATTGCTAGATTCGGTTAACTACAATAGTTAGAGCATATTTGTCCAAGGGGAGAAAAAAGAGACTAACTCTTCTTTGACAAAGTAAGCCATCTAAAATACAAATATGTTTATGTCCTGACTGCTACCTTCAGGCCTTAGGAAGTATCTGGGAAGAGCACTATAAATAGTCATGATGAGCTGGACAACAATGCTCAGAAGAGATGAAGTTGCAGTAATTACTTTAAAAAGCATTTCAATTTTGTGAGTCAGTAACAGAAAAATTTCTGTTATAAGAAAAACTAAATAGGGGAAACGAGTCCACACTTTTTATATGGACACAAGGTTCTCTGGGGTCTCTGTAGAACAGAATCCTCAATATCAAGGCCTCCAGGAAATAGAAAGAGCTGAATGGGATTTCTAAAAACACCCTAATGAGCACACAATGTTCTCAGGGACATCGCTTTCAAAATCTTGATTATTCAGCGTTTGCAACAGTCAAATATAACCTTGAGTCACTTCAGAATCTTACTCTGAATGAGAACACAGATAAAATTGAAATTGTCACATGGCTCATGAAGTACCACTTTAGAACATATTTAATTGAAAGGAGATATTTCATTGTTCTAAGTATGAGTAGTCAAATACGAAAAATGCCAAATAGGGCCCAGCACCACAGTCATTCCAGTGGTGTATGGGAATTGGCCTCCTGGGTTTGAGTTTTGACTTCACCATCTACTGGCTGAGTGATCTTGGGAACATCCTTATGGGTCCTTATCTGTAACAAAGGGTGATATTTACAGTTCCTAATTCATCGGGTTGCATGTAAGGGAGTTTGGAACAGGCTTGAATATAGTACATGCTCAGTAATAGGTAGCATTATTATGAAGGGAATAAATATTACTAAGCATCACCATGACATCTTTGTCCATGCACATTTATTGAGCACTTTTATATGTCAAGCACTGCACCAGGTGCTTCATACACATCATTCCATTTAATCTTTGAAACAATCCCAGGTGGTGAAAGTTATTAATTGCCACTTTACAGAGGAAACAGTTTCGAGAGGTGGAGTCACTCGGCCAAGGCTGCACAACAGATCAGAAAAGGAACAGAGTTTCAAACCCAGACCCATTGACGCCAGAGCCTGTGCTCTTTCCTCTCCAAGTAAAACCTTTCATTTGTCCTCTTTATGCTTTTCCCAAACCAAAAGAGAATGCATTCGAGGCCAGCCTGGCCAACATGGTGAGACCCCATCTCTATTAAAAAGAGAGGCCGGGCGCGGTGGCTCACGCTTGTAATCCCAGCACTTTGGGAGGCCGAGGCGGGCGGATCACGAGGTCAGGAGATCGAGACCACAGTGAAACCCCGTCTCTACTAAAAATAAAATACAAAAAATTAGCCTGGCGTGGTGGCGGGCGCCTGTAGTCCCAGCTACTCGGAGAGGCTGAGGCAGGAGAATGGCGTGTACCCGGGAGGCAGAGCTTGCAGTGAGCCGAGATTGCGCCACTGCATTCCAGCCTGGGCAACAGAGTGAGACTCCGTCTCAAAAAAAAAAAAAAAAAAAGAGCGAGATGGAATGCATTCTAGAGCTCAGCCAGCTTATTCATAGGAGCTGGCTACTTTCCTCTACTTTCAGAAAATCATTTCAAAGTTTTTAATATTAAATCAATATCCTATATAGAGATACTGTAGTTACAAACCAGCCAACTACTTAACCTATTGTCAATTAAAGGGTTAATTCTCATTAATGATTAAGCCAATAACTGTACTTTTCAGTATCAATCTAGGGTCTCTATCAGGAGTTGACCAACGTTTTCAGGAAAGGGCCAGATAGGAAGTATTTTGGACCTTGGAGTCTGCAGGGTCTCCATCACAACTAGGCCATGCAAAAGCGGCTAGAGACAGTACAACAAGAGGATGTGGCTGTGTCCAGTGAAACTTAATTTACTGACCCTGAAATTTTAATTTTATGTGATTTTCACATCATAAAATATCCTTCTTTTACTTTTTTTCAAGCATTTAAAAAAGTGACAACTATCATTGGCTTGTGAGCCATTCAAATCCAGGAAACAACTTGATTCCAGGGCCCAACCATGGTTTTCCAACCCCTGGTCTACATAAGCAATATCTGACGGCAATATCCGATGTTCTCACTAGGAGCAATGAGCACATCAAGTAACATCTATTCAACCAGACAAGGGAACAAATTGTGTTCATATTTACTCCCTTAACCCAAAAGTTTGTTATCATGTGTTTTGTTTTGTTTTTTCTTGAGATGGAGTCTCGCTGTGTTTCCCAGGCTGGAGTGCAATGGCGCGATCTTGGCTCACTGCAACCTCCACCTCCAGGGCTCAAGTGATTCTCCTGCTTCAGCCTCCCGAGTCACCAGGATTACCAGCACCCACCACCACACCCGGCTAATTTTTGTATTTTTAGTAGAGATGGGGTTTTGACATGTTGGCCAGGCTGGTCTCAAACTCCTGACCTCAGGTGTTCTACCTGCCTCAGCCTGCCAGAGTGCTGGGATTATAGGTGTGAGCCGCCGCACCCAGCCGTCATGTGCTTTTAAAAAAAACTCCTTTAATATGTCTATAAAATTGTTATGTACGCTTTTTTCTACATTTTTATAGACAAATTACAGTAAAAAGTTATTTCCTTCAGCTGTTATGTACTCTGTCTTCACAAATCACTATTTCAAGTACCTTTACTCAACCCACAGAAGGACTAATAGAACATATTAATTATGGCCCTTTTAAATTCTTTAAAATACAGTCATCCCTCAGTTTCTTTGGGGGATTGGTTTCAGGAAACATTCCCCACAGGTGCCAAAACACAGATTCTTAAGTGGTTTATATAAAATGGTGTCATCTTTGCATATAACCTGCGGACATCCTCCCATATACTTTAAGTCATCTCTAGATTATTTGTAGATTACTAATACAATGTAAATGCCCTGTGTAAATACAGTCATGTGTCACTTTACAATGGGGATAATTCTGAGAAACAGTTTAAGTGATTTCTTTGTTGTGTGAATGTCATAGAGAGTATGCACACAGGCCTAGATGGTAGAGCCTCCTACACACCTAAGTGACGTGATACAGCCTGTTGCTCCTAGGCGACAAACCTGTACAGCATGTTACTGTCCTGAATACTGCAGGCAATTGGAGCACAGTGGTCAGTTTTTGTATATATAAACATATCTAAATATAGAAAAGGTAATGTTTTGCACTATGATGTTGAGATAGCTCTGACGTCACTAGGCAATAGAAATTTTTCAGCTCCATTATAATCTTACAAGACTACCATTGTACATGCAGCCCACTGTTGACTGAAACATTGTCATGCAGCAAGCGACAGTAGTTGATGCACTGTGTTGGTTTCTTATTTGTATTATTTGTGTTGTACTGTTATTTTATTTGTTTATTTGTTTATATTTTCAATCCCAGGTTGGTTGAATCCCAGGATGCGGAACTCACAGATATGAACGGCAAACCGTGTGTGTGTTTGTGTGTGTGTGTGTGTGCGTGCACTGTCTTCAGAAAATCGATATTTTATGTCTTTCCTATATGGCTAGTAAAAAAAGCAAACACATTTTAGTAAAATGGCATTTTTTAAAGCTGTACCTTGTACCATTGAATCTTCACGTCAGTTTTGTCACGGGTGAATTCACTCAGGTCAGGGCACACTAATACCCCAGAAGTTGACAAGGTTAAAATTTGCGGGTATGAGATGAACGGCAGGGAAGCATCTGTATTCTCAAAAACTCTGAGCTCAATGGACATTTTGTCACAGTGAGAAGCATTTCTGATTTAAAAGGAAAAAAAAGATAAATGGCAAGGCAAAATAACAGTAAAGCTAAATGAAATTAAGCATCATTTCCCCAACTCTATTAAAATCTGCATCTGCATTTTCTGGATTAGTACAGATGGTTTCCCGACATAAGATGGTTCAACTTACGATTTTTTGACTTTACAATGCTGCAAACACAATAAGCATTCAATAGAAACCCTACTTCAGTATAGTATTCAATAAATCACATGAGATATTCAACACATTATTACAAAATAGGTTTTGTATTAGATGACTTTGCCCAGCTGTAGGCTAATGTAAGCGTTCTCAGCCCATTCAAGGAATACTAGGCTAAGTTGTGATGTTCAGTAAGTTAAGGGTTAAGTGGTAAGTTAAGTGACAATGCTATTACCAACTTACAATGGGTTTATTGGTATTTACCCCATTGTAAGTGCAGGAACATCTATATTGCAATACTTCTGTCCCTGATCTTTTCGAACCCTTGGGGGGCAAAAAGTGTCATAACATAATTGTACAGAAAAAGCATGCTCTGTGTTTTTCACAAAGGACTGTCTACAAGCCCGATTCTAATGCCACCAAGGTTCATTAAGAAATCCCCAAGTCCTCTTCAAAAGGGCTTACGCCTTCCAGGTTCTGGAGCTCCTTGAGCCCAGCCCCCTCATACTCCAACTTCATGATCCAGGAAACCATATCCACATGGAGAGATTGTTTCCCAAGAGCCACTGTTTCCGTAAGAAGGAATATTCCCTTTGCTCCTTTGGGGAATGATTTATCAACTGAAGTCTAATTTTAGAAAACTGCCGTAAACTTAGTGTAAGACCTATAAAAGATTTTTGTAACACTGCATGGGGAAATTAACTTGGTAAGTTTGCTTTATTATTATTATTACTATTAGTAGTAGTATTAGTATTAGTATTTTACTAGCCTAATCATTATTTCAATGCCATAATTCTATCAAGACCTTAGAGCTGGAAAAAAAGGAGAGGAAAACCTTGCTGGAAACTTGTGGGAAATGGATGGAGGACAGAAAACAGTAATTAAAACTACTCTTTTAAGTAGAAAAATATAAAAATATAATTATCTCAGCTAAATTTCTGGCTACCTAAGACACATGAGACTTTGACATAGACAATGAGGATGAGTTTTACATATAGGGGTAAAAATTACTTGCACAGCAAAATCTAAACCATCCATATCCAAACAAGTAACAAAATGTAAAAAAAAAAAAAAAAAGTGAAAGAAATGTGATAAAAGCTTACCACTTGAAAGTAAAAAGAATTAGTTTAAATATATGAGGCCAATATCTGTATTATATTTAGCTTAGAAAGGGAAAATAGATGAACAAATATTGTATTTTATGCATAAAGAAATACAGAATGTTAACTCTGACTTTGAGAAATGCATAATGAGCCAGGCGCGGTGGCTCACGCTTGTAATCCCAGCACTTTGGGAGGCCGAGGCGGGCGGATCACGAGGTCAGGAGATCGAGACCACGGTTAAACCCCATCTCTACTAAAAATACAAAAAATTAGCCGGGCGTGGTGGCGGGCGCCTGTAGTCCCAGCTACTTGGAGAGGCTGAGGCAGGAGAATGGCGTGAACCCGGGAGGCGGAGCTTGCAGTGAGCCAAGATCGCGCCACTGCACTCCAGCCTGGGTGACAGAGCAAGACTCTGTCTCAAAAAAAAAATGCATAATGTCACTACATGTTGAATAAAGGCAACTGAGGACAAATCTAAAGACCTGGGCCTACTTGAATAACAGTCACACAGCAGGTAGCCAGCAGGGAGTAGATGCAGGCCAGGCCCTGTGCTGTGTACTTTGCACACGTTATTTCATTTATAGTCCAGCCCCCATGAAGTAGGAATTACTATTATTTCATTTTTTTATGAAAAAAGGTAGGTGTACAGAAATTAAGTGGGCTGTACAGCTACAAAGAGGTCAAACTAAAATGGGAAGCCCAGCAAGGCTCTGGGAAAACCCATAAGTCTATCTTCAGTACCCATACGTACTATCTTCAGAAACCAAGCTTAGTAGACATATTGAAAGTTACAAGGCTGTTCACATTATTGATCTGGTAATTCCCCTTGAGCAAGAAACTTCATGAAAATAACTCAAAAGAAAGAGAAGGGTGAGGGGCAATTTGATCACCACTTGCACTCCTCATGTAGTGTGGCACTCCCATGGCAAAGGCATGATAGTCGTTAGTAGTGCCGCTCACCAAATAGGCCCAGTTCTCCCCATTCTGAGCACATGGTGTATCACATGTCCTCGTCCCCACTGTGGGGACTCTTCCTAGCTCATGAGTTGTATGTGTGGCCCTTCTACGTGAAAGTTGTAACAGCCATGAGAGACCCTCCAAAGCAGGCTTCTTTCTGCTCTAGCAACCAACAAATAACATTTGAAATAGTGACAGTGACTGCTCCTTCAGCCTAAGTCCCTAACTGTCTGCAAACCCACAATGGACCTGTTGCATGTGTAAGAAATAAGCCCTTGTTATTTTAAGCCACTGAGATTTGGGAGCTGTTTGTTACAGCGGCATAACCTTGCCTGCCTACTCTTTCTCTTTTTTTTCTTTTTCTTTTTCTTTTCCTTCTTTTCCTTTCTTTCTTTCCTTCTTTCTTTCTTTTTTTTTTTTTTTGCAGTGATAGAAAGTAAGGCATTTATTTGCAGAGCACCAAGCAAGGAAGCCCAGGCAACTACTGCTCAAATCTTGGCCTCTCTGATGGCTTGCATCCTTGCCTACTCTGACTCACCATGTGGGTTCTAGATCACAAGGTCTTAAACAATCTCACAAGGTCTTAAACAATCCTGTCAAGGGCAGTCTCTTGCCTCATGACTATCAATGCTAAAGAGTATTATGGCAACCGCTGGTGATTCTCACTCAGTTAGAACCCCAATCTTACAGTTGACAAAGAGTATTAAAGGTCAGCCAGGTAAACCTTCCCATCACGCAAAGAAAGTTTGACACACACTGGGATTTCCACTGCCCCCTCAATCTCAGCTCTTTTTTATCCTACAAAAAATGATCATAAAAACAAACTTTAGGACAAACAGGACTCAGCTCACATCTCCCTGATTTTTGCACAGTCTCACTTTCAGTAGTCATGCAGATTGCCTTTTGGGAAGGAGAGGGAATTTTTATGTATATATTGACCACCTACCACATGGCACACCCCACGCTAGTTCCTTCACATGCTGTGATCTCACATAACCCTCTCAACAAACTTCTTCACAGGAGAGAAAACTAACACCCATAAAAGTCAAGTGATAAGCCCAAGGTCCCACCAGATAGGAAATGAGAGAGCTAAGATTCCCATCTGTCTTTCTGACTTCAGGTTTCATGTTTTCTTACTACACTATGTTTTCCTAGTAGTACTCCTTAGAGAAAATTAGAATTTTTACCATGGAAAAGAAAGAAGAAATATGCATTTATAGCTATTGTAAAACCAGACATCCACATTTTCCTAGCATAAGAATAGGAGATGGTTTGCCTGCTTCTTAGGCAAGGTTCATTGACAGGATTAAACCTGTCCCTAAACTGCTTATAGTTGGGGCTAGGCATATGGATGGTAGTGTCAAGCTGGGTTTGATTTGAAAAGATTCTCAGTTTCACACATGCATGCACATGCACACACACACACACACACACACACAGAGGGCACCCTCTACCTCATATCTCCTCCCACCCCCCACATCGCCTGCCACACACACACCCAGCCTAGGACTGGGACTGATGTGGTCTGAAAGTTTTCCATTCACCACTAATTCCATTGTGCTAAGAATGTCACTTCTTTGGTTCTTTTTCTAAATGTACATATTCCTGGGTACAGTTCTTCTTAAGTCAAATGAGTTTATGAAATCTGGAGACTCTGAAGCCAGTTGGTGGAAGGAGCAAGCAGAGCCTTTGGAGGAACAGAAGAAGCAGCTGAAGAGAGAGGCCAAAACACTAGTTCCCAATCAAGCCGAGGGTTGTCTTAGTTCAGAAGAACTAAGCCAAGAAACTTTTTAAGATCACCAACACTAGGCCTAACTTCATCCATCAAGAAGCTGTAGGACATGTCAAGACCATTCAACGGGGAAAGGACAGTCTTTTCAGCAAGTACTGGAGAAACTGGATATCCACATGCAAAAGAATGAAGCAGGACCCTTACCTAACACCATATACAAAAATTAACTCAAAATGGATCAAAAAACAAAAGAGCTAACTCTATAAAATTCTTAGAAGAAAACAAAGGGGAAAATCTTCATGACATTGGATTGGGCAATGACTTCTTAGCACTAAAAGCACAGGCAATAAAAGAAAAAAATAGATAAACTGGACTTGATCAAAATTAAAACCTTTTGTGTAACAAATGACACTATGAACAGAGTGAATATGCAACTTAGAGAACAGGAGAAAATATTTCTAATTATATGTCTGATAAGGTAAGGGGTTAATAACCAGGAAATGTAGAGAACTCCTACAACTCAACAACAACAGCAAAATCCAGTTTTTAAAATGGGCAAAGGACTTTGAGTCCATAAAAGAGATATGTCTGTATCTCCAGAGAAGATGCACAGATGGTTAATAAGCACATAAGATGGAAATCAAAGCCACAATGAGAGACCCCTTCACAACCATTAGGATGATTATTTTCAAAAATAATAGAAAATAACATGTGTTGGTGAGTATGTAGAGAAATTGAGTTTTGGCACTGTTGGTGGGAATGAAAAATGGTACAGCCACTATGGAAAACAGTATGATAGTTCCTCAAAATTAAATATAGAATTAACAGATGATCCAGTAGTTCCTCTTTGGGGTCTATACCCAGAAGAACTGAAAGCAGAGATTCGAACAGATATCTTCACATCCATGTTCACACTGGATTCACAATAGCTGAAAGGAGGAAGCAAGCCAAGTGTCCCTGGATGGATAAATAGATAAACAAAATGTGGTACATACATAAAACAGAATCATAATATTCCACCTCATAAAGGAAGGAAACTCTGACTCATGCTACAACATGAACAAACCTTGAAAACATTATGCTAAGTGAAATAATTCAGTCACAGAAAGACTGTGATTCCACTTAAACGATTTAAATGAGGTACCTAGAGTAGTCAAAATTGTACAGTCGGAAAGTACAATGGTGGTTGCCTAGGGCTGGAGGGATGAAGAGAGGGGAGTTATTGTTTAATGGGTCCAGAGTTTCAGTTTGTGAGGATGAAAAAGTCCTAGAGATGGATAGTGGTGATGGTCCCACTGATCTGTACACTAAAAAATGTTTAAGATGATAAATTTTTTGTTATGTGTATTTTTCTACAGTTAAAGGGGAAGAAAGCAACAGGACAAAGAGGGAGGAGGACTGGACCCAGGGTCAGGAGACTCGGGCTCCAGAGTCAGCTCTACCACGCACCACCTGGGGAACTTCCCAAGCCAGCTTGGTGCCCTCATCCTTACAACGAGCACATGGACTAATTTTTTTTTTTTTGAGACAGAGTCTCTCTCAGTCGCGCAGGCTGGAGTGCAGTGGCGGGATCTTGGCTCACTGCAAGCTCCACCTCCTGTTTTTTTGTTGTTGTTGTTGTTGTTGTTTTTTGTTTTGTTTTTTTTTTTTTGAGACAGAGTCTCGCTCTGTCGCCCGGGCTGGAGTGCAGTGGCGCAATCTCGGCTCACCGCAAGCTCCGCCTCCCGGGTTCAAGCCATTCTCCTGCCTCAGCCTCCGAGTAGCTGGGACTACAGGCGCCCGCCACCGCGCCCGGCTAATTTTTTGTATTTTTTAGTAGAGACGGGGTTTCACCGTGGTGTCGATCTCCTGACCACGTGATCCGCCCACCTCGGCCTCCCAAAGTGCTGGGATTACAAGCGTGAGCCACCGCGCCTGGCCCACCTCCTGGGTTCATGTCATTCTCCTGCCTCAGCCTCCCAAGTAGCTGGGACTACAGGCGCCCGCCACCATGCCCAGCTAATTTTTTTGTATTTTTTTAGTAGAGATGGGGTTTCACTGTGTTAACCAGGATGGTCGCGATCTCCTGACCTCATGATCTGCCCTCCTCGGCCTCCCAAAGTGTTGGACTACTTTAATCCTAAGGTCTCACCCAGCTCTACAATCCTATTCAGAGTAAAATCCTATTCTATGTCTATTTCTTGGTTCCTTACCATGTGGCTTCAACAGTGAGCAACACAGACCAAGTCCCTGCCCTCACAGAGTTTACATTCTAATGGGTAGACAAACATTAAATACGGTAACGCACACAAATGTGTCAGATGGGAAAATCCTATCCCAAGAAAACTACAGCACGGTAAGGAGAGAGTGACAGAGGGTGGTGTCAGCTAAAATGGCTAGGGACATTGTCTCCAAAGAGGTGGCATTTGAGCAAAGACTAAATGGAGACAGAATGAGACCGTAGGGTTGGGGGGCTGTGTCAGGAACAGCAAGCTGGATGCAATGTGGATTCACTGGATTTGTATTTTGTACACTGGATTCTGAGATCCAGATCATGACCGAAGACCCTCACAAGCCTCCATCCTGCCAGGATCCCCTCCCCAGCCCCGCACAGGGAGGCTTACCTAGTAATGCAGACATAGGTGCCAGAGTCCTCCTGCAAGGCTGGCAGAAGCCACAGAGCACCGTCCTGGGCCCACATCCGTGTCTCTTCTTCTCCTGGGACCGTCCTAACAGAGTCATTTTTATGCCATGTCAGGTTGATGCGGGGGCTGACAGAGGCCCACAACCAGTAGGGCACCTGGGGGCACCTCAGGGCCACAGGCTCCCCTTCCAGCCTGAACTCCCGCTTGTAATGCCTCCCGCGAAACCGGCAGCTTCCGGCAGCCCCTGAAGGACAGAGAGCCCATGGTCAGGCTTTGGGTCCAAAACTTGCTCAGATCATAAAACCTCCCTGCACCTGGGACCAATCCTGATTCTGGCAGGAAAACCTGAAGCACATTCCAGGAAGATGTCATTTGTCCCTAACAAAATGACCTACTCCCTGGGGTACTATTAAACTCCCTCGTTACCCCGTTATTATACTTTAAAATTTCCAAGTAACAAGTTCAGTGCTACTATCCATTCCAACTTATGTTTTATGAAGAAAGTTAAATCAGGTTTCTATGGTGACAAAAAATTAAAGATTAATAACTATGGCCATAGTTTTCACTTGCTGACTTCTCATCATTAAAAGTAGATATGAGCTGAGTTTAGGTGGTAAACGTTTAGTTCTGGCGTGTCGTTTGGTTAAACTCCAAAGGCAACTTTGTTAAGGGCAACCACGTCACTTCTTCAGTTTGCTCTTTGACAAGCACATTCGCACCATTCTTTCTTTTTCTTTTCATTTTTCTTTTTTTTTATTTCTCCTTTTTTATTTTTTTGAGACAGGGTCTCACTCTGTTGCCCTGCTGGAGTGGAGTGATGCAATCTCCACTCACTGCAGCCTCAACCTCCCTGGGCTCAAGCACTCCTCTCACCTCAGCCTCCCAAGTAGCCGGGACTACAGGCACGCACCACCACACCCAACTAACTTTTTTTTCTTTTTTTTGTAGAGACGTGGGTCTCTCTATGTTGCCCAGACTAGTCTCAAACTCCTGGGCTCAAGCAATCCACCCGCCTAGGGCTCTCAAGTACTAACATTACAGCCGGGAGCCACTGAGCTCCACCCACACTTTGCTTTCTGACAACAAAACTTCACTAGATAACAGCTTTCCCCAGCGAAGCTACAGGCAAGCCTTTTTGCACCTGAAGGGTTTACTTCTTACCTGTGTGAGACGCAGGCTGAAGGGTGAAGGCAGAAACTCCCATTACCAACACGTACAAGCGGAACATTGCTCCTGACAACTTCCAGAGGACACGGGAAGTGGAGGACTGAGGCCTAGTACCACGTGGCCTAGGGGAGGAAACAGAGGTGTCACCAGGAACCAAGAACACTGCAGAGAGAATCCCTTGAAGACTGGGTAGGGGCAGGGTCTGGAGGCTTCACCGGATAATGGGAACCTTTTTGCCTACTCTGTTTAAGAAGAAAACTCAAACTTTTTAGATTTGTTTCTCTGCAGCTATGTTCACTGAACATATCTAAAGTCGAATCCCTTTAGCACCTAGAGGCGTGATTGGCAGAGGGGGTCCACCCCCTAAGCTGCTGTCTCTGCAGAGACCTGCCTTAGCCATTCCTGCCCCTTGGCCAGAGATGCTGCTTCCTCAGCTAAGGCCACTGCCAGTGCCCTTTCTGCTCAGACTTCACTTTCTTGGTGAGGTCTCCCTCACCTCCCTGTCTAAAACTGCACCACCTTTAATCCCAATACTCCATGTTTTCCTTCCCTTCCCTGTCATTCTCTGTGGCATTCATCATCAGCCTGGTCTTCCCTCTCCAGAATTCAGGCTCCACTGATGGAAGGACTGTGAAAGGAAAATAAAGACTTGGGACCCCCAATTCACTCTGCCAAAAGGAAAAAGATAAGCTGAAGGCTGCGTCCTACAGGAAGCTGCCTTTCCTTCTGTTCCTAAGCAGAGAGCTTACAGGTAAAAGATTTTAAAAATTCTCCACAGGTAGCCACTCTATGTTTACCTTATCATATGTGAAGAGCAGATTTACTGAGTGTAAGAGGAATATAATTGACTGTTCCCTACCTGTTTCTTTTCCCTTGCAACCTGTGGATTCAGTAATGATCGCACCCTCCCTCTCTCCCCTCCAGCCTGCCTTTCAATAGGGGAAAAACTACATATTGAAGCCCTCAAAATCATCTTTGGGGAAAGGCACAGACCACAGACTGTTTTTTCTGTGATTCCTATTTTTTCTTCTGGGCATTGTCCTTAATCTTGGCAAAATAAGCTTCTAAATTATTAAGACTGTCAGATACTTTTTGGTTGACAGAACCCTGCTTTATCTTATTCACAGATTTATCCCTAACTCCCATTTTTTGAATGAATGAATGAATGAGTGAGTTAATGGATCACTCAAAGCCCAAGAGTCCTCATATATCACTTGTCAGAGAATTTTCCCTATATCCCCTATGGATTAACTCCTGTTTTACATACAATTCTGATACGCGCCGAGGGATTCGGTGTCCTGCTAACACTCTGGTCTACAGCGTCCCAGGGAGAAAAGCAACAAGAAATCCAAAACAGAAATAACTTGTACAAGTTTATGAAGCAGTCCTCCCCCAACCCCCCCAAAGACTGGAGTGTCAGATGCCCTCCTCGTCTCCCTGATGACCTTCTCACGCTATCACAAGTGTTCCCTGTGTCTGCTAACCACAGCCACAACGATGCTGCTTAACAAACCAACGACCCCAGAACTGAATGGTGTGAAACAACGGTCGTTCGCTCTTGCTCACAAGTCTGTGGGCAAGATGGAAGTTGGTTAACCCAAACTAGGCTGCGTTAGGCCTGGCTCGGAGCGGCAGATGAGGTCCAAGTCTGCTCCATGGGTGTCTCGTCCTCCTTGGACCAGTAAGCCTCCTGGGAGATGATCCTCTTTGGGGATGGCGAAAATGGAAACAATGCAGCCAGAAGCACACACCAGGCCACACTGGGAACTCGCTCACTCCTGTCTGTTCACATTCCATCCTCCACAGCAAGTCAATGCCCTACCCGGCCATCGGCGGGGCGGGAAGTGGGAGCAGTCGTGCCAGCTGCCATGCCTGACTCTTCTGGCTCCACAAGGATGGTGACAACCTTGGGGCAGAGCCCTGGTCTTGCTCACAGCCCTCATGGCCCACACAACAGAACATACCGGGGAATCTTTATGACTGAAAGTCTGCCCACGGCAGGAGTTGTGAATGAATCCAGGGGAAAAATTCCCAGCCACATTTTCCTTGAGTTGTTCCCTGCTCCTCGCACAGATATCTCTAGGAATAACTTGCAGTAAACCGAGGGTGGCACTGAGGAACTGACCCTCGCACTCCAGAAACCCTCCCTCTCCAGAAACCCTCCCTCGTGAGTGGGGAACCCTGAGTCCAAGGACTCAGAGTTACAGTCTGAGCTCCCCCTTCTGGTGACCTGAGATATTCCGCTTAGCTATGTATCTGGCTGGAGCTTTCTCCCTTAAACTCTGTTTCTAAGCAATACTATTCTTCAGGAGTTTCTGAAGCACAAGTAGTTCCTGTGACTTTACTCCTAACCATACTGTCATGTTTGCCAGATGAAGGTCGCATAAACATCCACCAAGCTGCTGTGTCCTCCTTGGACACGCATTTGCTTATCACATCCCCAACTATACTGGTCCAAGCCAGACTCACTATTGCACCAGTAAGAACATGAAAGAAGTAGGAATTTAAATACACTGTAGCTAACCAATACCACATATCAGGATAAGTAAATGAAGTCAAAGCTGGTGTTGTAGGGACTAGTGTAATAGCAATTTCTATTGTACCAAATATTGAACATTCATTCTTGCATTTATCCCCACAAAGTGAGTATCATGCTGATTTTACAGAGGATGTATTATAAGAGTTCAAAGGGGTTAAAAGGCCTGGCCAAGATCTTACAGCTAGTAAGCAGACGTTGAAATTTAAACCCAGCACTGGTGATTCCAAAGCCCTTGCTCTTGCTCTTTGAAAATGCACCTTCTATGACAGATGCTGCTAGTTTCTTCTCCCAATATCTGTCCTCCCTGCTTCCCCCATAATAGAACCCCCGAATCTTACCTGGGCACATGGCCCTCTATACACAAAGACATTTCCCATCATCCCTTGCAACAAGGAGTGGCCGTGTGACAAAATGTGGATCAATGAGATGTGAGTGGAAGTGTCATGTGACCCCCCTGGGAGGTCTCCACTAATCTTCCTTCCTGCTGCTCAGTGTGGAAGTGGCGGCTGGGCAGTAAGAGGGGAACCTGAGTCCTTGGTGGCTTCGTGAAGCCGCCCACCACCCTGGACTACCTTTTTTATGTGTCCAGGCTTTCTGTCATGCACAGCCAAGCCTATTCCCAATATACTGTTTTTCCAGAGTTTATAAAAAGATCCCAGGGGAAGGAGCCCTGCCAGGTACTGTCAGGCACTGTGTTCTCACTGTCTTCTTTCTGATACTCAACTATTTCAAGTAAACAGTTTCTGCTGGTTGACTCTAAAAGTCACTTTGACTCAAAGTCAGGAGCTGACGTGCAGTCATCCCTCAAATGAAAGCGCCCCACCATGCTCACATTCTCTCAGGTTCAGGCTTACGGGAATTATGGGAAGGTTTGTAACCATGTTTAAAATTACATTGACACCAGAAATTCAGGCTGTGCCATTCAGGATCAGTCAGTAGCTAATGCTTCACAGAGCTATGGAGCTGAAGAGTCTTTGAGAAATCTAAATGAGTCTCTTCTTTCTACAGGTAAAGTGAGTTTCAGTTAACTCTCTTCTTCAAATCATATGGCTGGATGGGTGAGAAGAAGTGTCTCAACAAGGACCCCGTTCCAGTGGAACAAATCCTAAAATGCTGTCCTCCTCCAGTAACTGCTAGCCCCATCCACCCCCACCCCCATCTCCAGCCAAGGGAATTGTCTTGGTTTCTCTCCCTGGACTTGGGCAAAAGAGCTGCTTTACTGTGACTTCTCCAGGAAGTGGCTGCAGACAAGTAAACCACAAACACATAGTAGTGACAGTTTTCAATAATCAAAACCTCAGGAAAAGGTTGGAACCAAAATTGCTGTAGTGTGGGAAACAGTAAATTTTTGGCGGGCCCAGAGGGGAAAACAAATTAGTTTTGCAGAAGTTTGCAGCAAAACACTATTCTCCTGGCCTACTTTCTTTAAATGAGTTTTTAAATCACAGACAACTTGACATTTCTGCTGGAATATGAGTTGACCTTCTTACCTGAAGAAAGAAATTTCAAGGGCAGCTCCTTCCAAGTATTTGAGTTAGAATTCTATCCTTTTTTTTTTTTTTTTTTTTTTTGTCAAATAACCATGTTTCACCACATTCAACATAAGAAAACAGAGGCATATGATGAAAAACAGGACCAGGCATAAGAAAAAGACAAAAATGTGTGAAGTGTGAAAGGAAGGAAAAAGAATGCTGGAAGGCAGAAAGAGCTGATGGCACAGCCCTGAGTTGGACAGGTGGTAGAGCACGCACTGAAGCCCGGGTAACCGTTACCTGCCTTTGATTCCCAGGTGTCTGCAGCTTCTGGTCATAGACAGTACATATAGCCTAAAAGGATGGAAGTGCTTACTCCAGCTTTTCATTTAATTTTTAAAAATTACAAAAAGACTGAAAAGTTGAAAGCGTAGTATGACAAATGCAAGTATATATTTCACTAGATTCGCCATTGTTAGCATTTTGCTGCATTCGCTTTATTCTCACTCCCTCTCCCTCTTCTTCTCTCTCTATTTACACATAGGCGCATAGACACAGACACAGACTGAGACCAAGACCTAGACCTAGACACAGACCTGGACCTAGACATACACAGACAGAGACACAAACCCAGACCTAGACCTACACATAGACACAGACAGAGACACAGATACAGACACAGACACACAGACACAGACAGAGATGTACACACAGACCTAGACCTAGACCCAGACATACACACAGACACAGATGGGAGACAAAGACACAGACAGAGACACAGACACAGACACAGACACAGACACAGACACACAGACACAGACACACAGACACAGACAGAGACACAGACACAGACACACAGACACAGACAGAGACACAGACACAGACACAGACACACAGACACAGACACACAGACACACAGACACAGACACAGACACACAGACACAGACACACAGACACAGACACAGACACAGACACACAGACACAGACACACAGACACAGACAGAGACACAGACACAGACACACAGACACAGACAGAGACACAGACACAGACACAGACACACAGACACAGACACACAGACACACAGACACAGACACAGACACAGACACACAGACACAGACACAGACACAGACAGAGACACAGACATATTTTCTCCTGAACACCTGAAAGTTGCAGACATCATCAAACTTCACCTCTAAATACTTCAGAATACATGCAAGAATACATTTTTTTAACAGACTGAGAACCTAATAAGTAAATGAGGGCTCCAGAAAGGAATTTTCAAGCATGTAGAAGGAGTAACAATTTTATTTGATAATATATTTGAATATATCTGGACTGAATTCACCTAGAAGACTAAACTCTTCTTTATTTCTATCATTATCTTGTTCCCAGAAGTTTTTAGGCAACTGTCTCATCTCTGAGTCAGGTGGCACAGTCATTCAAAGAACAAAAACACGGTGGCAGGTGCTGAATGTTAATGAAGTCACATAGCTATCAGGCCTTACACCTATCACTGAGTCACCTCTAGTGTGGAAAATGAATTCCTAGGAGCCCGAACATGTTTTATGCATGTCGTATAAATTCTTCGAAACCCATGAGGAAATAAATATTTACATCAAAGTTAAACCTGGAAATTTTTTATAAATTCAAAGGTGAAACAATATAGAATGTATTTTTTAACTAAGTCCTAGGAAATCACAGAATTTTAAGAGGGAAGACTTTCTAGACTCAGATACAGAGAAATACATGACCGGGTTTCAGTCAGCTTTTATTGAAAAATGTGCTGGCTCAAAACAAAAACCTAGATGAGTTGTCCAGAAACTACTTTTGTTCTATAGGAAAGAAAAAAGCTAGACAAGGAATCAGCTTCCGAGCAGCAGGCTGAGACTGTTCCTGGTCTGCATAGCTGTGTCAGAGTGACAGCTGGTGATGTCCTGGACACTAGTCTCCCATCCCTGGTGGGGCCTGGTGAGACAGATTGCTTCCTGGAGGCCACGCTGCAGGGAGACCCATCTTTGGCAGAATAGGGCATTAGGCCACATTGGGCTGAATCTCAGGGGAGCAAATCCAAAGAAACTGATACAGACGGTTCCACCAAGGCATAGGTGCTCTCTTTATACTGTCTGCCAGCAAACATCCCTTCTCGCTAAAGCCACCACTGAAGTGTCTCTTAGTCAGTGGTTCTTGGGACAGAAGTTGGTCAAGTTCAGTCAACCAACTCAACTCATGTTTTCGCTCATTCAAATCCTGTATCAACATTCCATTCCCCGTGAGCCTGGGTCATTCCAAGCCCCCAGCAGGCTGGACCATCAACCAACACTTGCTTCACCTGCCTCCTACATTAGACCCTGCCCAGACTGACACCCAGCAAGACCACTCCTCTAGCCTGGAACAGTTACCATCCTCCTCCAAAATGACTGATGAGGAAGCTCTACCTGTGAGGCCCTAGGCATCTGAAGGGCAAACCCACAGGCTTCAAATTCTCCCAGCCTGGTATTTGTGTAACAGGAATGCACTGCTCTGTACAACTCCAGAGGACAAAACTCATGAGTCTGGTAGAGCTCAGCATCCCCATTATAAACACAGAGCAATGGAAATCGACTTGGGTACATTAAATCACTTGCCCAAGGCCACAGAGCTAAGGAATGACAAAGTAGGATGTAAACCCGAGCCTACACAATCCTTGGTTTTGGCACTCATTCTCTGCTCTGTAAAAGCATCAACACCTGGAGCTAGAGGGGGCTCCAGAAGCCATTAAGTCTATCTGCCCACCCAAACAGTCTTCTGAAACCCAGAGTCCTCTATAGAAGACAAGCTTACCCCCATCACAAGATGCACACTGCCAGTCTTGGGAAGTATCCATAATTAGAAATGTCTGTCACTTTGGATCCCCAATTTACCTCCCTCTAAACTTCATTTATTAGTCATACTCGACCCTCTGGGGAAGCTCCAAAGAAGTCTGTCTACACCTTCTAATAACTTTGAGAGTTAGAAAATGTATACAGAAGAGCACAGTGTACCTGGACAGAAAAGTGGGAATCCTGCCTTCCTTCCTGCTAGCAACAGGGTGGTGGGCAGGTTACATTACCTGTGTAAGGCTCAGTCTCCTCCTCTGTGAAATGGGCATACCCTGGTGTGCACTCCAGGAGGATTAGATGTCACACCACAGGTAATGAGCTCAGCAGTGCTGCAGAAAGAAAGTGTTCAGGCCGGGCGCGGTGGCTCACACTTGTAATCCCAGCACTTTGGGAGGCCGAGGCGGGCGGATCACGAGGTCAGGAGATCGAGACCACGGTGAAACCCCGTCTCTACTAAAAAATACAAAAAATTAGCTGGGCGTGGTGGCGGGCGCCTGTAGTCCCAGCTACCCGGAGAGGCTGAGGCAGGAGAATGGCGTGAACCCGGGAGGCGGAGCTTGCAGTGAGCCGAGGTTGCGCCACTGCACTCCAGCCTGGGCGACAGCGAGACTCCGTCTCAAAAAAAAGAAAGTGTTCAACAAGCAGTAGCTCTCGTCAGTGTTTTACAAAAGCACAGCCAGGTACTCAGGGAGATAAGGAGCTTGCTCAAGGACGCAGCTGGCGGACGTGATGAGAAATCAGCCCTTCCACCATCTGCACTCTGCCGAATTCCTGCTAAGTGACCATTCCACAGCCCAGCCTGAGAACTCAATCAGTACCATAGTTGGTAACTTAGCTAACACCAATTACTATACTAAAAATGTGTGCAACTTTACCTAATGGAATCCATAAGCCCAAATACATAGATCCATATTATAGAACATGTAAGTGTTCTATAAATATTTAATTTATAAAATACACAATATAAATGTTGTGTGCGTAACACATATAAACACACAATTCTAAGTACATACACATGCATACACACATACACATCTTCAAGGTGCCAGGAATCCTAAGGTTTTTGTCTTAGTGACAGCATATGGAACTGGTGGTTGGAACTGGGCTCCTGTCTTCACTCTACCATTAACAATGTGATCTTAGGCAACCACATAGTCATTTGCTCAATCTCTGAGTCACAGTTTCTTCACCTCTAAAATACAAAGGTTGGGCTGGTGAGACCTCCCAGGTCTCTTGTAGGTCTAAAACCCTGGAACTCTAAGTCAATCTGGATTTGAGCTTAGGCCTCCTCAGTCCTAGATACAGCTTCAGTTTCTAAAGCATCGAGTCACAGCAGACAACCGCTGAACCCAGTCAACTCTCTTGCCGAAGGCCCCATGGCCACCAACAGCAGAGCCGCAACTCGGGGCTTCTGAGATCTCCTGGGAACTGGACTTCCAGCTCTGCTGGGCTACCTGCTGGGTAAAGTTAATTAGTAACTGGATGCTCTGGCATTAGAGCAGGGGTTGGTTGTTAACAGACATACACCCTTAAAACAAATTTTGCTTTCTGTCTTATAATCTGAGTGTGGGAAACACCTAAAATATTTGAGTAATCAGTCATCCAGAAAACCTGCCCATCTAAAATAAGACAAAGACAGAAGAAACAAGGACAGGAAGATCTGAGTAGGGGAAAGACAGCCAATCAGATCCTGGTACAAAGGCATGTAGCATATTTTACTCACAGAAGCAGCTTTAAAGTCTTCCTTCAGAAGCTCTTTCTGTTGATTTGTATGAGCGTGGCTAGTTTTTAAAAGTAGCAGAATGTATTTTCCAGAGGTGACCACAACAGTATCTCCCATCCCACATGGTCTTCTAGAATGTGACCGTGCCACTCTGCCACCAAGAGGTGGAGTCTAACTCACCTCCCTTGAATGTGGGCTGGCCTGCAACTTGGTGTAACCAATACAATGCAGCAGAAGTGATGCTGTGTGAACTCTGGAGCTAGATCAGAAAAATCCATGAAGCCTCCACCTGGTTTCAATGGGGTGCTTGCTTCTGCCTGGCTTCCTGGGAAAGTCAGCCACCACGAAGACAGTCCAGCTCCCCTGAGACCACCTTGCCAGAGAGGCCACATGTAGGGCATTGGTTAACAATCCCAGCTATGCCCAGCCTCCCAGGAACCCTGCAAAGGCACCAGCCATGTAAGTGAAGCTATCGTGGATCCTCCAGATGAGTCCATTCACCAGCTGAGCACCACTGTTTGAACTCAATCAGACACATGGAGCAGAAGAATCACCTAGTTGAGCCCTCAAATTCGTAACATACAGAAGCTAGGAGTTATCATAAAATAGTTGTCATTTTTAAGCCACTAAGTTTTGGGATAGTTTTTCATGCGGCAACAGGTGAACAGAATGCTCAATCAAAAGCAGATTCCAGATGGCAAATTGGAAAGAGGGAGAAGGCTGGGAGAAGAAAACACACACTGGAAAAAGTGGCAGCTGATTGCCCAGTAACAGAGGAGACGGAAAACCATTAAGGCAGGTGCAAGAACCAAAGCACACAGCCATTTCGGGATTTTAAGTGCAGACACCAGCAGTCCCTTCCATGTTAATGTGCCCTACTGAGTATATCAGGATGCTAAAGCACAAAATAATTGATGCTCCTAATGATTTCCTTGAATCACAAAGAACAGTTTAAATTTTGTTCAAACCCCTCTTTCTCTAGGATGGGACAGTATATGCAACACAGACTCAATGAAGGTAATATTGCAATTAGCTCCCAATGTGTTTTCCTCCTTGCTATTCTGGATTCTTCTGCCACTACGGCCCCAGGAAAGGGAGAGAGCAAAGGCCTCCTCAGAAGGAGGGAAGGAAGTGGATATGATGCAGGGGAAGTTCCTTCCTGGTAGGAAGTGTCAGTAGAAGAAAAAGACCCTTTGGGCTCCAGGGCAAAAGGAGGGAAGGTACAAGAGGAATCAGGCAGGCAGTCCTGCTTCTTATTCTGGGTTTGAAACCTGAAGGCAAAGGGACAAGAGGTAAAAGAGAGAGGGAGGCTAGACCCAGAGGAATTTTTGCTGTGCTTCCAATTTGCGTCTCTGGAGGAATCCCACCTTGGTGAAGTAAGGGGCAACCTACTCATCTGACAAAGGGCTAATATCCAGAATCTACAATGAACTCAAACAAATTTACAAGAAAAAAACAAACAACCCCATCAAAAAGTGGGCAAAGGATATGAACAGACACTTCTCAAAAGAAGACATTTATGCAGCCAAAAAACACATGAAAAAATGCTCATCATCACTGGCCATCAGAGAAATGCAAATCAAAACCACAATGAGGTACCATCTCATACCAGTTAGAATGGCAATCATTAAAAAGTCAGGAAACAACAGGTGCTGGAGAGGATGTGGAGAAATAGGAACACTTTTACACTGTTGGTGGGACTATAAACTGGTTCAACCATTGTGGAAGCCACTGTGGCGATTCCTCAGGGATCTAGAACTAGAAATACCATTTGACCCAGCAATCCCATTACTGGGTATATACCCAAAGGATTATAAATCATGCTGCTATAAAGACACATGCACACGTATGTTTATTGCGGCACTATTCACAATAGCAAAGAGTTGGAACCAACCCAAATGTCCAAAAACAATAGACTGGATTAAGTAAATGTGGCACCTATACACCATGGAATACTATGCAGCCATAAAAAAATGATGAGTTCATGTCCTTTGTAGGGACATGGATGAAACTGGAAACCATCATTCTCAGCAAACTATCACAAGGACAAAAAACCAAAGACCGCATGTCCTCACTCATAGGTGGGAATTGAACAATGAGAACACATGGACACAGGAAGGGGAACATCACACTCTGGGGCCTGTTGTGGGATGGGGGGAGGGGGGAGGGATAGCATTAGGAGATATACCTAATGCTAAATGACGAGTTAATGGGTGCAGCAAACCAACATGGCACATGGATACATATGTAACAAACCTGCACATTGTGCACATGTACCCTAGAACTTAAAGTATAATGATAATAAAAAAAAGAATC
The DNA here is from genome assembly GCF_006542625.1 of Nomascus leucogenys. NCBI lineage: Eukaryota > Metazoa > Chordata > Mammalia > Primates > Hylobatidae > Nomascus > Nomascus leucogenys. Next base: position 81,858,430 of record NC_044394.1, read on the forward strand.
AAAAAACAAGGAGCACTAAAGAAGAATGGAAAATAATGGTGTAGCTGTTAGGTAAAGGGGTGCTTCACTGATGGGAGAGATTCAGACCTTCCCCTGCAGGAAGAGAATGGAAGGTAAACTGAGATCTGGGCTGAGATGGGGCTGCCACGATAAAAGACAAGATAACCTATAGCCATGGCTTCAGGGTATTCAGTCAGTAAGGAGCAGTGAGGCCAAGTGGGGGAAGACTGCCCCACCTCTTGGTAGACAACCACTTTCCCAAGGCCTTGAGTTCTCCACCCTCTGCTACCTTGGATTTCTGGTGCTCCTCTGAGTTCTTCAGGTGCAGCAACAGGTGCTGTGGCATCTTTTCTGATGGGCTGGTACTCATGCCCTGCTGGTTGCTAAACATTTTGAGTATCACCTGGACAGTCTAAGCCATAGAAGAAAGAAGGTCATGGCCAAGATGCAGAGAACCTGTGGAGCCAGTGAGAGGCACAGCGGGGCGACCTTGGACAGAGCACTGGCTCTGACAACTGAGGCACCAGACCTCGGGTTTTCCCAGTCACAGACGCCAGCAGTAGATTCCACAGGACACCTCATGACCAGGAAGGTCCAGGGACATCTCCACAGAAGCCAGTGCAGACCCCAGGTCAGCACGTGTGGATCAGCTGCCCACCACTCCCTGGGGACACAATGTCCCCCTCTTCTCAGGCTTCTGCCTGGCTAGAAGAAGGTGCCGGTGAGAAACTGGAAGAGTGAACATCTACCCAAAAGAAACAAAATGAATGCAAGAGAGGTAGATTTGAGCCAACTCAGACAGCAATACAGGTAGCAGCAGGCTTAATTCCCCTGCCCTAGTGGGAAAGGGCCTTTAGAGCCAAATGAGATTCTTCCTGGCAAAGCTTTAAAGGTACCTTTTTTGGCATCAATTTGTAGTGAGTATATATATTATAGCAGTATATATTATATATATATGTATATACTGGGTCTGAGTATATAATATATATAATCAGTATATATATATGCACACACATATATATATGTACTCACTACTATATGTATATTTTTTTGGAAATATTTTCTTCCAAAGTTTTTAAGATGTCAAAATAGATGGGATTTTCTTTGTATGCTTTGAAAGATCATCCTTCTACTCTCTGGAAAATGTGCCCACCTTGTCCTCTGAGGGGCACCAGGGGTGGAAACTGTCCCAAGCCCTGTGTCCAGGATGTCCAAGTGACAAGAGGTCAGCCACTCTCCGAAAAAAAAAAAAAAAAGACTGAAAACACCCAGGGATTTTTATCTCTACTGTGTGGGAAAAGCTCTCACCCTCACCACCAGAAAACCTGATCTTCAACTTGAAGATAGCCCAGACTTGCTGGGTTTCCACAGACCAAAAAGCCCCCGCAGGAAACCTTTGGTTTGCCCTGGGGCTGTGGGCAAGTGTTCCATTTGCATTCTTAGCCCCTCTGGCTCCTCTCAGCTGTCAGATGCCTGGACAGCTCGCTCCTTGGTGGTGAGAGCGGCTCCGTGAAGCTTGGTGAGCTGAAATCCTGCGTCCCTCTCTCCCACCCCAACTGGGTAACCCTACATGGTGGGTATACTCATGTTCACCAATATTCACTTCTCTGAACCCTTGAAGTCGGGCAGGGCACGTGACTGCGAAAAACACGTGCCGATTCCAGACCTGTGCATTTCACAGCTGGTGCTCTGCTGCCAGCCTCTCTCCTGCATGGTGCAGGCTGAGCCCTTTTTCATCCATGCTGCCAGCATGGCATAGTCAAGCCATCTGGGCAGCAGGCTGAGGTCCACCTGCATCCATCGATCCACTCACTTGCTCCTGCTATGCCTGCTTCTGCTTCTGATAAATAGGAATAATCTCCACCCTCCAGCACTTGTGTCAAAACAATGGGCGTCCCACGGCTGGTCTCCGTAAATTCTGTTTTGACAATGACCTGGGTCCCTGAGTGGCTCTGATAAGTCATCATAGTCCAATGCAGTTAACCCATGACGACGCTGTAGCATGAGCAAGAAATCGGCTCATGTTGTATGAAGCTACTGAGGTCATTGCCACAGTATACCTTGGAGGGCAGGCACCACAATCAAAGCGAAGGATCAGGACCTTGTATTCATTTTCTATTGCTGTGTAACACACCAGCACAGACTCAGCCACTTAAAAACAACCGCATTGGTTAGCTCACATTGCTGTAGGTGAGATGTCTCTGCTCAGGGTCCCACCAGACTGAAATCAAGGTACCGTTTGGTACCTGGAGCACAGGCTCCTGTTCCGATTTCACAGGGCTATTATGACTGCAGGACTGGGCCCCCAATTTCTCCCTGGATAAGGCCACTCTCGGCTCCTAGATGCCACCATATTTCCTGCCCTCAGGCCCTCTCTACACCAGGGCAGTTTGTTTCTTCAAGGCCAATGGAAAAAAAAACAATATCTGCTGCTGCTTTAAGTCTCTGACCACTTGACTCTGACCTCCTGATCCTCTTTTAAATAGCTCACCTGATTATGTCAGGCCCACTCAGCACATGTGACCTTTTTTATTAACTTCAAGTCAACTGATTGAGAACCTAAATTACTTCCACGGAATTCCTTCACCCTTGCCACATAAAGTAACTTAATCATGGTAGTGATGTTCCATCTATTTACATATCCCTCAAGGAGGAAATTATACAAAGGCATGGATCAGCCGGAGTCATCTTAGAATTCTGCCTACCACAGACATTTAAGAAAACATTTCTGATGAATATTAGCTCTAGAAAATTTAGGATCCATCCAAAACTTTACACTAACTTCTTCCTTGCCCCCAGATAAGAAGACCTCTTCCTAGACTTTCTAAATCCTTTCTACTCAAAGTGTGGTCCATGCACCGGCAGCACGAACACCATTTATGAAAAATTCAGACCAAGAGAATCAGAATCAGCCGCATATTCACAAGACCCTCAGCCGAATAGTCACAAGACCCTCAGGAGAGGTGAAGGCACCATCTCAAAGGCCCTTGTCCTGAGACAGCTCCCCCACAGGCTTGGTCCTGGACACGTCTCCTAAGAAGGAGTTCTGAAAGTGTGATCCCCTGGCACTGGCGTCAGCATCACCTGGACACTTATTAGAAATGCAGATTCTCAGGTCGCCAACCAGGACTTACTGAATCAGACATTCAGCCCTCTGCATTTTCATAAGCCCACCAGTGATTCTGATGCGGGCTCAAGTTTGAGAACCACTGGGCAAAGGCACTGTCATGATTGAGTGTCTCCCCTATGGAAAGCTGTGATGAAAACATGAAAAAGCAACCCGAGCCTGCTCTGCTTCAGTCCTGTTGCTGCTAGAGGCCAACTCTGCTTTCCTGGGGGAGGGGAGGAGGGCTCGGGGTCTGTGGATATTCTGGATCCCTCAGCTCTAATTGTCAAACAGGCTTTGGAGGTTGGGGTGGGAGTGGGGATGTAGAAGGGAACCCCTACTAGCAAGGCCGGGTAGGAGGCTCCCAGGCCAATTGAAGGCCCCTGGAGAGAGGACAGCTGCCCTGAAACATTCAGCTGAGCTTCCTTCTTGCCTTTTAGGGTAACCAAGTACCAAAATACAATCCAAGTGGACAAACTTCTAAATGAGGTTAGAAGAAAGGCGCTCTCCTATGTCTGTGCACGTGGTAATACCAAATGAGCAGGTGGGCAGGAAGCCCACTGGCCTCGGGAAGACAGAGCTGATGAAATGGGCACGGAAAAGGTGAGTGTGCAGGAGGTGGGATGGAGTGCAGAAAGGGGGCCGGCAGCTCCCACTGCAGCCATGCAGCACTGGGAGGCTCCGGGAAGGTCTGGACACTTGGCTGCCTCTGCTCACACAAGAGAGAACTCAGGGCAATGTAGGGTCTTGACCAAGATCTTAGAACAGAGTTGTGGGTGGGGGTAGAGGAGTCCTGAAGGGCTCTAAGAAGAGCAAAGGCCCCCAAAAGGGAATGGGATTAAAAAGAAGGAGCTTCAAACAGCAAGAGCAAACTGTGTGCCAGGATTTAAGAGAGACGGAGAGAGGAACACAGATAGAAAGAAACAGAGACAGAGAGATAGAGAGAAGTAGAGACAGAAAGAGAGAAACAGAGACAGAGAGAGAGAGAGAAACAGACAGACAGAAAGAAACAAAGACAGAGACAGAGAGAGAGATCTGGGGGTCAGGACACCTGAGTCTGTTTCTGTTGGAGCCTCAGGCAACTTTCCTGATTTCTCCAGAACTCAGCTGTCTGATCCGGGCGACCTTTCTCACTCATGACCTTCTTCCCCCGTGTGAGGGTGACCTTAAGGCCTGAGTGCTTGATACTGCTTGGATTCATCGACTGTACTCCTCATCACCCTCGACCTTACTATTTGCAGGTGGAAATGGAGACCCTAAGGAGGTGAGCTGTCATGCGGTTCGTCCCAGGCAAGATGGACTCTGAACCCAGGCGGGTTCGCCTCTGGGGACACACCTCAGCCCTAACTCTACTACCTCTCCCAGAAAACCACCCGAGAGCCAGGCATTAGAGAATCCACAGTGACTTTAGAATATCAAGCTTTTCACATCAGAAAATCTCATGAGGCTTCTAAGGAAGAAAGCCCTCCATCAGTGCACATCCCACGTGCAGCCTCATGCGGTAGAAATGGGTCTCAGTGGTCCGCTATCTTGTGTTGGATTCCACTGCGATTTTACTTGTGGCCTAGAATCATGGAAGGTCCTTAGAAACCCCCTGATCCAGCCCCTTTTTTGACAGATAGAAAAACTGAGGCCCAGAAAGGTCAAGTAATGCTTCCAGCCACCTTCACACAGGTGAAGAAGGTCATGGGGAAGGAAGGTCACCCGGATCAGGTTCCTGAGGTCCGGAGAAATCCGGAGAGTCGCTTGAGCCTCCACCAGAAATGGACACAGGTGTCCCAACTCCCAGATTTCTCTCTGTCTCTGTCTGTTTGTCTGTCTCTGTCTCTCTCTCTGTCTCTGTGTTTCTCTCTGTCTTTCTTTCTCTGTCTCTATGTCTCTCCCTCTGTCTCAGTCTCTGTCTCTGTCTGCCTTTCTCTGTCTCTCCCCATCTCTGTCTCTCTGCCTCTGTCTCTCTGCCTCTCTCTGTCTCCCTCTGTATCTGTCTGTCTCTCTGTCTCTGTCTCTCTGCCTCTGTCTCTCTGCCTCTCTCTGTCTCCCTCTGTATCTGTCTGTCTCTCTGCCTCTCTGTCTCTCTCCACCTCTGTCTCTCTCCACCTCTGTCTCTCTGCCTCTCTGTCTCTCTGTCTCTGTCTCTCTCTGTCTCTGTCTCTCTCTGTCTCTGTCTCTCTGCCTCCCTCTGTCTCTGCCTCTGTCTGTCTCTGTCTCTCTGCCTCTGTCTGTCTCTCTCTGTCTCTCCGCCTCTCTCTGTCTCTATTTCTCTGCCTCTCTCTGTCTCTCTGCCTGTCTCTCCGTCTCTCACTGTCTCTTCTCTCTGCCTCTCTCTCTGCCTCTCTCTGCCTCTCTCTCTGCCTCTCTCTGCCTTTCCCTCTCTCTGCCCCTCTCTCGCTCTCTCTCTCTCTCTCTCCAAAGCCTCTTACCTGCAGCTCTGCATTCTCTCACCTTGTTGCTGCTCACCTGGGGAAGGCTGCCAGGCCAGACTTTCACCTCCAGTGGGAGCTCAGCAGTCAAGCAGGGATTTATACCCTCCTGGGAGCTGGGATTTCCTAACCGGGTGGTGTCACCCGCTCACACTGGGTGGCAGCGGACACACCTTTTCCTCCTCACAGGGAGCACCCCCAGGCTGCAGTGCTGGGTCTGAGTACATGATCACCCAGATGGGGAAGTGACCAAGGAAACTCCGCATAAGTTTCCCTATTTTTCTGTGACTCGCTAAAAATTACGTACTTCCAGCCGAGAGTTGGTTTTAAAGTGATGGGCGTTTTGCCCAACTGTGGCCCCATTAAACAGAAAAAGACGCTTTTGATCTTTAGCCAGTGGAAGAGTTGGTTTTCCATCCAAGGAACCCTTTTAGGATCTAAGAAAGGTTAAGTTTTTGTTTTGTTTTGTTTTCAGAGTCTTGTATGATTTTTAACTGTTAAGTGAAGGAGGGGGTTGGTTATCTAATTCCTTATTCTAGATTGTGGAGTTTGCAGAACTGAATAGTTTGCCTTCTGAAAGTGGGAATCCAGCATCAAGTCATGTCTGTACAAAACCAATGTCTCCTAAACCCCCTAACCAGCCCAAAGGTGTCATTGGTTGCTCCTCTCTCCCATGCAAGTCGCCACCGTGGAGTCAGAGAGGACAAAGCCGAGGCAGGGTGCACCTGGTTTGCTCAGAGCCAGCAGATCTGAGCAAGCCTCACAGGGAACAGAACCAATTTTGGTCCTGCCTCGCACACTCTCCACCCACAGACTCCCATCCACACTGGCTGCCCTGATGGGACTTCGGAGAACTCATGGTCCTGGGACTTCCTTGATATGAACAGGAGACCAGATGGGAGCGTAAAACCTTGGCCACAGCCTCCCTGGAAAGTCACACTCCAGGGCTGGAACCCTCCATCGTCCCCCGCGACCTCTCGCCTATGTGCTCACCCGTGTTGCATTGTTCAGGAAGAAGTGTAATTTGGAATCCCTCTGTTGGTGGTTGGAAAGGAAGAATGCTTTTCAAAATGTACTTTAAAACCCATGGCATTAACCTTCATAACACTGTCTGCCTGGTTTATGCAGATCTTCATTTTCTTACAAGTAAAGAGGCAGGTATAGAAACTCCTTTAGAGAAATCTTAGGGAATTCATACCCAGAACAAATGGCTAAGTCAGAAGGGCCCATGGGCCCTAGTTTTATCCTTTTGCTAACAAAGGATGGTAACTCTCAAAAGTCAAATCTCAACTGGTTAAATAAAATCTTGGAAAAATACAATGTTAGAGCTAGGTAGAAACTTAGAGATGGTCAAATCTGTCTTCCAGTTTAAAAAGAAGAGAAAACTGGAGTCCAGACATTTGAGGATGGGGAGCAAGGCAAGTAAGCTGTATTGATTTAATGGTGTGTATAGCTTCACAATGGCTGGATTCTTATGGAAACTGTATGGAAACTGTGAATGCCCCAAAGTGGAGTTTGTTAAGCAAATAAGTGTTACATTATATCATGTTTATTCTTTTTAAGGACCATTAGAAGGTGAAATATTTGGGTTTTTTTCCATTATTTTGATGTGGTAAGATTGAAGAATAAAGCATAAATTTTGAATCAAGCCTAGTAAGTTTCAAGGGTGGGAATTCATCCCAGTAGGAAAATCTCACCAAATACCATCATCATCCCAGGATACAGAACACGCCAATAATTGAGCCCCTGTCTCCATCCTCGCTCTGTGCTCAACTAAACACACATCACTCCCAGCTGACCTGCCTCAATTAGGATTCAGTTCATTAAATAACACAGGAAGCCCACAGCTTAATTCAGCCAAAGAGAGGAAGCAAAACCATGCCATCTGCTCTCGGCCATGCTGGAGTTAACTGCTGATCTTGTGATCTATAAGGAGGAATTTACATAACCTCACTTCTTTCTATGGGAAAACTTGATCACAGAGTCACAAGAATTGCTTAAATAGTCTTTTCAAGAACTAATGCTCAGACCCAACAGACACCCACGAGTAAGTCCCCAGGCCTGCTGGAGCCTCATGGAGCCATGGCTACTTTACCCCTCAGCCCCGCTTCGTGGCCTACGCTGCGCTGTGTCCACCACCAATAGCACATTTGAATGGCTCGATTTCTCCACCAACTGATAGGAAACCCACAAAGCACAGAATGTTCTGTAGCATCGTGAAATCCTGTGAGGTTTGAGGTGAAAGTCACCCAGGATGTTTATTGCAAAGATTGAAGCAATGATTCCTCATTTTTTAGACCCAGGAGGCCTTTCCAAAGTCTGGTCTGGTTCAGAGATTAGCAGAATCCTCTGAAAACCCTTGTGGCAAGGTTCCAACCCCTCTCTTTTCCTTGTAATGTACAAGCCACTGGGTGGGGAAGGTGAGAAGGGAGAGAGAGGCTACGTCATGTATTACGACAGAAAATATGTGTCCCCAGTTTTTATAGGACACCCTCAATTCCAAATACTCTGTCATATTATCCCCATAAACTCACTCATTGTCAGATCAGAGAGCCTTAATTTGGATTCAAGAAAATATGGTCATCAAAACCATAGGATAAATTTAGCGATCAGAACCCATAAAATTAAAAATTCTGGCCAGGCACGGTCCTAGCACTTCGGGAGGCTGAGACAGGAAGATTGGCCATGAGTTCCAGACTAGCCTGAGCAACAAAGCCAAATCCCCGTCTCTACAAAAAAAAAAAATTTTTTTAATTAGCCGGGTGTGGTGGGGCATGCCTGTAGTCCCAGCTAGTTGGAAAGCTGAGGCAGGAAAATGGCTTGAGCCCAGGAGTTTGAGGCTGCAGTGAGCTATGATTGCACCACTGCATTTCAGCCTGGATGACAGAGCAAGACCCTGGCTCAAAAAAAAAAAAACTAAAGGCTGTCCTGGTCAACTGGACAATAACAGGAAAAAAAAAACTCTGTGTCTTAATCCCTTTTCCCATGTAAGGTAACATGTTGTTCACGGCTTCCAGGGATTCGAATGTGGACATCTAATGAATGGCTCCACTATTCAGCTCACCACAAGCTCAAAGATTCTTTCCAGTCCTCGCAGTTTGTGCTTTACAATCCTAAACAGAAGCATTAAAAAAAAAAAAAAAAGACTGCATAATTTTTGGAACACTTCAATTCCATTCGTACCTAAGGCTAAGATTGTCTAGAAAGCATAGACAAAGTATGCACAGAGATTTAGAGATCTACAGGAGAGATTTTATTTTGTTGTTCATTTCAGAGAAAATCCAATCATCATTGCTGGAGTGCTTTTTGGTTCCAGGATTTCCTTCTGCTTCTTTCTCCCACCTTGAGTTTCCATGAGAGACACTGGGAAAGGTGAGAATTCCAGAACACCACCCATAACACAAACAGCCCCTGCCCACTTTCCCTCCAACCCCCCTCCCACGAGACCCAGAGCATGCATGAGAGGGCAGCTGGAACCTGGCCCCATCCAGAGCCTGCTCTCCCCCCACAGACACCCAGGCCCCATGCAGTCAATACCTGGCCCCGAGCATTCCTTCCCTCCTGCTCTTCCATCCACACAACCAAGCCCTCTCCCTGCTGGTGGCTCAGGAGGCTCAGGCAGGCCCCTCCTGCTCTGACCCGAGGAGCACTGTCTCCCTTGCATGAGATGGAAGCCCCTGCTCCCTGGCCTTGCCCTTCTGCCCCGTGGGCCCAGGAAGTTTATTGCAAGGACTGAAGCAATGATTCTTCATTGTTTAGACCCTAGAGACCTAAAACCTGTCTCTCTCTGTCTGAGAGAGAAACCCTGGAAGTCGGCCTCACAGGGTATGGATGAGCCGCTCACTGAGGTGGACCTACACTCTCTGCTCTGGGGGAGAAATGAAAAAACTTCCTGTTCCTCATGATGGAAATGATTTTCATTCTGCATCAGAGAGCAGTGCAATGCTTATTCGTCCAGCTATTATTTGCACTGCTGAGAACCAGCTCAAGTGTCCCCACACCAAGAATAGACAGATTGGCTTTTCTTGCCAGTAGTCCCAGTTGCTTTCTGATCTGGTCCAAACTGAGAGAGAAGACCCCAAATCACGGTGCTCTCACAGACACAATCAAGTCAGCCTTTGTTATGCACCTGGGGGCTGAAAGAGGCTGCCGTCCACCACAGCTGATGCTATGCTTCCACCTCTGCATGTCACAGGCAGCTGCAATCTGAAGCCCTGGGAGCTGCAACTGCCATGGAGCCTGCGGTCTACAGGACTCATCGCTGAGATCTGAAGGTCGATTCAGTCCCACCAGGCTCAGCAGGAAGAGATGGCGAGCAGACTCTCAGACAACAGCTATTGGATCCCAGCCAATGCCAAACACCTGAACCAACCCTCAGCTACCCACCTTGCAGCAAACACCCCAGCCCATCCTCCACATCACCCTTCCCTCATCTCACTTACCCCAACCCACCAGCCCCACCAGCTATTCTAACCAATAACCCACTGGATCTTCTCAGCTACTGTTAGATGTAAAAATTTCAAATAGCTGATTAATTGAATTGACTTTAGACTCATAATGAAGGTGGTAAAAAAGCAAAAAACAAAAAAAAAGTGAGGTCTCTTCCTTAGGACTCCCGGCTGTGTGTAGGTACACGTGTGTGTTTAGGGGTGTGTGTGTGTTAATGAGTTGCTATCCTTCATTCTGGCTCCCCAGGAGCCACACCCAGGCTCCCACAACGACTGCCTAAGCAATAATGACTGCTTCTGGCTAGCACCTGGCAGGGTCTCCAGCAGGTAAGAAGACAGACCCCAACCACTGCCATTTTGAAGTTCTAAGTATGTTAAACATTAAAAACCTATGCCAAAATAGAACAACAGGCACTAGACTTTATTCTAAAAGTTTGCATTTAGAAAATAAATGCTTTAGAATCAAACAAATCTCATATGCACAACTCACTTGGAGATAAAACCTCAGCGTCACCATCCACACACAGCTTTTGTAACTGTCACAGAAATGGTTTTTCTGGCCACCCTCACTCACACTGCACAACCCTCAACCACCCACCCTATTTTTTTTTTTTAATTTTTATTTTTTAGAGACAGAGTCTCCCTCTGTCACCCAGCTGGAATGCAGTGTGGCTCAATCGTAGTTCACTGTAACCTTGAACTTCTGGACTCAAGCCATCCTCCCACCTCAGCCTATGGAGTAGTTAAGAATACAGGCATGCACCACAAGACCCAGCTAATTTTTTTAATTATTTATAGAAATGGGGTCTTGCTGTGTTACCCAGGCTGGCCTCCAACTCCTGGGCTCAAGTGATTCCCCCTACCTCAGCCTCCCAAAGTGTTGCGATTACAGGCATTAGCCACCATTCCCGGCAACCCGCTCTATTATATCCCTAGCTTCCATACTATCTTCCAGCTTCCAGGCAACTGTTTCATTGAATCTTGAGACCTGCTCTGCTTTCTAATAGTCTCTCCGTAACATAGGACATCTTGCTAGGCTCAGCTGACATCTGTGCCCCACACTTCTGAAAAGCAGTGATGGTGCTTGAATTGGCCTGCAGGGTCCAAGGGTACCCATTGCCTTCTCAGTGTGTATTGTGTTACAGAAAATAACAGCCTTGCACAAATCCCACCTGCATGTCCTCCTGTGCTAGCCTGGCTGTCAGGCACGCAAACTCCACGCAGAACCTGACTTTGATTTGTCGTCTTCAAAACACTCCTCTCCCCCAGGGCAGGCAATCAGGTCAGGCTTTGGCAGCAGGGATGATGGCCTTGGCTGAAGTCAACCATGAAGGAGAATCCATGCTCCTCTGCATCCTTTCACGGGCTGGCATGCAAGCTTTCATCGGAAAAATGACATTCCGTGTGGTCACTGCGTTATCCCACTTTATCCAGCACTGCCAAAGAAATTGCATTTGCCAACCGCCCTAGGCCATGGAGGCACACTGCTACAGCCAGCCTTGGTCCCCAGATCCTAATGGAGGGACACCCAGAGAGGAGGAGGAAGGTGGGGAGACCCCTCACCTGACATGGGAGGGGCTGGCTGAGCTTAGAGACAAGGAGCAGTTACACACCAATGCATATTTGCAGAGAGACTTTCAATGGATCTGAAGGGAACACCATTTCAATCTCCACCCAGCTCAGAGCCAACAATTTCCCATTTCTTTGTAAAACTACCCTGTGTTAATGCAGTCTTTTACTTTGTGTATTCTGGTGCTTTGATATTCGGTGCCTTGATGATCCTAGAAGGACTGCCACACCCAGGCCTAGCCCATTCCTTGAGATGGTAACCAACTGGCCCACAAGCATGCTTCCCAAACCAACCAGCCCTGAGCCCACCCACCACCCCGACCACTCCGAGTATCAGGCTCTCACCTTCTGGGGCTCTGTCTATCTACCCTAATCACCCAGGGCCAGGTACCAGATAACTGGAGCCCACTGAAGACATTCACATGAACCAGTCCTAAGCCTGCTTCCTCCACCACACCTGTGCCTTCCAGCAGAAACACCATAAAGGCAGCTTCCCTCCATCTGCCTTCTGGCTGCCCCTCCTGGCACACCCCTTCCACCTGGGAACTGTATGACAATCTTTTCAATGGCAGGCACCCCTGACCTGCTAGTCTTGCCACACCTAAATCATAATGATACCTGTGTTACAGTCACCCTTCCCTGACTCAGGGGAATGTTTGCGCCCCGGGGGCTGACCCCTGAGATAGGCTTATCATATCCGTTTTTGATTTTTTTTTTTTTTTAAGAATTTGGAATTTGGTCCCAGAAGGAGACCAGTTGGCCTCTGTGAGGACCTACATATCTAAGGTGCAAAGTCAAGTGCTGAGGGGTCACCTTGTCCCACCTGGTACCCAGAGGGGCCAAAAGGGTCACAGTTCAGAGAGAAAAGAGTGAGGGAGATGTGCAGAGAGAAGCAGGAGTGAGCTTGGCACCGGCCCATGGCTGCTCCACTCTGCTCTAGGGCCTCCCCGGATGGCGGCATTCCTAGCCCTGGGCCCCCATCTCTTGAGACCACATCTGGTCACTTCCAGGGCCACTTCTCAGCTCCAGGAGCCTCTGGTGTCCGCTTCTGTGCTTTCAGTTTGCCATTTGGGTGGTCCATCTGCCTGTCAAGTAGACCCCCTCGTGAAGCATTCCAGTCTCCTTTGGGCTGAGGAAAGTAACTTAAAAAATTTTTTTCTGCACCCTGCCAGGGATAGCCCAGACCTCAGCAAAGGGCAGGGCAGCATAGGGAGAAAAGCAAGTGCCCCAGGTTGAGAAAAGAATGGCAGAGACAGGAAGCAGCAAACGCCCTGGGTCAGGGAGTGAAGGACCACCTGATCAAGCTCCTGTGGCAGCGGTTCTCATAGCACTGCCCAGACCCCAGCAGCAGCACATCCTGGGCCCCACCCCAGGCTACTGGATCAGAGGTTAGAGATGGGACCCAGCAACCTGCAGTGAACAAGACCCCCAGACGATTCTGATGTGGCCAGAAGTGTGGGAAGTGCTACTCAAATGGTTCTAAACTCTGGCTGTACAAGAGGATGACCCCAGGAAGCCTGCATCCCACCTTCACACCAGAAAAGGCCAGGCCAGTCAGTACTTTTTAAGCTCCTAGGTGATTCTAATGTACTGCCTGCCAGCTTAGAGGGCTGTACCACCTACATTCTCCATTGCTATGTCTTTGGCTCCTGCAGAGAGAAAAAGCAAGTAAGTGAGAACCTTTCAAGGTAGACTCACAGAGGACAGTTAATAAAGACAGAGGTGTAGCAAAGGCTGCTGAGCTAGGTGAGAAGGGGCCTTACAGGACAGTGGTGCTTCCAGCGTTTGATCCTCAGTGTCTAATCAGGGCAACCAGGGGTCTCAGACTCTAGTTCACACTCACCAAGCTCACAAAAGACCGAGCTCTGCACCAGCATCTTCGCCCATTCTTTCATTCATCCATTTATTCATTCATTTTGCTAATATGCTTTCAAGCACCTGCTCCAAGCCCAGCATTGTTCTAGGCTCTAAGGATTTCCATGCCAGTGGAGGAAAGTGGCAATAATAAAAACGTAAACAAATAAATGGCTTCATTATAACCAAAAAGATGCATTGTAAGCAATACCCAGGCAGGTCCTCTGCACTGGACAGTTCCCTCCACAAGGTAGAGCCATTCCAATGTCATTTCTTGCTGGATTCAGTCTGGGTGATTGGCATTATCTATTGTCACTCATTCTGCAGCATCGCCCATGGGTTTGTAAGCCTTGAGCTGAGCACACTCAGGTGGTACAAATAGGGGCACCAATAATATTTTGGAAATAGAACAGGATGAAATTTATTCTGATTCCATCTATATGAAAAAGGGTTGCTAAGTACAAAAACACAAAATTATAGACATTACAATCACATACTTAAGAAAATCAATCATGTACCATAAAGTGATGATGCACTGATAACAGATCATACTTATTTGTTTCAGGCGTCTCTATTCAGAACACTGTTAGCCTGAATCCATTTCCAGAATGCACTTGATAGACTTCCAGCTGCTTTTTAAATAGATACATTCCGTGCTCATTCAAGCCGATCTGCTTCTCAAAGCAGTGAATGAAAATCAAATAAGGCAGCGTGTGAGTCAGCACAAGCTGCATCTAACAAAGTACCTCAGGGCAGGATGGCTTAGAAACAACAGGAATCTGGAATTTATTTCTGACAGTTCTGGGGGCTGGAAGTCGAGATCAGGTGCCAGCGTGGGGTTCTGGGGGGGCACCCTCTTCCTGGTCACTAATGACCATCTTCTCCCTGTGTCCTCACTGGATGAAAAGGTGAGGGAGCTCTCTGGGGTCTCTTTTATAAGTTCACTTATCCCATTCATGAAGGCCTCACCCTCGTGACCTAATTACCTCCCAAAGACTCCACCTTCTAGTAGAAGAACCTTGGAGGTGAGGATTTCAACAAATGAATTTTGACTCTTGGGGGAAACCGACATTCAGTTCACAGCAGGCAGTAAATAGTGTCTTACCTGAATCATGGGTTCATGCCTTGCCTTCCAGCCACTGAATGAGGAAGAGCAAGTCCCTCCCCTGAGGTTCCAAGGACACAGCCCCAACACCACCCCATCAAAGCCCTCAGGAGGGGGAATGAATGGCCAACCATCCTGACCACGCTCCAACAACTAAAGTCACCAGGAAGACAATGTTCAGCTCACTCCTGGGCCTGGTCTCAGAGAAGTCAGCCCCAGGAAGGGGTGGCAAAGAATTTCACCCCCCAGACCTGGCTGGGGACTGGGCAGGAAGCCACCAGGCTCTCCAGGATTCTGTGGGCCTAGCCGTTAATTCTCAGGGGGATCTTAGAGCCCCATGAGCTTCCCTGCCCCGTGCTCTGGCTGCTCTGGCCCTTAAGGCAGAAGAAGCCCGCCAGGCCCACCCTCACCGGCCCAGGGGAGTTGTCCAAGATTTTTGGCTGTCTTGGGCCAAGTACTGCTGCAACTAAGCATAATATTAGCTGGGGCTTGGGAGTGTCTGGTTAGACGGTCATGTTTCATTCCTGTGCTTGCAAATCCACAGGCCCACAGATCATCTGCATAGCAAGAGCCTCCCGGCCACTCCAGTGCACCATCTGCATTTATAGATGAGGAAGCCAGTGGTGGGGCTTCATCCGTGTTAAATATTGAGGGCTGAATATGTATTTGAACTTCAATGGCAAATCTTTGACAAAACAGATGGAAAAATCGTTTTCCAGCACAGGGTTCCTGCCTTCTGGCTGCACCTGGTGTCCCCCAGCTGCACAGGGCCAGGTCATGCTGTGCGATGCTGGTCTCAGGGGAGGCCTGTCTTGGACCTGTGTCTGGGTCCAGGTTGACTCGGGTTCTCAGTCCAGCTTTGAAACCTTTAGCAAATGCCTTAACGTCTCCAAACCTGCATTTCTGCTACTGTGATAAGAGGGCTGTGTGAGCAGCAGCGCCCATGCACACAGCATTGACGGAGTGCCTGACTCTGTCCCAAACACTTTACTCACATATCGGCTGATTGAATCATCCCAGCAACCCAAAGAGGCAAGTGTTATGGTGTATTAACAGTCCTACTTCACAGGTAAAGAGACTGAGGTATTCAGACATTAAATAACTGCTCAAAGGTGACACCATGTTATGACGGGTTGAATTTTGTCCCTTCAAAACAGACACGCTGGAGTCCTAACCCCCAGTATCTCAGAATGTGACCTTAGTTGGAGATAGGGTCCCTATAGGGATAATCAAGTCAAAATAAAGTTATTAGCCTAGACCCTAATCCAACATGACTGGTGTCCTTATAAAAAGGAAAAATGGGGGCACAGAGGCAGACATGCAGGGAGGGACGATGATGCGAAGACACACAGGGAGGAGATGGCTACATGCCTGGAGCGATGTGGCGTCCACAAGCCAGGGGACGCCAGGGATTGCCAGCAGCAGCAGAAACTATGAAGAGATAATGAAGGATCCCCTCCTAGAGCTGTCAGAGAGAGCCTGGCCCTGCCAACACCTTGATGTCAGACTTATAGGCTCAAAAACTATGAGACAAGACATTTTTGTGGTTCTAAACCACCGACTTGGTGGTACTTTGTCATGACGACCCTAGAAAACCAATACACACAAGCAGCTCGTGTTGGAGCCCAGGCTCCCTGTGCAGGGTAGCTGTGAGGAGGGGCTACTGGCACAGCACACATGTTCCCATGTGATGGGAGCAATGGCAGTGGTGATGGCAATGAACTAAGAACCCTACAGAGATGGAATAGGCACCATCCCCATTCTTGGAAGATTAAAATAGACCAAAAAAGATGGCAAACATCTCTAACCAGACTGAAACATCCCCTAACTCCCCAGCAAGTAGGAACAGGACACTTCAGGCAAGAATGTCATGTACCCTGGAGAGAGGGGATGGCTTTGTTTATCACTTTCTTTTTACAGTCAATATTTCACTCTGAGGGGTTGAGCCTGTTCCCTTCCATCAAGTGAATGATTTTGGTTGCTCCTGCCAAGAGGAATGAGGCCAGAGCCAAATGCCTCCCAGGTGAGGCAGGTGAGAGGCCTCTTGCAAACAGGCCCCTCCCCGAGCCTGGTCAGCACAGAGTCGACACAGGGGCCCAGATCCACCCCATCTTGAGGTGCTGGGTGCTGAATGAAAGTGCAGACCATCACCTGCTTCAGGAGTAGAGTGCATTGTTGATCTACACCCTAGAAATAGGGGCCCCAGTGAGCAAGAGTGGGAACAAACTGCACGAAGTGGTATCGGTCACTAATTCAGTCCAGCTTAAAAACCATTTCTTAGTTCTTTGTTCCGTCTTTGTTCACGGATTTCAAGTACGACGTGAATACGACTGTACTGGTTGGTCGCTGGGCATGGGCTTCACCTCTCTGCGCCTCAGTTTTCTCCTCTGTACAAGGGAGACAGGAATACTATCTATCTAGGATTGTTTTAGGATTAAAGCAGCATTTAGTAAAGGCTGGGCACAGGGGAAGGCACTCATTAAGTGTCAGCAACTGTGACAAAACCAACATGTGGACTGATGAGTGCGCTAGACAGGAAGACACGGTCTGAAGCATAATGACTCGAGGTACCGAGAAAGACTTAATATAAGGTGGATTCCACCTGGAGACAGTAAGGACCGGCCCTGCTCCCAGTCTTGGCTGCACAGCTATTGGCTCCCACCCATGTGCACAGCCCCACCCAAGGTGCTGGTCCCAGCCTATTTTGGTCAGAAGGAATTTAGGAAGCCCCAGGCAACTGGCTCAGGGTCTCGTCAGCCTCGCCAGGCCGTGCTGACCTTGCTCCTGCCAAGCCCCACTCCCCAGTCAGGCTGAGACCTGCAGGGGCTGCCTTCCTGGCTCTGCATAGACATCCAGGGCCAGGCACCCAGGGGAGGCAAGTCAGAGGCCAGGAAACTGGTCCTGGTGCCTAGGAGGTAGAGACATCCATGGAGTCGCTGTGAGGGGCTGAGGGAGGTGGCAGTGGGCAGGTGGGAGCAGGAGGGATGTGGCAGTCGGCGAAGTGGGCTCCATCCTCCCTTCCAGAGACATCCCTGGGTGCCTGTTCTTGTGGGGCTGGTGCCTGGCCTGGCCATAGAGGACAGACCCCTAAGGAAGCAGACAGACCCCGCAGACCCCGGTTCTGATGACTGAGCTCTTGATGTCTTCTTCATGATCGGCTCCCCTTGCACTCCAGTTCCCATGAAAGGAGAGATAGGGGGCTGATGTTTATGAAGCTCGCTCTATGCTCCAAGCACTGGACCTGCATCATCCCATTTAATGCCCCAGCCCTCCATGCAGTGAGCAATATTAGCTCATTTACCAAGGTGACAAGGAAACCGGCAGTCAGAAAGGCTAAGTCATGCAGCCGGTAAAAGACAGAGCCAGGAGTCTGACCCAGGAGCTCCTGGGTCAGACTCCCTGAGGGGGCAGACTCCCTGCTGCCCACAGCTGGCCAAGCCTCTGCCTCCCGACCTTCTTCAGGACCTCCTCCAGTAGCTGGAGGGCTGTGGGCTCATCTCTAAGTGACACCTTTTCCCCAGCTCGGCCAGTTCTGTGTTCCTCGGGGCCCTGGTTCTTGCAAGGGTGAATTTTGGGAACTGGTTGCTCAGGCTGGGCAGATGGAGCAGAGAACTCTTAAGTGACGGGCTCCCGAGAATCTGTGGGCTGCAGGTGGTGGCTGGGCAACAGGGTTGTCAACGCAGGGCTGTAGACTCTAGCCCACACCAGCGAGACCAAGTCTCTGCTCTATACGAGGTCAGGAATTCAAAACAGCCCCTTTTGAGTTGACAGCACTTCTCATCTTCCCAGTGAAGCTCTTGGCCACAGGAGCTTCCCTGAATGAGCCCAGTGACTCACCGGGCAGTGTGAGCAGCGTCACACCAGAACTTGTCCAGTCCAGTAGGGAGAGGGGTCTTTGGTGGTCGTCTTCTTAGTCAAAGTCAGGGCATCGCTCTTGTGGCTACAAGACCCTGGGCTGTCACTGTCCACCATCTGGCCTGTCCACTGACCACAGGCCAGACCTTCAGTCCAAGCCCTCATCCTGCACATGCCCAACCCGCTTCGCTCCAGCTGCCAGCCCCCACGCAGGCTGGTCCCACTGTCTCCCTCTCTCAGGAGGGCCCCTTCCTCTTCAGATGACGCCCCATCCAGGTTAACCCCTCAGGGGGCCTGCACTCCCAAACCAAGCCACCTGGAAATATTGTCCTTGAAATGCAAATGCTATTGGCCTTGGAGCAAGGAAGCCAGGACTTGAACCCAAAGGCCTGCTGTCCTCCTCTTCAGAGGGAAAGGGGACATTCTTGTGTTTATTCTTTCAGGATCTTCCTAGTGCCCTGAGAATCAGATGGAAAGTGGTATCTCAACAGATTTTCCTGCAGAAAACAGTTGGCCTGGCATGGAGACTTTAGCTCCAAGCCCAGGGCCTCCAGGGGAGGCAGCCAACAGGGTGGAGATGCTGGGCCTGCACAGCCCCGCCATAGCCAGTGCCCACAGCGGGAAGAGGGGAGGCAGTGCAACTGGACAGGAGTCTAAATCCTCACCTTCCAGAAGGGAGTTTCTGGAGACCCCTGAATATGGACCTCTCCCCACCGCGCCTTCCTCCAGTGATGGGTGGCAAGCAGTCATCTCGGCCTTAAGGGCAGGTGAGTCAGGACTGGATTTGGTCAGTACTGGGGGTCAAATCCTACCCCAAATCTCCAACCGGGCCTTCTTTGTTCAGAGCTGCCTCCCTCCACTGTTTACATCTGGGCCCTTCCAAGATGTTAAAAGATTGAGGCCCCCCAAAAGTGATGGGGCAGAGCAGATAGCTCTCTGGCCTCCCTGGCGCTCACCCTTGGAAGGACTTTCCCTTCTCTTTCTGCCCCCTTTATGGGCCCTGATCTCCTAGGTGGCAGGAGGGCAGGTCTCAGCTGTCCAATCCCCAGGGGGACCAGGGTTCTTCCTCCAGGGGTTCTTAACCTGGCTGCACCTGCTCATCAACTAGGGAGCGTTTAAGAATCCTGATGTCCAGGCCCCACCATATACATTCTAATTTCAGAGTTCTGAAGTTGGCCTGAGCATCCAGATTTTTTAAATAGATTTAACGGTACAAGTGCAGTTTTGTTACGTGGATACATTGACTAGTGGTGAAGTCTGGGCTTTTAGTGTAGGCATCACCTGAATAGTGTACGTTGTGCCCCTTAAGTAATTTCTCATCCCTCATCCCCCTCCTGCTCTACCACCCTTCCGAGTCTCCACTGTCCATTATTCCTCTCTCTTTATCCATGTGTACACATTATTTAGGTCCCACTTAGAGAACGTGCAGTATTTGACTGCCTGTGTCTGAATTATTTCACTTAAAATAATGGCCTCCAATTCTATCCACGTGGCTGCAAAAGACATGATTTCTTTCTTTCTTAAGACTGAGTAGTATTCCACTGTGTGTGTGTATGTGTGTATGTGTGTGTGGTGTGTATATATATATATATATATATATATGTATATATCTCACATTTTCTTTATCAAATCATCCACCAATGAACACTTAGGTTGAATATTCACTATTGTGAATAGTGCTATGATAAACATGTAAATACCAGTATTTTTTTTTCCATTTTTTGTAGAGACGGGATCTCCCCATGTTGCCCGGGCTGGTCTCTCAGGCGATCCTCCTGCCCTAGCTTCCCAAGTGCTGGAATTATAGGCATGAGCCACTGCACCTGGCCTCTTTTTTATAGAATCATTTCTTTTCTTTTTCTTAGATACCTAGCAGTAGGAGTTCTGAGATGAATAGTAGTTCTATTTTTAGTTCTTTGAGAAATGTATATGCTGTTTTCCATAGAGGGCATACAAATTTACATTCCCACCGACACTGTGTGTGTCCCTTTTCTCTGTACCCTTACCCATATCCGTTGTTTTTTTCACTTTTAATAATAGCCATTCTGGTGTGAGATGGCATCTCATTGTAGTTTTAAGTTGCATTTCTCTAGCGATTAGTGATGTTGAGCGTTTTTTCTTATGCTTGTTGACCATTTGTATGCCTTCTTTTGAAAAACGTCAACCCTCGAGATTTTTAAAAGATGCCCAGGGGAAATTCCAACGCTCAGCTGAGCTGAAAAATAACAATGCTGTGCTCTGAGCAGGACTCAGTTCTGTATTACCAGCTGTGTGTTCTGTCTGTTAATGCAAGATGGCACGAGACAGCCAACTCCCCTCAAGCACAGTTGAAAGAAGGGCTCTTGGGCTTTCTTAAATGTTCCATGACAGCACCAAGAAATTCCCCTCTGCTACAAACTGACCTGATAGAGAACTTTGGCCCTGGAAGAAGACTGAAGATGGTGAGGGCTCCCTACTGCAACTTTGCCACCAGATTGCCATGAAGGCAAACCGAAGACCAGCCTTGACCCCACGTATACACAGACATTTTTACACTAAACCTTTATTACCAAGCAGGGACAAAAAAAAGTTCATACATTCTGTTCTATAGGCTCGAGAAAGTTCCAGTTCTCCATCCTGGTCATTACTGCAACCTCCACCTGACGTGAAATATTCATTTAAGCCGAAAACCAAGCCAGCATTAGAGAACTGGAATCTGCCAGTGACCGTGGCTGGATGCAGAATGAACAGGGCATCATCCCTAAGGAGGGTTCTTGTGTCCTATTTATGCAAGAATAAGAGTGCTTTCTAGAATCTTTTAGCCAACCCACACATCTCAAATACCTTTCATCTCAGCAATGACGGCCAGTTTCTAACTTGAATTATGAACATGAATAGGTCACTGTTTTCACCAATAAAAGGTGACTGACGTTCAGTTGGTCACTGATTGAGATATAGGTAACAGAAGCCTCCTCTGGGATACGTACTGTTTACTGGAAGGCCAGCTGATGCTTTTGGCCTGAGCTGCCTTGACTGAATGCTTGCAGCATGTGGGTGTAGCTGAATCTCAGTACCACGCATGACATCACACACATAGATGCTGACACAATTTAAAAGCCAATTACCTGATGCAGTGAGTAGAGCTCAGCCCTACCCCTGCGATGCCTGCCAAAGATGCCAACCTTCATCTGATCATGAGCAAATGCCAGGTAGAAAGATAGGGACTTGTACAGAATCACCAGCCTGCATTCTTCGAAAGTATCAATATCATGAAATACAAAGAAAAGCTATAACTTATTCCAGATTACAGGAGACTGAAGAGAGACGAGAACCAAACGCCACACATGACCTTAGATTCTCTTTTGCTGTAAAGGGCATTATTGAGACAAATGGGAAAATCTATACAAGGTCCGTGTATTAGATAATAGTATCATGTTCATTACCTGATTTTGATCATCGTACTGTGGTTATATGAAAATTTCTTTTCTTCAGGAAATACACCCTAAAGCAGCGGTCCTCAACCTTTTTGGCACCAGGGGTGGGCTTCGTGGGAGATAATTTTTGCACGGACTGGGGAGGAAGGAATGGTTTCAAGATGAAACTGTTCCACTTCAGATCATCAGGCATTAGTTCGATTCTCATAAAAAGTGTGCAACCCAGATGCCTCGCATGCGCAGTTCACAACAGGGTTCGTGCTCCTCTGAGAATCTAATGCCACTGCTGATCTGACAGGAGGCGGAGCTCAGGAGGGAAGGCTCGTGGGCTGCTCAGCTCCTCCTGTGTGGCCTGGTTCCTAACAGGCCACGAACCTGTACTGGTTCTCGGCCCAGGGGTGGGGACCCCTGCCCTAAAGTATTTAGCAGTAAAGGGGCATGCCTAACCATACCTTTAAATGATTCAGGAAAAAATAATACAAAGACACACCCCTCCCCACACACACACACACACATGCACACGGATATAAGGAGGGCAGAAGGTGAAGGATAAATATTAAAAAATGTAAACATTTGGGGAATCTGGGTGAATGACGTGGAAATTCTGTTTATTATTCTTGCAGCTCTTGTTTAGGTCTAAAATGTTGTCAAACTAATTTTTAAGTTAGAAAAACGTCTGTCACCAGCCTCATGACACGGTCCACACCTGGCTGGTGTTCCCAGGTGCGCTCTCGGGTCTGGTATCCTCGTCCCAGTCCCAGCCCCTTTACACATGTCTGTGGCCATTGAGGACAGCCATGCAGGACTGTTTGCCGGGTTCCAGAACTCCTTGGCCCAGCCCTTGACTGTCAGGCAGCCCTCGCTTTCTGAAACTCCCCAGGAGCCTAAGCAGCAGTCAGGATTCTCCTCCTGTGGGAATTCCTCATCTCTCCCTGCTATCAGAGCCTAGGGAGGAGCCACTGGCTTCAGCCCCAAGCCTTGCTCCCCTGACCCCGCCCGCCTCCCCTGACTCCGGGGAGGAGGGAAATTGAGAGGAGCCCTGAGTCAACGCCGTTGGGACTGGCCTGGCCCACTTTGTTTTCAGTTTCTCCATGAGTCAGATCCATGCTTTTGTGGAAAGAAAATAAAGACCACCCCAATGAGAAAGAGCAAAGGCTATTTGTTCAGAGCTGCTCTAGCTAGGGAATCGGCCAACATCTCTCGCATTTTAGCAGAGACTCAAAGGCAGGCAGGGGAGTGGGAAAGCGTCAGAGTAGAAAGAAGAGAAGGCTTCAGGCTTGCCCTGATTGGACGGTGATGGCCTGTGGGAGCTGCAGGCAGGCTAGTGGGGTGTTGGGGCCCAGAAAACGATGCCCCAAAGTATCTTTGACATGCACTTTGACACGCTGAATTAAAGAAGCAGCCTCAAGGCTCAAGGTCACTCTGACCTTCCCATGTCTTCCCCCAATCCTCTGTCTTTTCCAAAGCATAGGATGAAACTGTTCTCTGAAGTTCCCTTCTCTACCTAGAAACTGGACTCACCAAAGAGGAATACAGATGCCTTCCCTGAAATTTATTAACCAGAGAAAATTAAAATTCATATCACAGAGGAAGAGACTGAAAATTAAACACCATATCTGGAGCCCAGGCTAACTTCGTGCCAAATGATTGTCTGTCTGTAGTCCAATCCCATTCAATTCCCAAAGAAATCACTTATTGACCATTGTCTGAGCATTGGGCCCATTCATTCCTCCTAGAAGTCATCGACTACCCCTCTAGAGGGCCCCATTTCCCCCATCACTCCCTCCCCTATGAAGAAGAATCTGCAAGCATCTAGACTTCATTGTGTTATTATCACTCACCTGTGACTCCACTGTGCTTCTGCACAAGTGTGTGCCTTTTTCTCCTATTAATCTGCTCATTGTCAATTCATTTTCAGTGAACCCTCAGAAGGTGGAAATGAAGCACTCCCTCCACGCCCCTACAGGGGCATCCTATATGATTGGTTGGAGAGCATATTTGCCTTTCTCCGATTGGTTGTAAATTGGAAGCAGGGTCAAAAATCAGGGCAGCTGCCAGTGCTCATCAAGTGCTGGCCATTTGGGGCCAGCTGCTACAGGGGTTATTCTTTGGTTTCCTGGACCCATTGCTAGAGAAATACTCTGACTTCCTACAAGTCTGACTTAGAGCAGGCTGGCTTCCTGGACTGGTTGCCATGGATAACAGGTTGGTTTCCTAGGCTGGTACTGTAGATAATAGGTAGGTTTCCTAGGCTGGTTGCTGTGGATAACAGGTTGGTTTCCCGGGCTGATTGCTGCAGATCATGGGTCAGAGTTCTATTTTTGTATGTATTCTGGCCATTATCCACTTACATATTCAGTCTCTCACTTTCCAAGATCAAGACCTTCCACCAGTATCCAGGGAACTCAAGTCCCATACCTCAGGCCACACCTGGTAGATTTTTAAGGAGCTAGGACAGCCAGTTATCTGGTAGGTGCCCAAAGGTGTGTTTTGGTGTGTTTTTAAGTCCTTAGTCATCCCACCAAACTCCCTGAAGCATGTGCATTGTGAACCCTGGGCATTTCTTCAGCAATATTACTTCCTGGCCACCCGGAGCTACCATCATCCCAGCATCTCGGATGAGCCAACAGACCAAAGTTCCAGCCCTCTTCCTCAAGGGTGCCATGTCATCCTCCAAAAATGCCCTCAATGTAGTTCACTATTTTCCTAATTGTCAGCACAACCCACCCCAGTGCCTGCGCATCATGTTAGCCCTCACGTCTCAGAAGCCAGACTCAGACCTGGGCCAGGAAGTCTTCCCACATTCCCACTCATGACACAACCCCTGCATACCCTTCTTTCTCCTGGAAGGGCTTCTGGTTTGCAGAGTTTGATTCTGTTTCATTTCAGGAAGTTTTTGTGTTGCAATTGTTCTCACTGCTGTTTTTAGTCAGTCAGAGTCTGAAATTAGACCCCTAAAATCATCTTCCATGTTCCATGCCCTTCCCTTTCTTAGCAGTATTTTGCACACCAATTCTCTGAAGCCTGCCTTGCCTTCAAATCAACTGGGGTTGTAGTGAGCATGTGCAGATACAAGCTGTACAAATGTACTCTACAAGTCCAGACAAAACTCTAAAATCGAGCAGCCATGGTATTTGCTCCATGTAAAAAGTAGAGGTTCCTCTTCAAAGAGACTTTCCTCCCCGTCTAATTAGGAACAAATAGTAACTTATCTTAGAAGCAAAGTTGATTCAAAGGCCTGTACTAACATTCTTAGATATCTGCTAGCCATAATAAAGAAACAATGTTTCTTTAACTTTGTGTTCTTAGCTCCCACAATTTAGCCTAAATATTTGCCCTGGCATGCTTATACTGGTCCAAGCAAGCATTGGGTCATAGCCTGCTCCTATTCCTTATTAGGAGGTGTTTTTACCTTTCTCAGCATTCCACAAGTTACTTCCTCCTTCATTTGTTCTCCTTTGCCTTTGCCTCTTTTAGAAAGTTCTAAGTTGCTAGCCAATCGGGACAAATACAAAATGTGAGGTCCCATTCCAGCCAATGGAAACCGGACATAGCAGTAAGGTGGACGCGTCAGGTTATAAATGACCCTGTCTCCTTTGTTCAGTGTATTCTCATGGCAAAACTGCTAGCAAGTATACCCTTTCTGCAGAAAGTAAAAAAAAAAAAGGCCTTGCTGAGAAAATTAAATTTATATTTGAGTGCTATTTCTTTGTAGCACCAGGGAACAAACATGTCTAACACTCCATAAATCTTAGATACAAGAAAGTTCACATTTCTTCATATTTCCACATCAGATTGAATCTAGCTCTGAGCCCTCCCCTGCCCAACCTTCCCAATCACAGACACACATACCTTAGTCAGAGCTGATGAGATATTCAATTTCAGTCAAATCTTGGGAAGGACTCCCTGTCCCCCAGAGTCAAACAAGAACTCATAGAATGGGCCTTACTGCTGTAATTATCCCTCTCCATAGACAAGCCAGCCCCAAATCCCTGCATCATCACTCTCAAGCCCACTCTGCTTTGTAGGTGGTCTCCAGGTATACCTGTAGCCATCTGGCTCCCCCACTCTCCCAAACACACACACACACACACACACACACACGTTGAAAGATATTTTTGGGAAAAATAAAATCATGGCTCTCATATAAACATAAAAGCAAACATGTACTAAAGGTTTTATGTTACTCATATGATATGAAGGATACAAACAATGTCATAACCAGGTCAAAGAAAAGGTCAAAACACACACATTTATGTGGGAAAAGCAGTGTTGGGATGAATTGCAAGTGGAGATAAAACTTGTTTTCCCAAGGAGGTAGGGGAAGTCAATTAAATCAAATCACTACTAGACAAGATGCAATTCATATACATATCAGCTACAACTTACTAAGAGTTGCAGAATCACTCTGAGATAAGGAACAGAGCTGGACTCTGATATCCCAGCCTGGAAGGTCACAATGTAGATGATGCATAGTTTTCTGATGAAATGTATATATTTTTTCTTCAATACAAAACTGGGTTCCACCATCGCTCTCCCATTTCTCCCACATCTGGGTCAATCAAAGCTAATCCCCTACAATGAGCCCAGATTCCCTGGAGGAAAAATGGAGTGAGAGAGTGGATATACAAAAAGACAATGGCCAGACCATACATAAAAATAGAACTCTGATCTACAAACTGCAGCAACCAACGTAGTGTGACATCAACCCAATATCTACAGTAAGCAGCTCAGGAAGCCACAGTATCATCTCTAGCCATGATTCCAGGAAGCTAAACAATAACCCCTGTCACAATTAGTCCAGAACAGTCAAGACTTGATGAGTAACTGATAGCTGCTCCAATTTTTGCCATCCTCCATACACACTCATGGACTTCCAGCATAGGGCCCACCAGAGAAAGTTAAATATCCCTCTGATATAGGTTGGATGTGTGTCCCCTCCAAATCTCATGTTGAAATGTGATCCCCAGTGCTGGAGGTGGGGCCTGATGGGAGGTATTGGATCATGGGGGTGCATCCCTCATGAATGGCTTGCTGTCATCCCCTTGGTGACAAGTGAGTTCTTGCTCAGTTGGTTCACACAAGATCTGGTTATTTAAAAGAGTCTGAGACCCCTCCCTTCTCTCTCTTGCTCCCTCTCTCTCCATGAGACATGCTGCTCCCCACTCACCTTCCACCGTGATTGTAAGCTTCCTGAGGCCCTCACCAGAAGCAGATGCTGGCACTATGCTTCCTGTACAGCCTACAGAAACTTGAGCCAAAATAAACCTCTTTTCTTCATAAATTACACAGCTTCAGGTATTCTTTTATAGCAGTGTAAACAGACTAACACAGAAAATTGGTACCAAGGAGTGGGACATTGCTATAAAGATACCTGAAGCTTTGAAACTAAGCAATGGGCAGATGTTGAAAGAGTCTTAGAAGAAGTCTTAGAAGAAAACAGAAAGACAAGGGAGAGTTTGGAACTTCTTAAAGACTTATTAAGTGGTTTTGACCAAAATGCAGATAGAAATAAGGGCAGTGAAGGCCAGGCTGAGAAGGTCTCAAATGGAGATGAGGAACTTATTGGGAACTGGTGTAAAGGTCACCCATGTGAGGCAGCAGCAAAGAAACTGGCTTCATTGTGCCCATGGCCTAGGGATTTGTGGAGGGTTTAACTTTTAAGAGTGATGACCTAGGGTATCTGGCAAAAGAAACTTCTAAGCAGAAAAGCACTCAAGAAGTGGTGTGGCTGCTTCTGACTGCCTATGATCAGATATGGGAACAAAGAATGACTTAAATTTGGAACTTATATTTAAAAGGGAAACTGAGTATAAAAAAGTTTCAGTCTGGCCTCAGCATTTTCAGGAGAGGAATTCGAGTGGCCTGGGGAGCAACCATTTGCTAGAGATTAGCATGACTAAAAGTGAGCCAAGTGCTAATATCCAAGACAATGAAATAAAGGCCTCAAAGGCGTTTCAGAAGTCTGTGAGGCAATCCCTCCCATGACAGGCCCAGGTGTGTAAGAGAAAAGAATAATTTGAGGTGTCAGGCCCAGGGTGCTGCTGCCTCATGTAGCCTTGGAACACTGGTCCCAGCATCCTGGCTGCTCTAGCTCCAGCTGTGGATCAAAGGCCACAGGTACAGCTTGGGCCACCACTCTGGAGGTGGCAAGCTGTAAGCACTGGTGACTTCTATGTGGTGTTAAGCCTGCAGGCTTACAGAATATAACAGTGAAGGAGGCTTGGCAGCTTCCCTCTAGATTCCAGAGGATGTATGGGAAAGGCTGGGTGCCCTAGCAGAAGCCTCCCACAGAGGTGGAACCCCAACAAGATACTCTACCAGGGAAGTGCTAAAAAGAAATGTGGGGTTGGAGACCACAAACAGAGTCCCTACTACTAGGGCACTGCAAAGTGGAGCTGTAGGACCGGGCTGCCCTTCCCCAAATCCAAGAATGGTAGAACCACCTGAAGCTTGCACCCTCTGCCTGGAAAAGCTGCAGGCATTCAATTTTAATTTGTGACAGCAGCCTTGGGGACTTCACCCCAAAGAGCTACAGGGCCAGAGCTGCCCTAGGCCTTGGGAGTCCACCCCATGCACCAGTGGGCCCAGGATGTGGGGCATGGAGTCAAAGGAGATTATTTTGGAACTTTAAGTTTTAATGCCTGCCTTGATGGGTTTTGGACTTGTGTGGGGCCTGTTGCCCCTTCCTTTTGGTTGATTTCTCCCTTTTGGAATGAGAATGTTTACCCAGTGCCTATACCCCCATTGTATCTTGGAAGGAAATGACTTGGTTTTGATTTTACAGGTTCATTGGTGAAAGAAACTTCGAGTCTCAAATGAGACTTTGGACTTTTGAGTTGGGGCTAGAATAAGTTAAGACTTTGGGAGACTATTGGAAAGGGATGATTGAATTTTGCAAAGTGAGGACATGAGATCTGGGGGACAGAGGCGGAATGATACAGTTTGGGTATTTGTCCCTTCAAATCTCATGTTGAAATGTAATCCCGTATGTTGGAGGTGGGGCCTGGTAGGAGGTGATTTGGTCATAGAGGCAGATCCCTCATGAATGGCTTGGCACTATCCCCTTGGTGATGAGAGAGTTCTCACTCAGTTAATGTGAGATCTGATTGTTTAAAAGAGCCTGGTACCTCCCCTTCCTCTTTCTTGCTCCCTCTTTGGTCATATGACTTGCTGGCTCCCCTTCACTTTCTGCCATCATTGTAAGCTTCCTGAAGCCCTCTCCAAAGCTGATGCTGGCATCACGGTTCCTATACAGCCTGCAGAACTGTGAGCCAAAATGAACCTCTTTCCTTTATAAATTACCCAGCCTCAGGTATTCCTTTATAGTAATGCAAACAGACTAACACAGATCCCCTAACAAATCACACAGGAGGCCCCATTTCTAGTTAGCCACCTGCAGCTCCCCAACACCAACAGCCTCCAGTCAGAACACCTGGAGCCTTTTGTGCTTTCCATCATGAAGCGTTCTTACCCCTCTGCCTGCCTTTGAGTCTCTGCCAAACACAAGTGCTGGTGGCCAACTTCCTTGCTTTCCTTGCTATGGAAAGCTCTGAATAGCCTTTGCTTGTTCTCATTTGGGTGGCATTCAATTATTTCCACAAAGACATGAGCTGTGCAACTGGCTATAAAAATTTTGCTAACCCCTGCAACAAAGGAGGCCAGAATCCAAAATCAAAAAGCTCAGCCTGCTTGCCCATATTGAAAAGAATAGAAACCTTACCTTGTTCATTCTCTTGCAGTGGTAAGCGTAAGATAAATTTACACATTACCCATCAGGCTGTTGCATAGGTAGGGTGCATGGTGCACAGGCCATCAGACTATGAGTCCCCACCCGCTTCCAGGCCACTGAAGACCAGCAAAGGGAAGAACCAAACTGCATTGTTTGTAAAAAGAATTTGAATACCTCACTCTTTCCTAAACCCGTGAAAATCTTACACAAAATCCCTTTGGCTCAGCATTTCTTCCTGATGTCATGGTGAGCACAAGGCCATCTAGCCAAACTCCATCCCATCCCTGCTCAGGGGCACTGTGGCTGCTCTGTTGATGCTGACTCTGTTGCTGAACTTCCCCTTTGGGAAGCCAGCCACTGAGGCTGTATTCTGAGACATCCTCTTTCAGCATGGCCTACCTCTCACCTTAGATCCCAAAGGGCCCTCATTCCAAATATCTTGGCAGGTGCCCCTGGAATAAGCCTTCCTTCAAAGTTTTCCCTGCAAACCTGGGGTGAGGGTGGGAGCAGAGATGGGCAGGAATAGAAAATGGGAAAAACAATAATTGCAAGAGGTGCTGTGATCTGTACCCACACCAGGAGTTATCAGGAGAGTGAATTCACTATATTCTCACATGCAAAAGTTACCATCTACCAAGGTTATAGAAGTGCTTTTGTTGCCCCATAAAACATAAATTTATTAAAAGCATTGGTGAATCCATTGTGGCTTTCTGTGTTTCTGTGTGTTATAAATTTTTTAAAATATTCCAAACACCATTACTGTTACCAAGCAGGAGATCAAAGGGTTTTCTTTACTCACTACTAGCTATCACTAGCTTCTGAGCCCCAGAAACAAGATGTGGAGACCCCAGATCCAGCTAAGCCTGACTTCCACCCCTGCAAGGATAGGCGGAAGAGAGCAGCTAACACGGGCAACCATGGCGGGCAACCATGGCAGACACCTGGTTCCACTGCCTTTGCAGGAAGAGGAGTGAACTATCTCCTGCCCTGGGTCCAGCCTCCCACACCACAGTCTTAAGCAAATCACAGCCTCTCTGAGTCTGCTTCCTCAACAAAAATGCAGCAATACCTTTCCTGATCAGCTCAGCAGGCTGGTGTGGAAATCAAATTACATGAAGTTTGTGAAGTTTCTTTGAAAATGGTTAAAAAAATAACCCCCCAAACACACAAATAAATAAAATCAAAGCCATACACAGGTAAGACACTATTGCCTACAAAATGTCTTCTTCCTTCTCACCATAATTCTGGAAGAGGTTGGGAGTGAGGGTAGCAGCCATTACCACTGCATCTGCATTTTATGAGGAGTTATTTTTAGTTCAAGGTAAAAGGAGTCAGTGGAAGGGACTTACTTGGATTGAACCCAGAGCCACTAGCTGCAGACATATGATTTGGGTCACTTGAATTAGCTGCTATGAGCCACAGTTTCCTCATCGACAGATTAAGAGGTGATAGTTCCTAAATAATAAATCATTGAGAGGATTAAAGGAGACGATTCATAGATAATGCACTTAGGTTCAGTGTCTGACTATAGTACTCATAGTAAGTTCTTAATGATTTATGATAATGATTGAAAACCCATTTATGATATCCCCACAAGGCCAGATCTGAGAAAACCAGGGACCAAAATCTTTTCAATTCAACCAGAATTAATTGTGTCAATTCAGCACTGTGCCAAGCATTATATAGACATAAAATAATCAGCCGAGCCCACTGTCCTTCACACGTCTAGAATCCCACAGGAAAGATCAGCACATCCACAAAGGCAGGATCCATGAGCTCTGGATAGGTATTTTACTTCTATGTGTAGTGTAAGTTGGTCATTTGGATATTAAATGGGACCCCAGGGGAACCTGGGCACAGGAGGAGCCCAGGCATAGACACTCCTAAGACTACGATGGCACCTCTAGTGGATGCATGGCCACAAGGTCCCTCAGGTCCAGAGAAAGGGTAGAGGACGTCACCAGGCAGCACAAGACTAGGGGGCCTTATGCATTTCCTGGAGCAGGCAGATTTGGTTGTGGAATTCCCTTTGGTGTCTCCTGTAAACATATTTATTTATTTGTTTGTTTATTTATTTATTTTGAGACTGAGTCTCCCTCTGTCATCCAGGCTGGAGTGCAATGGTGTGATCTTGGCTCACTGCAACCTCCGCCTCCTGGATTCAAGTGATTCCCCGGCCTCAGCCTCCTGAGTAGCTGGGATTACAGCCACGCACCACCATGCCCTGCTAATTTTTGTACTTTTAGTGCAGATGGGGTTTCACCATGTTGTCCAGGCTGGTCTCGAACTCCTGACCTCAGATGATCGGCCCGCCTTGCCCTCCCAAAGTGCTGGGATGACAGGCGTGAGCCACCACACCCAGCCTTAAACATCAGTAAAAGGAAGACCTGGCAGTGGAACCAGACAAGGGAACAAGAGAGTTAGATGCTTTGGAGGACTCGATATTTTCCGAACATAGTACATTTAAAGGCTCAGAAGATTACCAAACAGTAAGAGTACCATGCTACTTGTATTGTTGGCCCATTGCAGTTTTAGACCTTTTATAGGTACATTTCCTCTTGTAATCCTCTCCAAACTGCTGTGAAGCGTTCTCTCCCTTTGACAGAAGGAAGTTATGTGGTTTACTCAAGATCACCCATGTAAAAAGTGCAACCCCATTTTTCTAACTTGGAGGACAGTGCCCTTTCCCTACACAGATCGTCTCTGGAGGAACCCCTATCTCAAGCTCCTGCCAGTGTAGGAAGCATGGAGAGGCTGATTACAAATGCAGATTCCTGGCCCACCCACCTCCAGAGTTTCCAGTTCTGGAAGTGCACAGGGCCCAAGAATCTGCATTTTAACAACCTGCCCTGGTGAGGCAGATATAGTTCCTCAGATCCCACATGAGAAAAAATATAAGACTAATAAGACTATGTCCTGGATCCCAAGGAAAAACACTGAATGGGTCTCACTCTCTCTCTCTCTCTCTCTCTCTCTCTCTCTCTCTCTCTAAAGAAGCAGAAGTAGGAACAAAGAAAACCACATGAAATGGAACGGGAGCTGGAAAAGCAATGTAGATGAAAGGTGTGTCTTTTCTAGGAACCACAAAGAAGTGCTGCCTTGAGGTCATAGGAAGAGAAGGCAAGAAGGAAGGCTTTGAAACTGAAAGCAGGCTTCCCTCCTCTGCGGCTCCCAGGGTCCAGCGAGGCCCATGGCGCCTCTTCTGAATTCAGAGCCTGCATTCAGAAGTATGAGGAAACCAGATGGTTGGAGAGGAGAGCCCGAGGCCCTGACCCGGGGCAGAGACAGGCCCAGTGCATGGTGGCATCCTTCCATGAAATATCTTGGCTGGTGGGGTCCAGGCTCCCCGGCCTCCTGTTGGGCTGTGGCCACTGTCTTCCCAGATGGATCACTGAGCACGTAAGTGGAACTTCAGCTTTATCCAAATTCCTCCTGCTGATGGCTTCAATAAGTGGCATGACTGTGGGTTTAAAATGGAAAGCAGGGTTACAGTTGTCTGAACTCCACCAAGTGTGTTCTCTGACTGTAGCAATGTGAACACTAGATTTACAGAAACCGGATTTGACTATCCAGTTTAGTGTAGCTTAGCCTACTTCTCCCAAGCCTTAATCACTTCATTAGCCCAAAGATCCCCACGAAAGAACTGAGTCCGCTCCCAGCACCCACCTGCACTGTCCTACCTGACTGACTATCCATCCTCACTGGAGTCTAAATCACACCCAGTGTGCAAAAGAAAAGACCAGTTAGCTGGACCCTGGTGCCCTCACTCCTTTCGAACTTGCTGAGATCTCTCTGTTACCACTACTCATTTCCCTGCTTAGAGGCTGGAAGGACAAATACAAAGTAAAAATAAGAGGTTGAATTCTCCTTGCTGAAAATAAGAGAAAAGACTTCTCTCCTCTTTTTTTCTTACAGCATTTACTTTAGAAAACTTGTAAGTTCTTTTCTCTGTCTCTTCAATATGGATGTAAATCTTTTTAGAACCTAAATAAGCCTCTTGCCAGCTTTATGACTGGGGCACGCCTTTCTCCAGGAGCTGGCAGTCAGCTCTTTGAAATGTGAGCATTAAGGGAGATGCACCCCTATCTCCGAGCTTAACTTGAGAGGGAATCTGGCTCCAAGTTGCAAAACTCCCTGTTGTCATAAAGACAGGACTTTATCTTCCCTTTAAAACCAGTTAACTAACACAGATGGTGGCCCCACTTACCAGGTAAATTTAGGATGAACTATGTGTAAGAAACAGTGCTGTCAAGCCCTCTTACTTGAGGACTGATTATCATATATCTTGAGAACATGTATGTAATGGGTTCTATCTGATGGCTGCATAACAAGGGTAAGATTTGTTTCTGTCTTTGCATCTCCTTGCAAATTGCCTGTAATGCATATCACATTGTGGTTTAATGCTTATTTAATAATAAAATTGTTTTCTTTCTGTTCTACCTTTGTAGAGAGCTTTTCTGAGTGGGGGGAAGATTTTATGTTTAATGATATCCTCCCCTCTAAATAGGGCAACAAACCTCATGTCCCTGTTCTCCCAGAGGCATGAGGTACACTCAAACTCCGAGCCCATGCTGTGAGTCTAGCCAGTGCTCCCTCACAGCTTCATGCCTCTGGAAAGTTCTCGAAGTTGACAGCTATAGGCCTATGGAAGCCCTTGCACCCCTCTAAGCTTGATTAGCAGCTACCCTGCCCTTGGTGTTGGTGTTCTGCTTGCCGCTGTGGCCCAGTGAGGCACCCAGGTGGCTGAACAAGTGTTGAATTCCTGGTCTCTAACTAACATGTAAAGTAACCCAAGGCCAACCAGAGTAGGAGGAGAGGCCCCTGGGAGCCAGGACTGGGGAGATGGATGAGAAGCCCTTGTAGGGTCAGTGCAGCATGGCTTCTGAGGCTGTCAGCTGTCTCCCTTCTGAAACTTTTCCTCCCCAGCATGGTTCACCCAGTCTTCTTTTCGCCATGTTGATATCTCTTAGCTTCTAAGCGGGTTATAGGGGGAGGGACCCACAGCCCCCAGCTGCTCAGAGTCCCACAAAGGGGACTCCCAGCTCCCAGTTCACTCTTAACAGATTTCAGGAATGTGGTTTCTCCTGGGTTGGCCTCCCACATCTAGAGATGGCCAAGGGTGAGGCAGGGACAGGGAGGAGGGTGACAGGAAGCCACAAGCTGAACACACTCTCTCTTCCCAGGGTGCCAAATGCACTCAAATGATCAATTACAGTATGATTTGTAAAGAAAATAAATGGGGATTATATTATGCAGTTGGATTCAAGATGTCACACTAATTTCTAAGTGAATGCAGGAAAGGACAGATACAGTCATGTTCCACCCTTAGGGCTGTGTTTTCTACCCCTGGGCTCCCCACCCCTATCCATGGCAGAGATGCCTTAACTGGCAGGTTTGCAAAGCTCCACTCATGTGCAGACAGGACCACCCTGTGAGGAATGCAGGGCAAAGGGTGTCTTTTATTTTTTATAGGTGAGGCTCAGTGCAGCTTGGCAATGAGCTTGGTGCTTTCCATCACACACACACACACACACACACGCACACACACACACGTGCATGCATACACATATGCACGTCCACGTGCTTACATATACACACACACTCACGTACTGCCCTGTTCTGGGCAAGCAGGCTGACCCCTCACCCCGCACCCCTCCCTTCAGCTTTCAGGAGGCCCCTGCAGAAGACTGGGAGGTGAGAGGAGGCAAGGAGGGTGTTTCTGCACATGTAACGCTATCGCCGCAGCCCTCTTCATTGCTCTGTTCTCGCAAGGCTGGGAAGCGCCCTGTGCCCTCCTCACCCTCCGCAGGGGTGGAAGAGCTCCTGCTGTTGCTGTCTCTGGCTGCCCCAGCAGCCCTGTCATCCCCTAACCCACCCCCACCTTGGGAAAGAGGCCCTCCTTAGAAACTCCTGAGGTGACCCTGCTTTCTGCCACATCCCTGGTGGATATGAGGGCTCTGGCCAAGCCACACAACCAGAAGCAATGCTGCCTCTGACTCCCAGACCCAGCTTTTGGCATCTCACCCCAAGGCCTCTCAACTGCCCAAGCAGTCCCTGCCTTCTGGAATTGCTCCCAGCCGAGTGGGGAAGAGCGGTGTGGATGATTCTTCTCCTCCTCCTGTAGATTAATTTCAACTGCCTCACAAGGGACTTTGGTTTGTGTGATGCAATCCCCACCCCCATCCCAGTCCCTGACTCCCATCTCCTCCCTCCCCAACCCCGCAGAGGCCTTGGCTAATTCTGCTTAGCTATTGCTAAACTGCCAATGAATTACTGTCCTCAACCCCACAGGGGGTCCCAGGCGGTAGGAACCTGGGAACCCACTGGGGTGGGGAAATTGGAAAGGAAGCAGGCACTGAGTTGGTGCTTCTCCGACATTATTTCATTCCCTTTTTTAACATTCATCAAGTCATATGCTTTGAGTCCCGTGTTAAAAGTTTGGAAACTGAGACCCAGAGGGTATGAGTGGATTTGACCGAGGCCCAGCACCAGCAAATGGCACAGCCCGTGTTTTCTCCACGCTGACGCCTTTCAGCCTTCAACACCAGGAGGGGCAGCACTGTCTGCGTGTGAAGGGCTGAGTCCAGGACAAAAGCCAGAACCCCGGGTTTGTTCTAGAAGTTGCTCCGTGTTTCAACACAGGAGTTGCCTAAGAGTCATTTGCTTGCAGAGAAGCAACGCCAGAACTTCTCTGCCTAGTTGAGAAACAGCATGCTGTTTACGCTATGCAAAACAGAAACACGTTATGAAACCCACTAACCAGAGGCCAGCTGGCTGTGCTCAATTCCCAGCTCCCAGGGAGAGGTTGTGGCAGGGGACCCTGGGAAGTGTTGCTTTAGGCCAAGCCACTGCATGACTGTTGGCCCAGAGGCCTCTAAATTCCTTGGATTCTGAGGTAAGCTCACAGGTCCCACCATGACATGGAGAGAAGGGTCCAGAGCCCAGGACTTCCAAAGAAAATACTGGCTGTCTTTGAGAAGACTCTAAGTTCAGAGGCTGAGCCAGCAGGCACATGGCAGGACAGAAGGCAGAAGTTCAGGGACTGTGAACTGCCCAGACCTGCTACTTCTGCTACTATGTGTCCTGGGGCACTCACTTAGCTTCTCCAGGTCCCCACCTGCCACAGCGCAGCCAGCAATTTCCGCCCTCCCAGATATGAAGGTACCAGGACCCTTGGGAGCACCCAGGTGGATATGCATAACCTCCAGATATACAAGGCCAGTGGTCATGTCACAGCGTCTACTTTTACAAACTGACATTTGTTTGTTTTTGTTTGTTTTGAGATGGAGTCTCACTCTGTCAGGCTGGAGGGCAGTGGCACAATCTCGGCTCACTGCAACCTCCGCCTCCTGGGTTCAAATGATTCTCCTGTCTCAGCCTCAGGAGGAGAGTAGCTGGGATTACAGGTGTCGGCCACTATGCCCTGCTAATTTTTGTATTTTTAGTAGAGTCAGGGGTTCACCATGTCGGCCAGGCTGGTCTCGAACTCCTGACCTCAGGTAATCCACCTGCCTCGGCCTCCCAAAGTGCTGGGATTATAGGCATGAGCCACCATGCCCAGCCTACAAACTGACTTTTCAAAAATCCCTCACCCTTCCAATTTCATCAGCCAGAAGCAGGATGCTTTCAGTCCTTGCAATGACAGGGAGGGGAATATGATAAGTCAGAAGGCTTGGAGGACTTTAGACATAAGTCACAGTTGCTGTGCCTTAGTTTCTCCCTCTGCCAAGTGAGGGGCACGGGTGAGATCACCTTGGAGATGACCTCAGTGGGGGCTCTGGGAAGCCACAGCCATCCTGCTAACCTGCCTGCCTCTCTTGAGCTCTGTGCCTGCCTCTGGTCCAGCTTAGATGAATGGTGGAAGGCTCAGCCTGAACGCCCCAGTTATCTGTCAACTGGAGATCATCTCAGAACAGAATGTCCTCTCCACGGAAACCCACCTTGGCCCCTGAGAATATCATACTCTAGCCCTTCAAGGTAGGCAAGGAGGAAAAATCACCACGAAGCAAGCGGTGACTGGATCAAGCAAACCCTAGTCTGTTAGGTTTGCCAAGACTCACGCTCCCAGTGGATGCTTGGCCTTTCTTGGGAAGTTGAGCTTGAAAGAGTGAGGAGTCAGGGCAAAGAGGAGGAGCCACTGTGCTAGGTAGGAAGAACAGGATGGCCTGCTGGAGGAAGCCCTGGCAAATGGTTGGTTCATTCTCCTGAACAAATGCCTCAAGGCTGGACCGAGTGCGTTACAAGCAGGTACTGCCCAACCCCCATGCCCAAAGTTGGCACCCAATGCAGTGGCCACAAATCCTAGAAGCACCATCTCCCTGCAAAACGAAACTTCCGGACAGGACTTTTTACCCTCTATAAACAAGACAATAGTCAGTTGTTCAAAACCCTGTAATCCCAAAGGCAATTGAAGAGGCAGGATGGAAAGCCTTGGCACTCTGCTTAAAGATCAGCCCAGATCAATGAACTATCACTGTCTAGGTTATCATAATGACTAAGTGGGTTTTGCAAGAAAAGCTATTAATGGAATCCCTGAGGCCCAGGACCAATCATGCTATTTTTAAGATATGTGGGTGATATGGTAGGATGGCACTTGCTGCCCAATTCAGCCTTCCTGTACTGAAGACCCAAAACCCTGGTGGCTAGGCTTCTAGACGCAAATGAGGTCTTATCAAGCAGATGCATTTCCTCATGGTTTGGGACACCATTTTCCATAGCTTCTGCCATTGCCACTGGCAAGCATGGCTATTGGGATTCTGAGGGCCACTCTTTGCCAGCTTTGTGGGTGTTCAGGACTCACTGTAGTGGGGCAGTGGCAGCTTCCCAGTGTCCAGATCAAGCTATGTGATGAGCCCATCACCTCAGCCATTCTAGGATTGGTCTCCTGATTTTTCTCATGACTGTTGATGGTAGAGGCAGCAGCTCCCCTGGTGGGCCAGTTCTGCGTCATTGTTCTAGGAGTCACTCCAGAAGGCCTCTCCTAGAAACTGCTCCATTCCTTCTAATATAACCATCCACCACATGCCAAGGCCTGATCTGTGCACCATGGCCACAAAAATAGAGGAGTATGATTCAGGTGGGAAAACACATGGAAAAATGACTGATAGGCCTCTCTCCACTCATTTCCCTGCCCCATGCCCATCTCTGCCTAGTGAAATCCTACTCATCCTTCAAGATTCAGCCCTGGAGGAAGCCCTTCTTACTACCTCCATAGACATACACCTGGTATTGTAGCTATTTATATGTGAATTATTCTTTCTATTAAGATGGTAACCCCTTTGCAGAGCAGAGACCTTGTCTTTTATTTTTTTGTCTTTCCCAATACTTGCCCTAATGTTTGATGCTTGGAAGCATCCCAATCCCAGTGAACACCATATTTGTTGGTTTAATGACTGAATGATTCTCAATGAAGACAAAAGACATGGGCAAAAACCAACAGGGAGCAGCACATGGCAGTATACATAAAAGCTGAGTTAGGTGCTACCAACAAAGAATGGCAGCCTCCTCCTCTACTTCAGCACCCCAGCAACTCCTGTCCCCATCCCCAACCCAAACCACAATGGCCAGAGGTAAAATCTCTCAGCAAATCAAACTATAGAAGTGCTGGGCTTCTGGTTACTAAAAGCAGTGAAAATCCAAGGCCAAAGACAGGAAGCAAAATGAATTTTTATCTGATTGAGACAAAGTTCTGTTTCCAGAATTCCCTTAGCTAGGTCTATGTCACTTTTACCAAAAGAATTCAGAGTGTGGGAGAAATTTGGCATGTCTGAAATCCACAGGAAAAAAATGCGTCCAGTTTTAGAGATCTTTCAATGGAAAAGCCCAGTCAACAAGCCCTGAGCTTCTAACTTGCCATCTCATGCCTCATTCTTAAACATGAATGGATGGTGATGAATCATCAGGCATTTCAAGAAAGTACCCAATGTGAAAGACAGGAACCAAAAGAGACAAACAAGTACACAGAAAATTGAAGAGAGGAACCAAAAGAGACAAATACACAAAAAATTGAGGAGAGAAGAAATAGAGAACAAGAATGATAAAAACACTTAGAATGTTCTTCAAGAAGTAAGAGAAGGTATTGCCCCTGTCTTACATGTATACTTTATAAAAATAATGAAAGCAATAATCAGAGAATATGAAAGATTTCTTCAGAAATTACAAGAATTTAGCCAATGGCCAAGTTAGCAGACACAGTCCACAAAAGACCCCTCTCTCACTTCTGAGATCAATTGCAAGATCATGAGGTTCCCACAACCACCCTCAGGTTTGATAATTTGTTAGAAGGATTCACAGAACTCACTGAAAGTTTTCATACACACAGATACGGTGTATTACAGGCAAAGGCTACAGACAGATTCACATCAGCTGGGGAAAAGCTCATAAGGCAGGGTCCAGGAAAAGTACAAAACACTGAGTTTCTGGTTTTTGTGACTGCACCATGGAGTCAGGAGGCATTACTTTCCCAGCATCAATAGGTCACAATACGTATGGAGCTAACCAAGGAAGCTCACCTGAGCCTCAGGGTTCAGAGTTTTTATTGGGGCACTGCTATGTAGACATAATCAGTCTGTGTGGCTGATCTTGGTCTCCAGTCCCTAACCCCTCCAGGCATGACCTGAAGCCTACCCTAAATTACATTGTTGGTCTTTCTGGTGTGGCCCATCCCCATGTTAAATACGAAAAGACTCAGACCATTTGCTTCCCATGTACCCTTTTGAAGAAAGTACAGGAATTTGTACTTTTGTAGAACTAGGAAATAAACCAAAATGAAAAAAAACATGTTTTAACACGCTGAAAAAAAAAGACCACAAATTCTTTACAGGTCTTTCTATCTTTTTCCCCACCCTTGATTCTGGGTGGGGAATTGCAAGTTTAACCTCATGAACTTGCAATTGATCTGAGGGAGGGAGGAGTCTTTTGTGGACTGTGTCTGCTACCTTGGCCATTGGCTAAATTCTTATAATTTCTCAAGAACTCTTTCTTATTGTCTGATTATTGTTTTCACATGGTACATTATTCTTGTAATGTATTCATGTAGAACAGGTGCAATATCTTCTCTTCTTAAGACTTGCATCATGACTTACTGTCTCTCTAGGCCTTGATGTTTTTGAAGGGTGCAGGCCAGCTATTCTATGGAATGGGGTGCAATTTGACTCGTCTGACTTTTCCTCATGATTAGGTCTATTCATGAATCTTTGGCAGGAATATCACAAAAAGAATGTGAACCTTTCTCAGTGTCATAATATATCCTTTAAAGAAAAAGTCAGTGGTTTTCAGTATACTTAAAAAATTGTGCAACCATCACCACCATCTAATTTTGACCAATAGAATGTGGCAGAAGTAACGAGCAATCCAAACCTAGATTTCAAGAGACCTTTGCAGCTTCTGCTCTCCTGCTGGGAATTTTCCCATCACCATGTGAACAAGCCCAAGCTGGCCTGCTGCAGGCTGAGAGGCCATGTAGAGAAAGTCCCCAGCCACCATGGCCATTGCAGATCAACAGAAGCTCCAGACATGGGAGCCTTAGCTGAGCCAGCCCAGAACAGAAGAACCACTCAGCTGACCCATAAAACCATAAGAAAAATTCTAAATCTTTGTTGTTTGAGACACTTAGTTTTGAGGTGGTTTGTTACCCAGCAAAAGCTAGTGGATAAACATGTGATCCAGCAAATAGGGGGCTTATCTTAAGAAAGTTGCAAAGAAAGAACTCCCACAATGACAGCTGGGCCTACCCTTAACATTTCAGGGCCCGAGGCAAGATTACAAATGAAGGCCTACATACTTTATATCTAAGTATTTATAAGACACAAATCAAGTAACACACTGTTCAATGAATATGCACACTCCTACTTGAGCAAATATACCAGGGTAACAACCTGAAAGCAGGAGGCATCTTGGACTCCCCCTTGGAGTTCTAGGTGAGATTGCGGAGACTTGGGGAGAGCCAGCCCCTAGCCCACTGTGGTGGTTGCTTCTACCTGTCAACCTGATTGGCCTATGAGATGCCCAGAGAGCTGGTTAAACATTATTTCTGGGTGTGTCTATGAGGGTGTTTCTGAAAGAGATTCACATTTGAATTGGTGGGCTGAGTAAAGCAGATGGCACACATCATCCTGTCTGTTGAGGGCCCAAGTTGAACCAAAAGGTGGAGGAAAGGTTGAATTAACTCCGCCTGACTGATGAGCTGAGAAACTGATCTTCTCCTACCCTCCATGCTCCTGGTTCTCAGGCCTTCAAACTTGCTCTGGAATCTACCCCATCGGCCCTCTGGCTCTCAGGCCTTCTCACTGCACCACCTGCGTTTCCTGGGTCTCCAGCTTGCAGATGGCAGATCATGGATTTCTCAGCCTCCATAATCACATGCGTCAAGTCCTTATAATCAATCTCTTTATACATAGAAAGATGATAGATGATAGATAGATAGATGATAGATAGATGATAGATAGATAGATAGATGATAGATAGATAGATAGATAGAGAGACAGAGACAGATATAGAGACAGAGACAGAGAGACAGAGACAGAGACAGAGATAGAGATAGAGATAGAGATAGATAGAGATAGAGATAGAGATAGAGATGGAGACAGATGTAGTATTGGTTCTGTTTCTCTGAAGAACCCTGACTAGTACCCCCATCCCCTTCTTCTTGCACCCTGGGCTCTGTCCAACACCACAGAGGAACTCACATGCAGGAGTAAACACCCTAGCTTACCTGTCAAAAAGCTCTATCTACTCTCTAGCCTAGCCCACCTTCTACCTCCAAATAGATGCCCCTGGCCATCCCTCAGGCTGGGGTGGCAGGTCACTTACATGTACATGCATGCGTGCATGAGCATGCACACACATACACACACACAGAGAAGGAGAGAGAGAGAGAGAGAGAGCAAGGTCCACATTCAGAGAAATAAACCCAGAGAAGAAGCCCCACAGACAGAAGCAGACTCAGACAATAGCACCCAGGAATTTCAGGATCCAAGGCACCCAGGTTGCAGTCTGGAAGGGGAAACCCAGACTCTGGTTGGCATGACCGCTTCACCTCACAGATTCCTCAGCCTATGAGGAAAGAAATGCCCGGAGGAGGGCTGTGAAAAGCACAGGACTTGGGGCAAGGGCCCCTCTCGCCTTGGTCTGATGCCCGGGCAGGAGACCTAGAAAGCAACTGGCTCAGAATCCTAGGAGGGAGGGCCTCTAAAAAGATAGATTCGGAAAGTTATTTTGTGTGTTTTACCATCTGGAATACAGACAGCCCTAAAATGTATTTTTTACCAGAAGAAAGAAATATTAGTGGTAAGCCCATAAAAATCTAAGCAAATGAAAATATGAGAAATCAAACATTATGCATGAAATAAACCAGCATATCATACTATTTGGTTTAGCCATTGTTTCAATTACATATTGCTGTGTGCTTGGAGAGACAAACTGGGTGAGGCCCTTTGCAGAGGTACAACCATGCTGAAAAAGAGAGAAAGCAAATTGGAAGGAAGGGAGGCCTTGCAGGAGAAGAGGAAAATGAACATTTCCATCACCCCGATAAGAAATGCCATATTTTTTAACCTCCGCCACCAAATTATACCCCCGTCCTCAGGGTTAGGCAAGCACTAATCTACTAGCATTGTAAGGCACTCTGGTTACAGAAAGAAAATGTAAGGGACCAGATTGCAATTAAATGTAAATTATGAAAATCACATATTCATTGATGATGGCCTTGGAGAAAGGAAAGGGAGTGAAGACGAATAGCAGCCAGAGAGTGGAAGGAAGGAAGATAAGGGAGGAAGAAAGAAGATGACCCACAAAGCACTTCCTGCCATCAGGGCCAGCAGGGCCACCTGGCTTCCTGCAAACTCTTGACATCTGAATCCAAACTAGTCATGGCCAAAGAAGAAGCATGTGGACCAAGCACT
Organism: Nomascus leucogenys; assembly: GCF_006542625.1. Classification (NCBI taxonomy): domain Eukaryota; kingdom Metazoa; phylum Chordata; class Mammalia; order Primates; family Hylobatidae; genus Nomascus; species Nomascus leucogenys. Next base: position 81,901,833 of record NC_044394.1, read on the forward strand.
GTGCCGTGGTAAATGTAGAGCAGCCTGCTGTTAATATGGGTTTAGTGTCGGAATCCAGGACAGGCAAGACCATGGCCCGCTGAGGCTCCCCAGCACACCTGATTACACGGAGGCACAGCGAGGGGAGTGCAACCTTGCACTGCACTTCCAGGGCAGCAGGCACTGCAAGACTCCTGACTGTCCTCCTGAAGCACGTTCTGTGTCCATGCCTAGGCCCCATCCCTACCTGTTTCCTCTGCCAAGCCGCCCTGAGTATTATGGGCAGCTCCTAGCTGGCTATTATGGGGACTTATCCGGGCTTTTATATCTGGGGTTAGCCATAGAGTAGAAGTACCTCCAATTTCTATAATTAAATCGAGTCTTAGTATCTTTGAGTTGGAACAGACTTTCAAAATCAGCTAGTCAAAGACAGCTTCCCCCGCTACTTCTTATGTGAAATAATGGCATGAATTCCTAACGTCTAGCAAACAAGAAGGAGCTGCGCTGTAAGCCACTTATTGCATTTGAGGCATTGGATACACGTGGAACTTCAGCTGTCACTGAAATGTCCTGGCAAGACAAGAAGACAAGGCATTGGACAATTGGGTCAATATCGGGGCACTGAGATGAAAACATCTAATAGGAGAGGGGCCTGAGACATGGCCTCAATGCCTCTTTACTTTTACAATAAAGAGTTTAATTATTACAATTATGTAGACAATATACATTGACAAGAATTTAAAACTATATAAAACTAAAAGGGAGAAAGTAAAAATTCAACATTTGCATATAGACATTAACTTATTAATGATAGTCCCTTCATGTTTCTGTATGTGAAAGTGCACACTAACACACACAAGTATCACCTTTTACATACATGGAATACGTCCATGCTTTTTATTCTATAAATGCCTTTTATAAATAGTCCTCTTACTTTTTTCTTATTTGCACCCCTCTCTACTAACAAAAGCTAGTAAGCTGGTATGCATCCCTGCACATCCTTCTTGAAGCTCATTTATCTACACACAAACATAAGTATGGTTTTGGGGTCATAGTATGATAAAAGTAGATTTATATTCTACATCTTTCTGTACATCTTGCTTTTATCACTGAAGAATACATCATTACAATGTTTAATTTTTTTTTTTTTTTTTTTTTGCGACAGAGTCTCAATCTGTCACTCAGGCTGGAGTACAGTGGCAGCAATGTTCAATTTTATGTGTCGACTTGACTGGGCCACAGGGTGCCCAGATAGTTGGTGAAACATCATTCTGGATGTTTCTGTGAGTGTATTTTTGGATTAAAATAGCATTTAAAATCCATGGACTTGAGTAAAGCACTTCCATGATGTGGCAGGCCTCATCCAATTAGTTGAAAGCTTAGATAGAACAGTAAGACGAGCCTCCCTAAGCAAGAGAGAATTCCCCAGCTGTTTGCCTTCAGACTTCATCTGCATCATTGGCTCTCCTGCATGGCCCATATTGCAGGTTTGGACTTGCTAGCTCCCATAGCCATGTGAGCCAATTCCTTACAGTAAATCCCTTTCTATACATATGCATATCCTATTGATTCTGTCTCTCTACAGGATCCTTACTAACACAATCATGTTAAACACAGAATTACCTTATGACTCAGAAATTCCACTTCCATGTATATACCCAAGAGAAATGAAAACATATGTCCACACAAAAACCCATACACAAATGTTCACAGCAACATTATTCATAATTGCCAAAGAGTAGAAATAACCCAAATGTCCATCAATGGATGGATGGATAAATAAAACAATATGCAATGCAATATTTTTCAGAAAAAGCAGAAAGTATTGATACATGGTACAATGTGGATGAACCTTGAAAATATTATGCTAAGTGAAAGAAGTCAAACAAAGGACCACAATTTGTATGATTTAATTCATATGGAATGACCAGAATAGGCAAATCTATAGTTACAGCAAGCTGGTTAGTGATTGTCTAGAGCTTGAGGGGTGCAAATAAGAAAAAAGCAAAATTGGGGGCAGGATGTGTGGCTAGAGTATGGGGTAATGGGGTTTCTTACTGGGATGATGAAAATGTTCTAAAATTAGGTGGTGGTGATGGTTGCACAATTTTGTAAATAAACTGAAAACAATTGAATTTTTTTTTTAATGTATCATGCCACTGAGAAAGGCTAACACCCCTTTTGTGATATTCGTACCAAAAACACATAATCAGCACCTAACCATCAGGAAACATCAGATAAGCCAAAACTGAGAGGGATCCTATAGAATAGCTGGCCTGCACACTTCAAAAAAGTCAAGGTCTAGAGAGACAATAAAGGACTGAGGAAATGTCCCAGGTTGAAGAAGATCAAAGAGACATGACAAGTAAATGCAATGCAGATCCTGGATTCAATCCCAGAGACCTATCTTTTTTTCTATAAAGGACGTCAGTGGGACAATTTGCTGGGGACTAAATAACAGTATTATACCAATGCTCATTTCCTGACTTTGCTACTTATACTATGATTATGTTTAAAAATGTCCTCATTTTGAATATACACCATGGAATACTATGCAGCCATAAAAAATGATGAGTTCATGTCCTTTGTAGGGACATGGATGAAACTGGAAAACATCATTCTCAGTAAACTATCACAAGGACAAAAAACCAAACACCGCATGTTCTCACTCATAGGTGGGAATTGAACAATGAGAAGTCATGGACACAGGAAGGGGAACATCACACTCTGGGGACTGTTGTGGGGTGGAGGGAGGGGGGAGGGACAGCATCAGGAGATATACCTAATGCTAAATGACGAGTTAATGGGTGCAGCAAAACAACATGGCACATGGATACATACGTAACAAACCTGCATATTGTGCACATGTACCCTAAAACCTAAAGTATAATAAAAAAAAATAAATTTAAAAAAAAATTAAAAAATAAAGAAACTACTAGTGTACCCGAAAAAAAAAAAGAAGAAATGTATACTGAACTATTTAGGCAAAAAGAAGAATAATAAAGTTATTTATACCCAGAGAGACAGAGCTAGCACACAAATATGGTAAAATCTTAAGAACTGCAGCATCTGAGAGAAGAGGAATAGAGAAATTGTTTGTATCTCTTTTGTAACTTTCCAGAAGGTCTTCAATTATTTCTTTTTTTTTTTTGGCATTTTTACAAAATGTTTTTTTTTATTATTATACTTTAGGTTTTAGGATACATGTGCACAATGTGCAGGTTTGTTACATATGTATCCATGTGCCATGTTGTTTTGCTGCACCCATTAACTCGTCATTTAGCATTAGGTATATCTCCTGATGCTGTCTCTCTCCCCTCCCCCCACCCCACAACAGTCCCCGGAGTGTGCTGTTCCCCTTCCTGTGTCCATGAGTTCTCATTGTTCAATTCCCATCTATGAGTGAGAACATGCGGTGTTTGGTTTTTTGTCCTTGCGATAGTTTACTGAGAATGATGTTTTCCAGTTTCATCCATGTCCCTACAAAGGACATGAACTCATCATTTTTTATGGCTGCATAGTATTCCATGGTGTATATGTGCCACATTTTCTTAATCCAGTCTATCGTTGTTGGACATTTGGGTTGGTTCCAACTCTTTGCTATTGTGAATAGTGCCACAATAAACATACGTGTGCATGTGTCTTTATAGCAGCATGATTTATTTCAAAATAAAAAGTTAAAATGAACATATCGTGACAATCTTTCCTAGTCACTGGTATAAGTCTGACTCATGTTTCCTATGGCTGCATGATATTCCACTATCTGGATGAACGAAGGTTTTTCAAACATTTTTCCACTGATGGACTTTGGTCTTGCATCCAGTTTTTGGCACAAAATTTATGTACATAAATCCTTACATGTTGGTGCTTCTATTTTCATAGGATATAGTGCCAGAAGTAAGATTGCTGGGAAGAAAGTTATGTCATATTTTTATTTATTTTTTAAATAAATTATTTGTTTTAAGTTGTATATATTTATAGTGTCCAATATGATGTTTTGAGATATGTATACATTGCGGAATGGCTAAATTGATCTAATTAACATGTGCCTTGCCTCACATACTTGTCATTTTTGCAGTGAGAACACGAAATCTAGCCTCCTAGCAATTTTTTTTTTTTTTTTTTTTTGGAGACAGAGTCTCCCTCTATTGGCCAGGCTGGAGTGCAGTGGCGCGATCTCGGCTCACTGCAACCTCCACCTCCTGGGTTCCAGCAATTCTCCTGACTCAGCCTCCTGAGTAGCTGGGGTTACAGGCATGTGCCACCATGCCCGACTAATTTTTTATTAGTAGTAGAGGCAGAGTTTCACCATGTTGGCCAGGCTGGTCTCAAACTCCTGCAGTTTTTAAGAATATAATACATTGTTATTAACTGTAATCTCCATGTTGTAAAAAATAGGTCACTTGAGACTGGGTGTGGTGGCTCACACCTGTAATCCCAGCACTTTGGGATGCCAAGGCAAGTGGATTGCCTAAGGTCAGGAGTTTGAGACCAGCCTGGCCAACATGGTGAAACCCTATCACTACTAAAAATACAAAAATTAGCAGGGCATGGTGGTGGGTGCCTGTAATCCCAGCTACTCGGGAGGCTGAGGCAGGAGAATCACTTGAACCCACAAGGCAGAGGTTGCAGTGAGCCAAGATGGCACCACTGCACTCTAGCCTGGGGGACAGAGTAAGACTCTGTCCTAGGTCTCTTGAATTTACTCCTCCTATCTGAAATTTTGCATCCTTTGACAAACATGTCTTCATTTGTGCCCTCCAACTCAGCCTCTGGAGCCCTCCTTTGACACTCTTTCTGCTTCTATGAGTTCAACTTTTTTAGATTTTAAAAATAAATGGGATCATGCAGTATTTGTCTGGCTTATTTCACTCACCACAATGTCCTTAAGATTTATCTGTGTTGTCACAAATGATGGGATTTCCTTTTTTATGGCTAAGTAATATTCCATTGTGTATGTATACACCACATTTTCTTCATCCATTTATCAACTGAGGGACACTTAAGCTGATTCCATATATTCATATTTTTAGTTTTAACAGTCACTGCTATATTGCTCTCCAAAAAGTCTACAACGTTTATTTTTCCAGTGGTATATGAAAACTTAACCCAATTTTTATCAATCATGGGTGTCACTCTTTTAATTTTTATAAATTACATTTTTCTAACTTGTATTTCTCTGCTATTTATGAAGTTCTGTATCTTTTTATATCTTTAACAGCCTTTCAATTTGCTTTTGTGAATATGAACTGTCCATTCATGTATTTTGCCCATTTTTCTACTTGTTACTAATTTTTTCTCAAATTTTATGTTTCTCTTAGCAATCTTTCAATAAAAAATCTCCTCCCCTCATTTCATCATTATCCAGTTAAATTCTACTTGTAGTATAATTTGCCCTCCAGAAAATTTTGTATAATCAAACACATCTGTGTTTTCTAATATACATTCTAGATGTGCTGTTTTGACTTTTAAAAGTCTCTCCTATTACAAGGGTAAAACATAATTGCTTTGTTTTCTTCTATAATTTTTATTTAATTATTTTTATATTTGTGTTTAATTTAGCTAGACTTTCTTTTTGAATATGGAATATGGAAGATGTTTATTTTCCTTTGATGAGTGCAAATGGTGCCAGCAGCAAGCAATAAATAAGTCACAAACCAACCCAGAGACACAGCATGAGTAGTGGTTAGAGCTAAGCAGCCTGATTGGCGATCCCAGCTCAGCCACTTGCTAGCTGTGTGACCTTATGCAAGCCACTTAACTTCTCTGTGCCTTACTTCTCTCATTTGTAAAATGGGGTCATAATAGAACCTACTTCAGGATTGTTAGGACAATTCAATGAGTTAATAAAAGTGCTTATAACAGTTCCTAGACCGTGGTTGGAGTGAGATGTAGTATTGCTATTTTTCAGCTGCAAAGCCTCTTACTTTACAAGTCTCGGGGTGGAGAGGTCTCAAATTCCTAGCCCACTCATGAGCAGCACTCAAGGGAGAAAGACCAGCAGGTCCTCCCCAGGACTCACTCAGCCATCGCTGACACCACTCTGAGAGGTCCAGGATCTCCATCAACAAACTCTCTCCCTCTCCCATGGCTCTAGGCTCTACTCCCCAGACTTTCATCCTGCCCAGTGGGGAGTCCCACAGGACCAAGACCTGGCCCATCCCCACCCACCTGCCAGCCAAGCCTGCTATCGCTGCTTGGCTTGAAAGAGGAAGTAGGTTGCTGGTGGGAGTGGGTGGGAAGGGCACTGGGGTCATCTCCCTAATTTCTCCTTCCCTCCAAACCCCCTCAGCTCTTCCTGGACCCAAAGCCAAGTGGCCAGGGGATGGGCAGGGTGGGTGAGTCATCCAAGAACTCAAAACTTGGCCCCTGTCTTTGTAGTGTGAGTTTATGAGGCTGTTTGCACAATAAACCTCTGAACAGTTCTATGAGGCTCTTTGTACCTTATGAAAAGATTAGTTTAAGGGCTAAGGTCAGGAATGAACAAAATACGGTCCTTATAAATATTCATGTATTCACTGAAATAAAACAGTAATTCCCCAGGGTGGAGGTGAGTGGGCAGTGACACAGGATGTCCTTTCCCTGACCTCAGGTTCACAGGTAAGGAACTTCTGCTCTGCCATCCACTCTCCACCTCCACAGAGGTGGGAGATAAGCAAACGGGTGTGGTGGGGCAGGGATCCATTGATGCACAGGTCTCATTGAGTAGCTAGAACCTGAGAAATGGCTGCCATCACTGGAGAGCTGTCTATGTTTTTACCTTTTCACCCTAGTTTGGTGCCAGAAAGTTATCCTGGGTGATATGGTTTTGCTCTGTGTCCCCACCCAAATCTCATCTTGAACCGAAATCCCCATAATCCCCACATGTTGAGGGAGGAACCTGGTGGGAAGTGATTGGATCATGGGGTGGTTTCCCCCACATGTTCTTGTGATAGTGAGTTCTCATGAGATCTGATGGTTTTAAAAGGGGCTTATCCCACTTCTCTTCACGCTTCTCTCTTGCCTGCCACCATGTAAAACGTGCCTGCTTCCCCTTCTGCCATGATTGTTAATTTCCTGAGGCCTCCCCATCCATGCAAAACTGTGAGTCAATTAAACCTCCTTTCTTTATAAATTACCCAGTCTTGGATATTTCTTTATAGCCGTGTGAGAAGAAACTGATACATGGGGTAATTATGTCTATTCTGCTGACCCTACCTTTTCCTCAGGTATCTAGAGCAGGAAGACAGAGATCAGGGAATGGTGCTACTATTCTTAAGTCTTCTTGGCTATAAAGTCATGTTGTCCATGCAGAGCTGGAGGATAGATGAGCATCAGAAAGGAAGGGGCCCAGCACACGGTCCCAGCTCCACCCGGATTTCCCACTCATGGTGCCCTGGTGCTGGGCACCTTTCTTCTGACAACTAAGGAGAAAGTTTAAAAGGTTTGGAAACACTTTGTCTCTGACATTAAAGTCTTCTCCAGCCCAGGGACACAAGAGAAAGAAGCCGTTGTAAGAAGGAAAATGGAAGGGCACCTGGGGACTGAGATGATGTCCCCCACCCCCGCTCCCAGCTCGTCTCTGACTGCACACTTTGCCTAACGATGGCATCCAACTCAGGCAAGTATATTAGTTTTAAAGGCAACCAGAGTTGAGAAAGCATGAGTTCAACTGCCTTTCAGTGCTCAAACAGCAGAGTGGCATTCCTCTCTTCTAACGAAGGTCCCAGGAAGGAAAAGGAGCTCCTTCCACTCCCCTCCTGACACCCTGCCTGAGCACGTTGGAGTCAGGCTGCTGGGAGCTGCCAGGAGACGCATATGGCCTATGCATCCTCTCCACATATGCCTCCTAGTCACTTAGTTTGGGCTCAAGACTGAGAGATCCTGACAAGAGTCCAGAGAGAACAAACACCTCCGTCTATTACAGCCCATAGACACACACACCATTCTGCCTTCTGAACAGCCCAGGTAAACAATTCCTTGGGAGGTGCAAACTGTCCCACTGGTAGCAACAACTAAAATGGGAGAGGGCTCCACCCATGACAGTGTCCCCACCTCTGCTCACCACCCTGGCTTCTCCCTATGCTCTGTTGATTTGAAGCAAGGGGCTTTGCTCCTTCCTGAGGGGTCCATTCAGCAGCGCAGCTCCATGGTCCAGTCACAGCCCAGTGAGTGAGTCCCGGGATCCCTGGGACTACCCTTTGAAACCTGCCTTTCATAAGTCCCCAAAACGTTTTGCCCACAATGGTCTGGCTGTTCACTCCTCAGGCACCATTTCCCAGACACTGGAGCCTGTTAATCCACAGGGAATCCCCTTCCCAATGGGAGTGGTCTGCTGTGGAGAAATTCTGGGAAACAGCAAATAGTCCAAAGAAAAACATCCCATTGTAATATGCAATTGTCAATGAGCATGACCAGCAGTTCCCTGAAGTCAGATATGATGTTTCTTTCCTGGAAAGAAAATGGGAGAAATATTTTATCCCCAGACTATATTTCCTGGATTCACAAAGTATATTCCTCTCACTGGAGCATGTGTGTGCAGGAGCTAATTTATCCTGTGCTCCTAGTTTTTCTTCATGGTAGGGCAGGGCATTTCACCACTTGTCAATTTTGCTCCCCACATTGGTCATTTGAAACCTCTTCCTGAAAACTATGCAAATGCAACCCAGAGACAGGCACTGCCATCAATCACCCTGAAGCATAGAGCAGGTGCTCAGAAGTGATGTTGTCAAGAATGTTGTCTCACATAGAAATTTTCAAAACAAGTCTTCTTCTTCAAATTAAAACATCAAGCACATAGATGGGTTAAGCCCTTTGCTCATCTCAGGCCCTCTCAGTGTGGCTGCCTTGGCCCACTCAGGCTGCCACAGCAAAAGGCTATAGACTGGTACTTCATAGGCAACAGAGAGATATTTCTCACAGTTCTGGAGGGTGGAAGCCCAAGATCAAGGCACTGTCATATTGGGTGTCTGCTGAGGTCCCACTTCCTGCTTCAGAGATGGCTCTGCCCACATGACCTAATCACCTTCCAAAGACCCCACCTCCTCATACCATCATCTAAGGTGTGAGGATTTCAACAGAGGAATTTGGGGGAGACATAAACATTCAGACTGTAGCAGTAGCAAAAACAAATTGTATCAGATGCTAGAGGAGCTCCAAAAGTGAACTCTGTTACAAACCAAGTGACTCAATTCACCCAGTTTCAACCAAAGTGGAAGCTTTTCCACTATGAACGATTGGCCAGAAGTGGCAAGTGAAAATGGGGGTGGGGTGGGGAGCTGGGAGTGAAGGAAAATGTAGCACAAAGGCCAGGAGGCAGGAAGAGACACCAATCAGCTCAGATACGGTTTCTTCTGCACCCATGGTCCAATGCACAGGTGCATGGGAGAAGGGTTTTGTATAACCAGAGTTGTAATTGTATAAAGTAAAAAAGTGAGGCTGGGCACGGTGGCTCATGCCTGTAATCCCAGCACTTTGGGAAGCTGAGGGGGATGGATCACGAGTTCAGGAGATCAAGACCATCCTGGCTAACACGGTGAAACTACATCTCTACTAAAAATACAAAAAATTAGCCAGGCGTGGTGGTGGGCGCCTGTAGTCCCAGCTACTCAGGAGGCTGAGGCAGGAGGATGGCGTGAACCCAGGAGGTGGAGCTTGCAGTGAGCTGAGATCGTGCCACTGCACTCCAACCTGGGCTACAGAGTGAGACTCTGTCTGAAAAAAAAAAGTGAGATGGGGCAGGGACTTGATGCATGCAAGGAGTGGGTAAAGTTACTTACTATAAAGTTACTTACAGTAGTCTTGAAGCTTGGGTAGAATGACAGAAAGCCAAGTAGGGCCCAAGGATAATCAGAGTTGCGATAGTTGAAGAAGTCAGCTAGGAAGATGAAAATTGTGGTCACAGAGTAGGACACACAAAATGGAGATTATGAAGAAGTTCTAGTTTTTCATATAACTACTCCACTCCTATTCTCCCCTATTTTACAGGTAGGAAAATGGAAGTACAGAGAGATTAAGTAACTTGTCAATGATCTCACGGTGGGGAAGAGGTCCAGCTAGGATTTGAACCCAGGCACTTTAAGTCTGGCTCCAGAACCCACTCTCTGAACCACTACAGTATGCTACCTCTTGAACCAAAAAGACATAAGAACACTTCAAGATTTTCAAGTGCAAAAAAGGTACCCTAGAACTAAAAAATATTTTCAAGTCAAAAATTCAGTAGGTGACTCCAAATAGTCTGTTAAAATAGCTGTTGAGGCCTGGAGGAAGCGAGCTGGTCACCACTAGCTGATCAACATCAAATGGAAGAAGAAACAGGTGCAACTATGGAGACGCAGTGCAAAGTGATGGAAATCAGGAGGGAAGCAGAGAGACCTGGAGGACAGATCCAGGCAACTAACATGCAAATAATAGGAGTTCTTGAAGGAGTTTGAAAGCCGCAGATGGGAGAGAGACAATCAACAGACAACGGAGAGTCACTTCCCTGAGCCAAGAAAACACTGAGTGTGAGGAAGGAGAAGGCTTACGTATTTTATTTTAATGTCTTAATGTAACCTTATGCTTATGACTTATTTTATTCTGTTGTTTATTTTTTTTTTCCGCTTCCTCGTGTTTGCTAGTGTGATCTCTTGAATATACGTTTTCTTTCCCCACTTTGTTAATGTGGGCATTTGGTTGTATATTTCCATTCTATGAGTGTTCCCTTTATCTCTTCTGGCATTCAGAATCAACTCTATTTCTTTATTGTGTATGAAAATAATTTACAACTATTCTCTCTCCAGGAACTCCATTCCCTTTCTACTATCAGCCCCCAGCATGACCTGTAGAACATGCCATGCCCCTACTCTCTCCCCGTCAGCCTAGGCTACATGTTTAAAGTGACTTACTTTCCCCTCTGCTTCTCCAATCCCTAACCACTAGATTTTCCTGAAAGCATTTAGTAATTATCATTTCAGAATATGATTGTAATTTCCCAGGAATACGTTTTCTATTTTAAGAATTCTTGCGTGTAGACCCTATATTATAAATTCCCGATCAGAAGCCAGGCACGGTGGCTCACACCTATAATCTCAGCACTTTGGGAGGCCGAGGCAGGCAGATCACTTGAGGTCAGGAGTTCAAGACCAGTCTCGCCAACATGGTGAAACCCCGTCTCTACTACAAATACAAAAATTAGTGTGGTTTGGTGGCAGGCAACTGTAATTCCAGCTACTCGGAGGCTGAGGCAGGAGAATCGCTTGAACCCGGGAGGCAGAGGTTGCAGTGAGCTGAGATCATGCCACTGCCTTCCAGCCTGGATGACAGAGCAAGACTCTGTCTCAAAAAAAAAAAAAAAAAAAAAAAGTTGCCAGTCAGACACACATGCACACTCCCTCCCAAGGTTTATTAATCACCACTGTTTCCCCTATCTTTAGAGATCATTACTACTGTGATGTCTCCTCCTCAGATGGGGCATGTGGGCAATAACACGTCTTCCCCCTTGGTTGTCTCCATAGACCACTCTGAAGAGTGGCTGGCATCTTGGCTGGGTGTAGGATTCTCCTCCTCCTTACATATCTCTAAAACACTTCCCACGAGTTGTCTTACCTCATTCCCAGGAGAATTGGGTGCATCTAAACGCCTCCATTGGCAGAAGACACCTGGACGCTTGCACCTGGTTTCTCCTGGACTCCACGCCATGCTCCTTTTCCTTTTGTTGATTTTAATCTGTCTCCTTTCACTGGGCCACAGTCACAAGGAAGACGTATTTCCTCAGTCCTATGAGTCCTTCTGGCAAATCTTCAGGACTGAGGTGGGCTTGGAAACCCCTGAGCACAATAATAACATTAGAGATGGTTGGATTTAAGGTTACAAGTACTTAGAAGGAGAAAGAGGGCAAAGTGAACATGATTGAATGGTGAAGGCAAAACGTATTAAGAAGATTCTACTACTTTCCTATACTGCTGTAACAAATTATCACAAACTTAGCGGCTGAAAGTAACACAAATATATTACCTTACAATTTTAGAGGTCAGCAGTTTGAAATTTGTTAAAAAATCAGGCCGGGCACGGTGGCTCATGCTTGTAATCCCAGCACTTTGGGAGGCCGAGGCGGGTGGATCACGAGGTCAGGAGATCGAGACCACGGTGAAACCCCGTCTCTACTAAAAAAAATACAAAAAATTAGCCGGGCGTGGTGGCGGGCGCCTGTAGTCCCAGCTACTCGGAGAGGCTGAGGCAGGAGAATGGCGTGAACCCGGGAGGCGGAGCTTGCAGTGAGCCGAGACTGCGCCACTGCACTCCAGCCTGGGCGACAAAGCGAGACTCTGTCTCAAAAAAAAAAAAAAAAAAAAAAAATCAAAACAAGGTGTTGGCAGGGCTGCGCTCCTTCCATAGAGTCTGGAGGGAATTGGTTTCCCTGCCCTTTTCGACCTTCCAGAGGCTGCCTGCATTCCCTGGCTCTGGGGTTTTCCTGCATCTTCAAAGCCAGCAACAAATCATCTCCAGCTCTCTCATCTACCTTCATCATCACATCACCCTTTTCCCTTCTGGTTCTCTTGCCTCTTTTTTGAAGACTCTTGTGATTGCATTGGGTTTACCCAGATAATTCAGGATAATCTCCCCATCCCAAGATCCTTGACTTAGTAACATCCGCAAAGTCCTCTTCATTAGATAAGGGAATATATTCCCAGCTTCCAAGGATCTGGACATAAACATCTTTAGGGAACCATGAGTCATTTTATCATGAAGACACGGTAGGATTTTATCAGTGTATTCTAAACATACACGAGACAAACACATGAGGCAAAAATATTTAAAATGTTGGAGAAAAACAACCTAGATGTCTATTAAAAGTAAAATGATGGCCGGGTGCAATGGCTCACTCCTGTAATCCCAGCACTTTGGGAGGCTGAGGGGGGCAGATCACGAGTTCAGGAGATCAAGACCACCCTGGCTAACATGGTGAAACTCCGCCTCTACTAAAAATACAAAAAATTAGCCAGGCATCGTGGCGGGCGCCTGTAGTCCCAGCTACTCAGGAGGCTGAGGCAGGAGAATGGCGTGAACCCAGGAGGTGGAGCTTGCAGTGAGCCGAGATTGTGCCACTGCACTCCAGCCTGGGCAACAAGAGCAAAACTCTGTCTAAAAAAAAAAAAAACAAAATAAAATGATTAAACAAATTGTATTTTATTCATATGATGGAATATTATACAAAAATAAGGATGAACGGAACTCTGCACTAAATGGAGGCATCTCACAAATAATGTTGAATAAAAGAAGGCAGGAGAAATTGTTACATATCAAATAATTCCATTTATATAAAGTTGAAAAAAAGACAAAACTAATCTGTAGAGTTGGCAAGGGGGTAGTAGTTACCTGTGAGGAACAGGAATAGTAATTGGTAGAGATACAAGGGAACTTTTGAGGCACTAGCAAATTCTGATTTCTTGGTCTGAGTGCAGGTTGCATGGCTGTGTTTAGTTTGGGAAAATTTACCAAGCTGTATCCACAAGATCTGGCCTTTTTCTGCATGTGTGTTATACTTCATAAAGAAGATTATATTAAGAAGTACAGGAGAACTTAATAAGATTACTATTATACTCTATTTCTGGGACAAGATAGTACAGTGCCACTTTTCCTGCTCCTCCCATGTAAGTACAACTAAGGACTCTGGAGATAATTCAACAAACAATCATACAAGGATTCTGAAATGTGGAAAGAGGGTGGATTGAACAGGGACCTCAGGTCTTAAAGAACATCACTGAGCACTCCCTGAGTTTTCTTTTTTTTTTTTAATCTTCCCTGTGCCCCTGAACTGGACACTGAAGAGGCCTACAACTCAGAACTGCCAATAGGCATAGACAGAAAAATAATAAAAACAAGAAAATCCTGTGCTGTCTGGCCAAAGGACCAGGAAAGGAAAAGCTCAGCAGGGACTTCAAGGGAGCACTCAATCATAATGGTGTGACACCTGACTGCCTGCAGCAGAGGGACTCGGGCCCTGCCCCACATGAGATGGCAGTAGGAGAGCCCCTCCAGCTCACCAGTGGCACCAGCAGGCCCAGTGTCTTCCAAACCTCCAGCTAGGGCCAGAGAACTTCCTAGACTCCGTGGCTCCTGCCCTCCACCTCATGGCAGAAGGCAGCCCAAGAGACACTCCCCACCCTAGCAGTACCTGGAGAGGAGAGTGGGAAGCCCAACAGCACCAGGTGGCTTTAGGCCAAGGAAAATGTGCTCCATCCTGCAGGTCCAGCATCCCCCATCCCACACCTAATAACAGCAGAGGGACCAAGGAAGCACCTTTTGTTCTCTTGAGCAGGACATTAGGAAGTTAACAGGAGCTCAAATGGAGCCAGAAAATGAAACAGAGCAGAATAATTGCAGGGTCTCCATAAACTAAGTTGTCATTGGAATTATAGCCCGCAAAAGTAGACCACAATCTAAACGCTAAACCAAAATATGGCAATTGCCTGCTAAAATAGAAAATTTAAGTCAGATCAAGACTCAAAAAATCATTCATCACTCCAAAAACCAGGTAAGCCACAACTCAAGTGAATAAAGAAAATCAACTGATAGCAATACTGAGATAAATCAGGCAATGGACTTACCTGGCAAAGATGTAAAGCTGCCACCATAACTGGAATTGCTTCAAGTAACTACAAACTCATTTGAAACAAATTTAAAAATATAAAATATCAGCAAAATAAAATAGAAATAATTTTAAAATGAAAATGTTTAATATGGTTTCATTGCATCCCCACCAAAATCTCAACTTGAATTATATCTCTCAGAATTTCCACATGTTGTGGGTGGGACCCAGAGGGAGGTAATTGAAGAATGGGGGCCAGTGTTTCCCATGATAGTGAAGGAATCCAGTTTCAGCTTTCTACATATGGCTAGCCAGTTTTCCCAACACCATTTATTAAATAGGGAATCCTTTCCCCATTGCTTGTTTTTGTCAGGTTTGTCAAAGATGGTTGTAGATGTGTGTTGTAGATGTGTGGCATTATTTCTGAGGCCTCTGTTCTGTTCATTGGTCTATATATCTGTTTTGGTACCAGTACCATGTTGTTTGGTTACTGTAACCTTGTAGTGTAGTTTGAAATCAGGTAGTGTGATGCCTCCAACTTTGTTCTTTTTGCTTAGAATTGTCTTGGCCGTACGGGCTCTTTTTTGGTTCCATATGAAATTTAAAGTAGTTTTTTCTAATTCTGTCAAGAGTCAATGGTAGCTTGATGGGGATAGCATTGAATCTATAAATTACTGGGCAGTATGGCTATTTTCATAATGTTGATTCTTCCTATCCGTAAGCATGGAATGTTTTTCCATTTGTTTCTGTCCTCTCTTATTTCCTTAAGCAGTAGTTTGTAGTTCTCCTTGAAGAGGTTCTTCATATCCCTTGTAAGTTGTATTCCTAGGTATTTTATTCTCTTAGTAGCAATTGTGAATGGGAGTTCACTCATGATTTGGCTCTCTATTATTGGTGTATAGGAATGCTTGTGATTTTTGCACATTGATTTTGTATCCTGAGACTTCACTGAAGTTGCTTATCAGCTTAAGGAGATTTGGGGCTGAGACAATGGAGTTTTCTAAATATACAATTATGTCATCTCCAAACAGAGACAATTTGACTTCCTCTCTTCCTATTTGAATATGCTTTATTCTTTCTCTTGCCTGATTGCCCTAGCCAGAACTTCCAATATATGTTTAATAGGAGTGGTGAGAGAGGGCATCCTTATTTTGTGCCAGTTTTCAAAGGGAATGCTTCCGGTTTTTGCCCATTCATTATGATATTGGCTGTGGGTTTGTCATAAATAGCTCTTATTATTTTGCGATACATTCCATCAATACCTAGTTTATTGAGAGCTTTTAGCATGAAGAGGTGTTGAATTTTATTGAAGGTTTTTTCCGCATCTATTGAGATAATCATGTGGTTCTTGTCATTGGTTCTGTTTACGTGATGTACTACGTTTATTGATTTGCATATGTTGAACTAGCCTTGCATCCCAGGGATGGAGCCAACTTGATCATGGTGGATAAGCTTTTTGATGTGCTGCTGGATTCAGTTTGCCAGTATTTTACTGAGGATTTTCGCATCTATATTCATCAGGGATATTGGCCTGAAATTTTCTTTTTTTATTGTGTCTGCCAGGTTTTGGTATCAGGATGATGCTGGCCTCATAAAATGAGTTAGGGAGGAGTCCATCTTTTTCTATTGTTTGGAATAGTTTCAGAAGAAACAGTACCAGCTCCTCTTTGTACCTCTGGTAGAATTCTGCTGTGAATCCATCTGGTCCTGGACTTATTTTGGTTAGTAGGCTATTAATTACTGCCTCAATTCCAGAACTTGTTATTGGTCTATTCAGGGATCCAACTTCTTCCTGGTTTAGTCTTGGGAGGGTGTATGTGTCCAGGAATTTATCCATTTCTTCTAGATTTTCTAGTTTATTTGCATAAAGGTGTTTATAGTATTCTCTGTTGGTAGTTTGTATTTCTGTGGGATCAGTGGTGATATCTGCTTTATCATTTTTTATTGTGTCTATTTGATTCTTCTCTCTTTTCCTCTTTATTAGTCTGGCTAGTGACCTATCTATTTTGTTAATCTTTCAAAAAACCAGCTCCCAATTTATTGATTTTTGAAGGGTTTTTCGTGTCTCTATCTCCTTCAGTTCTGCTCTGATCTTAGTTATTTGTTGTCTTCTGCTAGCTTTTGAATTTGTTTTCTCTTGCTTCTCTAGTTCTTTTAATTGTGATGTTAGGGTGTCAGTTTTAGATCTTTCCCACTTTCTCCTGTGGGCAGTTAGTGCTATAAATTTTCCTCTAAACACTGCTTTAGCTGTGTCCCAGAGATTCTTGTACGTTGTGTCTTTGTTCTCATTGGTTTCAAAGAACATCTTTATTTCTGCCTTAATTTAGTTATTTACCCAGCAGTCGTTTAGGAGCAGGTTGTTCAGTTTCCATGTAGTTGTGCAGTTTTGAGTGAGTTTCTTAATCTTAAGTTCTAATTTGATTGTACTGTAGACTAAGAGACTGTTTGTTATGATTTCCATTCTTTTGCATTTGCTGAGGAGTGTTTTACTTCCAGTTATGTGATCAATTTTAGAATAAGTGTGATGTGGTGCTGAGAAGAATGTATATTTTGTTGATTTGGGGTGGAGAGTTCTGTAGATGTCTATTAGTTCTGCTAGGTGCAGAGCTGAGTTCAAGTCCTGAATATCCTTGTTAATTTTCTATCTCGATGATTTGTCTAATACTGACAATGGGGTGTTAAAAGTCTCCCACTATTATTGTGTGGGAGTCTAAGTCTCTTTGTAGGTTTCTGAGAACTTGATTTATGAATCTGGGTGCTACTGTATTGGGTGCAAATTTAGGATAGTCAGCTCTTCTTGTTGCATTGATCCCTTTACCATTATGTAATGTCCTTCTTTGTCTTTTTTTATCTTTGTTGGTTTAAAGTCTGTTTTAGCAGAGACTAGGATTGCAACCCCTGCTTTTTTTGCTTTCCATTTGCATGGTAAATATTCCCCCATCCCTTTACTTTGAGCCTATGTGTGTCTTTGAGATGGGTCTCCTGAATACAGCACACTGATGGGTCTTGACTCTTTATCCAATTTGCCAGTCTGTGTCTTTTAATTGGGGCATTTAGTCCATTTACATTTAAGGTTAATATTGTTATGTGTGAATTTGATCCTATCATTATGATGCTAGCTGGTTATTTTGCCCATTAGTTGCTGCAGTTTCTTCATAGTGTCAATGGTCTTTATAATTTGGTATGTTTTTGCAGTGGCTGGTACCAGTTTTTCCATTACATATTTAGTGCTTCCTTCAGGAGCTCTTGTAAGGCAGGCCTGGTGGTGACAAAATCTCTCAGCCTTTGCTTGTCTGTAAAGGATTTTATTTCTCCTTTGCTTATGAAGCTTAGTTTGGCTGAATATGAAATTCTGGGTTGAAAATTCTTTTCCTTAAAAATGTTTAATATTGGCCTCCACTCTCTTCTGGCTTATAGGGTTTCTGCAGAAATCCACTGTTAGTCTGATGGGCTTCCCTTTGTGTGTAACCCAACCTTTCTCTCTGGCTGCCCTTAACATTTTTTCCTTCATTTCAGCCTTGGTGAATCTGACGATTATGTGTCTTGGAGTTGCTCTTCTTGAGCAGTATCTTTGTGTTGTTCTCTGTATTTCCTGAATTTGAATGTTGGCCTGTCTTGCTAGGCTGGGGAAGTTCTCCTGGATACTATCCTGAAGAGTGTTTTCCAACTTGGTTCCATTATCCCCATCACTTTCAGGGTACATCAATCAAAGGTAGGTTTGGTCTTTTCACATGGTCCCATGTTTCTTGGAGGCTTTGTTAGTTCCTATTTATTCTTTTTTCTCTAATCTTGTCTTCATGCTTTATTTCATTAAGTTGATCTTCAATCTCTGATATCCTTTCTTCCACTTGATCAATTCAACTATTGATACTTGTATGTGCTTCACCAAGTTCTTGTGCTGTGTTTTTCAGCTCCATCAGGTCATTTATGTTCTTGTCCAAATTGGTTATTCTAGTTAGCAATTCCTCTAACCATTTTTCAAGGTTCTTAGCTTCTTTGCATTGGGTTAGAACATGCTCCTTTAGCTCAAAGGAGTTTGTTATTACCCACCTCCTGAAGCCTAATTCTATCAATTTGTCAAACTCATTCTCTGTCCAGTTTTGTTCTCTTGCTGGCGAGGAGTTGTGATCCTTTGAAGGAGAAGAGGTTTTCTGGTTTTTGGAATGTTTAGCCTTTTTGCGCTGGTTTTTCCTCACCTTCGTGGATTTATATACCTTTGGTATTTGATGATGGTGACATTTGGATGGGATTTTTGAGTGGATGTCGTTTTTGTTGATGTTGATGTTATTCCTTTCTGTTTGTTAGTTTTCTTTCTAACAGGCCCCTCTGCTGCAGGTCTGCTGGAGTTTGCTGGAGGTCCTCTCCCTGTTTGGGGTATCACCAACAGAGGCTACAGAACAGCAAAGATTGCTGCCTGTTCCTTCCTCTGAAAGCTTTGTCCCAGAGGGGCACCCGCCAGATGCCAGCCAGAGCTCTCCTTTATAAGGTGTCTTTTGACCCCTGCTGGGAGGTGTCTCCCAGTCAGGAGACACAGGGGTCAGGGACCCACTTGAGAAGGCAGTCTGTCCCTTAGCAGAGCTCGAGTGCTGTGCTGGAAGATTAGCTGCTCTCTTCAGAGCTGGCAGGCAGGAACGTGTAAGTCTGCTGAAGCTGTGCCCACAGTCACCCCTTCCCTCAGGTGCTCTGTCCCAGGGAGATGGGAGTTTTATCTCTAAGCCCCTGACTGGGGCTGCTGCTTTTTCTTTCAGAGATGCCCTGCCCAGAGAGGATAAATCTAGAGAAGCAGTCTGGCTATAGCTCTCTGTGGTGGGCTCTGCCCAGTTTGAACTTCCCTGCAGCATTGTTTACACTGTGAGGGGAAAACTGCCTACTCAAGCCTCAGTAATGATGGATGCCCTTCCCCCCACCAAGCTCCAGCATCCCAGGTCGACTTCAGACTGCTGTGCTGGCAGCGAGAATTTCAAGCCAGTGAATCTTAGCTTGCTGGGCTCCCTGGGGGTGGGATCTGCTGAGCTAGACCACCTGGCTCCCTGGTTTCAGCCTCCTTTCCAGGGGAGTAAACTGTTCTCGCTCACTGGCGTTCCAGGCACCACTGGGGTATGAAAAAAAAAAAAAATCTGCACCTAGCTCGGTGTCTGCCCAAATGGCTGCCCAGTTTTGTGCTTGAAATCCAGGGCCCTGGTGGTGTAGGCATCCAAGGAATCTCCTGGTCTGTGGGTTGTGAAGACCATGGGAAAAGCTTGGTATCTGGGCTGGAGTGCACCATTCCTCACAGCAGAGTCCCTCACACCTTCGCTTGGCTAGGGGAGGGAGTTCCCTGACCCCTTGCACTTCCCAGTGAAGTGCACTACCCAAGTCCCAATGAGATGAGCCAGGTATCTCAGTTAGAAATGCCTCTGCATTGATCTCGCTGGGAGCTGCAGACCGGAGCTGTTCCTATTTGGCCATCTTGCCATCCACCTCCCAGCCCATTTTTATTTATGTTTTTAAATGTTATTTTGTTTAATTGCTCTGGCTAGAACTTCCAGCAGGATGTTTAGTAGAAGTGGCAAAAGTGGGCATTCTTGTCATATTTATAATTTTAGGGGAAACTATTTCAATCTTTCACTATTGAGTAAAAGGTTACCTGTGGGTTTTTCATAAATGCCTTTTATGATGTTGAAATATTTCCCTTCTATTCCTAGTTTTTTGAGTGTATTTTAATCACAAAAAGGTATTGGAATTTGTCAAATTCTTTTTCTGCATCAATTGAGATGATCATGTGTTTTTTTTTTCCTTTTCATTCTATTAATGTCATTTATTACATTGAGTACATTTTGTATGTTGAACCACCTTAGCATTCCTGGGATAAATACCACTTGGTCATAATATACAATTTTCTTAATATGGTGCTGGAATTCATTTGCTAGTATCTTGTTGAGGATTTTTGTGTCTGTATTTATGAGGAAGATTGAGCTATGGTTTTCTTTCTTGTCATACCTTTATATGGCCTTGGTATTAGAGTAATGGTGGCCACACAGAGTGTGTTAGGAAGTGCTTCTCAATCTTCTAGTTTAGGAAGATTTTGAGAAAGATTGGCATTTCTTAAGGACAGATCAACTAGTGATGAACTACCTCAGTTTTTGCTATCTTGCAATATCTAATTTCTCCTCTACTTCTGAAGAATAGTTTTGCTGGATATAGAATAACTGTTTGATGGGCTTCCAGCACTTTAAATATGTTATCCTACTGTTTACTATTTTCTGGCCTCCATGGTTTCTGAAGCAGTATTGACTATTAATTTTATTGAGGCTCCCTTTTACATGATAAGTCATGTCTCTCTTGCTGCTTTCAAGGTTCTTTTGTTGTCTTAGTCCTAAGACAGTTTGATTATAATGTGACTCAATTTGTGTCTCTTTAATTTTATCCTGTGGAGTTCATTGACCATGTTGGATGTGTAAATTCACATCTTTCATCAAATTTGGGGAGTTGTGGGCCATTATTTTAAAAAATAAACTTTTTGTTCATTTCCCTCTCTCCTCTCCTTCTAAGAGTCTCATTATGCATATATTGGTATACTTTATAAATTCCCACAGGTCTTTTGGGCCATGCTTTTATATTTCTGCTCCTCAGACTTAATTATCTCAATTGATATATTTTTAAGTTTGCTTATCTTTTCTTATTTTTTAATTTTAATTATTATTATTATTATTATTATTATTTTTAGAGACAGTGTCTCGCTATGTTGGCCAGGTTGGTCTTCAACTCTTGGGCTCAAGCAATCCTCTTCCCTTGGCCTCCCAAAGTGCTGGGATTACAGGCATGAGCCACCATGCAGGGCCTAAATTTGCTTGTCTTTTCTTCTGCTCAAATCTCCTCTTGAACCTCTAGAGTCAATTTTCATTTCAATTATTACATTTTTCAATACCAGAATTTTATGTGATTCTTATTTGTAGTTTCTATCTCTTATTGACATTCTCCATATGTTTATACTTTATGTTCCTGGTTTCCTTTCATTCTTATCTATGACTTCCTTTAGCTTTTTGCCACATTTGACAGACTTGATTTGGGATCGTTCTCTGGTAAATCCAATACCTGGGCTTCCTCAAGGACAGTTTGTATTAATTTCTATTACTCTTTTTAATGGACCATACCTTCTTTTTTTTTCTTTTTCTCTTTCTTTATTTCTTTTTCTCCTTCTTTCTTTTTCTTGGCATGTCTTGTAATTTTTTGTTGAAAATAGTGGCATTATTACTTGGCAACTCTGGAAATCAGATTCTCCCTACTCCCTAGGATTTGATGTTTCTTGTTTTGGTCATTGTTTTTTGTTAGTTTAGTGGCTTCTAAACAATTTTTGTACAGTCTATATTCCCCACTGTGTGTGGCCACTTATGCCAGGGTTCTGTTAGCTTACTGCTCAGTTAGTGTTTTGACAGTTTCCTTAAATTCATGAAGTCCCTAAAAAGAACAATTAAAAAGAAAAAAAAAAACTCCCAGTCTTTACAGATTAATTCTGTGTTGAGGACATATTTTAACACTTGGCCAGGCCTTTTACAACTCTTCCTTAGCCTTCCTTTCTTGCTTGCATGAAGCCTGAAGGTGAACCAAAGGTAAAAGCTTAGTGTCTGCTCAGGCTTTTCCTGAGCATGAGGTTAGCCCTGGCTTGCATGTGGCCTTCTTGGTTTCCCAGTGTATACAGCACATGTTAAAAGTTCTTGTTCTCCCACAGATCTTCATTCCCAAACTCTTTTTCCCAGGCTGTCTGTTCCAACTGTTACCCTTGCCCCAGGCTGCAGCAGTCAATACTTTTGAATTCAAGTGCTTTTGGCAAATGCTGCCCAAGATGGCACCCAACACTGGGAATGCTCAAAGCTGAGTGAAATAAAGACAAGCCTCTACACCAGCCCTTCAGGGAGCTACAAAACAGGTCAAAGCACACAACCACAGCTCTTGAGAATAAGCTCTGAATTGCTCCAACACTAGCAACCTGTACTGGAAGTGCAGGCTGCTATCTTCACACACAGTGGCCTCTGATCTGGTACTGAGAGATGATAGGTGGGCAATTTAAAGACAGCCACCATGGCTTCTAATAGCAATGAAGCAACGTCTTTCTTTATTAAGCTTTTCTCTAGTTAATGTAGGTTTTGAACTAGATTCCAGAGTTCTACAAAAGTTGAATCTGACAGTTTTTGCCAGCTTATTAGTTGTTTTTGTGGTAGGATAGAGCCTGCAAGTCCCTATTCCACTGTTTCTGGTGATATCACTCTGCAATATTTTTTCTTATGACTGTGTGTGTATGCATAATTAAATCAAAATTAAAAGTTTAATTTAGAATTTTAAAAATTAATTAAAATACTACCATAGAGGGAAATCCTAAAATGCCACTTACAAAATTGAACCACATTAACACGGGTAACAACAAAGAAAAATATAATAAAATGATCAATGATCAAGAAAATCAATCAGTAGATGTACATGGAACATTACATTCATCAAAAGAGAACATACATTTTTCCATTTGCCCATATAACAGTGACAAAATATTGATGATTTTTTAGGCACAAAGAAAAGCTTAAGAGATTTAAAAATTAGGAATTTGACAAGTCATGTATTCTAATAATAATTTAATAAAATTATAAATCAATAATAAAAGGATAAATTAATTCCTTTACTTGGCAATTATGAAACACAGAGCTAGATAAACTTTGGATCAAACAAAATCAAACTAAAATTATAATTCATATGGAAAGTGAAAAGATCAACAGTTCTTCCTGGCCGGGCGCGGTGGCTCACGCTTGTAATCCCAGCACTTTGGGAGGCCGAGGCAGGCGGATCACGAGGTCAGGAGATCGAGACCACGGTGAAACCCCGTCTCTACTAAAAATACAAAAAATTAGCCGGGCGTGATGGCGGGCGCCTGTAGTCCCAGCTACTCGGAGAGGCTGAGGCAGGAGAATGGCGTGAACCCAGGAGGCGGAGCTTGCAGTGAGCCGAGATTGCGCCAGTGCACTCCAGCCTGGGCGACACAGCGAGAGACTCCGTCTCAAAAAAAAAAAAAAAAAAAAAAAAACAGTTCTTCCTAAAAGCCAAGCATACTCAAAAGAAAATTTAAACATGTTCATTATTGACATAAAAAACTGAAAAAATAAAGGAATTTAGTAATTTTATTAGCTTATTGGTTGCCACAAGAAAGTACCACAAACTGGGTGGCTTCAAAAAACAAAATGTATTGCTTCACAGTTCTGGAGGCTGAGAGACTGAAATCAAGGTGGTAGCCAGGCCATGCTCCCTCAAAGCTTCCAGGGAAAGATCCTTGCCTCTCCCAGCTTCTGATAGACCAAGCATTTCTTGGCACATAGTAGCATGAATATTCTAAGTTCCGCCTCCATTCTGCAGCATTCTCCCTGTCTCTCTGTGTCTTCACAGAGTTGTGTTTGTCTAAGAACACCCATCACATTGGATTAAAGTCACTATCCTACACTAGTATGACCTCATCTTAACTAATTACATCTGCAATAGCCCTATTTCCAAATGAAGTCACATTCTGTGGCCCCAGTGGTTAGGATTCCAACATATCCTTTTGGGAGGACAAAATTCAACCCCTAACGGTTCTTATTTTGAAAAATGAGTAAAGACAAACTAAACCACAAAGAGATGGGAGAGGAAGTCAATAAAGATCAAGGCTGAAACTAATAAAATGAAAACTAAAACATAGTAGAAAGGATAAACAAATCCAAAAGCATTTCATTGAAAAGACCAACAATATAAACTTCTTAAGAGACTGATAAAGGGAAAAAGAAACATAGTAAAAGTCTGCATGAGTAGAATGAGAAAGTCGGATAATCCCAGACACAGAGAGAGGTAAGATTATTGCAAAAGATTAACATTCATGGCTGGACACAGTGGCTCACGTCTGTAATCCCAGCACTTTGGCTGAGGCGGGCGGATAACTTGAGGTCAGGAGTTTGAGACCAGTATGGCCAACATGGTGAAATCCCACCTCTGCTAAAAAGACAAAAATTAGCTGGACGTGGTAGCACACGCCTGTAATCCCAGCTACTTGGGAGGCTGAGTCAGGAGAATTGCTTGAACCCAGGGAGTGGAGGTTGCAGTGAGTCAATCGTGCCATTGCACTCCGGCCTGGGTGACAGAGCAAGACTCCAACTCAAAAAACAAACTGACAAACAAAAAAAACTAACACTCATAACCCTACTGCAACATACTCAGAAACAGTTTCCTTGCAAATACCTATTACCAGAATTAAACCAAGAAGTAGAAACCTTGAACACACCAATTACCACAGATGAATCTGAAAAGATCATTTATACTATTGAAACGGGCCCCTGGGATCAGATGATTTCATAACCAAGTCCTAGCTCTCAGTTAATTCCAATGTCATTTGATTTATTCCAAATGATAGAAATGTGACAATATCCTTAATTTATTTTACAAAGCTAATGTCACTTTAATGTAAAGTTTTATAACAATAATAATGATAAAAAGGATAGATCAATATATCTTATAAATATAGGTAGAAATATTTTAAAATACTAAAGATATGATTTAAACTATTGGTTACCCTCATGATATACAATTTGCCTATATAACAAACTGCATGTGTACCCCTGAACCTAAAGTAAAAGTTAAAAATAAATAAATGATAAACTATTAGTAATGGAAGGTGCTAGCACAATTGCACATTAACTAAGGGGATAAAACGTGGATCTCCTAACTACACCATATACAAAAATAGACCCCTGATGAATTAAAACTCAAATATATATATATATATGTATATATATATATATATATATATATATATATATATATATATATATATATATATATATATATATATATATATATATATATATACACACACATATGTTTTAAATATTAGTCCAAGAAGAAAATCTAGGAAATCGTGTTTATATCCTGGGTGTTTAGGAGATCCCCTTAGGTAAGAACACCTTCCGTCTACACTGTCAGCTTGTGACACCACATTGTGACAGATCTTCGAGCTACTGGCGCCCTTGCCTGGACTCTCACCAATCTCCTCGCTTTATGGCTGGGTTCCAGGACTGGCCAAGTGTGTCCTGTCTCCTCAGCCAGGTATTAGATAACATCTCTTACTTGCTACTTTTAGACAGGTTCGTTGATGTGGACTTGATGACCGGCCCATTGGCTGGATTTTTATCAACCAAACAGTGAGTAAGGGGCCTCTGCCCATGTGTCAGGGGGCTCTGTCCTTGATCCTCTCCTGTATCATGCAGTCTTGTTTTGGGGTCTACCTCAAAGACAAAAGAATGTATTTATTTCTCAAACATGCAAAAAGTAATAATTGTTGGATGACAGGCTCAAAGGCAGGAACTTTTGTAAAAATTAGGATTCCTAAACTAACAAAATGGAATTTAACAAATCCTGCATTTAAGATTCAACAAGCAAACAAAAACCTCACTACAGGTAACAGGTTGGATTGAAAAAGTAAAGCTTTGTCCAGCAGCCAATAGCAGCAAAGATTTTGGAAGGAGCCAATATCTATTGAGATGCTTTTAGGAAAGAAGAAACAGATATCACAATTCAAACTATCTTAAACCTGAAGTGCAGGTGGTGGGTCTTGGGCCTGAATGGCCAGTGCCATCTATTCCTGATGCTCTGGGCCAGCTTCCTGAGATCCTCTTGGGGACCACCCTATGTGCTGACTTTATCCCACAGCAGCAGCAGGGTCTAGACCTCTCCACCCTCCACAAAGACTTCAGAGGAAAAGAAAGTGTCCATGTCTTCTGTATTAGCTCATTTTCACACTATTATAAAGACATGCCTGAGCCTGGGTCATTTATAAATAAAAGAAGTTTAATTGACTCACTGTTCCATATGACTCAAGAAACTTACAATCATGGCAGAATGTAAAGGAGATGCAAGCACTTTCTTCACAAGATGACAGGAGAAAGAGAGTGAAGGGGGAGTGTCACTTTTAAACCATCAGTTCTCATGAGAACTCAGTCACTATCATGAGAACAGCATGGGGAAAACTGCCCCCACAATCCAATCACCTCCCACTGGGTCCCTTTCTCGACACATGGGAATTACAATTCGAGATAAGATTTGAGTGGGGTCACAGAACCAAACCATTTCATTTCATCCCTGGTTCCTCCAAAATCTTATGTCCTTCTCACATTTCAGAACACAATCATGCCTTCCCAACAGTCCCCCAAAGTCTTAACTCATTCCAGCATTAACATAAAAGTCCAAGTCCAAAGTCTCATGTGAGACAAGACAAGTTCCTTCTGCCTATGAGCCTGTAAAATAGAAAACAAGTTAGTTACTTTCAAGATACAATGAGGGTACAGGCATTGGGTAAATGTTCCTGCTCCAAATGGGAGAAATTGACCAAAACAAAGAGGCCACAGGCCCTATGCAAGTTCGAAGCCTGGCTGTGCAGTCATTAGATCTTAAAGCTCAAAAACATATCTCACATCCAGGACACACTGATGCAAGGGGTAGGCTCCCATGGCCTCAGGCAGCTCTGCCTCTGTGGCTCTGCAGGGTAAAGCCCCTATGGCTGCTTTCATGGGCTAGTGTTGAATGCCTGTGGCTTTTACAAGCACAGAGTGCAAGCTGCCAGTGTACCTACCATTCTGTGGTCTGGAGGATGGTGGCCTTCTTCTCACAGCTCTGCTAGGCAGTGCTCCAGAGCTCTGGGGCATGTGGGGGCTATCATGGGAAATGTGGGGGCTCCAAACCCACATTTCTGGCTCTGCATTGCCCTAGTAGAGGTTCTCCATGAGGGCTCTGTCCCTGCGCAGACTTCTGCCTGGACATCCAGGTGTTTCCATACATCCTCTGAAATCTAGGCACAGGCTCCCAAAGTTCAACTCTTGTCTTCTGCACACCCAAAGGCCCAACATGTGGAAGCCACCAAGGCTTGGGTCTTGCACCTTCTGAAACAATGGCCTGAGCTGTACATTGGCCCCTTTAAGCCACGACTGGAGCTACAGTGACTGGGATGCAGGGCACCATGTCCTCAGGCTGCACAGAACAGTGGGGTCATGGGCCTGACCCATGAAACCATTTTTCACTCCTAGACCTCCAGGCCTGTGATTGGAGGAGCTGCTGTGAAGATCTCCAAAATGCCCTGGACACATATCCCCCATTGTCTTGGAGATTAACATTTAGCTCCTCAGAGCTAATTTGAATTTCTCCCCAGAAATTTTCTACCACATGCTTAGGCTGCAAATTTTCCAAACGTTTATGCTCTGCTTTTCTTTTTAAGTTTGAATTTCAGATCATCTCTTTGTGAATGCATATGACTGTATGCTTTCAGAAAGAGCCGAGTTACATCTTGAATGCTTTGCTGCTTAGAAATTTCTTCCACGAGATATCCTAAGTCATCTCTCTCAAGCTCAAAGTTCCACAGATCTCTGGGGCAGGGGCACAACACCACCAGTCTGTTTGATAAAGCATAGCAAGAGTAACTTTTACTTCAGTTCCCAAGGAGTTCCTCATCTCCATCTGAGACCACCTCAGCCTGGACTTCATTGTCCATATCACTGTCAGCATTTTGGTCAAAACCATTCAAGAAGTCTCTAGAAAGTTTCAAACTTTTCCTCATCTTCCTGTCTTCTTCTGAGCTCTCCAAATGGTTCTAAGCTCTGCCAGTTACCAAGTTGCTTCTACATTCTCAGGTATCTTATAGAAATGATCCACTACCTTGGTACCAATTTTCTGTATTAGTCTGTTTTCACACTGTTATAAAAACATCCTTGAAACTGGATAATTTATAAATAAAAAAGGTTTAACTGACTCACAGTTCCACATGGCTCAGGAAACTTACAATAATGGCAGAAGGTGAAGGAGAAGCAAGCACTTTCTTCACAAGGTGGCAGGAGAGAGAAAGAGCTAAGGGGAAAGTGCCA
The DNA here is from genome assembly GCF_006542625.1 of Nomascus leucogenys. Lineage (NCBI taxonomy): Eukaryota > Metazoa > Chordata > Mammalia > Primates > Hylobatidae > Nomascus > Nomascus leucogenys. The sequence continues at coordinate 81,930,255 of NC_044394.1, forward strand.
CTTTTAAACCATCAAATTTCATGAGAACTCATAATCACAAGAACAGTATGGGGGAAACTGCCCTCCATGATCCAATCACCTCCCACCAGGTCCCTTCCTTGACACATGGGTATTACAATTTGAGATGAGATTTGGGGGGTGGGGGTCACAGAGCCAATCCATATCATCTTTCTACAGCTGTTGCTCAAAAGTGAGGACAATTTTCTCGTAAGTTTCACAAACTTGCCTGAAATTCCATTGCCCAGAGTTGTTCCTGTGCCCATTTCTGATCACCCACCTGCAGAAACGGGACACCCTCACCCATCCAAACCAAGCCAGAGGTGACTGGGAGCAGCTCCTTCTGTAGCCATGGGCTGCCTGGGGTCACATACCTGAATCAAATCAGTTCAGTTTGGAAGGAGAAAAGGCAGGCAGAAATGTCATATATTAGTCCATTCTCACACTGCTATAAAGAAGTAATTAATAAAGAAAAGAGGTTTAATTGGCTCCAGTTCTGCAAGCTGTATGGGAAGCATGGCTGGAGAGGCCTCAGGAAACTTACAATTGTGGCAGAAGGTGAAGGGGAAGCAGGCATTGTCTTACATGGCCAGAGCAAGAGGAAGGGTGTGGGGGAGGTGTTACACTCTTTTAAACAACCATATCTTGCAATAACTCACTCATCATCAGGAGAACAGCACCAAAGGGGAAACCTGCCCCCATGTGCCAGTCACCTTCCACCAGGCTCCACCTCCAACACTGGGGATTATAATTTCACATGAGATTTGGATGGAGACACAGACCCAAACCATATCATTCTACCCCTGGCCCTTCCCAAATATCATGTCCTTCTCACATTTCAAAAGAGAATTATGCCTTCCCAACAGTCCCCCAAATTCATAACTCAAAAGTCATTTTAGCATTAAGTCAAAAGTTCAAAGTTCAAAGTCCAAAGTCTCATCTGAGATAAGGCTAGTCCCTTTACCTATGAGCCTGTGAAATCAAAAACAAGTTAGTTACTTCTAAGATATAGGCATTGAGTAAATGCTCCCATTCCAAAAAGGAGAAATTGGCCAAAACAAAGGGGCTATAGACCCCATGCAAGTCAAGTTGAAAACCCAGCAGAGCTGTCATTAAATCTTAAAGCTTCAAAATAACCTCCTTTGACTCCATGTCTCATATCCAGGCTGCACTGATGAAAGGGGTGGACTCTGAAGGCCTTGGGCAGCTCTACCTCCGTGGCCCTGTAGGGCTCAGCCCCAATGGCTGCTCTCAAGGGCTGGCATTGAGTGCCTGTGGCTTTTCCAGGAGTATGGTGCTGGCAGTGTATCTACTATTCTGGGGTTCTGGAGGACAGTGGCCCTCTCTTCTCACAGCTCCATTAGGCAGTGTCCCAGTGGAGACTCTGTGCGGAAGCTCCAACCCCACATTTACCTCTGGACTGCCCTAGTAGAGGTTCTCCATGAAGGCTTTGCCCCATACCACGCTTCTGCCTGGATATCCAGGCATTTTCATACATCCTCTGAAATCAAGGAGGAGGCTCCCAAGCCTCAACTCTTGCACTCTGGGCACCTGCAGGCTTAGCACCATGTGGAGCCACCAAGGCTTGCACCCTTTGAAGCAGCAGTCCATGTACCTGGGCCCCTTTGAGCCACTGCTGGAGCTGAAGTGTCTGAGATGCAGGGAGCAGTGCCCTAAGGCTGTGCAAGGCAGCAGGGCCCTGGGCTTGGCTCAGGAAATCATTCTTCCCTCCTAGGCCTCTGGGCCTATGATGAGAGGGGCTACTGTGAAGGTCTCTGAAATGCCTTGGAGGCCTTTTTTCCATTGTCTTGGCTATCAGCATTTGGCTCCTCTTTACTTATTCAAATGTCTGCAGCCTGCTTGAATTCCTCCCCTAAAATGACCTTTTTTTTCTACCACATGTCCAGGCTGCAAATTGTCCAAACTTTTATGCTCTGCTTCCCTTTTAAATATAAGTTCCAGTTTCAGATTATTTCTTTGCTCATGCACATGAGTTAGCTTCTAAGAAGCAGTCAGGTCACTTCTTGAATGCTTTGCTGCTTAGAAATTTCTTCCACTGGATACCCTAAATCATCTCTCTCAAGTTCAAAGTTCCACAGATCCCTAGAGCCGGGGCACAATGCCACCAGCCTCTTTGCTAAAGCATAGCAAGAGTGACTTTTACTCCAGTTTCCAATAAATTTCTCATTTTCATCTGAGACCTCCTTAGTCTGAACGTCATTGTCCACATCACTACCAACATTTTGGTCACAACAATTTAACAAGTCTCTAGAAAGTTCCAAACTTTCCCTCATTTTCCTGTCTTTTGTTGAGTCCTTCACAGTCTTCCAACCTCTAGATGTTACCCACTTCCAAAGCTGCTTCCACACTGTCAGGTATCTATACAGCAATGCCCCACTCCTAGGTACCAATTTTCTGTATTAGTCCATTCTCACACTGCTATAAAGAAATATCTGAAACTGGGCAATTTATAAAGACAAGAGGTTTAGGCTGTCCAGGAAGCACAGCTGGGAAGGCCTCAGAAAACTTAAACTCACTTTGGAAGGTGAAGGGGAGGTAGGCATGCTTACATGGCTGGAGAAGAGGAAGTGGGGCAGATGCTACTCACTTTTAAACAACCAGCTCTTGCCCTCAGGATCCTATTACCTCCCACCACGCCCCACCTCCAACATTGGAGATTACAATTTGACATGAAATCTGGGTGGGGACACAGACAAAAACCATATCAGTTTCCCTAGATCTACTATCCTGAGGAAATGTGCATGGTTTTTCCTTCTGTATTATGAATTCCATGTGTATTGACTGTAGAAAATGTGGAAAACACAAAAAAGAAAAAAGAAAGAAAGCAAAAATTCCACAACAAAGAAAACAGCTTTGTAAATCTGCTTGTTTATAATTCTACAGACTTTTTTCTATGAATATACGAACACATATACTACACTTTACAGAATAGGAAATGTCCTGTACACACTGTGAGTAACCCACCCTTCAATAAATAAGACAGAATGTCCTAAGAGTCCTAATGCTGCTTTAGGTTTTAATAATAGGAGAAGTATCAATGTTATGAGTTTACAAAATGGGATCATTTGGAAGATAAATTATTCAGACTTATTTTGCCCTTATTCAGTTTTTTTAAATTCTGAATAATACATTTTAATTTCTTTTGTTTCAACACCTCTGACTGAAGATGGCAAATATTGGCCAAAAAATCAAAAGATTTAAAACATATTATTCAAAATTCACAAGTATTTAAACTGCATTGAAACAATCCTTATTGACTGAAATATTGTTATGAAACAAAGTATTGTTAATTTTTTAAACTTCAATTTTATCAGTTTTGTAGTATTCCATCATAATTTATTTAACCAGTGTCTTATTACCAAGTGTTTATGTTTTTTTTTCCCCATATCACATATGATCTAAGTTGTCCTGTGGAAAGTGGTTTCTTTGTAACTCAGTCCATCTTCTAAGGGAAAGGACTGTGGCTGTTTGCCATGAAGGCCTCAGCTCCCAAGTTCTCCTCTTCATGCCTCGCTTCCCTTCCCCTATTAGCCAGGACAGTGCCACTGTCACTTAAAAAGACCAGCTACAGGTATTTCCTAAGAACAACACAATGTGCATACTATGTGGTAACGTGTTTTAAAGGAAGCCCTAGGAAATATTCATGCTTTCTGCTGACAAATTTGCATTTTGAAATACAACCTATCTAACCTAATCTTTTAGTTAAATGTAGCCTGTATTCTCCCATGAAATGGAACTATAAAATGAATTGTTTCCCTGAGGTTTTCCCTTTTGCCATCAAATGCTTCATCGGGACACAAGGAATGCAGTAGAGATTATTTTTTAGAGCCAAATATCTATTTTTTAATGGAATCCCATATAACAATGTTTTCAGGTCTGGGGATCCTATTCCAGTGTGGGATTAGACTCTGTATTGTTGACACCAGGTGACATAGATAGTACATCACCATAGGTCAACACTAACTGTCATAGTGTCACAGGTTTTTTTAACCACATTTTCCCTTGAAATACACTTAGACTATGACTATTTCTAAAACATCTTTTTTAAAAATTATTTTTGTAGAGATAGGGGTGTGGCTATGTTGCCCAGGCTGGTCTCAGAACTTCTGGCCTCAAGTGATCCTCCTGTCTCAGCCTCCCAAAGTGCTAGGATTACAGGCTTGAACCATCCTGTCTGGCCTAAAACTTCTTGTTTAAGAGATGGGGTCTTGCTTTGTTTCCCAAGTTGGAGTGCAGTGGTATAGTCATAGCTCACTGCAGTCTCTGTCTACTGGACCCAAGCAATCCTCTCACTTCAGCCTTCTCAGCAGCTGAGACTATAGGTGTGGCCCACCATGCCTGACTAATTTTTTTAATTTTTTGTAGAGATGGTGGTTCACTTTGTTGCCTAGGCTGGTCTTGAACTCCTGGCCTCAAGTGATCCTCCCGCCTTGGCCTCCCAAAGTGTTGGGATTACAGGCGTGAGCTACCACACCCAGTCCCTTAAAACATTTTCGAAGTGATTTACCAAAGGTCATAGTAAAGGAAGGTTAAATAAAATCAAAACAATAAGAGTATGGAAAGGAGAAGGAAGCAAATAAACTAATTGCAGAGACAGAGAGCTGTGCTGTGACTGAAGATCAGCTTTGAATCAGAGTTTCCTTGAGCAAAAAGGGGAACAAGTTACACGGCCGTCTTCATCAGAAAGGAAAAGGTGCAAGTTCCACCCAGTCCTTCGCACAATTCTGAGACACTTGCTAAATGGAGTGTTTCAGACAGTCAGGATCATAAGAGGTGATTTTTTTTTTCCAACAGCATTGTGTAACAAATGGAGACATGCATTTTGTTTGTGTGTCTGGTAAAAGCCCCTCCATAAATGTTCCTGTGTCAAATACTGTGGGGAAAGGCTGGTTTCATCCAGGTGAAACAGGCTGGTGCCTATGAGGCTTTGCTTTTCAGACATTTGGACATGCAACTCTGCATTTGGTTAATCATAAGACTTTTGCTGGTGAAAACCTATTAACATCCAGCAGAAATGGTGTTCCACAGAAGATGTTTGGGAAACGCTGTATTAGAGGCTCTTCCTTTGGGCTGTTTCTTTTCATCCTGGATTTTGGTCCGGATTACACAGCTAGCAGGCTAAGATCACACTCTCTAAGGAGGCCAGGTGTCCTGCTCTTCCAGGGCAAAGTGGTGATAAGCAAATAGGTGAGCTGGCAATCATTTGTGGAAGTTCTGAAGCCGAACCAGTCTTCTTGCCCTAAAGAGAATGGAGTTGGCTGGGCATGGTGGCCCATGCCTGTAATCCCAGCACTTTGAGAGGCTGAGGCAGGTGGATCACCTGAGGTCAGGAGTTTAAGACCAGCCTGGTCAACATGGCGAAACCCTGTCTCTACTAAAGATAAAAAAAAATTAGCCGATTGTGGTGGGAGGTGCCTGTAATCCCAGCTACTTGGGAGGCTGAGGCAGAATTGCTTGAACCTGGGAGGCAGAGGTTTCAGTGAGCTGATAATCCCACCTAGGTGACACTCTAGCCTAGGTGACAGAGTGAGACTGTCTCAAAAAATAAAATAAATAAAAGAGAGTCAGATTGATCATCCTTCCCATAGTCTCCTCAAATCTCTTTGTAACACTGTTTCTAAATCTATTTCCACTTGAATGTTAATAGGACACTATAATTTTGACAAACATTAGTTTCAACTAGTGAAACAAAGATTTCAAGAGGATAGACTAAAAACATCTGTTATTCTTCACTCATTACCATTACATACATACATATATATATATATGGAATGAATAGAGGGAGTGGTCTTCAGAGGACTTCACATGCTTCCGGGAGGAGAAAAGTGGTTAAGAGAATGATGTTGGAAGAAGTTGAGTGGAGGTAGCCGGAGACAAGGTTGTATGCAAAAGGGGCAACGGGGGGCCAGGGAGATCTTCCTGGAGAAACTCAGGAGCTCCAACCCAGAGGTGGTAGGTGCCAAGGGACTGGCCATCCAGTGTTTATTACCAGGCAAAGAAGCCGATGAGCTTGCCTCTAGAGAAATGGACCCAGTTGGGTGGGAATGAGATGGTTGTATAGGAATCCTGCCATTTTAGAGATTCCCAGCCAAATGGCTGTCATCTAGCCATGTACCCAGAGCTCTCCTTTGGCTGTCCCATTCAGATCTAATGACGAAACAAACGTACTTGCACAACAGCAGAGGAAACTTACACCAACCGCCTGTAAGCAATGTAATCCTAGGAAAACCTACACTTATCAGACATATGTGGACACCAGAGTGAGAAAAAGTAAACAAAAAAGTGAACCTGGAAAATCAAGAAACATAAGTTAAAAGATCCTAATTTATATCACCATGGAGAAGACATACATGCATAAAACAAGAACACGATGCTATGTAAAAAGAGTACACATCTATAAGGCGCTCAAGAAAATAATATATAATGCTTTTCATATTTTGTTGAAGAAATCTTTACCTGCCCCAAACTCAAAATGTATTCATTTGTCTTGTACTTTAGGATTGTTATTGTTTTACCTTTTGCACATAGAACAACATTGACTTTGCATACCATGTGAGGTAAGGGTGGATATTTATTTTTTCACATGTGGATATAAAAGTGACTCAGTTCCATTTACTGAAAAGAACACTCTTTCCCTGTTGCTTTGGACCTTTGTCATAAATTTCAGTGTCCATATATGTGTGAGTTTATTTCTGGATTTTCTTTTACTTCTTTGGTCCAATTGTCTATTCTTGCATCAATACCACACTGTCACTTTAAAATAAGTTTTGATATGTGGAGTGGAAATACTCCAATTTTTCATCTTCATCATTATCTTGAATATTCCTATCTGCATCTCAATATACATTTTAAAGTCAGTTTGTCACTTCCAAAAAAATCATGCTTGGATTTTGATTGAGATTGCATTAAATCCACATAGATCAATTTGGAGAAAATTGATGTCTTTTACATTTTTTGATAACAAACACAGTGTCATAGTGTATCCCTTTGTTTGCTTAGTTCTTTAAAATTCTTTAAAAGTTTTCTGTGTAGAGGTTGTGCACATTTTTCATTAGAATTACCCATAGGGTTTTTTTAAGCTGTTGTAAATAGTATATTTAATTATTTTTAGGTTGGAATCTTTGCTGCTGAATAGAAATATAATTGATTTTTAACTACTTTTTATGTTAAAATAATTATAGATTCACAGAAATTTGCAAAAATAGTAGAGGGATCCTCTGTACCCTTCAAGTCAGTTTTTCCCATTCATAAGATCTTATTTAATTATAACACAGTATCAAAACTGGGAGATTGACATGGGTACAATTTATTCAGATTTCTGTTTTACATGTACTTATTTGCATGTATGGGTGTGTGTATACTTCTATGAATTTTGTTAAATGTGTAGATTCATGTAATCACCCACCACAATCAAGAAACAAGAACAGTGTCAGCTCTGTAAAGGTGTCCCTCATGTTTCTTTATGGTCGCACCCCCCTACCCCCACACCCCTCAATCCTGGCATCCATTGTTGTGGTCTCCATTTCTAGAATTTTGTCACTTGGAAACTGTCAAATAAATGGAATCAGATAGTGTGAGATGTTTTGAGATCAGCTTTGTTTTTCACTCAGTGTGATGTCCTTGAGACCAATACAATTCGTGTATGCAACCATAGGGTCTTCCTTGTCTTCCTTTTTATTACTGAAGAGCATTTCAGGATGTGTACACATCACAGTCCAACAATTCAGCCATTGAAGGACAGGCAGGTTGTTTCAATAAAGCTGCTATGAACATTGGTGTATGGCTTTGTGTGTGTGTGCGTGTGTGTGCGTGTGTGTGTGTGTGTGGACATAAGGGTTTTTTTCTTTGGAAGAAATGCCCACAAGCTCAAGTGTTGGGTCATAATGGCAAATGTGTGCTTTGATTTTTGTGTTTAAGAAATGACCAAACTATTTTCCAGAGTGGCTATAGCCGCTTAACATTCCTACCAGTAATATATGAGAGATCAGTTTCTCCATTTTCTCACTAGCATTTGGTATTGTTGCTATTTTGTATTTTAATTCTAACAGATGCATAGTGATATCTCATTGTGGTTTTAATTTGTCTCCTAGGGGCTGATAATATTAAACCTTATTTCATGTGCTTATTTGCCATGTGTATATCTTCTTTGGTTAAATGATTCTTCATGTCTTTTGCCCATTTTCTAACTGGATGTTAGGCGTTTTTTGCTGTTGGGAGTTCTTTATGTATTTTAGATATGCATTCTGTGCCTAATATATGGTTTACAAATATTATCTCCCATTCTGAAGTTTGTATTCTCTTTCTTAAGAAGGTCTCTCAAAGAGCAGTTTTTATATTGATGAAGTTCAATTTATCAATTTTTTCTTTTATGGATCCTGCTTTTGGTGTCATGTTTAAGAACACTTCATCTAGCCCCAGATCTCAAAGATTTTCTCCTATATTTTCTTTTAAAAGTATTATTATATTATGTTTTATATACACATTCACAATACATTTTGAGTTAACTTTGTATAGGTAGCGTGGTTGTTTGAGAATTTTTTTTTCTTGGCCTATGGATGTCCAGTTTTTCTAGCACCATTTGTTGAAAAAGGGTATGTTTCCATTATTGCACAGTTTTTAGTACATTTGTCAAAAATAGGTTGGGCAGTTATAATTGTGTGACTTGATTTCTAGATTGTCTATCCTGTCCCATTGATCTGTGTCTATTTCTATGTCAACAACACACTGTCTTGATGGCTATAGCTATAAGGAAAGTCTTAAAATCAGATAAATTGGTACTTTATGCTTTTTTCTAAAATTATTTTAGCAGTTCCAGCTCCTTTGCCTTTCCATGTTCATTTTATAATAAGCTTGTCTATATCTACAAAGATATCTTCCTGGCATTTTGATACAGTTGCATTAAACTTATGTGCAAATTTAGGGGAAATGGGCATCTTTACTATGTTGATGCCCTCTAGCTCATGAACATGTTACACCTCTCCAGTGACTTACATCATCTTTGATTTCTTTCCTTAGCACTTTATAGTTTTCAGCATATGAGTTCTCTACATGAATTGCCAGATTTATAACAAGTACTTGTCTTTTTTGAGATTGTAGATGGTATTGTGTTTTTATTTTGGTTTTCATGTGTTCTTTGCTAGCATAAAGAAACACATTTGACTTTTCTGTGTTGATCTTATATCCTGTGACCTTGATGATCTCATTTATTTTTAACAATTAATCCAATTTATTTATTAGTAATAAGCCCATTTAAATAATCTATTTCCTATTCCATGAGGTTTTAGTAATTTGTGCAATTCAAGTAATTGGTCTATTTTATTCTAAAATGCTGAATTACTGTGTGTAGAGTTTTTCTTGGTATTCTCTTATCATGTTACTCACTGCTGGATGTGTACTAATATCCCATTTATTTCTGATATTGGCAATTTGTGCTATCTCTTTTTTTCTCTGTCAGTCTTGCTAAAAGTATGTCAATGTTATTGATCTTTTCAAAGAACTAGTTTGTTTCTTTGACTTTTTTCTGTTGTTTTTCTGTTTTCAATGTAATTGGTTTCTTGTCTTTGTTATTTTCATTCTTCCACTTGCTTTAGGTTTATTTTGCTATTTCTAGTTTCTCCATTTCTAAGTTTCTAGCAACTTAGATTGTTGATTTGAAATCTTACTTCCTTTTTTAATGCAAATATTTACTGCTATTAGTGTCTCTCCCAGCACTGCTTTAACCGTGTTCCACATAATTTAATATTTTGTATGTTCATTTTTATTTTGTTCAACGTATTTTTTAAAAATTTCTGTGAGACTTTTTGACCACCAGATTATTTAGAAGCACATTGTTTAATTCCCAGATGTTTGGAGATTTTTCTGTTATCTTCTGTTATTGATTCTAGTTTGTTTTTACCATGGTGAAAAAGCACACTCTCTATGATTTCAATTCTTTTAAATCACAGAGTTGAAGTGAATTATTGAAGTGAATTTTACAACCCAGGATATGCTCTATCTTGGTGAGTGTTCCACAGGTTTTCATAAGATTGTGTATTCAGCTGTTATTGGCTGGAGTATTGTGTACAGATTGATTGGATCTTGTTGATTGATAGTATTGTTTAGTTGTTCTATATGCCTGATTTTCTGTGTATTAGTTATACCAGTTTCTGAGGGGGGTGGTGTTGAAATCCCCAACTATAATTGTGGCTTTGTCTATTTCTCTATCGCTCTCAGCTGTATCAATTTTTGCTTGAAGTATTTTGAGGCTATGGTTTTTTTATACATACACATTTAGGATCATTTTGTCTTCTAGGCAGATTGATCCATCTATCATTATGTAATATGCCTAATCCTTGTCCTTAGTAACTTTCTTTGATCTAAAGCCTACTTTATCTGATACTGACATAACTAGTCTTTCTTTATTTTGATTAATGTTTGCATGTATATCTTTGTCTACCTTTTACTTTCCACCTGCCATTTTCATTGCATTTGAAGTGAGTTTTTAAAAAACACATATACAGTTGACCCTTGAACGATGCGAGGGTTAGGGGCCGACCTAACTCTCACAGTTGAAATTCTGCATATGACTTTTGCTCCCTCAAAACTTTACTAATAGCCTACTGTTGACCAAAGCCTTATCCATAACCTAAACAGTCAATTAACACGTTTTGTAGGTTATATGTATTATCTGCTATATTCTTACAGTAAAGTAAGCTAGAGAAAAGAAAATATTATTAAGAAAATCAGAAGAGAAAACATGTTTACCATTTATTAAGTGGATCACCACAAAGGTTTTCATCTGTATTGTCTTCATGTTGAGTAGGCTGGGGAGGAAGAACAAGAGGAGTTGGTTTTGCTGTCTCAGGGGTGGCAGATGTGGAGGAGGTAGAAGAGGTTAGGAGGGAAAGTAGGAGAGGAAAGCACGTTTGGTGTAACTTGTATTGAAAAAACCCACTTATAAATGGACCCACACAATTCAAACTCATGTTGTTCAAGGGTAAACTGCAGTGGAGTCATGGTTTTTTATACAATCTACCAATCCGTATATATACGTCACAAATGAATCCCCAGCTCTGTCACTCACCCAGGCTGAAGTGCAGTGGCGTGATCTTGGCTCACTGCCACCTCCATCTCCTGGGTTCAAGTGATTCTCCTGCCTCAGCCTCCCGAGTAGCTGGGATTACAGGTGCCCACCAGCATGACCAGCAAGTTTTTTGTATTTCTAGTAGAGAATAGGTTTCACTATGTTGGCCAGGCTGGTGTCAAACTCCTGACCTCAGGTGATTCTCCCACCTTGGCCTCTCAAAGTGCTGAGATTAGAGGTGTGAGCCCCGTACCTGGCCCCAGTCCCTATATTTAATCTAGTAAAACTAGATTATTTATATTTAAGGTAGTAATTTATATTAGAGCTATTGTCTGCCTTTTTATTACTTGTTTTTTGTTCGTATCCTCTGTTTCTCATTCCTGTTTCTCTTTTGTCTTCATGGGGGCGATTTACAGTTTTTATGTTTGTTTATTTTTAGAATTGTTTAGAATTGTAAATTGTTTAGAATTGTTTATAATTGGCCGGGTGGGGTGGCTCACGCCTGTAATCCCAGCACTTTGGGAGGCCGAGGCGGGCGGATCACGAGGTCAGGGGATCGAGACCATCCTGGCTAACACGGTGAAACCCCGTCTCTATTAAAAATACAAAAAATTAGCCAGGCGAGGTGGCAGGCGCCTGTAGTCCCAGCTACGCGGGAGGCTGAGGCAGGAGAATGGTGTGAACCCCGGGGGGGCGGAGTCTGCAGTGAGCCGAGATGGCGCCACTGCACTCCAGCCTGGGTGAAAGGGCGAGACTCCTTCTCAAAAAAAAAAAAAAAGAGTTGTTTATAATTGTGAAATTATGTTTAGAATTGTTTTTATGTTTGTTTATTTTTAGAATTTGATCTTGACCTATTTATAATGTTTTGAGTGTATGGTTTTGTATAGTTTTTTTCTTAGTCTTTGTTCTGGTTTGTGGAAAGATTTTTCAACAACGACTTCAATTTCTTTAGTAGATATAGGACCATTCAGGTTGTTATATTTCTTCCTGAATGTTTGTAGCTTTTGTCTTTCAAAAAACTGGTTTTTTGAATTTTGAATTCAAAAACCCAAATTTGAATAGGTTTTCAAATGTATGGTCATATTTTGGTTATAAAATTCTTTGATTATGCTTCTAACATCTGTGAGGTTTCTAGTGATATCCACTATTTCTTAATATTGATCATTTGTGTCTTCTTTTTTTTTTCTTGGTCAATATTGCTCGAAGTCTATACATTATATTAATTTTTTTCAATAAACCAGCCTTTTGCTGTATTTATTTTTTTCTATTCTTTCTGTTTTTCATTTCATTGATTTCTGCTCCTACCCTTATTATTTATTTCCTTTTGCTTGCTTTGGGTTTAATTTGCTCTAATATTTCTAGTTCAACAGGGTGGAAGAAACTTTATCTTTTCTAATAGAAGCTTTAATACTACCTATTTTTTTCTTTAACCACTGCTTTAGCAATACCCATTTGTGATTAAAATTCTCAATAAGATAGAAATAGAGAGAAACTAATCCAACTTGATGAAGAATGTCTACAAATATCTACAAACTACATTGTACTTAGTGGTGAAAGGCTGAATATTTTCCCCTACAATTAAGGGCAAGGTAAGGATATCCACTCTCACTACTCTTGTTCAGCATTGTACTAAAACTCTAATCACTGCAGTTAGGCTATAATAAGAAATAAAAGGCATACAGTTTTAAAAGGAAGAAATAAAACTGGTCCTATTTGCAGATAACAGAGTTGACAACATAGAAACCCCAATGAATCTACACTAAAATTTCCTGGGAGTAGTAAATTCAGAAATGTTGTAGGATACAAGATAAACACACAATTATTAATCACATTTTTATATACAAAACATAAATATGTAGAACTCAGAAACAGAATACCATTAACAATGAAAAACAACCTCACACCTATTAGAATGGCTAAAATCCAAAACTCCAAGAAGACCAATGCTGGTGAGGATGTGGAGCTAGAGGAACTCTCATTCATTGTTGGTGGTAAAGCAAAATAGTGCAGCCACTTTGGAAAATAGCTTGGTAGTGGTTTTTGTCTGTTTGTTTTTGATTTTACAAGTTAAACATACTTTACAATCCAGCAATCATATTTCTTGGTATTTACTTAAATGAGTTGAAAACTTGTGTCTACACAAAAATCTACATGAAAATATTTACAGGTGTTTTATCCATAATTGCCAAAAATTGAAAAACAACCCAAATGTTCTTCAAGAGATGAACAGATAAAGAAAATGTGGCCCATCCACACAATGGAATATTATTCCCCAATATGAAAATGAGCTATCAAGCCACAAAAAGCCATTGAGGAACCTGAAATTGCTGATAAGCCAGTCTGAAAAGATTACGTATTGTGTGATTCCAACTCCGTGATATTCTGGGGAAGTCAAAGCTAAGTAGACAGTAAAAGGATCAGTGATTTTCAGCAAATTTTTAATGATGTTTTCATGTGTGTGTTTCTTTGTTTATTCTCCAACTTAAGGATTATAGAGTTTCCTGAATTTATCGCTTAATGTCTTTTATCAGTTTAGAAAAATCATTGTCTAAAGCCTCTTCAAATATAGCTTTTGCCCCATTTTCATTTTCCTCTTATTTTGAGACGTCCGTATCCACCAATGTTAGATTTTTGGACTGTGTCTCTTATGTCTCTTATTCTCTTTTCTGTGTTTTCCACTCTTTATTTCTCTCTGTGATTCATTCTGTATATTTTCTATTGACCTTGCTTTCAGCTCACTACTCCTTTATCTTGCTGTACCTAACCTGCTGTTAAGCCCATCTGTGGAGGTGAGTTTTAACTTTTTAATTTATTTTCTTTTTAAAACATATAACAAAACTTACCATCTTAACTATTTGTAAGTGTTCAATAATGTTAAGTACATTCACATTGTTGTGCAACCAAACCTCCAGGAACTGAAACTATAACCATTCATCTTGCAGAACTGAAACTATAACCATTGAACAACTCTCCATTTTCTCCTCCCCCAGGGCCTGGCAACCACCATTCTACTTTCTGCCTCTATGAATTTGACTACACCAGATATAAGTGAAATCATACATTAATTGTCATTTTGTAACTGGCTTATTTTACTTAGCATAGTGTCCTTGAGGTTCATCCATGTTGTAACATGAGCCAGAATTTCATTCCTTTTTAAGGCTGAATGATATTCCATTGTTGGATAGACCACATTTTGTTTATACATTCATCTGTTGATGGACACTTAGGTTGCTTCTGCATTTTGGCTACTGGAATAATGCTGCTATGAACATGGATGTACAAATATTTCTTTGATAGCTTGCTTTTGGTTCTTTTGGGTATGTACCCAGAAGTGGAATTGCTGGATCATATGCTAATTATGTGCTGAAGTTTTTAAGAAACTGCCAAGCTGTTTTCTTTAGTGGCTGAACTATTTTACATTTCCACCAACAGGGCACGAGTATTCCAATTTCTCCAAATCCTTGCCCAAATTTGTTATTTTTCGCTTTGTTTTAAGAATAGCCATACTAATGGGTGAGAAGTGATATTTCACTGTGGTTTGGATTTGCATTTCTGTAAAGATTAGTGGTGTTGAACACCTTTTCACATGCTTCTTGGCCATTTGTGTACCAGTTTTGAAGAAATATCTATTAAATTTCTTTGCCTGTTTTTTAAACAATTTTTTGTTTGTTCCTTGTAGTTGAGTTATAAAAGTTCTTTGTATATTCTGGATATTAACCCCTTTACAGATATGTGATTTGCAAATATTTTCTTCCATTCTACGGGTTGTCTTTTCACATTCACGAAACTTTGTTGGTTTTGTTTTGTTTTGTTTTGTTTTGTTTTTGAGATGGAGTCTCCCTGTGTCACACAGGCTGCAGTGCAATGGCGTGATCTCGGTTCACTGCAACCTCCACCTCTCGGGTTCAAGCAATTCTCTGCCTCAGCCTCCCAAGTGACTGGGATTACGGGTGCACACCACCACGCCTGGCTAATTTTTTGTATCTTTAGTAGAGATGGGGTTTCACCCGAACTTCTGACTTCGTGATCTGCCCATCTCAGCCTCCTAAAGTGCTGGGATTACAGGTGTCAGCCACTGCACCTGCCCTGAAACTTTTAACAGTAGTTTCTGTTATCAAATTTCCATTTGATTCTATCTCATTGATTACATTTCTCTGCATAAATTTTCAATCTTTTCACTTATTTTCTTTAACATAATAATTAAATATTCCAATATAACTCCAGTAACTGTATCACCTGCAGGTTTCTTTCTATAGTATTTTCTTACTTGTTAATTTTTGCCATTCCTTGGGATGTCTGATAATTTTTTATTGCATGCTGGATATTGTATATGAAAAATTATAGACAAAATTTGAAGTTTGCTAACGTTATCTTCCTCCACAGAGAATCGATTTTGGCCCCTGGCAGGCAGTTAAAGTAGAGGTGGAACACCTTATCCAGTCTGAGACTGAGTTGATTCAAAATTAGGTTTTAATTCTGAAGGAGAGCTGGCTTTTTTCTGCCTTGCCCTTTAATCCTAGGTTGCACCTTTTTCATGATATTAATAGAAAACCTGGGGCATTTACCAGAGCCCCACCTTCTAAGTGGGCTCTTCACTAAAGTTTTGCCTCCCCAGACTTACATGACTACCAAAACTCTTCATTATTTTCCAGGTTCTTAGCTCTTGAATTCATACTGTCTATGGTGGAAAAAGTGGAAAAAAATGTTGGTTCGTCTCAGTTTGGCTTCTTTCTCTGGGATCTTAGACTTCCAAGTCTTGGCCTCCTCAGGAGCTCTGACATCTATGTTTTGTTTCCTCACTTACTACAAGGCTACTGAAAGCTGAACTCTTGTTCCCAGGCTTATTAGCTGCTATTTCCTGCTCTTTGGCCCACACCACTTTCAAATTAGCAAACCTCTCAAAGGTAGACACACTATGGAATGTAGGGCTCACTCCTATGCCCTTCCTTCCCTCTGGTATCCCAAGTCCAGTCTTCATGAGTGACTCTCCAATGCTTTCAAATAAATATTTTTGGGGGTGGTGATTTTTTACAGCATTTCTAATTGTTTTTGGTGGTCTGGAACATGTATTTCTATCATTACCTGATGCCTTTTCTGGAGCTTAAAAAAATAAAATTATGATTGTCAAATGAAAACATAAATTAGTAGATGGGCTGAAAGTCAAAGTCAAGATTTTTCAGTAAACAAGCAGAAAGACAGTGTCGCAAACTTTAGTCAAAAAGATAAAGAGAAAAAGAGTCAATCTACCAGGTAGAACATCCAACTAATAGGAGATCCTGCAGTGTCAGAGTTAGTGAAAGTAGGGATAGATCAGAATACCTCAGGTTAAAAGAGACTACTAAATGTCAACTAGGATAATTGAAAAAAATCCAATAAATGAATCCAAAATGTAATGAAAGCATTCAGAACACCAAAGATGTGTTTTTTTAATGCTAGATGCTTCCAGAGGGCAAAACTTCCAAGTACCAAGTAATAAGTCTTTCTGGTAGGAATCCTCTCACATCAGCACCAATCAAGTGATAGAAGACAATGGAACAATATCTTCACAATTCTATGGGAAGCTTATGTTAACATATAATTTTATTTCCAGGTAAACTATCAATTAATTATGTGAGATGGAATGAATATAGACATTTTCAGAAAGACAGGACTTAAAGTTTTCCTCCCATGTACCTTTTCTAAGGAAGTTACTCAAGGATGTGCTTCAAGAAAATAAGGAAGGAAAACAAAAAAGAGAAGGAAGTGAAATTCAGAACTCACTTGAAATCTAACCCAGGTAGGGGGAGGAGCAGTAATCAGTGAAGGGAATTTCCAGAATGATATCTGGCCAGCAGTCCTAGATAGCAACCAATCCAGGCTGGAACAGGAAGTGGCAGTGGTCTACAAGGGATGTTGCTAAGAAAAGTAGATTGCATTCAATGGGTAATATCAGTGAAAAATCAGATGATTTTGAAGATAAGATGAAGACATCTTTTTTAAAACTACTTCAGGATTCTAGGAAAAAAATGCTACTTGGAAAAAACATGCTACTTAGAAAAACCATGGTTAAAATGTCAACCAAGATTTGAGCAATTAAAATAAAGGAAAAGATCATTCATTTGATCCAGATATCAGATATACCTTCCTCTCAGTGGTATAGAGATCATAACGTTTGGTTGTAGAGGGAAAGGTAATTCTAGCAATCCCTTGACTAGGTAGAGAATAATATGTAGAATTAGAATAATGTAAATACTATGTATCTACTTGCAACTTTCATATAAATATCTTTAAATAACTTTAAATATAGTAACAGAACAAAATTCAAAAGTTATCAAGTGTGAAATCATAAAGTTAGAATTTGAGAGGTGGAAAAGGGAAAGAAACAAAAACTGAACAAACTCGTCTCTTAAACAAGCCTCAAACTGTTTTCAGTCATCATACTGTTGGTGGTTGGTGATAGTGCTGATGTTACTCTGAGCCTGTGGTGTATGTATTGTGGCAAACCCATGATGTTGGTGGTCTTATTGGGAAGAGGGACCTTCAGGATGGGAGAAAGGAGATATAGACAATGAGATTGAAAGAGGTTAAAGAAAAACACTATCACCTCGAATTTCAGTATAAATTCATGATGCATTTTCTATCATTTAAAATAAATGGCCAGGCGCTGTGGCTCATGGCCTGTAATCCCAGCACTTTGGAAGGCTGAGGCAGGCAGATAACTTGAGCCCAGGAGTTTGAGACCAACCTCGGCAACATAGTGAAACCCTGTTTCTCAAAAAAAATTCAAAAATTAGCTGGATGTGGTGGCCGTGCTTGTAGTCCCAGCTGCTAGGGAGGCTGAGGTGGGGGATTTCTTGAGCCTGAGAGGTGGAGGTTGCAGTGAGACTAGATGGTGCCACTGCGTACCAGCCTGGGCTGACAGAGGGAGACCCTGTCTCAAAAAAAAAGAAAAAGAAGAAAGAAACAAAGAGAGAGAAAGAAGAAAGAAAGAAAAGAAAGAAAGAAAGAAAGAAAGAAAGAAAGAAAGAAAGAAAGAAAGAAAGAAAGAAAACAAAAAGGAAGGAAGGAAGGAAGGAAGGAAGGAAGGAAGGAAGGAAGGAAGGAGGAAAACTTTACATTGAAAAGATGAAGAAAAATGACCTTTGCAGCAATAAGCAACACCAACAGCAGCTTGTGATTGCAAAATACCATTTCCCATGAAAAGAATCCTAATTCCTGGAGAGATGGCTGACTCCAGGGCTAAGGTGGGAAATGAACAAAATGATCCTGGAACTTGTCATACCAGAAAGCAAGAAAGCTATCAAAGACTACTGTCATCATATCTAAAACACCCAAGAGCCAATGTGAAGAGATGTCTACTGGCCAAAGCTGGGACCATTTGAGCATCAATAATTCTGATTTTTTTTTTCAAAGAGGCATATATCAACCAATTACAATGTGTTTTCTTTATTTAGATCTTGATTCAAACATGTTGTTTCAAAAAAACACGAGACAATCAAGTACATTTGAATCATGAATATTTGATGAAATTAAGGAATTATTGTTAGTTTTTTAATGTATAATAATGGTTTAGTGGATTTAGAAATGGATACTGAAACATTTACAGATAAAATGCTATAACATCTGGGTATTGTTTCAAAATAAGCCATGAGGATAGTGGGGTGGGAGAATAGATTCAAAAGATGGCCGTAAATTGATAATACTTGGGCTGGGTGCAGTGGCTCACACTTGTAATCCCAGCACTTTGGGAGGCCAAGGCGGGCAGATCACGAGGTCAGGAGATCGAGACCACGGTGAAACCTCGTCTCTACTAAAAATACAAAAAAAAAAAATTGATAATACTTGAAGTAGGGGGATGGATACATAGGGGTCCATTCTTTCTATTATTTTTGTATATATTTAAATTTTTTCCATAATAAGAAGTTTTAAAAAGTGCTATAAGCTTAGCCTACTATTTATATATACAATGTAACTTTCATATAAATATCTTTAAATAACTTTAGTAGATACGAGTTTGCTTCACAACTTCAGGGCAAGAAGTGGCACATTATTTTTAAGAATCAGGTCCAATCTGCTCGAAGCCTCCACTGGTTAGAATGTTGAGGAATCTAACCTACAGAGTGTTCAGGGGATGGCTCCTTCCCTGTAGGGTTGCACCAGAACCTTTGGGGCTTTAAAGTCATCTGGAAACAGGAGCTAGGTCTGGAGTGTCACTCCATGGAACACTCATTGTTCCAGCCTATGGGATCTGCCTCTGTGACTGCTCACTTCCCAAAACACTTCACCTCCCCGAGGTCCCATCACCTGGTGAAGGACAAACTGGACAAGCCTCCATTTGCAGAACCCCCTTCTAAACTTGTCTTCATCGCCAGCTTCAGGAGGCTCACCCTTTCACCTTGGTTGGACCCTGTGTAATTCTGCTTTCTGCCAGAACAAAACGCCACAGTCCAGGTGGCTTAAACACACCAGGAATTCATTGCCTCACAGTTCTAGAGGCTGGAAGTCCAAGATCAAGGTGGCTGCAGGGGGGTGGTTTCTCCTGAGACCTCTCTCCTTGGCTTGCAGAAGGCCGCCTCCCTGCTGTGTCCTCACGTGGCCTCTCCATGTGCATGTGCATCCATGTCTCTCCCTGTTCTTATAAGGACATCAGTCCTATTGGATTAGGGCCCACCCTTATGACCTCATTTAACCTTAGTTACCTTTAAAAAGGTCCCAACTCCAAGTGCAGTCACACTGGGGGTGAGGGCTTCAACATATGAATTGGGTGGGGGGAGGGGGGCCATTCAGTCCATAACAGATCCCTCTTTTGCCTCTCCAGGCCAAACTTCCTAAATGGGCCTGGCCTCTTAAACAGAGACATTGGCGGTGAAATTGTCTTCCAGGGACCTGGCAGCTTGTTTTGGCCCTGACATGCAAAACCCATCAGTATTCTGGGAGAGAAGTGGGCAGCAAAGGCTTGGCTGCCTCCAGTGAGAACCAATACAAGCCTTCCACGTCTCACAGCTTCCAGAGCAAAACTCAGCATCCTATTGTATCAATCAATGTGTATGTACAAAACAAGCAGGGACAGACAAGGGAGTCAGGTGTAAGTCTCCGATTCCTTCTCATTAATGAATTTTCTGATGAGGTTTAAGAAGTGTGGGTAAGTGACAGTCTGCACTCTCCCCTCTGGCAGTTCTGTTTCTGATCTTGAACTCACCTCATATGGTTATGCTTATCTTAATCTATTTTCCAATGTCCTTAATTGTCCTGTTTTTACTAACAATTTCTATGGAACAGTGGTTCTCAAAGTGCAATCCCCAGACCAGCAGCCTCAGCACCACATGGAAATTTTCTAGAAATGCAAATTCTCTGGCCCCACATCAGATCTTTAGAACAGAAACTCTGGGGTGAGGCCCAGGCATCTGTTATAATAAGCCCTCTATGGGATCTGATGCATGCTTAAGGTTTCAAACCATGAATTTAGAAAGCTCAAAGGTTTACTCCTGGAAAGGGTATGCACCCTTTCCGTTAGTCTTTCTCGAGCCCCGGGCTGCACTGTTCTCAAGTGTTCCTCAGGGTTCTCTAAGCACTATATCTTTTAAATTCCTTATAGCGAACTTCCTCTTGGAATCTGTGCTCAAATCAGACCCTCTAACTTTTTACAATAACCTCAGCATGTAACACAGTGGCTTGTACATACTATGGTTCTTTGTATTTGTTGAATAAACAAGTTAGTGCATACTGTCATAAAACACTAATTTTGATGCAGATCCTTCATGTTCAGTTTTATGTAGGTTAAAAAAACAAAGATTCTGATAGCTAAACTTGATTATCTGAAATTAAGAGGAATGTTGTGTAAGATACAGGTTCAGTCCTAGGTGATAAGTTACTACTTCTGGTGGATTCCAAGATGAGCATCCTCCTGTGTTACTCTCAATTTACAATGAGGGCTTCCCCATAAACAACTTGGTGGAAACACCTGCATTTAGCTCTCTAGACTGGCATCAAAGCACTAAAGATATAAACTAAGACAATGGGGTTGCACTTAGCAGTAGGGAACTTCGAGCCTGGACTCTTAGGAGATCTCCTGAGCTTTCCTGCAGTACGGAGTGATGCAGGAAGAATGGGACACTCAACATCCTCTTAGTCAGTGACTAGGTTACGTATGAACATGCCGTGAGGACACCAAGAGTTACTGTCACTTTTCTCAGTTTCTACCACAGGAGTCTGTGTTCCTTTCCTTCTTTTATGTGTTATGCGACAGGCGCCAGTAACTATACATAATGGTGGAGTGGGATTTTCCCCCACAACTATGAGAAGTCTCTGACAACTTCATTTCCAGGCAGGATGGGCTCCACCTCGCTCCTATCAGGTGACTCAGAGGTTGCTACCACCCCCTTCCCTGCACAGGACACGGCATCCTGTCTACAACACCCACCACCTGCTGTGGGAAGTGCAGCCAATCGGCTGGACACGGATGCTATGGCGTGTGGCATGCAACTTCTTGTGGGGACATGAAACACCTCGGCTGATACCCCTCTTCCTCATGGCATCAAGGAAATGAAGGAAACACGGTGCCACGTCTGTCTCCAGACGGGGAATGAGGTCTTCCTAAGCTCCAGGCACCACCACATTCACCCCTTTGAGATTTGCAAATTGTGTCCTCCACCTATTTTTGGCTCTTTTGCATTTGTTTTATTACAGGCAGGGAACACAAGCTTTATAGATGAGGGGGTGTAAAATCTATTTTCTAAAATCCAGGTTTCTTGATGAAAAGTGAATGAATGAAATGAGTCAATGGATTTATCAGGATCCCACCCCAGCCTGCATTCCAGGTAACATTCCAATGGAACCACGTCTTAGTCAGCAAGCCTTTGACTCAAAAATTAGTGTGTTGAAAACTCCTTGAAAACACTAACCAAACTAATGTGCACTGAAGTACAGAAAAATTAGCCTTTAAAGATTGGCAGACTAGGTTCTAATCCTGGCTCCTCCATTGATAAACTCTAAAACAACCTCCAGCAGGTTATGTAATTTTTAGGAGCTCAGTAAGATGTAGACAACAATATTTACCTCCAAAGACACCAGAGGGGAGTAACCATAATAATGTACATAAAGCCTCTGGCAAAATGGTAGCCTCGTGTGGCTATTCAGTGCTCAGGTGCAGCTAGTGGGACCTGGCAAATGCTGTGTAAAATACATACCAGGTTTCAAAGTTTAGTATGAAATGAAAAAAGTCAATTATCCTATTCTTCATAATACTGATATACATGTTGAAATAATATTCTGCAATATACTGTGAAATATATTACTTTTTAAAAATGTGCACAATTATACATTTTACACTAGAGATCAAGGAAAAAAATGATAGCTTGTGTTGACAGGTTGACTTATTTTTGTGCCTATCTTAAAAGCTTCTGTTACTCCTGAATCATTAAAAAGTATCCCAAAATTGCTGACTTCATATACTTTTTAGGTTCTTATCTTGCAAGGTTAACTGTTTAAAAATTGTGATCATGTACCCCTGGGCATCAGAATTTTCTCCATATTAGACAACTAAAAATTAGATACAGACATTGACAAATATTATCTATAAACTCCAACAGCAAGGCAGTATCTATTCTCATTCCTTGACCTTTGAATTCAAACTTAAAATCCACACCATTTCTTTAACTGACCTTATATAATGACACTCTTTTTTAAAATTAAAAAAATATATATGGGCACTTTATGCTTAACGTTGGAAATCTAGCAGATTTGGGTCTGGGTACATGCAGCCATTTCTCTTTTGCCACCTAAAGGGTTGACTACCTGTGGAAAGCTCTCCAGGGCCAGACAGAACTCTGCCTGATCTCTGATCTAGCAGGATCCGCCCATTTCCTGTGGTGGGAAAGCCTGTAGATTTCCTAACCTGGTTGCTATAGGGTTCACTGGGGAGCCAGCCACAGTACCGGGAATAAAGAATCAAGTGTAGCCAGCCTTCCACAGAGAGGTCCCAGCGAGTGCGCTAACCAGGCCAATGAGACATCCATGTGTCCTGAAGAAGTCTCCACCTCTACCATGGCAGACCCCATTTCTGTTGCATCCAGAGTCCATTCACATTTACAAAGAATATCGAAGCCATTTGATGAGTTCGGAAGTGTTCTTAAGTGGCTCATGAATTGCTCACCACCTGATATGGTTTGGCTGTCCTCACCCAAATTTCATCTTGAGTTGTAGCTCTCATAATTCCCAGGTGCTGTGGAAGGGACCTGGTGACAGATAATTGAATCATGGGGGAGGTTTCCCTCATACTATTCTCATGGTAATGAGTCTCATGAGCTTTGATAGTTTCCCAAGTTTTTCTTTTCACTTGGCTCTCATTCTGTCTTGCCTTCCACCATGATTGTGAGGCCTCCCCAGCCACATGAACTGAGTCCACTAAACCTTTTTCTTTATAAATTACCCAGTGTTGGGTATGTCTTTATCGGCAGCATGAAAATGGACTAATACACCACCCTTACACATATCTAGTCCCAACTTACCTCAAGGTAGGTGATTCTACAGGGTGCTGAAGTGACTTCAGGTCCTCTGCATCCCAACAAAGCCTGCCTCAAGGGCCGTGAACCTGGCCAGTCATTGAAGTTGCCTGTTTCATCCCGTTAAGACAGTTCTGATTGTCCCTTTCATACTGGAGGCTGATGCTGCTCCCAGGACACTCAACCTACTTTTCCTAGCTCTATCTTCTGGCTCCTGCATTTGTGTCTCTCCAAATAAGTTTAAATTAACAAATGGGTAGCCTGAGTCTCCTCTTCTATAGGCTGAGAAGGCAAGCATAAAAGCCCTTAGCACACAGGGCCTGGTGCGTAGCAAATATACATAAAATCCCATTGCTATCATTGTTAATTACCCCAAAGCAGGATGGATTGATCAGGGTTGAATATTTCGATTTTTAAAGGAATATATGCTTACTTCTACCAATTAATTTCTTTACTTTTGACCCGTCTTCATTGGATCTAATTTGGAGCCTTGTCCTGTGTCCCTTTCCTGCGATGAGGCTACAGGTGGTCCCTCTATGAGTGTATCTAAATGTGACCTGACCACCAAAGGGGGTCATCTCTTACTTCGTAATCCATGCAGTTTAAACTCACGCCAGCTATTCTGGCAGCTGCATGCTGTTGTAGCTTAAAAGTGTTAAGTCTCTTTTATACACAGTTACTAAAGGCTCTGCTTTAACATCTAGAATATACTAAGCACTGTTCCAAGTAACCCCTTTAGTTAATTCTGCATTTCCCCAAAGGAGCACCATACCTTAAGACTGTGCTCAGCACACAGTGGTTGCTCAACTGGCTAGATTGACCAGAATGCCACCAAGTTCCCAGAAGTTTACTAGTGTCTACACTTACTCAATGATGTACCCTGCAAATGACAGTCTGGGGTCAGTCAGGCCTTCCAGGAGACAGCACTGAGGAAATGTGCTCTATGCCAGTAAGATACATGAGGTGCCAACAGGACAAGGCCCTTGTGAAATGTGACAGCTCCATGTGTTTGCCAAGGATCAGAAACGGATCCCAGCTCAGCAAAGCCAGCTCTATGTCCCTTCCTAGGGGTGAGCCCACGTAAGTTAGAGGGGACAACCTCAGAACCCTGATTTAAGATTTGGACAGAACGCCCATAGGTCCCAACCTTTCCAGGTTGGAGGTTTGCTCTCCACAGCAGGCAGGGCCTATGATGGCAACTGTGCTTCCAGAATGGTACCCCATTCCAAAATTTGACTCGCTGCATCTGACCTATGATAAGCCTACATTTGGCATCAAGATCATCTGTGGAAAGGGATCCCTGGGTTTCTAAGAGCTTAAACTGAAAACACACCTAGCAGGAACCCATTTCTGGAGCTGCTTTTGGGGCTGTTTCCCCTGAGGGTTGAAAGGTTAACTCTGCAACTTTTGAGGCTGGGGACCTAGCTGTCAGTGAGTTAGTTGGCCCTGAACCTGAAGTAGAACACCAGGAACACAGATTAAGAACCAAGGATGGCAATATAAAGAAATGTAGCGCTGACACGTGCTACAACATGGATGAGCTGTTAACACACTATGCTACGTGACAGGAGCCAGTCACAAAAGGCCACATGGTGATTGGTTCCATTTCTATAAATGTCCGCAACAGCCAATCCACAGGGACAGAAAGTAGGTTAGGGACTGCCTAAAGCTTGGGGAGGCAGAGTGGAGGGAGGCGGAGATTGGAGGATAACAGCAAAGGGGTATGGAGTATCATCTTGGGGTAATAAAAATTTGGGAAAATTGTTAGTGATGGACGCATAACTCTGAATAGACTACATGCCACCCAATTGTCTACTTAAATGGGTGACTTACGCAGTATGTGAGTTGTATCTCAATAAAGCTGTCAAAGAATCAAGAAGTATTCAATACCATTTATTGTTGAACAGTTGCTTAATGTTAGTTTCTAAGGGCTGTTAGATCAGGGTAAGAGCAGAATGGCCTTGGTCAGCTCTGTCCGCATCCCTCCACAGAACTCTGGTGAGTAACTTGCCTGAATTTTACACTTTCGGCCAAAATAGAAATGAGTATTTTTTAAGTCACTTTGTGCTGGAATATCTAATCCAAATTTCTTAGAAACAAGCCAACTAGATTGGTCTCGGAAATCAAGAGTCCTTGCAGTGTTATTCCAACACCAAGCTCCAGCTGGAGGGACTGGTAAGTACCAGGAACCTGTTATGGGACAGGATGGCCCATGCCCACTGCAGTGGAGCTCTGCAGCCCTCCTGGGACTACACTTCCCCAGCACTACCTGGAAGGACGACCTGGAAGGAAGAGGAAGACCAGAGCACTTCCTTGCCCGTCCCACATTGGACAGGCAGGCTGGTTTTCCCTTGGATTAACATAGGAGTTATCCCATGCTACTTAAGCAAACAGCCAGGGAATCTGAGTGCCTGCTCTGTGCCAGCATGGTTGGTAGTTCAGGAGGAGCAGAGTTTGAATTTATTAAGTGGTTAAATCTGAGAAACAATCTCGGCTAATATGCAGGCTATGTATCCATTAGGAAATAGTGAACAAGGTAACAGCAAAGAAGCTGGGCAGGACAGAGGCAAAGATGAGACTGTTTCAGGAAGAATTTGACACAAGAATACAGTCTGATTAACCTAAGGGAGAGGTAGACCAGGTATGGGAACACAGTATTTGAGTGCCTATCTTCTCACGTAAGAAAATATAGTAACTACTTTCCCCAAGTTTTGATTCCTTAGCCATTTTGCTTTATAAAATACATTAGCTACTTCTGCTTAAATGAAGCATGGATTTTTTTTTTTTGAAGTAGATGCCAGAGAATGCACCAATTTTACTGTATTTTTGAATATGATGCCAAAACACAGAGCTGGTGTTGGCTGAAGGGTCTTGATTGGATCCCCCCGTTGCTTCCAGTAAGTGAAATCTCAACCAGTGGAGGTTGCATGATGGTCCCAAGAAAACTCCACTAGATTTTTATTCGTAATCATCCACCAACTGCAACACACCAAGTAGGAAAAGAAAAATCTTACTCATCTGACAGCCTAAGGAGTTATAATTTTATTTTCCTGTTAGAGAGATAGCATGTTTCTAGGATGAAGCACGAAGTGGTTTATTAATATACCTAAATGATGATGATGCAGCACGGGCAGCCCTGGAGACTAAGATGAGGTGCCAACGCTGAGAGCATGGCCCCAGATTTGCCCGACGGGGATCATGCCTACCAGGCCTATGGGGGGTTGACGGGGAATCCCAGCACTGAAGACACAATGACCTTACATTGAAGGGGCTCCAATCATTAAACCCAAGTTAGTATTTATGCACCAAACTGAGAGCTACTTTAATTGTCCTATTACAGACATCACGCTGTTGTACTTTTTGATCCAAATTCAAAACTGCAAAAATGCGACATTATTTCTTTAAAGGACCAGCTTTACTCCATATTGTCTTCAGGAACATGGTGATGGAGGTTCATCTCCCACTTCATCTCTGAGATCTTTAGACAAACATTTGCTACTTTCATAATCTACACCTGGCCTTGGGCAAGCCCCTGTCATCTGAAATAGCAAAATACAGGAGCCTGCTCTGGCTCAGGGTAGGCAGGTATGCATAAAATGTGGATCCTCACAGGAAGGAAACATTCTGAAGGGTCAGAACATATTTGAAACTCATGCCACATAAAATAGGTGTCATTTTTACTTTATTTAAGGAAAAAAGGGTGGGGGGACAACAGTAATTTTCATAATACACAGTAGACAAGTTAGCACTGCAAAAAAAAGGGCCGTGTACTTGCCACCAGTCTGCTTTGCAGCTTTTATAATTAGTAAATTTAATGCAGTTTGTCATTTGTATTACTATTTAGCAAATTAATAATTGGCAAAATTAGGGTAAGTGTGCTACAACTAAGATGAAAACCTAAATAACCCATAAAAAAATCTCTTAAAATAAACCATAAATATGTGGTGCACATAGTGTAACGAAACCATTTTTGTAAACATTTTCTCCAACATAACATGTGCATGAGAAAAAAGTAAAAACACTGCACTCAATACAGAAAGGGTTACTCTGATTTTAAAACAGGAAGGTTATTATTTATGAAAGCTTTGACTAAACCTAGAGACATTTTTGTTTTGTTTGGAAGAGCACTCCTCTAACAGTTCAATGTTCCATATGTAATGGTATCATTACAATACTGTTTTCTTGTGTAATTTTGCCATATTGGCACTTCTGTGGAGAAGTCACTACCCTGTAAAAGGGGGGAAAGTAATTCCTTTCCTACAAGAATCTAAACATTTCAACGACTCCCAATCTTTTATGGAGAAACTTCACTGGGTACCTGCATCAAGCTATAGCAACTCAATCTGGTTTACAAGGGGGTGAGGCTAAGACGGGAAGAAAAAAAACCAAGTAAAGCACAGACCAGGAAGTCTCCGCCGAGAGGGACAAAGGGTGGTCCAATTTCAGTAACTTAAGACCACACAATGGATTCAATTCGGTTCACCACAAACACCACGAGAGTGCCCAGCAGGTACCTGGAGCTGCACAAGCGGGGCAAGCACAACTTGGTGTGAGCTCAGACCCCTTTACCACCTATGGGAAAGCCAGCAAGTTCTAAGTACTTGGTAATTCCAATGAAACACCATTTGCATTTTTTTTGGATAACACTTGACTTACAGACATGGAGCTTCAAGTCTTTGGATAATGTAAGACCATGATGCCACTCCTTTGTTCTCTGCCTTCTCCCACTTAACATCAGACATTGAGCATTTCTTCAAAGACATCTGCCCACCCTGTACTGTTCTCTAAAGCCAGGGAAGGAGCCACAGTCACCTGTGCCTTTCCTTCTTCTCTTGATATGTACACAAGTGTGCTCACTGTGGCATGTTTCCTCTTATGAAAAGCCTAAACATGAATATAAACTACAAGCAGGAATTTAATTCTAACTAAAGTCCTGTGGCCATGGAATCCAGCCTACCTCAAATCGCTTTAAAGGTAGGATTAACTTTTCAACCTTCTCTAAGTTAACTACAAACCAGTA
The DNA here is from genome assembly GCF_006542625.1 of Nomascus leucogenys. Taxonomy (NCBI): domain Eukaryota; kingdom Metazoa; phylum Chordata; class Mammalia; order Primates; family Hylobatidae; genus Nomascus; species Nomascus leucogenys. Next base: position 81,958,834 of record NC_044394.1, read on the forward strand.
GGCGACTTTGGCCTTCAGCACTGCTCCAAATTCATACAAATGAAACATCCATTTCCATCTTCTTTTACTTCCCCAAAAAGTAAGGCTTCTCAGCTTATCTTGTCTTTACGGGTATACACAAAACCACCAGCTGCTGTGTCTGCATTCATGAGTGGATGTACTTGTCTTACCAGATGTTTGTAGCTCAAAGGAGGGCCTTTTTCAAAAACACGGAACCAAGAACAGGAAACTGACAGAGGCCAGACAGAGTGGGTGCCAAGGGGATCGGAAGCAAACAGGTACAAATGGCTGCTGTGTTTAGGTGGGTGGGGGCAGAGGAAAAATCCTCCATTTTCACAATATACAGGAAAATTAACCACAAAGGAAGAAGACTAAGCCTAAAAAACAGCAAGTTTCTTTTGATGACTGAGGTTAAAGCAGCCATAATGCAGTATTTCCACTCAGAACTCGATGAGAGGAAAGTAAGATGGCAGGACTGTGACATGGAGTCCTGATCCTTTTCTGAGACGGTAACATGCTTAGGGGAGCTAAGTGATGACCATGAAGCCATGAAACAAATTCTTTCTCAAGACATTTATTACAAATGTCATGAATATATTCATAAAGTAAAATTGGTTTAAAAAAACAGAGAACAAGAGAGCAAGTGAGAAAACGAGAAAAGCCAGGACTTCGATATTACATCTAAAACACAGAAAATGCTGACTTTATGAATAAGCAGAATTAACTACATTCTTAAAATAGTTTTAGTGCATTGCATTTTTAGAAAAGGGAAATTCCCCCGCTCCCAAGAAAAGGTTCCTGCAACACTGAACAGTTTGTGACTATTCTAACGTGACCACCTGTCTGCTACCAACCCTCCTACATCGAGAACGAGATCTTGTGTCATGGGCTGCAGTTGCCCCATCAACCTCTAATGGCGAATCCGGTGAAAACAAAGCATTCTGCTTTCTAAATTTGGAAGTAAATTCCATTAGCCTTAAGGCTATTTCCCATCTTCATGGACAGTTCTTGGGCCTGCTGACTTGTGACAATAAAAGTCAAACTTCAATCTGGTCGTTTTGGTATTAAGATTAAATTAAACATTAATGGTTTCTTCCAAAAACATATAAACTAAATCACCTCTCAATGCATTAAGAACAATGAGGTAGGCAAAAAAAAAAAAAAATAAACTGTGGTTTGAATTTTTTCTTTCTTCTGCAAGTGCAGACTGTGGTAAAACTGTTGTTGCACTTCTAGGTTTAAACAAAAATTAAACCTTTAACTGAGGCAGTGCTAATACTGTCACACGACAAAGTTCTGGCCATTATACAAAATGCACACATTTTCTTTTTCTTTTCTCTCTTTTTTTTTTTTTTTTTTTTTTAGAACCATCTGCACATGATTTAAGCAACCTGGTACACAGAAAAATGACTGAGTTTTCTTGGCCAGGACCCCCCACTCCAAATCCAAAGAAACAAAATGGGACCCCTTAACCCACCCCACCCCATCTCCCAAGCCCCACCCACAAAAAAGTTATCCTAGCAACTGTGTCTTTCACATTTTATAAATATTAACTTCTTAAACCTGCATCTTCTTCTTTGTCCACATATTGTCACATTACAAAAAAAAAATGTCAATTAAATACACTGTTAATGTTACTATATTAAATCTGCTCTCTGCTTCAGCACTCTGCACCTTTTACCACCACTTCTCACCTCCTTGTGCCCACTGCCAATAAAACCAACGGCATGTTCATCGTCGCCACTGTCAGACACCCACAAGACAGAGTCATTCAGAGACAAGGAATTCTGGAGCTGGAGGAAAGGTGTTTGCTTTCCAGTATGATGCTCAATCCCAAACACTTATAGCACCTGATGGTAGAATCTGAACAGCACCAGCTGCATTGCAGCCTTGATTTATTTTGGAGTAAGAAAAAAAAAAGAATGGGGATAAACTGGTAAAAGAGGAATAGGAAGGAGGGGAGAGAACCCAACACATGAGGTCTGCACACACAGCTGTCCTGGTTGCCCTCGGTGCAGCTCCGAGCTCCAGTTACAAGGAATTCCAAGTTCTCAGGATCTTGAAGACTCTGGAGGCCAGTAATCCCTGGATCACACTGCTTCTACCAGCTCAGAAGAGAAGTCCTGCCTAAGGTCATGAAATAAACCTGACTGCTGCCACCAGACCGAACAGAGGCAAAGAACACCTGCAAAAGCAAGAACAAAGAGGGCATGGTTACCATGGTCATGCAGCACCTCCAGCCAGGGAATCTAAGCCACCATCATCCTCAACACTGTCAAGTACGAGAAGCTTAGACTCCCAAAGAACCTTTTCAGAAGAAACTCTGAGGCCAGGCACAGTGGCTCACACCTGTAATCCCAGCACTTTGGGAGGCCAGGAGTTCCAGACCAGTCTGGCCAACATGACAAAACCCGTCTCTACTAAAAATACCATGTGGTGGCACATACCTGTAATCCCAGCTACTCGGGAGGCTGAGGCATGAGAATCACTTGAACCCAGGAGGTGGAGGTTGCAGTGAGCCAAGGTCATACCACTGCATTCCAGCCTGGGCAACGGAGCGAGACTCTGTCTTAAAAAAAAAAAAAAAAAAAAAAAAAAAAAAGCTCGGCACGGTGGCTCACACCTGTAATCCCAGAACTTTGGGAGGCCAAGGTAGGCAGACCATGAAGTCAGGAGTTCAAGACCAGCCTGGCCAAGATAGTGAAACCCCATCTCTACTAAAAATACAAAAAATTAGCTGGGCATGGTGGTGGGCACCTGTAATCCCAGCTACTCAGGAGGCTGAGGCAGAAAATTGCTTGAACCCAGGAGGCGCAGGTTGCAGTGAGCCGAGATCACACCACTGCACTCCATCCTGGGTGACAGAGCAAGACTCCAACACCAAAACAAAAAAACAAAAACAACCCACAAAAACCTCTGGGGCAATTATCAATTTATAATTTGTAAGGAGTGACCATCTGCAGCCAATTTTTATTACAACTCAGGCTTGTTACTACTAACTCCTTACACGTTGGCATATTGTGAGACCACAAAGGAAAAAAATGGATGTTTCTGAAGAGTTATTTCTTTCCACTTCTACTGTTAACACCTTCTAATAAATAAATGTCTTTAAAAACCACAATGAGCAACAGGGAAGACTCCTTAACAACCTAATTTCTTTTTAAAAATCAACAAAAAATGTATTAATTACTTCATATAATCCATAAATAGAATTTTTGTGCAAATAGAACTTTTGTGCCTCTTATTAATAAATCTTAAAGGACATGACACACATGATAAAAATATTTAAATGCCTGAAATTCAAAGAATGTTATAGTTGCAGCTGTGGTAAACATACTTAGGAAAGTATAAGCCAACAAGCTGACAAAATCCTGAATGAGGTCTGAGCTGTAGAGATTTTCAAGGTCACAGATTTGGGAGATAATCTGTAGGCAAAACTCCACTTGAAACTGAGTGTAGGGTTGCAGAAGACAGTGGGTAGGAGTGAAGCGACTTTGTGTTTGGGATGTGTCAGGCAAGCAGGACCAGCTGGCAAGGACAGATGTGTAGCTTCTTCTTTCTTGCATTAAATGATTAAATGTTTAAATCTGAGAACTGGGCTGACTGCCAGTCTGTCAATGTGAGGCAAAAGGTGGAAACGTTCTTCAGGGCCAAGTTTCAAAGGTCGTGGTGTCTTGCCTTAGGTAGTCAGACATGCCTTTGTCTGACTGGGCAGAAGAAAGAAAGGGCAGGCTTAGTAAAAATCAGTTCCACCCTCAATGCCTTCTCCCTTGGCAAACAGGGATGGGTCAACACCCCTGGCCATCTATCTGCTCCACTCCAAAGCCGGTTTGAAAGGGACTTCCTGGGAGGAAGGTGCCACAGGAATCGTCCCTGGAGTGGTATGGCCAGTTCTGAAAAGCAAAGGGGGTGTCATGCCATGGGGTCTCTGGTGCAGGAGGTATGTTATGTCTGCATAAGATGATTTTTACTGTGAAACATTTCTGACATGCAAACCTAGGAAGCAATTTCACCGCTCACAGACTAACAAGGGGCATCTTCTTGACACACATCAGGTCAGAGGAACCTTTTGATGTACCCAAATCGCACGGTGGTTCCTTCCACTCACAAAAGAATTCCAGCCAACTAAACTGGCAGCTTTTATCTTCCCTGTCTCTAAACTAATTATAGCCTAGACTGGTCATCTAACAGAGTTAAAAATACATATACAAAGCAAAACCCAAATATGTTAATTTCTACAGAGAAAAATATCTCTATCCCCTCACAGCAAAAAGCAAGACATACCCCAATCCTCACAAACATGACTAAAAAGCAACGTTTAAAAAGTTCCTTGATTATTTTTATCAAAACTCCAAGGAAATTAATCATCAAACTCCATGGAAAACAAGCCATTATTAAAAGATAGAGTAACTAAAAAGAATCCATGAGGAAACTATTACCTTGTCGTTGCGTTCACACAAGAATTTTAGTCTTTGAGCCCTTTTGTGCATGAACACACCATCCAAGTGACCAGTTTCCACAGATCGGATCTCTATGGCCTTCTCTCCCCAGCCCATTGTCTGATTGGATCGAATATATGCTTTTGGGGAGGGAAAAATTGTAAACCATTAAAGATAAGGAAACAGCCCTGAAAAGATGTTGCTTATGTGATAAATAAAAATGTATTTTTATACTTCTAAATCTTTTTAAAATTTAAAATTTAAATGCCTAGCATTTAAAGATTTGTTTTCAAGGAACTCTGCCTTTGTAACCACCTTGTCTATCCTGTGAAGTAGTTACTTGCATCAGTGGTTGATCTATTTCATTTTCCTTAAGCCTTTCACGCCTATCTAGAAAAATTACCCACTGAGTTTAGAGTTTAGTGCACAGATTTTTATCAATCCAGTCATGAGAGACGGCAGGGAAGAGAAATCATGAGTGATCAGAGACAGTGACTTAATTACAATAAAACCAAAATAGTTTTGAATAGAAACCCATGAAAATGTCAACTGTCAGTCTTTATTACTGAATGCAAACTAGAAAACTATGCACAAGGCTGTTTGTAGTTACGGCTCTACCATTCTGTGCAAATAACTTCCCTTTCTCTCTGTCTCCCTTTACCAATTCGTTACCAATTCTCTGTCTCTTTACCAATTCTCTGTCTCCCTTTACAAAGTGGTCAACAAAAACATGTCCGATTTTCCTCTGGATGTTTTAAGGATTAAATGAGAGATTATAATAATAGGGCTTTTAAAGTAGAAAATAATTACTTGGATTTTGTTCTAAAATAGACCTATGACTATTTCCACGGCCTACAATCTAACTTTCCACCATCTACACTGCCAACCACTCTATTCAATGGTAGCCAAAAGGTCTGAAGGACATACAAAATCAGCATGATAAATAAATGCAGTCTCAGACACAGCTCCACTTTCACAAATGCTGCCTTTCCCCAAGTTCTTCATACCTACTGACGTAGGCATCTCTCCCCACTGTAGAACTACATCCTTGGTGATCCTTCCATATGTGTTTACATAAACCCCCTCATCTTCATAGCACACCAGAAGCTCCATTCCGTCTGTATTGGGGAGGATGATGATTGCATGGGGTTTGATGCTACACTGGATCTAGAAAACAGGAACAAAGTACAGGGAAGAATGTCTGTGGTTATTTCCAGCCCTGTGCAAGTGCTCAGTAAGACTCTTGGTGAATGCACTGGTACCATATCTCTGGTGATAAATACAGCAATTAGATTAACATTTTAGAATACTCATGCAATATATATCCCCCAACTCTGCCTTTTCCCAGTAATATACTCTACTGACTCACATCTCCTGAGGCCCATGAAACATTGGATGCTGGGCTCCAGTTGAGAACCACTCCCAACCCAGGGATATTCTGGCCTGCCAGCAACTGCCCCAAATCCATCCCATGTTAGTCAAAGCAAGAGCTAAGAGGTTTTCACAAGGGCTCCACAGAGCCAGGAAGGTGGATTTCCACTTGTCTAACAGCATGGAGCTATTGAAAATTGCATATCATTTAAATACTCACCCCCACACCAAGGGGAAATGAATCCTTGCTTGTGTTAGTTCACTAAGCAGAGTAAAGAAAAAAGTCAAAACAAAATGAAGCCAGTCAACCAACCATAGAGTGTGGGTTCTTTCTTACATGTGTTGGTAGATAAATGTCATAGACTGATCCTGAATCCACATCAACAGCATGGAATCCAGCACAGGATCCATAGATCACTTTCAACCTCTGGCCTTCCTCAACGGTGAGATCCACCAGTAATGGCTTATGTACTAATTCTCCAAATGACTGCAAAGAAGCCATAAGAGAGAAGTGAGAAGATGAAGGAGAACTTACTTTTTTTTTTTTTTGACATGGAGTCTCGCTCTGTCACCCAGGCTGGAGTGCAGTGGCGCCATCTTGGCTCACTGCAAGCTCCGCCTCCCAGATTCGCACCATTCTCCTGCCTCGGCCTCCTGAGTAGCTGGGACTACAGGTGCCCGACACCACGCCCAGCTAATTTTTTGTATTTTTAGTAGAGACGGGGTTTCACCATGTTAGCCAGGATGGTCTTGATCTGCTGACCTCGACCTCCCAAAGTGCTGGAATTACAGGCGTGAGCCACCACGCCCGGCCGGAGAACTTACTTCTAATAGATCAAACTAGAGAAGACCCAACATACTCAGTTATTCAGTTACTGAGCCACACTGGCAACAACCGTAAGGCAATAATACTTTACAAAATTAGTCTTTATTATGTTTTTGCCTGTTAATTAGCATCTAGAAGACACTTCTTCCAGAAGTTATGTTCCAAATCTCCCTTTCCAGATCAAGATTTCTGCTCTGTCACTTACTGTGCTGTTGGCTGCCTTGATCAGAAAAGCATGCAAAGTAAAATAGTGAGGACTTTCCTAAGCATACTACTCAACTATTCAAATGCACAGTAGAGCGAGAGGAATTGTAGGAGTCACACACTGAAAATTGTACCACTATTATCATACTAGTAGCTACTTGAACTATAAAGATCTCTAATTTTCTGACTAGACTAAAATGGTGAAAATGCTGTATGTGCTACAACAGCCTGGATTGTGCTGGTGGTCTCCGTTTTTCATTGACATCACTACCCACAGTTCATGAGACTAGGATAATAAAACAGCACCTTTAAATAAGGTAATATGTATAAAACCAACTAGTACGGTACCTAGTATATAAAGGATATTAAGGCCAGATCTCAGAAGATAATATAACTGTATAACCAATTCTCTTTATTCAGTAACACTTGGATTTATTTTTTAAGGAAATATTGTAACTCCATCTATCCTGCTTCACTGGGAAATCAAGCAGTAAGCAATCCAAAATTCAAATTTTGCAAATAAATGAAACTTACCCCTTCAATAAAATACAAAAAAACTATTCTAAAAAGCCAATCACCAGGCAATGTGAGGTATATTTGTAAATTCCATGAGTATTTTTGTGAACTCACAAATGAAAACGGTCCTAATTTTAAGACTAAGTACTCAATCATTTACTTTCCTAAAACTGTATACATGCAAAATGGCAAACATCTTAATTTATACATTAGTTCAGATGTTATATCTGAGTTTTTTATTGAAACAAAAATGGAATCATATGAAATAGTTTAACTTTTTTCATTTACTATATAATAATGTTCTGTCATTAGAATTTCTGTAATTTAATTTTTAATTAGTATTTTATGAACAGATATACCTTAAAACTGCCAGTTAGACACAGTTTTGTTATCAAAAACACATCTAAATCTTTACACGCATCCATGACTCAGGTGAAGGTCACCTTTTTAACTGAAGGGTGGAAGTGCTGTTCTCTTTTCCTCTGTTAACACATTGCCACATCGATTAAAGTGTCTACCCAACATTTATCTCTCTCTCCTTCTCACTCTGTGGGCTTAGAAAGCAGATTAACTAAGCTTATTACATTACATTAGAAATGATTTCTTATGATAAAGTTATATGCTATATTAGCACATAGCTTTTATATTAGCAATTTTAACATTCAGACTTTTTAAACGTATTCCCTGACTCTTGGTTGCAGCTTGAATGGCCAATACTACTTTTAAATTCACTTGATGTTGTTACCTTAAAGGCCATAAATTTGTGATATGGCTTTGGTGCCCACGCATAGACTTCCACAGAACTCTTCAAAGCAATCACCAGAAATTTGATTCTTTCATATTTTACTGAAAAGCAGCAAATAAAAAAGCAAGAGAAGCACAGGTCAGTATCAACATAGCCCTCTAAACTGTTTTAGCTGTCTTCTGCAAACTTTATAAATATGCCTTCTATTCATTCATCCAAACAAGCAGCGGAAAAATTCAGAGAGAGATCACACCTCACAGTTTCCTTTTCCAGCTCTTTAATGTATTTTGACCATCAATGAGTACTTTCACTAATGATCCTAATCTTCTTGTAATAGATTCCAAGATATTTTATAATCAAGGACAATGCCAGGTATACCACCTAAAGTCTTCAAGGGATTAGTATTACTCCAAATGAGTAACAACATGATTCATCAGCCAAGAGACTCCTGAAACACAAAGAGAGACCAAGGTCCTCCTTACGACTTTCCCTAGTCCTGCATGGGGCTCACAGAGACTGAGGAAGAAAAAAGGCTTATACTAAAATATTCATGAGTCTTGAATTCTACCAACAGAAGTATCTGTGAACAAGTCCAAGTATCACTAAGACCATTTCCTGATCTACAGAAGTAGTAAAACTGCCTCCTTCTCATAGCTATTTTGGTGCCCTTACTGCCAGGCAACTCTGCCAAAACAGGTACTCCCAGGGGTCCTTGAGTACCTGTGACTTACTAATGCAGATCCATGATTTCTTTACAAGCTAACATCACACTGCTACTTGATTCCTTCTTTGTGCATGAGCGAGAACTTGTTACCTGATAACTCCCCTTGTTAAACTCTATATATTAGCACTGTTTAAATAAATCAATAAACGAACATTAAGACGCAAAGGTTTATAAGAGTCTGACAAAACCAGTACTGTTTCATAGACTTCTGCGATGATAGAAATTCTCCGTATCTGTACTGCTAATATGATAACCACTAAACACATGGGGCTGTTGCACACTTAGAATGTACTAGTGCCATTGAGGAGCTAAATTTTAAGGTTTACTTAATTTTTATTAATTTAATATACATTTAAATAGCTCCCTATTCTTGGTGGCAACCATAATGACAATGAATGAATGATATCACCCACACTTATCTCCTGAAAATACTTGTGATTCATTCTGTACAAGTGACAGGCCTGAAGGCCTACTGTTTTGTTCTGGGGAAAAGCCCAACAGACTTTTAACCCGTCCGCCTCTTGCTCCCCCTGCAGGATAATCTATTCATGTACATTTCATCTGTTATGAGCTGTTTCATCACATTTAGCCTTAGATGATTTTAGTTATACCTCAACACATAAAAATACTTCACATAAACACAGAAAACCCTAATCCTAAAATCTATCCTAAGCAGATAGTTCTACTTTCCCATATCATTAGAACTGTTTGAGATACTGAGGCAGCTCCCACAATCACCATTAACCCATGAGCTGAGGGATGCAAACAGACTACACGAACAAGACAATGCCAAGCATGACAACATCCCTCGGAACAGAGGAACTGATGAGGTATATATTTTCATAAACACAGAAAAAAGAAAACACGCAAGCAGAAACAAACATTCAATAGGCCTGTAACATTAATCAGTTTTCGGTATATAGAAAAACTTCCTGTTTAAATTCTGTTAGACTGTAACATCTTTCCTATAAAACTTAAATTTGGCTCAGGTCCATTATTTCTCCTGTATATGTAAACATTAGTGCCAGTATTTTTTTTCATATGTAAAAAAAAATTGTTTTGATTAGCTGGGCATGGTGGCAGGTGCCTATAATCCCAACTATTCAGGAGGCTGAGGCAGGAGAATCGCTTGAACCCGGGACGTGGAGGCTGCAGTGAGCTGAGATCGTGCCACTGCACTCCAGCCTGGGCAACAAGAGCAAAACTCCATCCCAAAAAAAAAAAAAAAAAAAAAAAAAAGAGTTTTGGTTTTGTTCCTGTGAGATTTTACTTCGTGAGAATCACTGCTTCATGCCAAGGAGAAAAAACAATACAATTGCCATAAAACACTGACTGGCCAGCTGGGCTCACTTACTAGTGAGGAGCATAGTAGCTGTGCACAGGCACTTAATTCAAAATGGCAGGCCATAAGCCCTTGAGTCAAACTCTCAAACACTCTTATCAGTGCCTGCCAAGGACCTCCAGACCTTTAAGGGGAGAATAAGCCTGGCATGTAAAAAAAGGACTCAAGTCAGCTGGCTTCCACTGGCAAGATTTCCTTAAAGAGGTTACTGTGAACCACATCTTACAGAGGAGAAGAATGTGGACTGTCAAAGAGGAGGAGTGGAAAGACTCTCACAAGATGCACAGTGTGGGGGAGACTGAGGGCAGAGTGAGTTGCAGGGACGAACTCTGTTACGCATATAGGTGCACAGAGGGAGTAAGACAATGTCTAGATGAGACTTCAAGATTAGAATGTGCCTTGGAAACAGAACACCAGAAATGATCCATGTGTTTCAGAAACAAGTTTATTATTACAAACTTCAAAAAAACCTGTGAAAATTTACAGTTTAAAATTCAAACTCTAATCAAACTCTGGAAAAACGAAATATGACGCTTCTAGAACTTACCAACTTTATAATGCACACATCCTTCCAAATCCCCTACGGTTGTCCATCCCTGCTTCTTCTCAACTTCTGGATCATTGTGAAGTATTTTATTTCTTAACCAGGACAAATAGTAAACACGTAACTTATCCTTTTTGCCTAGCAAAATAAATATAAATATTTTACATGCATATTCAGAAGTAGGTCTCATCATTAATAACAATAGTAACCAAAAGAAATCAATCACTTAAGGCCAGCACTTAAACCTAGTGAAAGGCAAGTCACAAGTTGGAGATGTGTACCACAGAAACAGCTGACAAGGGAGTCATATCCAGAATATGTAAAGAACTCCTATAAATCAAATAGAACAGGAGATAACAATAGAAAAACTAGACATGCCACTATAACTGGAACTTTGCAAAAGAAGTGATCTCACAGACACACAAAAAGATGCTCGTTCTCAACAGTAATAACGTGTGTTAAAACAATAATAAGATGATTTCATACACCTATCAGAATGTCTAGAATTTAAAAGACTGACAATATCAAAGGTAGGCAAGGTGTGGAACAACTAGAAACTTCAGAAACTAGTGTTGTAAACTGTTAGAACTGTTTTTGTAAGTTTGGCAATATCTATTAAAGTAGGATATGTGCATATCTTACGTATGATCTGGTAATCTCTCTCCTAATATAAAATGTTATGTGTATGCCCCCAAGTACACCAACAGGAATGTTCATAGCAGCATGGTGCCTAATAGCCCCAAACAGGAAACAATAATGTCTGAATGGATAGTAAAATGAGTAAATACATTGTGGTGTAGTCATCTAAAGGAATAAAGAGAAACTACAGCTACAAGCAACAACAACAAAAATGATGGTGGGCAAAGTCAGCCACACACTCACATCAACAAGCTAAGAAGAAAAATCATATGATCATATCAACAGATGCAGAAAAACACTTGACAAAACCCAACACCTACTTATAATAAAAACTTTCAGGGAAATAGGAATAGTGGGGGAACTGCCTCAATTTGACAAGAAACATCTACCATAAAATCTTACAGCTAATGTCATACATAATGGCAAGAAACTAGATGCTTTCCTCGTAAGATAGAGAACAAGGGAAGGATTTCCCTTCTCACAACTCCTAGTAAATGCTATATTGGGTGTCCTAGCTAATGCAATTAGACAAAAAAGGGAAATAAAAGGTACAAGGACTGGGGAGGAAGAAATAAAACTGTCTTTCTTCACAGAAGACATGACTGTCTAGGTAGAAAATCCTGAAGAATCAACCAAAAAAAATCCAAAACCAACCAACCAACCAAAAACCCTGCTGGAACTAATAAGTGATTATAGCAAGAATTATAGCAAGGTTGCAGGATACAAGCCTAATAAAATAAAACAGTCAGTCACTTTCCTGTATTTCCTGTACACCAGCAACGAATCATTAGAATTTGAAATTAAGACTACAACACCATTTATACTAGTACTCAAAAAAACAAAATGGGTATAATAAATCTAATAAAATTAGCCCTTTGCTAGTTTTATTTAAGGAAAACTACAAATTCTGATGAAATCAAAGAACTAAATGGAGAGAGATTTCCATGTTAATGGATAGAACAGTCAATATTGTCAAGACATCAGTACTTTCCAACTTGATCCACAGTCAATGCAATTCTAATCAAAATCCCAAGTTATTTTGTACATATCAATAAGCTGACTCTAGAGGCAAAAGACCCAACACAGTCAACATAATATTAAAAAAGAACAAAGTCGAAAGACTGACAGTACCTGACTTCAAGATTTACTACAAATCTACAGTAATCAAAACAGTGTGGTTATTAGCACAAAAAGAGACAAATAGATAAATGGGAAGAAATAGAGCCCAGAAACAGAACTATACACCAAGCGCGGTGGCTCACGCCTATAATACCAGTACTTTGTGGGGCAGAGATGGGTGGATCACAAGGTCAGGAGCTTGAGACCAGCCTGACCAACATGGTGAAACCCCGTCTCTACTAAAAATAGAAAAATTAGCCGGGCGTGGTGGCACATGCCTATAATCCCAGCTACTCGGGAGGCTGAGGCAGAAGAATCACTTGAACCCGGGAGGCAGAGGTTGTAGTGAGCTGAGATCTTGCCACTGCACTCCAGCCTGGATGACAGATTGAGACTCCGTCTCAAAAAAAAAAAAAAAAAAAAAAAGAACTATACAAATATAGCAGTAATCTACAATGGAGCACAAGCAATTCAATGGAGAAAGGTTAGTCTTTTTAATGAATGCTGCTCAAACAACTAGATGTCCACAGGCAAAAGAAAATAAATCTACACAAACTTTGAAACTTTCACAAAAATCAATTCAAAATGGATTGTGGACCTAAATGTGAAACACAAAGCTATAAAGCAGATTCTAGAAGGTAACAGAAGAAAATCCAAGTGACTCTGGATTTGGCAATGACTTTTTAGATACAATACCAGAAGCACAATTCATGAAAGAAAAAACTAGTAAGTTGGACTTCACTAAAATTAAAAACTTCTCTTCTGCAAAAGACATCATTCCACAGCATGAACAAACAAGCCACAAACTGGCAGAAAATATCTGCGAAACACATATCTGATCAGAGACTTAGATCCAAAATACACGAAGAACTCTTAAAACTCAACACTAAGCAAGCAACAATCCAATTACAAAATGGATTAAAGATAGAATACCTCACCAGAAGATATACAAACGTAAGAAAAGATGTACCATACATCATTAGGAAACTGCAAATTAAAATGAGATACACCTATTAATTCCTACACCCCTTCAGAATGGCTAAACTGCAAAATACTGCAAAAACGTTTAGAAAAAGTCTACTTAAAAAAAAAAAGCAGTAGCTGTCACTAGAACACATACTGTTTTACCATTATATAAAATCAGTTCAAAATCAACCTAACGTGTTCAAAGTCTGGACAGTGCTTGCCTCTGGGGGCAGTCCCTGGGTGGCTTCACAGGGCAGTTTTGGGGTGCTGGCAATGTTTCATGTCTTCACCAGGGTGGGGCTATCTGGATGGATTCTGCATGTGACAGCTCACTGAGCTGTATGCTTATCTGTACTTTCTGTGTACATCATACTTCAGTATAATCCTTTTAACTTTTGGGGAATTGTTTGCAGGAAACTATTCAATGTATGTTAAGAGAAGAAAAAGACCACATAGTTTTATATACAATGTTTTGCTTCCATCTTGTGAGATATATTTACAGAAAAGAGGAGAAGGAAATATAAAATGTTAATAAGAGTTTATCTCCAAGATGGGGGTGACATTTTGTTCTATTTTTCCTAAGTTTTTTCTATTTTTGAAGCTTCCTACAATTGACATGTACTACATTTATGATTGTGAAAACCATTAAAAGTTAATAAGGAAGGAAAAAAAACAGAAAAGTAGACCAAAAAATGATTACTGGTATCAGCTGATTATTAATTTTTTTTTTTTTTTTTTTTTTTTGGAGGCAGGCTGTCACTCTGTCACCCAGGCTGGAGTGCAGTGGTGCTATCACAGCTCACTGCAGCCTTGACATCCCAGGCAAAAGCAATCCTCCTGCCTTGGCCTCTCAAATTGCTGGGATTACAGGCATACGCCACCGCACCTGGTCTCAGCTGAGTATTGATCCCCATGAATTGTCATGTTTCACTGGATCACTAAATGCAGATTTGTTTTCTCCAACTTAAAAAACTACCATCCATCAGCACTCTAGTTTTAAATGGCTGTTTTCCTCATTTAAGTATAAATAGTGAAATTTTTGCATTTCAAGAAACTCCTTAACAACCAAAAGCATGTATTAGAAGTAAAATAACTTCAAGCAAATATGTTACATAACAAGCTTGTACTAACAAGCAGATAATTAAATAAAAATCACTGGTGGTATCATAAGTGATTATAATATCATAAGTGACTGTAAATAGTGGTATATAAGACTCATTTAAAGTCTTATAATTTTGCATGCCATCTGACCAAGCAATAACACTAATTATTAGGAAATTATGATCTATGCAACATGATATGTGCCTGAAGGTTAAGTAAGCTACAAGGATATCTGTGAAAAATGTTCACATCAGAGAAAAAAGGGAATATACCTAAAGGGCAACAAGAGAAGATAAATAAACACATTTTAATACATCTGTGCAAGGAAACATCCTCTAGCCATATAAAATGGAGGCCATGGAAGGATGTTCAATGGCATGGAGAAAGCAGACTATGTGTTTTGGACAATCAGGCCTGGATGGGATACACCGTAACTTCAGGACAGAGGTTGCCATGGACAGGTAGATGTGGGAGGAACGGGGATGCTGACTGTATGTACAACAGTGTACTGCAACAACTGTTCAAACCAGCTAGTTATAGTTAGTACTTGGGTGCCATTATTCCTATTATCCCCTGTATGTTTGAAATATTGTATAACCATTTTTATGCAGATTTTTTCCCTTAAGTATATAGTGAGTGTGGTATATGCTTAAAAAGCTGGAATTTAAAAACTTATAAAAGTTAAAAGATATGATCTCTGGATGATTTTACTTTTTATTTCTCATAGTTGTTTTCCCGTAGAAGTTTATATTATACAATTTATACTAAGAAAAATGCTCTTCTTAAAAAGAGACATAATTGGCCGGGTGCGGTGGCTCATGCCTGTAATCCCAGCACTTTGGGAGGCCAAGGTGGGTGGATCACGAGGTCAGGAGATCAAGACCATCCTGACTAACATGGTGAAACCCCGTCTCTACTAAAAATACAAAAAATCAGCTGGGCGTGGCGGGAAGTGCCTGTAGTCCCAGCTACTCGGGAGGCTGAGGCAGGAGAATGGTGTGAACCTGGGAGACAGAGCTTGTAGTCAGCGGAGATCGCACCACTGCACTCCAGCCTAGGTGACAGAGTGAGACTCTGTCTCAATAAATAAACAAATAAATAAATAAATAAGAGACATAATTGTGTTAATTCACATAATAAAAACCATAATACAATACTTTTACAATAATGGCAAAGAATACTTCCTTTTGCATGTACAAAAATTAGCTGGGCGTGGTGGCACTTCCCTGTAGTCCCAGCTACTCGGGAGGCTGAGGCAGGAGAACTGCTTGAACCTGGGAGGCGGAGCTTGCAGTGAGCAAAGATCGTGCCACTGCACCCCAGCCTGGCAACACAGGAAGACTCCGTCTCAAAAAAAAAAAAAAAAAAAAAAAAGTCTGGTAGAAAGGAGTGGACACAGACCTACATATTGGATAAGGCAAATGAAATCTAACAAGCAACTGGGCAGAGAGGGCAGTGAGAGATGCCAGTGAGAAAGAACACATTCATACGCTTCTCAAGACTGCTTTCAGAGGAGCCAGAGATCAAATGTGCATGTCTGTTACCTCTGAATAGATCTTTAGCTCACATTATTGTCAAGTCTCAATGTGGTTGTACTTTATTTAGCCAGTACATCAGAGAATGAGCTAACTGAAGTTTAGTGTGTAAAGCTACAATATTGTTAAGATGGTGTCACATATTCTGCTTTACAAAACACTCACCAGATATTGTCACCAAGACATTCAAGCCCTCAAGTACGTCCATTTGTTGAAATCGTCTTCGGTTGATCAGAGGATAGACCTTCCCTTGGCCACTTCTGTCCAGCAGCATCAGGCCACTCTCTGTACCCACTAGCAAATTCACTCCTGTTTCAGGGACACAGAAAGGCCTCAATTTTATGCTGTGCTTGGCAAATTCCCAGGTTGTATAGAAAGGATAACATCATCTATTTGGAAAAAAGTGCAGCTTCCTTAATTCACCCAGAAGAAGAAATCCTTAAAATAGTCAAAGGTTAAACAGTTAAAGTAACCAATCCTGCAACACATCACCATGTAGCAATGATGCTGACATATTTAAACATAAGATAAGGGAAAGAACAAAAAACCCTCATCCCATCAATTTCCTTAATAATCCATTAGTTTCTAGTTCTTCCTCAGTTCCTCGAGAATGTTATATGCTGATTATTTCCTATCTTTACAGATTCTCTGTCTAATTAGCCATATCACACATCTGAACAAGCCTTCATCTGATACCATGATCTCTTTGTGCTTCCTCATCTTTCATTGGCAAATCTCTGGAGTGGGCCATATACAGCCCTCAAATCCTTAACAGTTTATGATTCAGCTCCATCACTCACATTTAAGCTTTTCTTAAAGATCACTTTCCACCATCATCAAGAAACAACTGTAGTCAGTTCTCTTGTCCCTCCATTTCTTAGGTCTATCAAAATATTGTGATTTGATATTTGACTCACCCTACTTCTCTAATCTGGTACTGTCACAGTCTCCACACTCTTCTGCTGTGATGTGACGCCTCCTTCCTTGTTTCCACACCTGCCCTCAGATTCTTCAGTGGAGACATTTCCACTGTTGTCCATCTGGTAACACACACCCACCTGTGCGTGAGTGTGCCTCAGAACTAGTAACTCAATTCCACGCTGCTACTTTGCCTCCTGCTTTTCACCCACTGCAGATCTCTACTGAAACTAGCCTCGTGACTTGGCCATTTCTATCAACAGCTCCCAAGCTGCTCTGCAAAGCTAGCTAAAACTGGCCACTAGAGCCAGAGAAAACCTCTTCTCTGTCCCTCCTTTCCCTTTCCTCTGCTCTCACAATTGTTCAGGCTTTGGCAACCTTTTAAGTGATGGATAGAGACCTCAATTAAGGTTATTAAAGGAGCTTCTCTCCACTTTCTCATGATGTACATCCACTCAATCCTAATCTTGCTAAAATACTCAAGTCATGACTATCTTCAAAAACTACACATTCCATGTAGAAATTGTTCCAAAAGCCTTGGACTGGCATCTAAGACTGCCTGCTCCTTGGCCAAAGCACTTCTCCCTCTTGATCATTCATGTACTCATGTAAGGAAATGCTCGTTCCTTGATCTAGAACCTTCACTGTCAGAATCACCTTTGTAATATGTAGCACAGACGACCTTACATTCCTAGGGAATTGGGCACATATCTGTGTATGCTGATTTCCTCAGTCATAAACTCACCAAGACAAGGAATAAAGTATTTGTGCAGAGGGAGTGAGGGGGAAGAATATCATGGCACATACATGTATGCCCACATCCACCCACACCCTATTTCCAGATAATTTGAAATAAATAATTGTGATGGCATTGAGAGAACAACCCTCCTAGAGCCCACTCTCAGTTCGTGCCTGGTCCTTATCGAGTTGAGCTGGGATTATCCCAACATTTGAAGAACAGTATCTACCCAAGCAATGCTTGTGGGGCTAGTGACTTAATGCTTAGAGATTTAAAAAAAAAAAAAAAAAAAAAAAATGCTGTATAACTTAAAAAGATTATAAGAAAAATATTTAAATATGTAATATGTGATTCATTTTCATATAATTTTATTTTTGAGGCTGGCCATTCTGCCCTGACTATATTCTTGTCAAGGTGGAACTTATTTGAATATTATGTTTATGTTTTCCCTGCATATATCTAGGCAAGTTGATCTAAAACAGCTTAGAAATTATTGGTAGAAAAGACAGATATTTATTGATAGAACTGCTGCCAGACAGATACCATTTCAAAGGTTCTACTTTACACAATATTTTGATATTTTCCTCGTCAATCTTCAGTATCAAGTAGATTTTTTTAAACTCCTATGTCAAGAATCTGGTAATAACTACACAAAATACGGGCCTTGTGAAGAAATCCTATTATTTGTGTTTCTAAAACCTAACATATAAACATCAACCTCGATTTTACAGTGAGAAAGAATGAGGGAGTAACAAGATAAAGCTGAAGACTCTTTTCAAAACACAAAAGCTGCAGGTATTGTGGCACTTACACTCTATCTTCTACTTCTCCATGATATATTTCCAAGTTGTAAAATTGTACTGTTGTATAATTTTATAAAGTACTGAATGCTAATAGTCAAAAGAATACAGTCACTGTAAAGTACTTGGAAATTACGAGCATGAAAAATGAAAAACACTGGGTTGCATGCTGCAATAAGTTTTTATAAATATACTTCTCCAACATTTCCACTGCTAGATATGATTGAATTTTATAGTGAAAACAGTCAACCTCAGGGTTCAGGGATACAATGCACGCTATTGAGTATAATGGGCTGATGGTTACACTAAAAACCTAGACTTCATCACTATACAATACATCCATGTAACAAAACTACTACAAAAATTTGTTTAATAAAAATAAGACGGACATTAATCATTCCAATATTTCACAGTTAAAATGAGTGCAAGCATATACATGTGCCAAACCAGTCTGCTAATATACCACTCTGCATATGACAGGAGATGGGCATCATAGAAGTCTTCCATCCTGTCTATCCACAAACTATTCAATGCAGTACTTCTCTAAAAGACCAGCCACCGCTCAGAATAAAAATGGAAGTGTTGGAGTAATGGCTAGATACCTACCCCATAAGGCAGCACACAGAATCTCAGAGTTAAACCTCTTCTTGTATTTACGAATCTCCGGGGTGTCACTTTGTGGCCTAGTGTTGGTAGGATTCACATTGACCACTGAGCCTTTCCGGGTAGGATCTTGCCTTATGGCTTCCGGTCTCATCCCATCACAGGAAAATCCCACTGAAACACAATATATTTGAAATTATTTTCTGTACACACACACTATGCCTGCCTCCCTTCCCCAATATTCTTCAAGTAAATATTCATGTGGTATAACCAACACTTTGTCAAAGAGAAGAAATCTGTAAGCAATGTATATGGAAAAAGGAAATGGACTCTACATCTCATTGCAAATAAGGCAATACAACTGGGATGGGAAGTTTCTGTACCCGAGTCTGTGCCTGTGAACAACCAGCTACACCTAAGCCACCCAAAAGAGCAACTCAAAGATAAAGTCCCATTTGTCAGCTGCTTTCTTGTTGCTACTGTACTTACCCACAGAAGTCACTGTTGTTCCACTAGATGGAGAAATCTGTAGTAATCTGGGGTCTATAAAAGGTGTAAAGGAGGAGGAAGATTTGTGTTTCTGGAGTGTGCTACTAGCGGACTGAGTCTGCAATGTAAATTTCAGTGTTATTAATACAACCGTCATTTTAAAAATGAACATTAAAAATACACATTTGAATTCACTTCTATATTGCACTATTTCCCAATACTTTGCTCTATTTGTCTTGCATCATTCCCCCAAAAAATGCTCTGTGGGGAGCTTCCACATGGCATAGCACCCCTCAGGGCAGCTTTACCTGGAACCACTGCAGGAGCCATATCTCTACCAGAGACATTGCTCACTTACAAAGCGGTGCTGCAAGTTACCAATGAAATCTATACTTCGTGTGCCTAGCTTTAAAAAAAATTAAGTAAATACTTATAATGAAACTCCTAAAGGAGGTCTGAAATGTCTTGATCTCAATTTACCAATTTCTGAATTTATTTTCCTACCCAAGAGTCCAAATAATCTATGCTGGAATATTGGCAATCGTTAATAATTGTAGTTATTTTAAATTGAGCCTCTTGCCAGAAAGCTACAGAAGCTTTGGCTACTGTTGTTTTAGGTGCATCACCATTAAACCCATACCAAATGAGGACTCATTAGTGAAAGGTGCAAATGACAAAAGAAGGCATATCTTTTTGATCTTTTAGGAGCACTAGTGTTTTGGTTAATAACGTAACTTAAGACAAAAAAACACAAAGAAAGTGAAACAAATTGTTAAGTGGAAATGTAATGACAATTAAAAACAAAACAAACAGAAAAATAAATTTGCCGGTTTAGTGAGTTAAGGGTTATAGTAAAATACTGCACAGTAGAGCGAAATGGAGCAAAGTTTAAAATATAAATATAAGGAAGAATGTGAGTGTAGGTGGGATATATATCTCAGGAGAAAAAAGGAACATGTCTGATCAAGTGCTTTTGTCCTGTACCATTGGACCCCCTCCATGGACACCTGAGAGTCACCATGTCCTAGAGCCCATGCCCTCCCCTAAGCTTCCCACCTGAACATCTGTCCCCTGGCAGCTTCCCTCCCTGTCCCATGAGTCAGTGGCCAGTCTAGCCGATGCCAAGCCTGTCTAGGAAGCAGTTGACTTGCCCCTGCTCCTCAGGAGGAGAGGATTTTTCTGATTCTTTCTAACCTCCCTCAACTGGTAGATAAAGGCACTCAAACCAAATCTTCTGTGGAATCAAATGACTTGTTTAATTCAATACGGGTGCTCAAGTGGGCTATGTCACTACACCTGGAGTATAACTCCCTTCAAAGAGCAAAGAATCACCCAGACTGAGCTAACACCCAGACCGAGCACCCACAACCAAGCCTTCAAAGGAGCACACAAGATTTCCCACACAAAATTTTAAATTAAAAACAAGCTCAAACCTTTGTCCTTCTTGCTTAACATCCTAATTTTTTCTAGGTTTCCCAAAAATAATTTGGCTTCTAAACCTCTGAGTGATTGTAAATTTCGAAGAACGAAATCCTTAATAGGGTTGGTGAAAACAAGTAAGAGTAATCAACCAACAACCCACCCCCCAAACAAGAAAGAAAAAAAAAATCAGCTCTGTTTGAAAGAGATTCCTGTACAGGATAACAAGTTTTTCCACATAAGGCCAAGCCTGCTGAACCGAATCTTCCTATATTTTATTTATTGGATAAAAAGAATGAAAAATGCAGATTCCACAAATGACTAAGAATTTCATGCCAAATACATAATATGGGTCTGAGGACACAGCAATCATTTTATTTAGATTTTTAAAAAATAAACTAGATAAAGCCATGCAACTATACTTATCTAGAGAACAGTAAACAGTGAACTGGCAAGTTTGGGGGAGCTGATCTAGGGTTAAGGGGTTTATATGCAGATCTGAAACATGTTACTTGGGGTTGGGGAGAAGGGTAGGTGACAGAGAAAGCAGGGTGGGAAGGGAAGGGGTGAGGTTGTTGGAAAGATCTCCTTTGCAAACTAACTCCTAGGCAGTGCTGGTCTAACCCCAGGAAAGCAGCCAGCTGTGGTGCGAGACATACCTCATTAGCAGTGAGCTTGTCCTGGGGTGTCTGTGGGGACATGGTGGGTGTCGGCTGGCTGGAGGATGGGGAGGAGGAGGTGGAGGAAGTGGAGGAGGAATGGCTTTGCTGTAAGAGATCTGGCAAGAGGTGAATGCGACCGGCAAAGCCATTGCTCTCATGATGGCTGGCACGCTTTTGGTCAACTGTACTCTGTAGAAAAAACAGGCACACTTGTCTCGCTCAAGCGCTGCTGAAATTGCCTATGGCCCTATTGATAACTGCTTTGTTTAAGGTGCTGTGTGACTTATAAACTCTGCTAAATTACCAAGGAAAAACCAAAGAAATTAGCCTGAACTGCTCACACTTCTTCACCAAATGCCTAACTTGAGCCAACAGAATTCAAAGTACCTAATCTGGTGGCTGCACAACTCGAGCAGTGAGTGTTTAATCTGGTTTATCTGTTGCACTAGCTTCTGTTACCAAAACCAGTACCCTTTTTTTCTTTTTAAATCTTACTTTGTAAAGCTCCAGAAAGTACCTGTGGATTCTCTGAATCCTGGTCTTTTCCATGTTCTTCCTACTTTCCATCCGAATGCATTGCCATAGCATGAAACACACTTAGGGCAAAGTCCAAAATACTAAATAGGTGCCCTGTTCTATTTAAATGAGAAGCGTATCACTTTAATTAAGTCTAAGCTAAGAAATGAACAGACAGTTATAAAGCTTAGTGATCCAAACTGAGCATATCTGGGTGGCATACATTTAATTATTCAACAAGTGAGAAAACTAACATTTTGGAACATAGAAACCTCCCGAATCCTTCTGCCCTCCGAGTCTCTGGGCCTGTAATGAGGCTCGTCCTGCCTGCCTCACCCGCTCCCGCTGCGGCACTGCAGACACTCAGAGCCCAGTGTGCTCTGCAGAGCCATGGTGGCTGCTCTGCTAGACTCCAGACCTGCTTCCTTACTCTGCGAGCCTGTTTAAGGACTCCCTGTGGCTTCTCTCCCACTCAGACATAGACTGTGAGACTCAGCGCGGTGCTTGAATGAGGGCTGCCGCAGACATGCAGAGGAGCAGCGATGTGGGGTGGAGACTACTCGCTACCTTCTGGGCATGCAGTACACACCTGCCTCCCTAGCCCCCGACACTCGACACTTGACCCTCTGGGACTTGTTAACATGAAAACAGATGATGATGGAGAAACAGCATGAGTGAGTGAATGAGCAAGTGGGTTAATGACCACAGGAGAAGCTCAGCCTCTGACGACAGAGAAGACACGGGTACCTGGCGGACGATTAGAGTGCCCTCCTTGGATGGGGTCATGGCCGGCTCACTTTCTACATCATCATGGACAATCATGGTTTTCACAGATTCCGTTTCACCATTGCTCAAATTCAGAGATGACCTATGGAGACAAAATCCAGAAGTGAAAGGCCTTAATCTCTGGAGTCAAGGAGATCCTGTTTAGGCTTTTCGCCTTCTCAAAATCAAAACATGAGATGAGGCTACCGATTTAAAGCCTCCTCCAAAAAAGCAACTGCTTAGCTTTCTCCCTTTAACAAAGAATTTCCTTCCAGTGCCGTTTGTTTCTGAGCAAAAACTTAGAATGAATAATTATGGCTAATTAAAGTAGTTATACCAAACTGAAATTTCCCCTGGATCATATATCCTCAAATCAAAAGGAAAAAATAAAGTACACGCTGGGGTGCTGGGGGAAGCACTGACACATGCACACACCAACGAAGAGAAGGGGAAACACAAGGCGGCCTGCTGCTGAATCCATGAGAACTACATAGTAAGTGCTCATGGGGTCACAGAATAGTCTAGGAACAACTAGGTCCCAGTGGAAAGCAGGCTCTGAGAGAATACTCTCATCCGCTCTAAAAGAGACCGGGGACTGACGCTGCTCTGGTGTCCTCTGGTCCTGAGGTGGACTCGTCAGCCCCTTCCTGCTCCACATCGTCGTCCTCCTCATCCGTCGTCCCCGACTCCTCACTGGATGAGGAGTAATCCGTTACTTTGTGAGGTGGCCGTACATCTTCCACGGCTCGAAGCTCTTTGGCCAGTGCAGTCAGATCCTAAAGCAAAGGACAGAAAAGATAGAGTAAGGCAAGGGGGGCAGGGACAGGAGAAGATGAGAAGTTCTTTAACCATAAATTGCCACAATGTCAGTTTTGTAAGACTTTCATAGTTACCCAGTTTCATAAGAGTGAGCTCCTATGGCTTTTGATAGAAAAGACCAAAGAAAGTCAAGAGAGAGATAAAAAAAAAATAGAAGACACCAAAAAAAGGTGAAAGATGTCATATACAGTTCAAATTCCATGACAATAAAAAAAAGATCTGCTTATGATAAGCTGATAGTATTATTGTTTTTTAATATGAGGTAAAATTCTAGATCAACAAATGTATATACACAGACTCTTGGGCTTTGCTGTAAGGACATCTCCCTATATGACAAAGTCTTCTTTAGACTTATATAAAAGGTTTTGAGGGATACATTTTTATTTTACTTCAACTTTTATTATTAAAAACTTCAAAGCTCTAAGGTTTAATATTTAATAAATGTTTTTATTTACTAGTTATAGGATATTTATGAAATTTTAGTAATAAATATTAATATTTTACTAAAATCAACATTTTAGGTTTAATATTTTATTAATAAAAGTTGTAAAAACATAACTTCCCTCCCAAAGCTCTTTAAATCAGGCCTATTTAACTAGAGGCTTGCTTTCTGGACTGCCCCCTTTAAAGAAGACTTTGTCATACAGGCATGTGTCTTTACACCAAAGCTCAAGGATCTGTGTATATACATTTGTTGATCTAGAATTTTACCTCATACTGAAGAACAAAAAAAACCAAAAAACTTCAAACCTACATTAAAATGAAAGAGGAGTGAAGTGAGCACTAGGATGCCATTTACATCTCACTTCACCGACTGTTCACAACCTGCCACATTCACGGACAAGTCCATGACACATGAAGAGACGGTGCGACCCTGAGTGCTCGGGGCAGGAGGCTGTGGGCGTCCCTATCGCCCTCCTTCAAGCCTTACCCACATCACCCTGATCACCCTGTAACACCACCTATGAAAGGGAACATCCGAAAGAAATCAATAGTGGAATTTGTTCAAAAGGCTTCGTTTCCCTTTACTCTTCCACATTGAGATACTCTAAGACTCAATCAATCCACCAAATATAATTTTCAAGAGTGATTACTATTTATACTCCACATTTTCATATAAAACTCCAAATTCATCTTTTTTGGGGAATTTTATGTAAAAGTAATCACTTTTTTAAAAGGCAATCTATGTAGCTCTTTTTGTCTTTTATTTCTAGCAGTTCCAACTTGGTTTTCTATTTTTTTCATAGTTGAGAATGTTTCTTTTCTTTGAACTTGAGCCTCTGAAATAACAGTGATGGGCTCTGAGTCTTGCTATTAGTATTTCGTGGTTACAGCTGAAGCTTTTTAAACAGTTACTCAAAAAAGCTACATTTAATAACAATACATACAGCAAATGTTATGTTAAGAAAACTGGAGTAAAGTTTAAGGTTTTTAAATTCTAGAAAAGAACAAGAAGTCAAGTTGAGGAAGAAGCAGGACCGCAGCTCGAATACAAGCTGAGCTGACAGGCGGTCGGAGTGCTGCTCTGAAGCGGAACTTTTCAGAGATGGTGCTTACCACTTCGCCCTTCAGTACAGCGCAGTTTCGTGGAGTCCGAGAAGCCATCGTTGATGAGGAATGCACAGTACAAGGAAGCGCGGGAGAAAGAAGGGGAGAGGGAGAAGTACAGAAATCAGTTCAAGCAGGAAATGAAAATTCTGACAGGCTTAAAATTCCACAAAGTGTGCACAAATACATGGTCAGGTAACATCAGAGGGATTAAAAGAGAAGGGGGAGAAGCAGTCACAACTATTACCCCAGGTACCAAAAAGCAGAAGGTAGGCAACCAGTGAGTTTAAGAAGGTGATTTTTAAAAACTTACTCTAAAAGCCAGTATTGTAAATGCTGAACTCACGAAGAACAAGGTTAATGCCAAGAAAGAGATAAAAAGGCTTTTCTTTCTTTTGTATTTTTTTTTTAAAGGATCAGTTTCCTTAGAAGGAAATTTCATTAAATAAGAACTATACTTTGTTCTGCATTATTTTGTAAGGCTGACTGTACACCAAGTGTATGGCTGGAACAATAGAAAAAAGGTTTCACTCACTTGAGACTTTATACAGGGAAAGCAGATAATACCAATGGAAGGGAACAATTATGTCTGGGGTTTAGGTCATTCCTTATAATTCCTCAAATCTGTGAGGGGCCCTCACAGAAAAGACTGCAGTCCTCTCAACCACATATTTTTAATAGAAAGATCTCATTCAAGTCTGAAATAAATAAAACTGATCCTGCACAATCCTTACAGCAGGCTTGAGGGGTCTGAAAACTTCCTTTTTATCTTCAGGTTTTTTCACTGCATTTTCCAGGCGCTGAGAGGGAGAGCCTTCAGACTTGGATGATGCTGTTGGGTTCAAAGGGGACGAGATGGATGGACACATATCAACATATGGATGTGTATTATGAAGCTGCCCTGCCCACCCTGCCCACTCCTGTCTGCCCACTCATGGTAGGCTCTCCACATGCAGGTCTGAATTACAGAGCAGAGGGGGCCCAAGGAGTGCTCCAGCAGCCTTCCTGACTCTTTACTTAAACCCTCCATCATCACACTCACTTTGACACGTGTTCACAATATATACCTTGTCATGGTATGTCAATAATACAGTAGACGGAATATTCACTAATCTATTATGAGTACATTAAAATAACCAATATTGATGACAGTATAGGCTCTGGAGCCCAGACCGAAAGAAATGGGTTCAAATCCTAGCTCACACATTGGCCAATTACCTTGGTTAGTTAGTTAATCCCACTAAATTATAAAGCACTCACAGTGCTAGGTATATATAAAGCTCTCAAAATTTAGCTCCTTTATGATTAAAATCAGGATGACTATTATTGTCACTAGCAACCTATGCTAAAACATTGTTTTGTGACGTGCGGCTACATGCAAACCACAGATTAAGACAAACTTCCAATATATGGATCACAGCTCAAAACATTAGCAGGGAAAAAGGAAAGGCAGCTTACATCTCACTCTGAAGCGTTCCCCAGAGCCACTCTGAGACCCAGGGTGAGACCCAGGCTGGGATCCTGAGTTGCTGGACCCTGAGGAGCTGCCACTGCCAGGTCTGGGCACCAGCTTCTCCACTCTCTCCCACAGAAGCCTGGGCTCAATACTGCTGTTAGAAAAGAAGAAGAGAGAACAGCTAATGTATCATCTCTAGATGCAGCACCAAATTATAAACATGTGCATGGTGTGCCCATCCAACGTCATTAAAGTGTAGGGAGACGAAAAACAGTCTATAAACAGCATTCAACATTAAATTCACCAAAAGATATAATGACATCGTTCATGGATTTTTATCTATTTTTAGTTTGTATGCTAAGTGATATCCTACCATTAGTAGATCTAAAATCATCAGGTGTGAGATACAATGCTACTGTTCAGTGTAGAAATAGCACCACTTCTGTCACAGCTACAAGTCAGTTCTTAATATTAGGAAAACACTCCAAAACTATATTCCGTTTCTAGGCTGCTGCTCTCACCTGCCTGTCACTGTTCTCAAAAACTGACACTTACAAAGAATAGTCCTTTGTATGGGCTGTTGGAAATGGTACAGAAAGCATGAGCTAGGATGGATTTCCCGCCATGGATGGACCCAAAGCACACATGTGCTAGGTAAAAATTAATGACACAGACTTGGTCAGGGAAGAACACCATAGTCTTCCTGCCATTAGCAGTGCTGAGGATTCTGTGCAGCTTTTGGGCTATCATCTATCTGACACTTCAAGTCAGACCAAGGTTCCACGAGCACAAGGCTAACTTTAGAGGTTCAGTGATGATCAAGATATAAAACATTCAACATAATCATCTTTTCTTCCCTATGATAGTGCTGGTCAATGAAGCTTTCTGTTATGATGAAAATGTTCTATATTTGAGCTGGATAATATCATAGCCACTAGCTACATGTGGCTGTAGAGCTCATGAATATACCCAGTGCACTAAGGAATGAAGTTTCCACTGTATTTCAACTAAATTTAAACTTTAATTTAAATATAAGGAAGCTTCTGTAGCTAATTGTACTGGACAGAGCAGCTCTAGAACCTAAAAAGGATACTATTTGGTGAATTCACTTGTTTACTGCAGACTGTGAAGTCAACCAGTGACTTCTTTAGTAACCTGTTTGTGATTTCTGTTTTATGCCACAGGCCTTACAACGTCCCTTAGATGAAAAGCTCTCCCTGATCACAGTTCTCTCAGAACCTCTTCCCCTTCCTTGCTGCTCCCTCCATTTACTCTTACAGAGAAAAGTAGCTTAAATTTCAGAGTTACTATAATACACATCTGGATTCAAACCCATTTTTTACTATACATCAACTTGATGCCATCCACGTTGACAGATTTTATGGCAGCTTTTCCTTTTATAACTGATAATCTCTTTGCCCCAGAACGTCTGTGTTTAAGAGCATTTTTATGAAACAGACAATGTAAGGCTGTGGTAGACTGCACAGGAGGCCTGTTCTCAGAGCTCACTTGTCTTTTACCTGGTGGAGTTTCTCTGTCCTGCCTGGCTATTCTGCTGCCCACTGCCCTGCAGTGGGGAATCTCGACGGGACAGAACAGGAGAGCGAGATGTTGTTCTCACAGGAACCTTTAAGTAGAAAATATAGCAATTAAATTATTGAAAACATGAGAAGGAAAAAAAATAATTCCCTACCAAAATGTATTTTTAAAGCAGTCCTAATATTTAAAAGCGGTCCTTCCTATCACCTCCACTCCCCACCCCAACTCCTTCCCCGGTCCTACACTGATAAAATCGGAGAGAAAATTTAGTCACAAGCATCCAAGAAGCCAGTACAAACAGCCTTTCTATGCTCCTGTAACATTTAAATGATGTTTGGACTGAAGCTTGGTAGCAGGGACATACAAAGCATTTGCTGAGATAATGTGAGAATCAGGAAAACCAGCTCAAAGAAACCAAACAATGGTCTATAAATGGATCAGCAGGAAGCAAAGACTGGCAGGAAGCAAGAAAATATTCAGAGAAAGCAAATTCCAAATGAGGAAAAATAAATTGACATGGGCTCTTTTGTTTAATTTCACTATTATGTAAACACAAAAACAAAACAAAATCCCCTACATTTAAAAAGAAAATTTTTCTTATAAGACTTTTTCTAAAAATTTTGACATTAATATTGCAAAACTGCATAGCTTCTGTATAAACATATAGAAAAACTGCTAAAATAGATCATGAATTTGTTCAAGAAGGCTATTCTTTGTAGACTTACTCTTACATCATTTTGCTACTTTATTTAGGGTTAACAAAAATAAAACGCTAACTGGCCACTGGCTAAATAAAATTGCCTAACTATGGAACTTTATCCTCACCATTAAAAAGTCCCTTTGAAATTTCAATGCCCCTTTAAATTTGGTAAAGTTGCATACCCATAATTAAAATATATAATCTTTAAAAAAAAATAACAAAAAGGAAAAAAGCAGCACACATCTGTCTTTCTGCTCCTTACCCTTGGAGGCACCTCGTCACTGTCTGATCTAGACCAAGCCTTTTGGGTAGGGTCAGGCGCCTCTGACTTAGAGTCAGAGCTCTGACTGAGC
Organism: Nomascus leucogenys; assembly: GCF_006542625.1. NCBI lineage: Eukaryota > Metazoa > Chordata > Mammalia > Primates > Hylobatidae > Nomascus > Nomascus leucogenys. The sequence continues at coordinate 81,988,231 of NC_044394.1, forward strand.
ACCTCACTGCGGGAAGGTGGACATGGGTCCTGAGAACGAAGATGGTGGTGTGCAAATTTGGGAGGAGAAGGGTCACTGAAGGAATGGGATCGCGAGACAGGGGAAACATTGTTCTTGAGAGATGCCAGGTGGGACCACTGTACCTTACAAGAAAACAAAACACAAAACATTCAATGCGTTCTGCATAAAACTGGCTTTTCTGGTCAATACCAAATCCAAAGCAGGAACTGGCAGAGGCGGAATACACACCGGGGTGGTACAGTGTTAGGTCAGCCACGCAGTGAAACAGTTACACTTCAAAGTGAAGAAGTGGTCTGGGAACACAGTATGTAGAAAAGAACAAATGTACATTTACAAGGAAAACTCTTTTTAATATCCAGACAAACATTACAGATAGCAGTTAATGTGAAGATTTTTTTTTTTTTTTCCCCACAAAGAGGCTCTCAGAGCCCAAAGGGGGTACGATGTGTTGCATGCACATTCATGTCAAAGCAGAGACTGGAAAGGCAGAGAGAGGCAGAAAAATCATAAGATAAAGCGCACTGCCAAATGTGCAAACCTACCTAGCCATCCTCACATTACCTGCAGTGTCAGATTTTACACCAGACCGAGTAACAAAATGGCACGTTCAACGAGCAAAGACAAACCCCACGTTTTGAGACTATAATATCTCAAGAACAGCTAATTTTTCAAATATACCAACAATTTTTCTTATTTTTTCCAAGTCTACAAACACCCATAACCCAGATATCTCCATATACTTTCATATTAGTGATGAAAATAAAGAATTGTGATTTCTTTAAAAATATTCAGTACCATAGATTCCCTGAATTGACTATTGTTGGGGTATTCCTTCCACTTGGGAAATTACAAAAATATGACAATTACTTGTCAACTGAGTTTATCTGGTTGCTTCTAAATTGGGAAAATGATCTCTGGAAACATCCATAAAATATTTTCATTAAATTATGTTTTACTGTTCCAAAATGATTGTTCAATATGGCAATTAAAAAAATGATAGCTACATATCTATTACATCAATGTACTTGACAAAAACTGAAAATACTGAATCAATTTGTTCAACCTTTCCAAATACAAGATGTGAAATTAGTTCTGGTGTATGATTTCTACAATATACAGGTGAGATTTGTATAATACCAGATATTGGTATAATCCTGGACTTCTAAAATGTTTAAGATTTTCAGAGGTAAAGCATGTAATTCAAAGTATTACCTGAAATTATAATCAAAAATGAGTTTTAAAATAGAGTCCTACACGAGAAAAGTTTCCCCCAAAAAATGAACAGGAAGAGGAAATGGGAGACTCATTCTAGTTACTACACAAATTCATAACAAATGCAAAAATTAGGTAATTAAGAAACTCCAATTTTCTAAACTATTAGTGGCCAAATAAGATTCTCCATTTATGCCAAGTTTAACTTGCAGTGTGAAAACTTTTAATCTTCAGGCAGTGCAAAGTTGCTGAAGAACACGAGTCCTCAGACCTATTCTAGTAGTCTCTCTTCTCTTCCTTTTTTAATTGTGTCCACTTACCCTCTCCTGCTTTCCTCTTTCCTTTCTATCCTCTCCTTTCTGGAGCTACCCATCTGCTAGCTCTCCTGGGACTCAAGAAACTGCTGGTCCCATGGAAATACCCACTCACCCTCACACAGCCCTGGCCTCAGTCCTAGCTGTTCTTTTTATTTTTTAAGATGGAGTCTCACTCTGTCACTCAGGCTGGCATGCAGTAGCACTATCTCAGCTCACTGCAAGCTGCAACCTCCACTCCTGGGTTCAAGCTATTCTCCTGCCTCAGCCTCCTGAGTAGCTGGGATTACAGGTGCCTGCCACCATGCCCGGCTGATTTTTGTATTTTTAGCAGACATGGGGTTTCGCCATGTTGGCCAGGCTGGTCTCGAACTCCTGACCTCAGGTGATCTGCCTGCCTTGGCCTCCCAAAGTGCTGGGATTTCAGGCGTGTGCCACTGTGCCCCAGCCCTTTTTTTTTCAACTCCTCCATGCTGCAGATCCCACAGTTTCCTGCCACAAGAACATAAACTTTTGTCCCCCACACATGCAAACCAGTGAAAAGTAAACTCGAGCTTAAGAACTTGTTCCTAATATTCTGGATTACAGAGTGGCAAGTGGGAAAATGTCTAAAAGTCAGTAATTTTCAGCAAGAGATTAGGAATCGGCATTTTAAGGATCTCTAAGATCTTTAGCCGTGATTTTCGTTGCCTGCTCTCCTCTATGGACAGCACTGTGGGTTCTGCTCCAGCCACAAAGCATCAGCCCAACAGTTCCCCTCACCTAGCCAAGGCTAGAATGCTGCAGCAGACCCAAGGAGAGGTCACTGCCTTTTCCCCGGCCTATTTCAGAGAAATACACACCTAACCCACTAGATCTAAACTTTTTTGGATCTTGAACCCTGTGAGAATCTGATAAAAGGTCATTCCCCCTACCCCCACAAAAAAATACACATTTGAACAAAGACATTTTGCATGCAATTTCAGGGGCATCATCTAAGGCCCATTCATAGGACTGGCCAAGAGCCAGGGATCACACGGTAAAGCACTTACTTTTAGAATACTTCAAAGAAAATTTCTGGCTCTCCCTCTATGTATTTATAATCCCAGTTCTCTAAAAACTAAACTAAAAGATCTTTGTATTAGAAAAAGGAGGCACTTAACACCTGAGTTAGAGAAGGCAAAAAGTTAGAAGAAATCACTCTAGATACTCTTAATGAGTACACAGAAATCTCAAAAGAAAGAAAAAGATATTTCCCTATCAACTGAGTCTATGCCTTCTTTTAGCCTAAACTCACTCCTGTTAATCTCTCCTCTTTTTCAATGTGGTGACAAACTAAACTGTAATATTACAGCAGGCCTGTGGCTCAGCGAGCCGTTGCATGAGTCTCCTCAACCACAGCAAAGCTGGCTGTCGCTACCTGTGGCTCCGCTGGTCTCTGCAGGGCGGGATGCACAGACTCGGAGTTGCCATTGGAAAAAGACTCTGATCGGGAAGGCACTGGTGGCTCCAATACTCTGCCTGTCTGCTTAGACTGGGCTTCAGGGGAGCTGTGGTTAGTTTTCCTAAATCTATCTTCCACCTGCATCAGAGAATTAGAAGACATAACTCAGTGTTAGTAGGGGAAAAACAGAAATATCAAAGAAAGTCTAAAAGTGGAAGAAATCTAAAGGTAAGTTTTCTGTTTTCTTCTGCTACAAGAAAACAGAGGGGCAGCCGGAAAAAAGAAGGTAGATAAAGCAGTGCTAGGATTAGATTCAGGAAAAAGAAAATACTTATGAAGATAAAAATTAGCAAGGCCGTCTCTAAGCTCTCCTCCTTGTTCAGAATTCTAAGACTGTATATGATGATAAAGTAGAAAAAAACTAATCTGTCACAAGCAACTAAACCAACAGAATAAAAAACTATCATCAGAAATCCAGAATGCATTTCACTCCACCAAAAATAAAAGCATTCCAGAACAAACAGAACACTTGTTTCTAGAATCCACTGCCTGCGAGGGCAGACACAGTAGAAGGCTGCCACCACCTGTGCGTCGGGATTCAATACCTCTGGAGGCACACCTGTCGCCCATCTTGCACCCCCGAGCAGTCCCTGCCGCAGCCTACTCTGAGGCTCTGGCTAGCCCTAACGCACACCAATCTAGCAGTGCATCTTGACATCTGCAAAGTCAGAGCCACAGGCACACTTTAGCTTTATACTAGCTTGGGAGAACAGTTCATCAGACCACTCTCTCTCATCCACATTTTTAAGAGTGACTGTGTCATGTAATCTTCTTTTTGTTCAGTTCAGTTTCAAGTTCTTCTGGGATATGTTAACTGAGGCACTCTGGTCCTTTACGGAAAAAGCACCGACTGGATATGAAACCTTGGGCAAGGCCCTCCACTCCTCTGAAACTCAATTTCCTAGTTAGAAAACGAAGAAACCAGATAATTAGCTAACCTCTATGGCCCGTTCTAGAACTCATATGACACAGTTCTGAAGAGTTGCTGTACGACTTTCCAGGGCAATGTCTAAGTGACAAAGGAAAGAGGATACCTCTCGTGCTCGGTCGGCAGGCTCGTAGTGGGCTTTGGGCTCCGGAGCATGGAAGCTTGGCTTGCCCCTTTCCTGCTGCGGTGGTGGCGGCTGCTGCGAGTGCTGCGGGTGCGGCCTCCTATGGTCATGCTGTAGAGACAGGAGATATGCTTGTTCTTGTTGCAACTGCCTCTGGAGCCTCTCTGCCTGCCGGTGCTCCTCCATCTCCCGCCATCGGCACTCCTTGGAGAGGGAGAGGATAACACTAAATCTATGGGACACTGGAGAGCTCGCCTCTTCTCTGGATTTGTTTGGCTTTTAAAAAAAGTGACCATACATTTTCCCTCTGTGTTTTGTAAGAAAGCAAAATGGCTGGGATTTTAAATTGCACATTACCTGTGGAAAAATCTCACAGCTGTTGCTAACCATAATTATTGTTGGACAGAGTAAGAGATAATTCGATTAAATGTGAGTTTTAATGGTATAGATACTAGGTAAAAATCCTGTGGCATGTGCTTTCAACCTACTGCCCGCAGCATTCTAGTGTGTTCACTGAGTGCCAAGTTCTGTTCAAAACCTTGTTGATCTACCAAACAAGAACAATTAACTTATTAAAGAGAAAATAAATAAATAAATAAAGACCATGTTGCAATGTGCTAGCAATAGGACCATAAAATGGGCATCACACTATTTCAGCCTGGCTGCCCACAGCAAAACCAAAATGGTCTGGTGACCACCACAGCTTGCTCGACTTAGGGGACGGATGAAGGAGCCCTGATGCTACAGAATGAAACAGAGGCGGGGCTTTACCAGTAACATGGCCTGCTCCTGGAGCAGCTGCTGCTGAAGGACTTCCAAGTGCCGCTGCTCCTCTTCTAGTTGTCGCCTGATATACTCCTGTCACACAGAAATCACCCAGCAATCAATTTATCCCAAAGAAAAGCATCAGAACCACCTGAATGGAGCACCAAGAACCATTTGCTCCAATCACCTTTAGTGACAATTCACTTGGTGGTAAATACCTAAAGAAAATCTATTGCTAAAGGTTTTTCCAAAAACTTCAAATTGGCCAGTAAGATCTAAGGGGTCTAACAAATGATGATATGCATTCCCATAATATACATGAAGGGATCTAAGAATACTTCTGTTAGAACACAGCTGTTGTATACAAATGCAGAATTTTAAAAGAGTATGCCGTTCCTCTTAAGGTTGGTAAACCCCAGAGAAATCAAAAGTTTAATTAAAAAGGATCAGAGGGTTCTGATTAGTAAACATCTGCTTATTAGTCATTATTTATAACAAGCACGGATCACCAATTTTTGAAACCTAAAACCAAAATCTGCTTAATAATAAAATACAACAAACATGATCCACGCTTTCACTAACAATTCCAAAGGCACCTGGAATGACTACATTCCAGACTTGGACAACTCTCCTCAAATGAACAGACCCAGGCTCCATGATGAGTTTGTGTGTGTGTGACAGACAGAGACAGACAAGGACAAGGGGAGAGAAAGACAGGAGGAGGTGAGGAGGGGGTGGTTTTTCTTTTCAATGAGAAGAGAATGATTAGTCATTATAACAATGAAAACAAGTAAACACATCCCAAATATGTTATGGAGAGGGGTAAAACCCTACTTCAAAGCTGCATGAGTATTATAAAGGACAGGGATACCAGGAAGCCTCAGTCCCTGTTCCACTGAGGACTGGCTCTATGATCCCTAGCATGCTCTAAAGCTCCCCTTTTCTCAGTCTCCTCATTTGAGAAATAAGCATCCAAAATCTCCTCTCCCAACCCTCAGGAATTTTTCTAAGGTTCAGACATGAAATCGATATGAAATAACCTTGAAAAGCATAAAACATTTTACAAGCAAAAGAGGCTTCCTTTTTTTGGACAGGGAAAAAAGCTCTAGAAGAGGAATAGACTAAGAAGAACTACGAGGAAACATTTTATCCTGAAATTCAGATTCCCTTTTTAGAGTGCCTACTGCTGACCATCCCCTTGTGTCATGGTGCACACCTTGAAACAAAAATAGCCATCAATATGGGCTGAAGAGAAGTTTTAGTTAACCAATATCTCTGGGAGAATACTGAAATTACAGCATATAAAAATCCTTAGAAATCCTTACTTTACAGAGAAAACTGAGCCAAAAAAGCCAACTGGTGGGGTGTGGGCAGGGGGGTGGGGCAGACTTACTCAGAAGGCTACTGACAAACGTTATCTGGTTCTGACCTGGGATCTACGTCTCGTGTCTATGCCTGACCCTCCATGGTACATGCTACAGCAATACCTACCCTAGCAAGGCTTGTGGCCTTAGCCCAACTGTGACTGAGCAAAGGAACCTGACTTCAACTCATTTTCTTTTGTGAACAAAACAGAATTAAATCTTAACTTGAAAGATCAAGTCAGTACACTCATTTGTTTTCTGCCCTCAAACCACAGGACAACTGGAAAAATCATGTCCTCTCCAAACCACAAAGGTCCTAACATATAGTCAATGAACAAACAATATACAACACACATCTATACAAACATACACACTTATGCCGAAATGAAATGCGTCCTACAGCACTGTTAACATTGGAATTACTATTTCACAATAGAATAGGGAAAAACAGAATAAAACCGATTTTAGAATTTTTTTTAAAAAAGTGGTGCCAAATACTTGCTATTCACAAAATTTAATGACTGCCACTAGAGCATTAAAGATGAATTGCTACCATCACACCCTCCTCTCATGATCGAACTGTAACCATTATTTCTAGGTGATTTAATTCTTAAAAGCTTGAATGTTTTCCTCTTTGCAGCCCCCAGGTATAAACATAAGTGGAATGTTAAAGCACACGCGCTACACAGTTAAGTGGTTGACAATGTCAATTAGGTAACATAAAAAGCGTCACTGAAATTCCTGGGAAAACACCGAGGAGCACGCACACCCAAGGCTTAGGAAGCCCAAGACACATGATTAGCATAAATGACGGCAGCTGAACAGTCACATTTGAAAGTTAACACCATGGTTTATAAGTTTAAAATACAGATACCAAGTGCTATTTAAATTGGTCCTCACTTACCATTTTTTTCTTTATTCCAAGCTCCTAACAAAGGGATCAATTCAAAGACAAGAAAGGCAAAGAGGCTAAGGGCAATTTGTGTTTGTACAGGTGGTTCAGGAAACAAAAAAAGAATTCTAAATAAAATCATACCTGACATTAATAAAATGCTGCAAATATTATTAAAACCTGATCTTTTTTGGTTGAACGCATCAATGTTAGTTTTTTTAATGTGCCGTGTATATAGGGAATTACATGCTGATATATATTACAATATTCACTTAGCCACTGGATATTCAAATATTTCTCGTAAGAAATTTATTAATGTTGGTTTTCAATTTCATTTAAAAAAAAAAAGTTAATTATCATCCATATATTTGGGGTCCACAGCATTTAAGCCAAGTCTGAGAAGATACATGCAGACATCTTTCAGGTATTATACTATTTAGAGACCACTTAACTGGTTTCAACAGGTTTCTAAAGTGTAATGATTTATAAACCCTTTTTAAGACAACAGACTCAATTTATTGGTGTCATTCCAACTGTGTTTCACCACGTTCATACATCTGAAGTTCTAAGTATATGTGTATGTGTGTACAAGTGTGTATGCATCACATGTGTGTGTACTTTCTAAAAATCCCCCAGCTCTGCAAAGTAACAAACTTCACAAGTGTATGCCTGGTATGTTATCTGTGAACTAACCTGTTCTCTTTCAACTCTCCTCTTTTCTTCTTCTGCCCGTCTCCTCTCCTCTTCTTCTTTGCGCCTTCTCTCCAAATCCTCTAGACGCCTCTTTTCTTCTTGTTCTCTCCTTCGCTGTTCACGTTCCTGCTGCCTTCTAGCTTCACGCTCTCTCCTTTGTTGCTATGTAAGTAAAAATATATAATTATCAGGGATCTTCCCGCCATCTTTCTCATGATGTTATAGTGTGCTGATCAGTCAGTCACAGGTGGACACTAATGAGGTGAGGTTCATGGACCCCCATATCTACTGGCCAATTATTTCCACACTGCCCCTCGGACCCATAAGTAAGGGCTTCCTCATGAATGTTGGTCAAAAGTATTGTGATTCTGTGAATCCTTATAGGGTTTAATTTCATTTTGATAACAATTATTCCCCACTGCTCACTGCACCACAGCAATTAGGGGACAGAAAATTCTTTATTCGTGGAGATCATTAATAGGGTTATGCAGGACCCTTAAGTCAGAAGAAAAATACATTAAGAGAAAGAAATAAAGGGAAATAGAAATACAGCAAAGAAAGACAAAGAATTTAAAAAAGGAAAAAAAGAAGCACACATCAGGAAAATGAGGAACTGACATCAACAAGAATAACTAGGACCACTAGTATTAATAAAAGTATTTCAGAAACTGCTACTGAGCAAATGCTTACTACTATGTGTGTGGCACTATGCTAAGTATTTGATATTTCTTTTCCACTTATTTTATCTCATATAATTCTCCTAACAACCCAAGGAAGTCATTATTTCATCCCTGCTCTACAGGAGCGAAAGCAGGTTCAGAAAAGGTAAGTGACTTGCCCAAAGTCACACAGCCAGCAAGCCCCCAGCTGGAAGAGCTGCTCTGCCTCTACGGCCCATACATACTCTTAACCACCCTCTACCCTGCATCCCATCAACAGGTATAAAAGTTTTTACTGAATCACCAGACTCACTCAGCCTTTCTAAATCCAGACTGATTATAGAACAGAGCAAGATGACATGCCAGGCACGTGATGACAACTCACTCTTCTAGCTCAAGGCTGTCTGCCAGTAAAGCACAAGCTAGACTCTGGACTCTCTGGGATAATAAAAATGTTCTGTCTCTGCACTGCTCCGTAGTCACTAGTCACATGTTGCTAATGAGCACCTGAAATATAGCTAGTATGAATGAAAAACTGAGTTTTTAATTTTGTTGCACTGAAGTTAATTTTAATTTAAATGGCCAAATGTGGCTAGTGGCTACTGGGTAGCAACAACTCTAGAGGATGCACAGCCGTCAAATTTCCCAGACACAGAAAGCCAATAATATTAACACAAACTTTATTTGTGACACTAAAATTAACCATTAAACAAGAAAGCTTAGGGTAAAGCTATCAGGGATATTAGACATATTTATAATGGATATACAAAGTACATATTTATTATAGTTTAAGTATTCCTTCTGGGTCTTCCCACCACTCTCAACTAGTATTTAATCTGAAATCCAACACTTAAAAATGATGCCCTAAGAAATGTAAAGTAGTATCTTTCATCTGGAATAACTGGATAGCAACAATGATTTGGTACTCCAGTCTCTCTCACCTGACTACTATCCCCCCATTATTCTCAGTGAAGTTCTGAGTCTGCTTTTGGTCCTGCCTCTCTCATTATATAGGTTTTCAATGGGGGAAATCTCCTTTTCCCCCATTCTCTGCTCTTCGAATTCAATACACAAAACTCATCAGCTTCCCATGGGTGGACATGGGGTCATAAAATGAATGATGCTCCTGCTCTAGTGTCTAAAAACTACAACTTCAATGGCTATGCCATCTTTATTTATCAAGGTGTTATTACTCATCTTTTTGTTTGTTCCACTGGGTTTCTATGGACCTATCACGAATAATCTATAAAGTGTCTTGCACTACCGTAAGACTCCTTTCAACACGGTTGAAGAAATCAGGTATTCTTTCTTTATTTTTGGATACTGACTGTTTTCCAGTCATCCTATATTTCTGTCCACAAACTTCCCGGGAATCCTTGTCATCTTCTTTCTTACTTTGCTGGAACACATCCTCCAGCAGCTTCTTGAGAAGAGAGAAGAAGAGGCAAAACGAAACAAAACGAACCAAAAAAATCTCTGGGAACTTTGCGAAATTGTTATTTACCCTAACATGCTATACACAATTTCTGCTGAAGAAAATTAACATTCCCTCCGAGTTTCGAAGGCATTGCTATGTCATCTTCTAGTTTCTGATATTGCTCCTAGAAATTCTGAGACCATTCAGATTCTTGATACTTAGTACAGGACCCATTCCACACTCTTCTACCTGCTCCCAACTTCAGCTTCTAGGATCCTCTTTTCATCCTCAATATTCTAAAGATGATGATGTATGTATACATGTATGTATGTGCACATACACGACAATGTATGTGCCTTTGTGTGAGCCCTTTTTCATTCATGTGCTGGGTATTCAGCGAGGCTTTCAATCCAGAAACTCGTATTTCTTAGTTCTGGAAATTTTGCTTAAATTATTCCTGTATGTTCTTTCTGTAGTATTCACTTCCTAGAACATCTATTAAATAGAAGTTGGACATCCTGGATTGATTCTGTAAGTTTTCCTTTTGTCCTATTATCCACCAACTTGTCTTTTCTCCCCCACTTTCTGGGAGTGTCCATTTAAAAAAAAAAAAAACTCAAGAATTCCTTCTTAATTTCTGAGTATTCTTGTTCCATAAATACAGTATCTTCTCTTTCCAAGGATAAGGTCTTGTGTCTGTTCGTGTGTATATGTATATATGTAGGAGATGCTTTGCTCTGTTCCCCCACTGTCTCTATATCCTTCAAGTTATCTTTCCTATTTGTTTCCAAATCTCTCATGTTAGAGATTTTTCTCGACATCTGGTAATCTTGGCTGTCCATTTACATTTAAGATCCTAAAATGCAAACTATAAGGACTGTATAGACAAATAGCACCTGGCAACTACTTAGCAACAGAGTAAGGTGATTATGATTCACCCTGATCATTTCTCTGGGGCCTTATTTCCTTTGGGCTGGTCAGTTATCTCCAGAGAGAAATCGTCACAATATTCTGGGAATCCTTCCGATAGCCTATGGGGTTGAAGAAAGGGTGTATGAAAAAGATACAGCATTTGTAATAAGTGTGTCTGCCACCATTTTGGAAGCTGAGTGAAGTGAGCATGCTTGCAGTCACAATGATTAGTATTTACATTTTCACTTAATGCCCTTGTTTTAGTTCATCTTTCGCCACATACACAGTTTTTTCCATGTTCCCGGTCTCTGCTGTTCACTTTTCCCAGGTAGTATATATCTGCACCTGCTGGGGGCAGGGGATGCTCAGTACAGAAGCTGCACAAGACAGGGTAGTCTAACTGTGCATGTTCGTACGTGTGCATACTCTCTCTGTATATATGTACATATAATGTCAACATAATTACATTTTATTCAATTAATAAAAATGTATAAATTTAATTCAAAATACACTATCAAAGAAAAAATAGCAAGCAAACAACATCTTACAAACAGGATATGCTCTATAAAAAGTTCAACTGTCAACTGAAACCTTCTGAGAGGCTTTTTCTTTTTAAATTTCAGGTGATACTACCATACCTTTGGTTACTAGATCAACACAAAAGAGACTCTAAACGTCTTGAAAGCAGGAACCATGTCTTATCTCTTTTTTTTCCCCTATAGCAAATATCACACATTACCTTCAGAAGAGAAATTCAATACTTTTTATATTTGAATCTAACCTTTATACCTAGCATATGACATCCAAAACAGAAACTGCTGTGAATTTACCCAACACTTAGCATTTAGAGTGATGACAGACTCAGGAATCCATTCAGATCTCTAGGTCCTACGAAATCCAATCAAATCCTAAGGCAATCTTTTCAAGATCACCAAGTAAGAGCACAAAGTCTTGAGATTTAATTATTACTCTGGGTAGTGCCTCATACTAAAAAAAAAAACCAAAAAACAAAAAGCAAAAAAAACACCTCCTTTATGCTCCAGATATTGTATAAGGTCCTCTAAAGTACTCACTCTAAGGTACCTCTGGTACTCAAATTAGAGCTCTCAAGCCCAGTGGTTCCTTTTCACATAGGCTTAAATTTGAATGAGCCCTTCCTTTCCAGAGATACACACAAGACTACAAACAACTAATCCATCTATTTGAGAAATACTTATTAAGCACGACAGATATACAAAGATGAATTAGAAACAGCTCCTGTCCTTCAAATCTTGCAGGTCAGGTAAGTCACATACCTTTAAAAAAAACGTAGAAGACAATGTGGAAAGTGGTAAATCTCCCAAGACTATCCCACTAAGCAAGTCCTGGTTAGTGAGACCAAATAGTTAAGAACAATAGCTAAGGCAAAAAAAAAAAAAAAAAAAAAAAAGGACAGTTACCGACTTCTCTTCCACATTATATTCTAATAGTTGAAGTGGTAAACTAGATGGAGAGCAAGAATTTAAACTATCAACCATAAAAACCACTACATTCAGAATAGGCCCTCAATTTGGAGGTAACTGGGGGCACTAAGAGGAATCACTAAAAAATTAAGAAAGCCCTTAATATCTTAATAGGTAATGTGAAAAGATGGCCTTTTGCATTAGAACTTAAACAGAAAATATCAAAAACTGAAACATACACAGCATCAACAAAATAACATCGGTCTGTACTGTTAACCTTATGCCTATGATTGCAAATAACAAAGCCCAGGCAATTTTAATGAACATGCTTCTTCAGGCTTACCCAACTAAGAATGATAAACATGATACAATCTTTTGAAGCTTTTACAAACTGATGTAATTTATTTTCTTAAATTATCCTTTCTTTAAAAACAAAATCAAACAGACAGAAAAACTGTGTGATGTCCTAACGTGATCATCAAATCTCTCAAACTATACAGATTTTATTACTTAAATTTTCCCAAGCGTGCCTAAGTAAATACATACTTTTCCAACTAAGCTTTAATTATCTAAGTTCCTATTCTCGTTTGGTATTTAAAAGCAAAGCTTTCATCTCACAATTCTAAAAACTTTTCTAAATAGAATTATACTAGTAATAGTGAGATCTAGTTAAATACACTCCACTGGATTTATTGGCTTCAGTGGAAACTAATATATTTTGATAAACCAGTTAATTCTTTGGACTCTGCTATTTCCAAGAACTTCTGTGGTCATATTACTACACAGATATACCATCAACCCTTGACTTTTTTTATTTGCAAGTTCTGATGAAGCTACAGTGGAGAACTATTCGTTTCTTCCCCATCTTTAGGTAATAAATCACGTATGAGGAATTAAAACTCGCTACAAAATTTAACTGCAAATATAACCAAACACCAGACTGGGATGCCCAGAGAATATTTAAGAACTTATAAGGAGTTCTTAAAAGCAAGCCAGCCACCTTCTGCATACAAACTGAGCTGCTAGCTTGACAGAAAGCAAGGCCTTAGCTATAGGGGCACTGGCATGCCAGGACACTATGATTACTGTGTATATTAAAGCTGGAACTATTTTTTTAAGAAAAGTAGCATGTGCTAACATGTACTCCTAATGTTAGATACTAATGGCTTGCAAAACAAAGACCTTTTCTGTAGGAAAGGAGGAGTGAGAAAATGGTTGTTATTTCTTTAAAATACATGGCAACTGCTGGAAGGTGCTTCAGAGTAAACGAGTTCACTGCCTTCCTTCTAAATTTCAGAACCAAGAAACACATAATGCATGCATGGCACAGTTTATTAATTTTTTACTGAGAAACTTTTATGTTTTCCTAGTGTTACAATTTAATATCAATACTAATCCCATTTCACACAGTTTTTTTTCTCTTGCTTCCCTTTGTTTTTAATGTCTTCTACTTCCACCGCCCCTCTAAAATTTAACTTTGAGATTTGTAGAAATCACTTTGGGATTTTGTAGGAATGACAGAAATAAATGTTACTCTGTGTCCTCTTGGTGTAAGAAAGGCTAAAAGAAACTGCTGGTGCTCACACTAACATTTACCCTCAGTTGAGGAAGCAGACTTTCCAAAATCACAAAGTGACAACTGAGAGTCCAGGGGTAAAGGCTCTGAAAGGAAAGATAAGAATTTTTTTTAAATACCAGCTAAAAGACTCTGAGATAGGAAAGACCTGAATATCCTATCAGTACTGTTCAAGAATAGAAAGAGAATGACAAGTGGCAGAAAACGAATCAGGTTTTCTCCAGGACACCATCTTGTTTAATATTTTTATTTTCTTTTACTCTTTTTTTATTTTTTTATTAAACAGAGATGGGGTCTTGCTATATTCCCAAGCTGATCTCAAACTCCTGGGCTTAAGTGAGCATCCCATCTCGACCTCCCAAAGTGGCTGGGATTACAGGTGTAAGTCATCATGCCCAGACTATTTTTATTAAACTTAGAAAAAGAACAAAGAAAACATGCTAACCAAATGTGTGAATGTCATGAAAGTAGAGAGAACAGATAAATGATGCCAAATCATGATTCAGTTAAAAAAAAAAAAAAAAGAGCACAAAACTATTGGGATAAAATGACGCCACAATTAAGTAAGCTTCATTTTTCCTAAAAAGCAAATAAATACTAGATGGAAGAAAAGGTTGGCTTGGGAAGAAAATGCAAAAAAAAATTTAGCTAGACCCAAAGTCTTTTATAAGCCAAAGGTGTGATGATGCTCTAAATAGGAAAAGTAGTATTAAAACTTTTTGGCTGGGTGCAGTGGCTCATGCCTGTAATTCCAGCATTTTGGGAGGCTGAGGCGGGTGGATTGCTTGAGCCCGGGAGTTAGAGACAAGCCTGGCCAACAATGGTGAAACCCCATCTCTACAAAACAAAAAATACAAAAATTAGCCTAGTGTGCTGGCGCATGCCTGTAGACCCAGCTACTAGAGAGGTAGAGCCAGGAGGATCACTTGAGCCCAGGTGGCAGAGGGTGCAGTGAGCAGTGAGCTGAGATTGCACCACTGCACTCCAGCCTGGGTGACACAGCAAAACCCTGTCTCCAAAACAAAACACCTTTTTGAGGGAGGAAGAAAATTATCCTTTTCTGAATCTCGATAATTCACTTAGAGTAAACTGACAAAATATGAGTGTACCCAGAAGAGAAGGACCCAGGGAGCACAGTCACACACACGAAGAGCAGCGGGGAGGGGCAGGGAAGAAGTGCTGAGACTCTCAGTACGAACTTTGCTCCATGAGCTCAGCATTCTCCCCTTTTCCTTCTTGGAAGCATCCAAACAAAACAAAAACCTCATTTTCAGCAAAACTGGGAGACAAACTGCAAAAGAGTTGCAAGGACTTCCAAAGGAGATCCAGTTCACACAGGAGACGAGGAGGCAGAGAAGCAAAGGAGGGCGATACCAGCAGCAGCAGTTATCAGAGGGCACCAAGGGAGATGGAAGGTGGGAGTGTATATATTTCTTAAAGATGAAGGACCTATGAAGGGCAAAAGCACCCTCCCTCACCTGCAAAAAGGGTGCAGAGACAGGTGTATGTGGATGGCAGGAGAAATCCCCAACCCCAGTGGGCCTGATTTTGTGGCATCTGCACTGTGTTTGCCCACAGCCTTTACTTTCTGGATCACGTTTTGCCAGTCTGCTGATAGATAACAGTTATCTCCTTTCAGTTTTAATATCTTATGAGTGAGGCTGACCATCTTTACTTACTTTGTTCATAAAGTAATCTCTGTTCCTCAAACAGTTCTGACTAAATCCTTATTGCCAATAAAGGGCTACGAACCAATTATGGCTCAAATAGTCAGCCCTCTGTATCCACAGCTTCCACATTCACATGGATTCGACCAACCTTGGGTCAAAAAATATTTGAAAACACTGCATCTGTACAAACTTTTTTGGTCATTATTCCCTAAATAATACAGTATAACAGGTATTTGCATGGCATTTACATTGTACTTGGTATTAAGTAATCCAGAGATGATATAAAGTACAGTCATGTGTTGCTTAACAACAGTGATGTGTTCCTAGAAATGGCGTCGTTAGGTGATTTCTTCATTGTATGAACATCATATAGTGTGCACACACAAACCTAGATGGTAC
The DNA here is from genome assembly GCF_006542625.1 of Nomascus leucogenys. Lineage (NCBI taxonomy): Eukaryota > Metazoa > Chordata > Mammalia > Primates > Hylobatidae > Nomascus > Nomascus leucogenys. The sequence goes on from NC_044394.1 coordinate 82,004,102, forward strand.
AGCCTATCACACACCTAGGCCATACGGTGTAGCCTATTACTCCTAGGCTACAAACCTGCACAGCATGGTACTATACTGAATATGCTAAGTAACTGCAATACAATGGTAAGTAGTTGTGTATCTAAACACAAAAAAAGTACAGTAAAAACATGCTATAAAAGATTACAAATGCTATCTCACCATGAATAGAGCTTAAGGGGCTGGAGGTTGCTCTGGGTGAGTCAGTGAGTGAGTGGTGAGTGAGTATGAAGACTTTGGACATTAGTGTACACTACTGTAGCCTTCATAAACACTGCATTCAGGCCATACTAAGTTTATTTTAAAATGTTTTTCTTTCTTCAATATTAATCTTAATGTAATTTTTTCTTACTTTAACTTTTAAATTTTATTCTTTTGAGTTTAATACACAAACGCTTCATATAAATCTGTACAAAATATTTTCTTTCTTTAAATTTCTGTCCTATAAACTTTTTCCTAATTAAAATTTTTTAGCTTTAAAAATGTTTTTGTTAAAAAGTAACACACAAACATACACAATAGTCTAGGCCTACACAAGGTGAGGATCCTCAATATCACTATCTTCTCCCTCTACATCTTGTCCCATTGGAGGGTCTTCAAGGGCAAATAACACACATAAAGCTGTCAGCGGTCATCTCCTATGATCACAATGCTTTCTTCTGGAATCCTCCTGAAGGACCTGCCTAAGGCTCTTTTGCAGTTAACTTGGTTTTTAATATGCGGAAGGAGTACACTCTAAAATAATGATTAAAAAGTATAATAAATACATAAGCCCAGTAACATATACTGTATATAATTGTATGTGCTATACTTTTATACAACCAGCAGTGCAATACATGAGTTTACACCAGCATCACCACAATCACGAGTAACAGGTTGCGCTACAACACATTACACGTTACAATGGCTATGATGTCACTAGGCAATAGGAATTTTTCAGCTCCATGATAATCTTATGGGACCACCATCATACATGTAGTCAGTTGTTGACCAAAACGTTGTTATGCAACATATGACTATATATGGAAGCAGTGCACAGGTTATATGCAAATAGTAGGCCACTTTATATCAGGGGCTTGGGCATCTGCAGTTCTGGTATCCATGGGAAGTCCTAGAACCAAAACCCCCAAATATGGGATCACTCTATTCCCAAATTACCTTCCTCGGACCTGGAGTGTAAATAAAGCTTAATTACCCAGGCTAGTAACAAGCAGCTAGCTGACCAAAAATCCAAACCAGTGGAATTCTACTCATGTGACTTTTCCCATTCCAGTATTTTCTTAATCTTTCCTAATTAAGAAGCTCAAAGAGATGACCCTGAGTTTGAACATGCACTGAAAATCCATAATGCACTAATCAAAACATGTCAAGTACAAAATTCTTGTTTTCACAGACATTCACTAGCATCTACTTAGCTTATAAAACAAAATGACTTTAAAATTTCAGCTCTTCCCTGTGAGCCATTGCTCACCTTCGCCTTCTACCATCACTCACCTACACCACCTACCACATGCAGAGGCTGGATAATGGATACTCGTCTCACTAGTGACAGCCTGAAAGACATTTCCAGTGCCTGTGTTACAAATGAGTGCTAACTTGATCTGGTCCTTGGCACTTCAAGTCATAAACCACCAAAGTAATCTATGCCACCTGCTTAAGGAAAGTACAGGCCGGGATCAAAAAAAGACAGTGGAAAACACCACTTCAAGAAACAACTAGAAACAGCCAGAGTCTCAAAACTCAAGCATTCTAATATAGTAAATACAGTCAATATGCAACTTGAACAGACCTCTGAACTCATTCAAGATTTATTACGTTCAAAGAACATTGAAAAGAGTCTTAACGAAAAGACTACAAGGAATTTGCAAATTAGCTACAAAAAGCATTATATAAGCAGCAAAGTTGTCCCTACTACAGAGGAACGTATGTCCTGTTTTCTTCTAAAAGTCCTAGCTGAATATTTGCAGGCTCCTTAGTTCAGCAGGCATGATTTTTCTAAACAAGCGGCAAATTATAAAGAGTTTTCAGAATCCAGACTACAAATACACAAAGTGTATGAAAGATTCCATGCCAAAATGTGCTGTTAAATTAGTAGGATAATATTTAATAGCACGTGTTGCTACCTAATAGGTTAAATTCCACTGGATAATATCAATACAGGGCTTTACTGTTGTTGGGCCATTTTTCTGGGGGAAAAAAGGTAAAACAATAATGTCTGTGAATTAAATAAAAATAGAAATGATAATGAATGAGAAATTTGGACCTGTGAGGTATGCAGCAGGAGTCAGTCAAGAAAAGAAAATCAAAAGACTTTTCTGACCCCCAGGTGAAATAGCCATGTTTTGGTCAATAATGAACTGCATATACAATGGTGGCCCCATGAAATTATAATATCATATTTTTACCATACTTCTTCTATGTTTACATATACGAATACTTACCATTGTGTTACAACTGCCTACAGTATTAGGCACAGTAACATGCTGTACAGGTTTGTAGCCTAGGAGCAAGAGGCCACACCACACAGTCTAGGTGCATAGTAGGCTGTACCATCTGGGTCTGTGTAGGTACACTCTATGATGTTCCCACAACGACGGATCACCTAATGATGCATTTCTCAGAATGTATCCCCATCATTAAGCGACCCATGACTGTATAGGGAAATAATATATTTCTGTGCATTAAAAACGTGAAAACTGTAAGGTAACCATATTACCAGTGTTAGTAATATTAATGAGTTAAATGAGCAGGTGGTGTAAAATGTACTTCTCCACCAGCGGACACTACAACTTGCAGGTTCAAATTGTTTTCTGCATCCCTTAGTGTGTGTGTGTGTGTGTGTGTGTGTGTGTGTGTGTGTGTGTGTGTGTGTTTGGCTTAAACCAGTAAAAATTTATTTTCTGACAGTTCTGGATGCTGGAACTCTGATATCAAGGTGTGAGCAAGGCCATGTTCTCTCTGAAGGCTCTACGGAAGGGTCCTTCTTTGCCTCTTCCTAGCTTAGGTGGTTGCAGGCAATACTGGGCCTTCCTTGACTTGTAGACCATCATTCCCATCTTGCCTCCCTTGCCACGCAGCACTCTTACTGTGTTTCTGCCTCTATGTCCAAACCTTATCCTTTTTTTTTTTTCTTTAATTTTATTTTACTTTAAGTTCTGGGATACATTGCAGAACTTGGTTTGTTACATAGGTAAACGTGTGCCATGGTGGTTTGCTGCACCTGTCAACCCGTCACCTAGGTATTAAGCCCTGCACGCATTAGCCATTTGTCCTCATCTGCATCCCCTACTCGAGTATACCTAAGGTTAAGGCATTTAGAAAAAAAAAAAAACTTTCATGTGAAAAAGTCTGAAGTTTCAGAAAAATATGCACATACAAACTGGGACCCAGAGGCTGAGAGTAGAAAAGCAATCAGGTCAATCCTGAGCAAGCCAAATTAAACCATAATGCAAAGACTTCACAAAACTGGTCTGATGCCATCTTTGGGACACCTGCTCTGCATCTAACACAGTATGTTGATGAGTAACTGTGGGGCAGATCCTTAAAGTTTTCACAAGGAAGGAAAACATTTCTAAGGCCTCAAGGAACGTGAAGGCCTGCCAGTCCAAAGCATAAGCTTTCTTTCACAAGTTATGTAAACAGCTGTGCCAGGGGATAAGTATTACCCCAGGAAGCTACAGAGGATATTCCTCTGAGTGGCTAACTACCAGTGTAAATGCAGAAAGAGAAAAGACCGACCAACTTGTACATTTTCCTTTTGCTACCTCTTCTAGCCGTCGCCTCTGTTCTTTCTGCTGCTCAATCCGCTTCTGTCTCTCTGCCAGCAGTTGCCTTTTATATTCTTCCTGCTCCCGGAGCTGTTGCTCCTGTAGTAACTGTTGTCTCCGAAGAGCCTCGGAACGTTCCTTGTTCTCCTGCTGCAGTCTCAGGAAATCTCGACGAAGAGTAGACTCACCAGGCACGTTCACAATGGAACTGTTGGAGAAAGCATAGCTTTCAGGGGTGTGCACCAATCACACTGTCCTATAAGTGAGACAGCAGCACCAGCATACTATTCCATTTCTACATTCATTCTCTGAGTTCCTCTGACTCCAGGGAGACAACTAATACATCCACAGAAATGACTATATCTACAATTCAATACTCCCATATCTTCTTTTATTTATTTAGTAAATATCTTAAAATGCTGTCCTAGATGTTTGCTTGACAAGGCATTTCTATTTAGGATTCTCATAACAATTCAAACTCAGTAAAAGGAAAGCTTGAAATCACCTTCTTTGATTTCACTAGTCCTTTAACCACTTTTTTTTTCTTCAGTAAACAGAACCATCAGACCACTCTTCAGTGTTTACACCATTCCTTTGTCTTTGTCTGGTCACCCACCAAGCCCCTCCCACTTTCTTATTTCCAGGTCAGCAGCTGAGCCCAAGCAGGTCCTATGAATTAACCACTGCACAGATTAATTAAACACACCCCTCCTAGCTGATCTCCCCACCGAGTTACTTCTCCACTGCCACGGCATCCAGAGCAGCATGGCAAACATATCTCCTTAAATTGCCTTTTTCATCATACAGTGCTCCTCCTATTCAAAAACAATTACATTGCTCATGAAATCAGTTCAAATTCCTCTGAAATTCTTAGTCCAAAATGGATTAAAATCTCTCCTACATAAGAAGAAAAAGAGATTATGAAGTAGCTTCAATAAATTCTCTCTCTTCCAAGTCCCATTCTCTGGCACATGACTCTCCACAGGTCTCTTGAGATGCCCTTCCACCCTCCCTTTGTTCACTTCATCAGCCACATACTGCAGCATGGACAACTGCTAGGCACACCCATCATTACAATCCAAAAATCCCCTGTTCTCTGATTCATCAGTTATTATGAGGTTCATGCAACCAATCTGACTCCTTAACCTCCTGCTTTACTGAACCTTGGGGAGCCAGAGATAAACTAAAACACAGACCGTAAAATAAGTCAGGACACACACAGTCCTGCTGGTCCATGGGTGGAACAATTCTCTGTGTGTAGCCATGTTCTATATACCACCAGAAATGGTGTTCAATGGCACCTTCACCATCCATGGCTTCTGGAACAATAAATGCTGGAGCACTCTCCCCCGCCCAGGCCCACACATTTTTCAGTGACTGGGGAAGGGGACACAATACAACCCTTGGTAAAGAATCACTGGGTAAGAGGATCCAGGGAAGAAAAATGTTTACAGGAATATGTCAATAATAGAGAAGAATGGAAGATAGTAAGATGCTGTCTAAGTAATTTAAGATTCTTTGTACCACACAGGAGTCTTCTGAAATCCTGGCACAACATAAAACTTAATCCCTTCATAAAACAGGATACTGAACAGTGGCTTCGTGGTTACCTTGGCTCTCCTTCCTGTTCAGGCACTTCCTCCTCTTCTTCCTCACTCCCACTGTACTCATACTCAGTTTCATCTATGAAGAAAAGGACAAGATAAATGGGACAGTTCACAAGTCCTGACACATGCCTGTTCAGACAAGCATCTCCAGGAGCATCATGGCAGAAAATAAACAAGTTCCCTGTGAAAACAGCAACTTGTATAGAGGATTTGGGGAGGAGGGGCTAGACACCACATTCTCATAGTGACAGCATCTACTCGCTGGTCAGCCTTACTCCCCATAGAAAAGCTGATTCCATGGCATTCAAGCCAACCTTGTATGGGGATGCACTGCTGAGGAGGTACAGGACCACGAGAGGGGATCCAGAGCCCCTGACACACGAGAAAAGAACCCGAGGGCACTAGCAAATTCACCAAAATCCACTTTGATGGCAAAATTCAAAAAGATATGTAACTGCTGAAACTAAGGCAACCAAGAGAATTTATTTGCTCATTTTTTGCAATTAAGGATCCACGGAGAGTGCAGCAGAGAGAAAAGCCTGGGAGATGGACACAAAGTGAAACATTAACTAGGTACAGGAAAAACAAGCCAAATGTACCCACAAACAAACCAGGCAAAACCAGGGAAAACTAATTAAACCATATAGCAAAAGAATGAGACTAAAATTTGCTCTACTTAGGCCAGACTTCAAACAAACAAAAGTTTCAACATCAATAACTCATTTTCAGTTCTACAGGTTTTAGACAGTTTTCTCAAAAGGCCATTTTATTGGTCCCTTCACTTAATGTCAATATCCAACTTTCAGTGAGCACTTTCACTCCAGAAATCAATCAAAAAAACCAGACGGGTTGAAGAGATTTAAAAGCAAAGTCTAGACATACACACCTCTATTTTTTTCAAAGATATACAAGATGAAAATCAGGCTGGGCGTGGTGGCTCCCGCCTGTAATCGCAGCACTTTGGGAGGCCGAGGTGGGCAGATCACGAGATCAGGGGTTCAAGACCAGCCTGACCAACATGGTGAAAGCCTGTCTCTATTAAAAATACAAAAATCAGCCGAGTGTGGTGGTGCATGCCTGTAATCCCAGCTACTCAACAGGCTGAGGCAGGAGAATCACTTGAACCTGGGAGGCGGAGGTTGCAGTGAGCCAAGAACGCACCACTGTACTCCAGCCTGGGTGACAGAGCAAGATTCTATCTCAAAAAAAAAAAAAAAAAAAAAAAAAAAAGATGAAAATCAGTTTCCTGGTTTTTAAGTGCCTGGGCAATTAAAATACGGTTCCATAGAAATTTGTCAGTCTACACATATAACATAAGCTCTTCTGTATACTAGACCATCAAAGCTATTTTAATAGACTATACTAGCTTCAAAGGGAAATTCCAGCTTAAATAATCTTTAGAATCCTTAAAATAGGTACTCTGCTATGTTTATAATTTTATACTACAAATTACTAATTATTGACAAGAGGCTGATGGTATCTGGAAGGTAAACCCAAAAAGAAAATGAAGAAGTCACTGTGATTTGAAAACTGAAAGGAAGGGAAGGTGCTCTGCTGTTTCCATCTGCAAAATGTGGGTGATGAGGAAAACGTGAGATGATCCAAGGTATCTGGCAAATGTTCCATGAACGTTAGCTATTATTACTAAGTAAAGTCATGGGAAAATGATCCAATATGCAAATAATTTTTTTCCTAAACAGCGCTTCCATGTCAAATGAGAGTTAAGGAAAAAAAGTCTTGTTTTCAAGCTTTAGTTAACTGTGTTACAAGTGCATAGCTTAATGTACAAAGCCTAATTACTTTTATAACTAAGTATATCAGAAGGAAAAAGGTTACTCTGAACATCAATGATGACTTAACTATGAATACCAGTAGAGGCAGAAAGGCCTCCAGACTTTGACCAATTCTTTTACTGCCTTGAACCTGCTCTTCTTAGTTTCTTCTCTGACCTTGAAATTTGAACCAAAAAGTAATATGATACCAGTTATCCAAGTGTTGTTCTATAAAGTTATTATAAGGACCCACAAAAGAGAAAGATGAATGTAAGCTAGCAGCCTCAGAGAAGATGGTTTAGTAAAGATGGTGATGATGTTTGAACTGCACCTCGCTGGACAGAAGGAAAACGGAGAGCATTCCAGGAAGGTGGGCAAAGTATGTGCAAAGACATAAAACAAAGATACTGGGAACAGAAAAGAACCTTCACTATTTAGCAGAAGAGCATGCTTGTGCTGTGCGTGCTACTTAAAAAGCAAAGTTGTCTGACTATGCATGTGGCCCATGCTACCACACCACTTGTAATAGAGTAGAGCAGTAAAAAAAACCCTGAGCGGGGGTTCTTGGGCAGGAGAATTATACAGAAACACACTGATGGTGATGCTCACAGCAGATGCTCAATAAACCCCAGTGAAATATGCCATGAACACATCCATAATGAAGTAAAATGGGCAGCAACAACGATGTGACCCTTGGGAACAAGAAAAGCATCCCATCGCAATGCCTGTCTATTTGCTGTAAGCTTGGTGACACAACACAAAGCTCCAGCCAACTCCACCTGGAGCCAGACTGGACTCCAGGCCTAAGCACTGAACTGCAAGCAGAGAGAAACCAAGCAAGCACTGGCCAAGTGAGCACTCTCATAGCTGGGAAGGGAGTGACCTATTCTAGTTGGCAAGAACCTAAACATAAAAATTTTAAAGGATGAAAACAAAAACAGGCTTAGTACCTTTCTCGCCTCTCTTCTTCCTGGTACGATCTATATGATCCTTAAGCTGGATTCTAACTTGCCTTTCATTTGGCTGATCCCTTATAAAAGGATGTTTCAAAAGCTGCTCTGTAGAGGGCCGCTGCATGTAATTCTTCACCAGGCACCCTTCTATAAAACTAAAAAATTTCTTCGACCTGTAAGAAGTGAAAAAGATCATCAAATTTCCACCACAAAGAGTAAAGATCCAAAATATCAGTAATTCACAAGCCTCAACATAAAGAAGAGCTTCAGAATTCACTGTGAACATTCTGCAAATGCATAGGAATAATGTATGAAACATAAATAGGAACTCAGGACTGTTGACGATCAGGAGCATTAATTTAGCACAGTTTAAGTGGTGCATCCTATCACTAACAACACACCACAAATAGGGAGCTAACAAGGAAGTCAGATTTAAATGAACTGGATTTAAATCTAATATTGCACATTAATCACTTAATTAACAGGAGTGGCGGCAGCAAGGGGGTAAAGGGAGGTCTTTGATAAAATGAAGGCAGACGGGACAGATGTCTGGTACCTAGAAGACAGACAATGAGATAAGAAAAGGAGCAGAGTCCATGACGAAATGCTGGGTCTCTTGAACCTGTTAATTTGATATTTCAAACAGAGTTCCAAACTGGTTGATTTGTCAGTTCCCTCTGTTTAATCTACAAAGGTGGAAATTACAGTTGTTGGTTTTTTTGGAGGGATGGGGGGAAGAGATGAATCTGTCACCTACATTTGCCATACTAGCCACTTTTACTTCTTCCTGTTTCCCCATGCCCAGCTCATGAGGACCATGGCCCTAGCCTTGGTCAAGACACTCTTACCTATCACCTATCCTATTTTTTGAGACTCATCTCAAGAATCACCACTTCTGGTAAATCTTCCTGGCAACACTCTGCCCTATGTGTCCCCAAGTTAGGAGCCTTTCTTCTGTGGTTATCTGCTTTTAACAGACTGCATGCTTTATGTTTCTGTCCCGCTGAAAGGTTGAAATGGTACACGTCAAAAACTGGTTCCTACATCTCAACCTGTAGGCAATGCTCAACACTAGGCATGCACACCACAATAGGTATGGAATAAATTTTTGTTGAATGAATGAGGTATTCTTCGGTCTTTAAAAATGTGAGTTAGAAAATTAGTTCACTCTTTCCACTTCACTGCTTTTAAGAATCACTTCTATTGTCTGGTATTTCCAGTAAAACTTACTTTTTTTCAATTCAACAAATACTTATGTATCAACTATTTGCATTTGTTTATGTCAGGCTCTGTAACACATACACATGGGAAATAAAGTGGAGAAATTTAGGTATACACAACAGTGGACATATATCAAACTTACAGAGGAAGAAAAAACCTGTTACAGTGGACTGGACAAGAAGAAAAAGTGGGATATTTGATATTCATATGGTAGGACAGAGAAGACAACATTCCAGACTGAAGGAATGATATGAACAAAAGTAGGGAAGTGTTAGAGAATAACGAGTTATTTTCTGAGGCTAGTATAAAAAGTGAAAAAGAATGGAAAAATAGGTTAGGGTCAGCTCAGAGTAAAGCCCTTAAAGTCATTCAAAGTAGCTGTTACTTTATTCTACGTTTAATGAGGAACATGGAAGATTCTACACAGTATAGTGAAATGCTTTAACACAGAGATAGTTCTAAGACCCAATGTCCACAAAGATCATTTGGGGGAGTTTACTGAAGATACAAATACCTGAGTCACTCCCCAGACCAGAAACTTTGAGGTTGGAGCCATCAGTTAAAATATTCCAAAAGGATTCCTAAGCATTGTGTCCACAGACTAACATCTGGGAATCAATGATCTACAACATATTTCCTAAAGTCAAGAATCAAGTTCTGCTGGCAGAAGGACACTGATCATCTTTTGAAAGCTATTTCTCAAAAAAACAGTAGAATTTACATCGGGTGGACAGGGGACAGCAATCACAAAGGAAGAAGGACTTTACGTCCATAATTATCTCATCCTTTTAGAACACTTGGGTAACATTAGAACAGAGATATAAATGGATGAAATATGCCATCTAATCCAGTTTAAAGTTTGGTGTAAGAAAAGAACACAGGAAGCATTTATTGCTGTCTACCACTGTATCTTTGTATCACTGTATGTTGGACACATAGAGGTTAATACAGAACTGTAGCTAATGGACAGAATAATCAGAGTGTGAGGTACCCCGAAGACAGCATTAACTTAGCAATCCTTCCAGTATAGACTTCTGTCAACAAAATCTGAGAGAGATAAAGAAAAGGGGAAAATGAGTACTACTTAATTAAAGCATGAACTGGATAGAGTTATTCCAGCTCCACAGCTGATTCCTTGGTGACATCATCAGCTATACACTGATGGTTTCCCTAGGCGTGACCACCCATGGATGTCCAGAGTTATGTCTTAATACAGAAGACTGACTGGGGCTAAAATCTTTACAACTCTGTGGCAATAAAAACCATTCTGAACACAGGTAAATGGAATTAGACAGCCACATGGAGACAAATGTGGTTAAAGACTGTATAAAAAATGAGAAAAATCCTGCCAGCAGAAGACAGAGGGGAAACAACGGTGAAATGTGTTGGGGGCAAGGACAGTGAGATACAGGGAGAAGCATGAAGAAAACTGGTATGAAGATGGGTGTCAGCATGCAACAATATAGGGGAAACAGAACTGCAAATCACCAAAATGTGAGCAAACAAGAAAAAAAGCGTAAACAGGAACAGCTAAAAAGCCAAACTCAGAATGGAAGCTTGACTCTGAGATGTTCTGCATATTTCAGAAGGACAGTCAAGAACCTAACAGGAGGCAGCATCAACTGGAAAACTAGTAAGAACTATTTCAAAAAAAAAAAAAAAGCCATATAGTAGGTGGGAATCAATAAGGCCAGAAAAACAGAAAGAGGAACACAAAAAGGAGGGAAGGCCATGCATGAAGAGCCAAAGTACAGACCAGAACAAACAAGAAAGGACCCAGAAAGAAATTCAGGAGGGAAAGAGGGGGAAAAATTCTCAGGAGAACCCGAAACACTGCTCTCTCTCTTCAAGATTTCACAACTAACCCAACAGCATGTTCCTACAACGCTGCAATCCTAACAGCTTTTCTCAGGGAAATTCATCCTCCTCTCTCTCTGCAGGTATCAGTACTCTGTTTGACAAATGTGTGAGAGTTACAAGGAGAAGGAAAAGTGACAGCCTAAGAAGATAAAACCATTCTGCTAATATGCTATTCTGCGATTAAAGCTGGTATGTCTAACTTCAATTTAAAAAAAATAATTACAGTAAAAGCCTCCATTAATTTTAAAATCCTACTACATCTGAAGAAATGCAAGTCAACACAGCTTTGTTTCTTTCTTTCTTTCTTTTTTTTTGAGACAAGAGTTTCGCTCTTGTTGCCCAGGCTGGAGTGCAATGGCGTGATCTCAGCTCACCACAACCTCTGCCTCCCAGGTTCCAGCGATTCTCCTGCCTCAGCCTCCCGAGTAGCTGGGATTACAGGCATGTGCCACCATGCCCGGCTAATTTTGTATTGTTTTTTAGTAGAGACGGGGTTTCTCCATGTTGGTCAGGCTGGTCTTGAACTCCTGACCTCAGGTGATCCTCCCGCCTTGGCCTCCCAAAACGCTGGGATTACAGGCGCGAGCCACCGCGCCCAGTCGCTTTCCTTCTTTAATGGAAAAATGTTTAGAAGTATATTACACTTAAAAGAATGCCTAAATATTAAAATGGAACATTTGTCTTTAGACATGTTATAGTGTTTCAGGTGGTTGTCACCGTTTTGTAATTAAGAGAGAATTTAACAAAAAAAAAACTCATTTAAAAAAAATCAACACATCTTTTAATTGGTGTTTTGGAGAACTGGCTCTTGTGTTCCCCAGAATTAGAAGGGCCAGAATTTTATCTCAGAGAAAAGTATAACTAAAAAGAAACAATTTAAAAAATAAGGGAAAAGAACAACAAAAAAACCATACATAGCTTACCATTTTTTTGACTTCAGCCGGGGAGGAGGGTTTCTGGGAATGAGAAACAGTGCTCTCATTGGATGCATGTCACAGAGAGCTGGGGAGAGGAGACGGTCGTGTCAGTACGGCACTTATTTTACTCATTCTTGATTTCTGGTTCAGTCATAAATAACACGAAATGCTCTGGCCCATAGTCTGACTGATAGGCTTCATACCAAGCAGTCTAGACTTCTAGTTATAAACTCCAGGGCATACCTTGAATTTCCCATTTAAAAACAGCAAAGTGGGAGGACGAGAGCAACAAGAAGAATATACATTTTCAAACAGACATTGGAAAGTTTTCATAAATCTAAGTCTTATAGGAACTAACACTTAAGTTGTTAAACTATCTGTTAGATTACAATGAAAATGACTGTATTTTCACAGGGTTGTTGTCGAGATTAAATAAGATATGGCTTGCAAAGGCCTTCACACAATGCCTGGAACAGAATGAGCACAGTTAGGCCCTCCAGAAATGCTGTTTGTTGTTATAGCTAAAAATACTAGAAGGAGCAAAAATTGAGCATGAAATGGATTTAATTCTGTGCAATTGCTGTTTGTACTCCTATGACACAAATAAAGGTGTGTTAGGCACACATGTACGCACTACTATGTCACCATATGCAATGTGCATTTTCATGTGTTTCTTTACCTTCAAAAGACCCTTACAAGGCATCTGGGCAATGAGGAGAGGCAGACAATACTATTCCCCTTGTGAACAAAAACTCAGACAAAGGAAGAGGTGGTACTTCCCTGCCTTACTGTCTTAGAGGGAAGCACAGGGGAATGTATGGTGTTTGAGGCAGATCTCTATTTCTATACTGAAAACTAATTTTTAGCTGTCAATAATTATTTTCATTCATTCAACAAATATTTATTCAGCAGCAACTATGTGCCATGCAGACAGTTATACATTCTATGTGTATACCTTTTTTAATGGGGACCAACAGAAAATGCAGTGGTTTTTTTCCTTTGTTCTCTGCAATTCTACCTCATCCGTGATCAGAAATGAATTATATGAAGTTCTCATTAATCCAATGGAGAAGCAAACACAAAATTTCAGTTAACAGCACAAAAAAATTATTCTATCAATAAAGTTTTGCCTCCATTTGTAAAGTCAAAAGTTAATACTAAAATTTCATGTGTTAGGACTAGTTTCACTGAATTACTCAATTTAAAATGTAAAAAGAAAACTTACCACTTATTACCTGATCTCAGCACTACTTCAGGTCACACGTGAGTACAACTTAAATAAAAGAAAATGTAGCCTATAGGCCCCCTAGAGATATTCAAAAGGAATAGTAATAGTGGTTGCCAAGAATTCCTTTTACATCTAAAACTTGACTACATTTATGATGCCTTCATCTAAACGGTCCACCAGAAATGCCTTCATCCATGGAGCTGAGCTGTTCTTTTTGAAGTCTTGGGAGGGGTTTAAGTCACACGTAACAAGTGAGCTAAAAAGAAAAGAAAGTTACTTACGGGGAGCACCTTCTGCCATCTCAATGGCTGTAATGCCACAAGACCAAAGATCACTCTGCAAAAATAAAACAGTATGTTACAGATACTGGAGCAGCTACAAAGCCACTAACTTACATATCTGGGTATTCACACAACTTTGCTACATAAACCAAAAGGAAGTTTGCCAGAAAATTAAAAGTACAAGCACATTTGTAGAACTTACAGAGGGGAGGGGAGGGGAAGGGAGGGGAGGGGAGGGGAGGGGAGGGGAGGAGGGGAGTAAGGGAGGAAGGGAGGGAGGAAGGGAGGGATGGAGGGATGGAGGGATGGAGGGATGGAGGGAGGGAGGGAGGGAAGGAAAGGAAGGAAGGAGAAAACTGATTTAATTAAAACCACTCACATCTACGAATGAACTAGAGCTGGTCCACTTAAAAGCCTCTCTCTGAATTGTCTATTGTGAAATACTGTATGTTTCTTCATTTCTTCATAAGCATTCAATACTTTAGACTTCTGGCCCAGATAGTAACTCAAACTTAATTAAGACTTTAAAGTTTAAAGGCCAGAAACCATTTTTTACCAAGTGTTCACCACTGAATTCATAAAACCTAATGTGGTTCACTAATTCAAATCATGCCACTAAGCATCCCCACCCTACCTGCAAACCAAACAAGTCAGCTGGTTTTCTGTACACGGAATCTTTTTTCTGATTCCCCTGAAATACTAAATTTAAAATTTGAATTAAACTTTACTTTCTACTCAAATATAAGTTCCATAAAGGCAGGCATTTTTGCCAGTTTTATTTACTTTTGTAATGGCGGGTACTCACTAAACACTGCCTGATCTACTAAAGTCTTATCAGATGATATTTCTTTTTTTTTTTTTTTTTTTTTTTTTTTCATGGAGTCTCATTCTGTCACCCAGGCTGGAGTGCAGTGGCACCATCTCGGCTCCCTGCAAGCTCCACCTCCCAGGTTCAGGCAGTTCTCGTGCCTCATCCTCCGGAGTAGCTGGGACTACAGGCGCCCACCACCATGCCCGGCTAATTTTTTGTATTTTTAGTAGAGACGGGTTTTCACCGTGTTAGCCAGGATGGTCTCGATCTCTTGACCTCGTGATCCACCCGCCTCGGCCTCCCAAAGTGCTGAGATTACAGGCGTGAACCACCATGCCCGGCCATTAGATGATATTTTTTAAAATCCAAAAAAAAGGATTTTTGAAAAGTAGATGAGGATAATTATTATCACTACTATATATTTGTTTATATGCTATCCTAACCAAGGAATTAAAGTTGCTCAATTTAAAGGTTTTCTAAATAATCTATACTTATATTACAAAGTTCAGACACATATATCTGAATACAACAAAAGGGAGAGACCTATCATTCCTCCCTTATTTTCAATAAGCTTTCTATACTATCAGGGTACACAAAGGGGCTCATTACCCTAACCCAGTGGCCACTCCTGGCAACATGAATGGGGGATGAGCAGTTCTGCATGTCCCCTGCTGTGAGACAACATGAAGCACCTCCACCTCCACCTCCCCCAGTGGTGATTTTGCTAAGAAGGTTTTCGTTGATACAAATTACACCTTTCCAGTTTACAGGAAACAAACTAAATGACATAAAGAAGTAATGAGACAAATCTAGAGGGTAGAACATTAGACAACAGGCCCAGGCTCTTCAGAAAGTCAGTTTTACGGAAAAAAAAAAAAAAAAAACTGGGTGGGGGTGGGGGGGTTCTAAATTAAAAGAGACTAAATAACCAAATACATTGCCTTGTTCTGCATACCAGTCAGGTCTAATTACCAACTTTGCATTAATTATATGTGTTTACTTAGGTATAAGAATTATTTGGGGAATGCCGGAAAAAGTTTTCAAATTTTAGAGACATGTAATGACATAGTAAAGAGTGGAAAATCACAAAGTTGGTTATCTATTTTAAGATACTTCAGTATATAAAAAATAATACATTCTGCACTACAGTCTTAAATTGTCTCATTAATTGGATATTTGTAATAAATACTAAAATACATGGGAGACTGTTAAGACATGAACTCCATTTTGCATATCATTAACGGGTATATTAACCAGTCTGGCTCATCTAATTAAGGCATGGATTTTTAAAAATAGTTTTTGTAAACACAGTAACCTGAGTTTGATATCAAATATGGGTTTACATCTAGATTTTTTTTAAAGTGTGTTACTGACTCAAGTCCCTAGAGGTCAATCTAATAATTTAAATAAATTTGTGTACCAAATAAAAGCTGTAAAGCAGTTTAACAAGAGTAATATAAAATTTCACTCAAATGAGGGTATTACTATATATTGGCAATATTTTAAAAAGAATAAATATTTGATTCTAATATATTTTTCAAGTTAAAAAAATGGATAGCAAATAGGAACAAAAAGTTCTAGGCACGACAAAGTGCTCAAGACTGCTTTGAAACCAGTGTATTCCTTAGTGAGAACACAGTCATGTGATGCAAATGGACAAAAAAGACAGGATCTGAATCCTGTCCTGGAAAATTTGCACCTGCAATTTTCCTCACTGAAGGTCTTCCTCCCTGAAAAGGCAGGCAGACAAGGGGTGTGCAATTTATAAGCAAAGCCCTTCAGGCATGCCAGTGGCCCTGCAAAGGCCTACGGAGCAGCTCTCTCTTACTCTGTAATCATAGGTGGCATCTGGGTTCTCATCACAGGCGATGACCTCAGGAGCCATCCAGTAGGGAGTGCCTATGAACGTATTTCTCCGCCCCACCGTCCTGTCCAGCTGAGCACTCACACCAAAGTCAACTGTGGGAGGAAGAGAAAGGAAGATAAAGAAAGATAAACACAACTACAAACCAGATATACTTGGGAAAAAACACAAGGAGGAAATGTCTTCATAGTAAACTGAAACAGCAGTGCTTCATGAATATGCGATCCTCCTCAAGGCAGGCACCACCGGTCAGGAGTGCCCTTCCACAGTAAAGCCACCGAGACTGTGAGATCCTCTACCAGTCTGGAAGTTTCTGTGAGGCCTGGATCTGGCTGCCTCCCCAGCTTCTCCAACAGTGACCAGCAGAGGGCCTTTTGAACGAACCACAACCTTCAGTGCTTTCAGAGAACTGCGACAAACAACATCAAGTCACAGAGAGCCCTAGGTTCAGGAGAACTGACTGAGACGCACTTGACTTACCTTCTTAAACAGCACTAATAACCATAAAGATAAGAAATTCACAAAAGTTTTCTTGAAAAAAACACAGTACTGAATCAAATAAAGAAAATCAAGCTAAATCACATGTTCACAAACAACACACCCTAAAGCACTTGGAACTTCTGCTGATTTTTCAGTGACTTCTGCATCCCACCCAATTGAATGGTGGTGGTGGTCTAGAGGAAAGTTCAAGGATGGGAGACAGAGCTGGCAGGAAGACCATGACCTCTAACGGAATGCCTGCCATCACTCCCTGCCAGCACTATCACTACACACACTGCCATTACCCCAGCAGGAACCTGCAAAGGTGGAGAAGCCCACGCAAAAAGGCCTACAAAGTGCTGAGATGACTTAAAGGGATCATAGATTAATGCACAGAACACGCTCAGAAAAGGGCTCATCCAGGGTGTGGACTCACTCACTGAGTACTCCTTTAGAGACAGACACATGGGCCGGGCAGTGCAGGAAACAGGGACACACAGGCCAGCCAGTTAGTGCAGGAAGCCTAAGCAAGCATCACAGCAACTTGGAAGGCAATGGTAACCAATCACTAAGTGATCACTCAGGGACTATCACAGGCTGGTACCAGGAGACCAGTGCAGGGAACACACAGCTCACTGAGTCATTTGGTATGAGACCTGCTCAAGTGCTTCCTATCTTAGCTCTGAGGGGAGTTTCCAATTGGGCA
This sequence comes from Nomascus leucogenys, assembly GCF_006542625.1. NCBI lineage: Eukaryota > Metazoa > Chordata > Mammalia > Primates > Hylobatidae > Nomascus > Nomascus leucogenys. The sequence goes on from NC_044394.1 coordinate 82,021,587, forward strand.
AATTCCTCCACAGAAGACCAACAAACACAAACACAGGCAAGAAAGTAACTATGAAGATCTTATTTTTACAGTACAACAGCTGTGCCTATCATTTCTAAAAGAAAGGTGGACCAGACCCATATAAACATAAAAGAATTTTGTTGTGATGTGTTAGTGGAAGAAAAATTAATACAAACTCTATTTAAAAATTTGATACAACACGTAGATGAAAGTGGAATGAGTTCAGACCCAGCTAAAGGAAACAAGAAATATAAAAGAACCCTTGTGAGTAACTCCAGGAAAACACCATGGGCTGTAATTATCTATCCATGCAGAAATTTATCGAGCACCTACTACAAAGAAGTCACAATGCTAGGTGCTGGGTAATACACTATTTGCCGCATTCCCAGAATTTACATTCTGGCAAAGGATACAGTAACAGAAGTAAAAAAAAAATCACATAACTATACATTGTGATCAATACTGTGAAAGAAACAAGCAGCAAGGCCCAAGACAGATCAGAGGCTGGAAAAGACCCCTGAACATGAGAAAAAAAACTGTGACTTCAAAACTTAAGTCAAGTCCTCCCAATGGGAAACAGTCATGCAAAGGCCCCAAGGCAAGACCTAGGAAGTTTAAGAAAAGAAAAAAAGACAGTGACTGATGAAGAGAGAAGTACAGAGGGACATAAAATGCGGAGGAAAAGTAGCACGGGTCAGATCCTACATGGCTTTTACGGCAAGGGTGAGAAATGTAGGTTTTATCCAAAGTAAAATAGGAAGCCATTAAGGTTCTTTAAGCAGGAAAGTGGCATGGTCTGATATGAAGATCAGTCTGGCTGCTGTACAGAGAACCAGGGGGCATGGGGTTGGGGGGAACAAACATGGAAGTGGGGAGGCTGGAGCCAGGCTAAGTAATATGCTCGGTTCCCACATTCTTAAGAAGAACAGAAATAGAAAACATGGGTAAGACTGAACTTTTAGCTAGATGGAAGCAGAACTGGGAGTGCAGCTGGCTTGTGCCAGGTGCAATTATGAGATCACGCCGCACATCCATTACATACCAAGTTTCACCTCTGCATTCTCAGTCAGCAACACATTCTGGCCCTTGATATCCCGGTGAATCACGTGATGAATGTGAAGATGTGCCAGTCCCTGAATAGGAAAGACAGGCCTGAATTTTAGTTTTCTGTGACTATAAGTAAACAGCCAGGAACACACCTTTTATAAGAAAGTGCACGTGTGGACCAAAGGTGTTTGTGAGCTCATGAATATTAACTTTGTCTTAGTGCATTCCCAGGAAGACAGCACCAATACTACCACGCAGACAGAAAGAAGTCCTCCCCACCCTCCACATTCCCAGTGGGTTAGGTTCCGGGTGTGAGAAACATGACCACTTCTAGCTGTGCCTATAAGACACACTGCAGATTACCATCTGCAGTTTCTCTGCTATAATTTGTGCTATTTGTGTACAGGGTGGTTCCTTTCCCACGCTAAATGTCTAGAGGGTGACCCCGTGGGCATATTTGAACTAGACACATCTCAGGGGAAAAGCAAAGGGCAAGAAAGGGCTTTGAAATCTGGCTCTTTAACACTGGCTAGCCTTCCCACTGCACAGTGACGAACTGCTAAGTGCTGATCAATCCCACCTCCATCCCAAGCATAAAACGATTGTGCTGTCAAAAGAGCCTTGTGTTCAAATAAAATATCTTTCTTTCCCAAGGAAACAAACCTACTGGGCATATAACACTTTTTGATGACCTTGCATCTGGAATGAGGCCCAAAAGCTTGTCTCTCACGAGAGGTGGTGGAAGAACAAAAACACATGTTGCATCCAAATATGGTCCAAGAGACAGCAATGCATCATTCTCACAACTCATTTACTTATTCTGTCCTTAGCTAGAGAAGCCAAATATACAGCTCGCCTCCTAAAGATACAAGCAACCTATTTACTCTAAAATGTCTCAATCCGAAAAGGGCAGATTATAAGTAAGTTATTTGATTTTTCCTGTTTATTCTTTTTTCATGGAGTTTTAGTGTTATCATTACTTTGTAAGATATGAATTAAATACAACAGCTCCTCTAGAATACTGATTTTTCTAACATAGGGGGTTTCTAAACATTCATTTACTGGTCTGTCTATGAAACAGAGCAGAGCTTATTTGACGGCTCTGTTTATTTTTCACAACACAGGATGTGCGGTATTATACCACAAAGCACTGACTAGAGTAAAAAGCACTAAAAATATATGGTACCTTATTGCTATAGTTAGGAACAAAGTACCTCCTCTCGGCATGGTATAACTTCAAAGAGCAAAAGGAGAGACACAAAAGCTAACTTCCCAATTCTTCGTAATTCCTATTTCCATTATTTCAGTTCATTTTTGCTCTCTAACTTGCGTGACCTCTTCTTAAACTTTTATAGGACTATCTTAACAACAAACATAAGCACCCACATCTTGTCCAACAAATGTGGCTTGCATGCACTCTTGTTCATTACTAGCAGTAAATGTATGGATCAATGCCTGTTTGCCTGTCTGTACTGCTACAGGATCACTGCTTCTACAGGGAATTAAGGTGTGTCTAATAGCTCTGCAACAATGTTATAAGATTATTCTGAATAATAAGTACATTTTTCTCCCATGAAGTACCTGGGAGCGTATGTGTGTTCAACTAATCCCATACCAGAAATTAGACCACAATTATCCTTCCTTAGCAGAGATGCCAAGTCCAAACACTCAGCGAAGGACCTATCCTCGAGCAAATGCATCAGTGTTTCTAAACTAGGAAACATTTTTCCCTTAACTCTGTATCATGCATGGTCACAGAATAAAAGAGCAGTCAAAGGCTGTCATACAGTATTGGTTATAGAAAGCTCTAAGTTCCCATGTTCAATATGAAGATACTGCCATGTGGAATGTGAACAGGGAAGTGGGCTGAAAAGAACACGCTGGCCTTGCTGCTAAGCCTTGTGGTCCAGAGGATAACAGTCTGCTGGCTCCAAAAAGCACTTCTCTATTGGCTGAGGCCTATCTGCTTAGGACCCTCCCCATTGGAAGGGTCTGATCATAATGATCATAACGTCTAAATCCAACATCTAGTGAGAAATAAGGAAAGGTTTTGCCACCACAGAAACTGTCTAACCCCAACCGTCTTTGAGAACACAGCTTATCTGTCTGGGGGTGGCTACATTCCTTTCTCACGAGACCTTACCTCCAGCTTATCATCTTGCTTTCTCTTTACCAAAGCCCACTCTTAGTAACCCCTATAATGAACACACACTGCTGCATGACACACGAACTCTCCCTGAGGCATTTGCTTGTTTTTAGTTAATTTAAACTTTTGTCACAAGGAAAAACTCCCATTCTAGATGAAATGTAGGCGAAAGAAGCTCGTGTTTCAGATGCCCAGTGAGGTGAAAAAGATTTGCTACGTCTCAACAAGATGTTCATTCACGTACCACACTCAAGTTGGCTTAGAGGCATCGAACAACTTGGGCTTCTTTTAAATGTTACTGGAGATTACTGATGGTAAAATGGCTAAAGGTACATATTACATATGATAGGTAAACAATGCTTGCCTGGGTATAGAAACACATGTAAGTTGTCTTTGATGTCTTTAAGGCTGAAATACATTTGATGCCTAGGACACTATGCTAAAAGCCAGTTCTCTGCTTGAGATATCCCATACTGGAATTACATACAAGAAAGGTATGTGGGTGTGGGTGCGTGGGTGGGGACATGTATGGCCGGCGAGTGGGTGTTTAAAACAAAGAACAATGACAACAATTAACATTTACTGATAGGTAGCTATGTATCCACATGTTACATTAAATGATTAATATACACTAACTCAGTAATTCTCCTAACAAAAGCAATTTCAAAGGGTTGGTATGTATAGATGAGGAGAAAGTAAGTCCTGAAAGTTGAATAACGTAGGGTGTGCTATAGGTAAGCAGCAGAGGTAGGACTCAAACCCAGGTCTGACTTACGCTAGTCTCCAACCACTCAACCAATATTCTACCCTGCCTACCATGCTAAACAGTTTTAGTTATTAATAGAATAAATGCATCTGGCCCAGTACCTGACTTCCTTTACAGTAGTATAGGGCAGAAAGCTTAGTTTCCCACATTTAGGCTCTGCTTTCTATAATAGTCATAAAAGATCCTGACATTTTAATGAAATTTGTAAGTGTTTATAAAAAGATGGTTCTCCTGTCACCCTACCCCACCCCCCACAACTAGTCTTCTTAGGGAACTTGCCTATTTTCAAAGACTACATAAATATCTAAATAAAAAAAAATTAAACATTTCTCTAGGAAGTCTAGATGGCAGTTTTTAAACCTGCAATCCTCTATGAATCTTAAATATAAAAGGTGGGGTAACTTTACTTATTAAAAAAATTAAAATAACTTATTAGTTACTTTAAGTTTTTTTTATAAGTGGGGGAAGCATAAGAATTGGGCTTCAATTTAACTTCATAATCTTTTTTCTTAAATGTGGTAGGTAAATGAAATGCAACCAAGTAATGTCTGTGTGTAATTCAGGGATGAAGTAGAGAGAAAAACTGTTATAGCCAAATGAAGGAAGAGACTCACTGGTAATATCCTACATGCACTGCTCAAATACGAAATCCTAGAAACCCTCTGCCTGTGCTGTCAACATGGCTTTACTACTCAAAAGAACCATTTAAAAGCTGCTAAAATAGCAGTTCAGAAACTTACTCTAAGATCATTAGCCAACTTTTCAGATGGCTGTAAATAATATTAAACATTTGAACTTTTCTTCATAAATATTGTAACAGATTCTAGTAGCTAATGCCAAAGTCTTCAAGGTGATTTTGAAAACCAGCATTCAGCACCATTAGTATTGATTTATAAGCTTATACACAGAATTCCTTTAAAAACAATAGCTGGAGATTATTTCTCTTCCCTTCCACTCTGATTTCCTTTTAATTCAAAGGAAAGCTGCCAATAGGTATGTCGTGATGCCATGGAAAGTAAATTCAGAAATGCTTTTTTTATTTAAGTCTATCTTCTTTACATACTTGCCAGAGTCAAATCATGATGTAGCTTAAAATTTTCAAAGCTAGCTAGATATACAGAACCCTTGGCTGTCAAAGAGAATAATCTTTATAGGTGTAAGTAATGCCAAGAAGTACTTGGGGCTGGGAAAATGAAAACGGAAGCACAGGATTCATGAGTTAGTGCACTGTAGCCACCCACTTTCCTTACCCTCAGGATTTCTCTGGAGATGTAAGCGATCCAGTCTTCTTTGAGTGTGTTCCCTTTGGTGTTCTTCACAAGGTCTGTAATGGACCCAGCCCCACAGAACTCCATAACAAGCTATAGGGCAGACAAGACACAAGGTGAGTAACACATCTTGGAGAAATTGGGAAAACCAGTTTAACCGCCATGACCTCTCTTTTCTAAAGACCTAGAAACGTGATGCTCCTAAATAATTCATAATAATTTGGAGGCTCCTAAATAATTCATAATAATTTGGAGGCACCTAAATAACTGAAAGCTCATTTCACAGTCCAGTGTATTCGCTCCGTATATTTGGTCCAGGAGACTGAGAGTGTCTGGTATTCTATGGCACACCCAAGTGCAGCAATTCTGAAGTGGTCATTCTCTCTCAGAAGCACATGGGCACAGGAGGACCACTTTGCTCTTCATCACTACTCAATTATCAAATATCTGACTCAAATATTCCCTAACATTCTTTTTCGTTTTGCCTCAAAAACATTCTATTTTTCACATTATGATCCTCAAACTATTGTATTTTATATTAACTGGGTCTAATGTGAATAAAAAATGGTATTTTTAAGCACTTATACAATTTTTAATGCAATATTTACAGTATCTAAATGTTTGAACAATATGATCACAATGGTATGTTTAAAGTACCCAGAAAATAAACTGAATTGAATTATTCTAAAATTTTAACGATGATCTGATTTGGGCAATGGTAACAGGGTAAATTTTTTCCCTTCTACTTAATTTTGCAAATGTTTTCTTTAATGGCCTTTTAAAAATACTGATACAAAAAGTATTAACCTATATTCCTGCTTTGTAAGTTTAAATAATGTGATAGCCACAGAACTGATGGTATCTCCAGGTCATTATCTTGAATATAAATGTGTTCAAAAAGAGATAAGGTTGAATGCGTCAATTCCAGAAATTTCCCTAGAATTTAACTATTATCATGAATATTATTAATAAGCTACTGACAGGAGTTTGTTTCTTGAGATCTGTCTCTCATTTCCAAGTGGTAAGCTCAATTTACTGAGCTTTCAAATTAATTTTGTTCCCATAAATAAAAAAAGTTTTTATTGTATTGCTTTCAAGCTCCTGATTTCCTTGCTATTTGGTCACATTCCTTCTAGATGCTGCCATTTTATTCCTGAAACACAAAGTTAACTTTTTTCCATGTAATGTGAAATCAACAACAAAATAAACAACCAGCATATAGTCAACCCAGAGATACAGGCCAAGGAAGCCTTTAGAACCTGCCAGCTACTTACTGCCCCTTTTTATTGTTTTTCTTCCCTCCCTTCCTCCCGCCCCCACCCCCGCGATGCCCTTACAATTCAAGCAAATGGAATGCCCACAAATGCTCAGGAAACATCCACCTACCCAGAGTTGGTCATCATGTCCTGGAGGGCTCTTTTTGATGAAAGCACCATAATATGTTGCAATGTTTCTGTGATGAGAGTATTTCTTTAGCATATTTATCTCCAGTTTGATTTCTTCTTCTTCATCCTTATGAAAAAATAAAAATAAAATGTGTGCCTACTGAATGATGTGCATGACTTTACTTCCCCCACACTACATACAATAATGAAAGGAACACAAGTTTCCCATCCTCCAGGAGCAGAGGCACATATACATTCACTTTATCCTTGTGCCAAGAACAGGAACCTTAGAGGACTTATCCTTTGAAGTGTGATTATAGGACGTGATGCATAGGAGGTAAAGACAGACACGGAGAGCCGCAGGGACAGTGCGAGGGGACTGCCCAGCCAGCGCTCCCACTAACTGTGACCTCGGGCAATGCACTCCACTTCTCTGAGCCTAGGTTTGTTCAGCTGTAAAAATGGGACCAAAAAAGGGAAATGACTGATACTATTTGAATTTATCACTTGGAAAGTCTGTTTCCTTTGCAAATACAGATCATCTGGTCCGTCTAAGTCCAGAAAACGTTTACCTCTAACAACCCTGCACGACAGCACCCTCTAGTGAAGCCAAGGCAGAGTACTGAATACATGAATGCAGACTGAGGTGTAGTCTGTGACGGTGTGCTCGCGAGAATCCACTAACCCGAAAAGAAGTTCAGCTGAGTCCAGTGGGCCCCAGTAACAAAACATCACAGAGCACGTGGTTTCAGACTTGGCTCCTCTCCTAGCATCTTGGTTTATTGAAATGAGATGAGCAGAGGAAGAAACCCAGAGTTTGTGTGAGAAGATCAGGGTGGGGAATGAAGGAAACAGACAGTGACGAAAGTCTGGAAAATAAAAGTAAGTTGCCCTTGTGAATGACAAAGGCTGAGAAGTCTGTGATGATCTCCACCTCTCTCTCTCATATAAACCTGGAGAAGAAGCTGTGCACACTAACCAGGCAGGCATTCTGTTCCTTGTTATATATACATGACATATTACCTGCAAAGAGTCAGGTTAAGGAAGATTTGTAGTTAGTACAGAATGAGGGGAAAGCAGAACTAAAGTGAGAAAGAAGAGCAACTGTGCAGGAAAGGGAAAATCATCCTTGATTAGAAAAGCACAGTGTAAGGTCGAGAAAAATCTGATAACCAGATCTCTAAAATCCCCTATACCGCATACATTTTCAAAAGGAAAAGATGACTAGTCCCCTAAAATGTCCGTACTTTTCTACACTGACATAATCATTCCACTCATAACTGATGTCCTTCTCTCTCCAGGGAAGAGTAGGGGCTCTGAGTAGCCTAGACGTACGTGTGTGTGTGTGTGTGTGTGTGTGTGTGTACGCGCACACACACACAACTTGGAAGTCTGCTGCAGTCTAGCACCTCTACAACCACTCTTAAGGCCTTACAAGCCTTAAGGAAGTTTGATTTGCAAATATCATACTTTAAGATAAAAGCTGCAACATCATTAATTAGATATTAATGATGAGATCAGATGGCAAAAATAATTTTTAAAATACGAACTTCAGTTATACATTACTGCTTTAGAAAACAAATGTATTAACAAGACACGTACTCATCTTAGAATAGTAATTCTCAAGATGGCGGCTTTACAGCTTGGTTCCGAAATATAAACGTTAGAGTATTATAGTACAGTCATGCACTACATAACGTTTTAGTCAACAAAAGACTGCAAATACAACAGTGAACCCATAAAATTATAAATGAAGCTGAAAAATTCCCATCACCTAGTGACACTGTTTGTGGTGAGGCTAGTGTAAACTAACCTGCCGCACAGCCAGTTGTATAAAATTATTGCACATATAGTTATGTATAGTACATAATAATGACTATGTTAGTGGTTTACTATACTTTTATTGTTATATTAAAGTGTACTCCTATTTAAACCAAAAAAAAGTCGACTTACAACAGCCTCAGGCAGATCCTTCACGAGGTATCCCTAAGGAGACGTTGTTATTATAGGAGACGACAGCTCTATGCGTGCTACTGCCCTTGAAGACCTCCTACTGGGACAAGATGTGGAGGTGGAAGACAGGGATATTGATGAGCCTGACCATGTGTAGGCCTAAGCTAATGTGTGTGTTTCTGTCTTGGTTTTTTACCAAAATGTTTAAAAGTTAAAAAAGAAAAAAGCTTACAAAGATATTTAAAAAGAAAATATTTTAGTACAGCTATCCAATATTTTTTAAGCTGTTATTACAAAAGAACCCAAAAGTTTTATAAAGAGTTACAATAACCTAAAGTTAATTTATTATTGAAGAAAGAAAGCATATTTTTTACAAATTTAGTGTATCCTAAGTGTACCATGTTTATGAAGTCTACAGTAGTATACAGTAATGTCCTAGGCCTTCACATTCACTCACCACTTACTGACTCACCCAGAGCAACCTCCAGCCCTGTAAGCTCCATTAATGGTCAGAGGTCCATGCGGAAATACCACTTTTTATCTTTTATAACATATTTTGACAATCTCTTTTCTATGTTTAGATACACAACTACTTGCTATTATTTTACAATTGCCTACACTATTCAGTACAGTAGCATGTTGTACATGTCTGCAGCCTAGGAGCACTAGGCCATACCAGGTAGTCCACGTGTACCATCTAGGTTTACATAAACACACTTTGATGATGGACAACAGCAAAACTGCCTAATGAATGATGCAAATTTCTGAGAACGTATCCTCATTGTTAAGTGATGCACAACTATATATTCTACAGGCACACTTGTCATGTGACTTTGATAGATGACTACAAATATGGCAAGTCACATGACCCAATACAGTTGATACAATAATTCTCATTCAAACCCTGCATATAGGAAAGTCCTACCAAATAGGTATAATTTCGATCTGAGATTTAAATATGGCCATGTTGAAAGCAGCAATGAAAAATGAGGTACTCAATACTAGATAACCATCTTAATTCTAAACAAAACCAGTGTTTAGACTAGCTAGTAAAACAAAGAAACACTTCTATTTGAGACCTTGCTTCAAAGGAACTTTATTCTACAACAGAAAAGGGTAACAATTTTTATTACATAAAACATGAGGAAGCATGCCCCAAATAAAAGCAGGAAACCTAATGCCTCAAAAGTTTTATCTTGTGCTCTCTGCACACACACATCAACATGCACAGTGTAACGAGCAGTAGTGACTAGGACTTGCTGGCATGGGGCACATCGAGCCTGCTCCCTCCTGACTCACCACAACTCACTCCCAGTGGTATCTGAGGGTTTCTGAGAGGTCTCCTGACCAAGCAGTGAGTGGCCTGGGACAGCCCTAGTGAGGCTTGTCAAGACAGGTAGGCTCCTGAAAAGAGTTAGCACGTGGTAGTGGCCATAAACAGGCCCCAGTGAAAAGGCATGTGGTGTCACTCCCAGGATAAGGCCCATGGTTAATTAAACATGTGCTCTAAAAAGCCAAACATCCCACTTTCCTTACACTGAACTGCAGCTGGGTGACCAGAAAGTGAACTAATAGTTTTTCTCCTTTATCCAAAAGTCAGTAAATCTGTAAGGATTTGGGGTATAAAAACTACACAAAAACAAAACAACAATGTGGAACCAGAATAGGGGAAAATCAAAATACTGATTTTACTTTTGTTCCTGTAGTAAGAACTTCATATAGAAGTGAATTTTACTGGACTGTCCAGACTTGTTTCATCAATCCAACCCTTACCTTTGCCTACCTCCACTCCCTGCAGTGGCTAAACTATTTCCAGGGTCATTGTTCCCTATCACACTCTGCTAGTAGCTTTCACTTCTTAAAAGAAAGAAATGCTACCTATGATTCTCCCATGAAAGGCTTCCTGAGCAATAATTAAGAACTATAAAATATTTCGACTAGGTTCCATTTATATTTTTTTCTTTTAGTGACATAAACCAATGTCTTCTAGGATCTAACCTGTTCACCACTGTACAAGAAAGAGTCAACAGCACTCAATATTTTTACAGCTCACTGAGTTAAAAAATCAAGCACACATTTTAAAGTCCTTATAGGCTTAAATTCCATACTATCCACCGGTGTGAAAACTCCTGAATAGGCACACTGGTAAACACTGTTGGCAGATTACCATGGCACCATGTATTTCACTGAATCTGAAGTGCCCCTGAATGGAGCCCACCACTATTTTATGTCACGAAACCATGAAGCACTGTCAACCATAAAGTACACACTCTAACTAATCTTCAAAACTGAGTTGCATCTCAGAATCAATGATTTAGAAGAACAACTAAAATACAATCAAGTCTGGCAATAGCTTTTCTAATATGATGAAAACACCCAAATATCGTCCAGAAATACAGTGATCACATCAACATCACCTGCCAGAATATTTCCCAGGTCTGAAATAGTCAAATCCTGGAAGCATACAAAAATAACTACAAAATATATTGCAGGGAAATTATATTCTGCCCTCAAATTACTGTTTTAGGATAAAGTTTATATATACTTTGAACATTTCCTCTCTTGATTTTATGATGTTAAAATAGATGACTATTACACATCTTATAAAAAGGCAGTTAGCATCACTGTCATTTACTGTCCAATTATGAGTGCCCACTTGGAGAAAAAAAATACTAAAAATACAGAATCTGCCATGGCTTTGAGCCAGCTACAACTGGAAATCTAATGATGACTAATGCTTATTATACAGTATTTTATGTTGTCTTCAGAGTAGGGTAATAATGAATCAACTTCTGAGTTTCAGTCTCCCTTTGGTTATTAAACGTATGTTTGGTGGTTGCATCCCAGCACTTAAGTACATACACACATACCACCACCACCACTAGCACCACCAAGAATAAACACTTCATGTGGCCTGGGAAGATACAGCAGAAAACAGACTAGGGTCCAGCTAAAGCTGAAGTTTAGTAACAACAACGAATCCCATATATAAAAAGAAAGTTGAGTTGGCAAAACTACATAGAGGAAGTTTATATATTCCATGTGTCCAGGCAGAGTCCAAACTACTGTGTCCTCCATGCTCTTCTTTAGCAGGTCACAAGTATAAACAAATGAAAAACAAAATCAAGAGTAACTTAAAGAGGAGAGAGAGGTCTTTTTAGTAAGGAAAAACAGGTCCCCCTCCTGGTTACTCGAATGGTGTGGCAGCTGCTAGCCCTAACTTAGTGATTTAATGCAGCTGATGCCAATTAGCATTTTGGACTTCAACCAGTGGAAGCAAACCCTCACAGAAAAGGCCTTTGTCTCAGGCTAGGACCTGACTAGGAGACGAGTTTTAGTCGCCTTGCAGGCCGTCAGAGGGTGGGGGTGGGGCGGGGAACATCTGCATAGTAGTAATTTTCACAAGTAGCAATGGGTTTGTCATATGACAAGCCCTGCCCATTCCACCATCTGAGCACACAGGAGTGCATGGTGTGAGTGAGTGTTTTGTTGTTTGTTTTTTCATGACCCCTTAAAATGCTGTTTAAACTTGTTACCTAAATTTTTTCCCATTCCATCAATGGTGGTAACTATGTGAGGAGAGACTGGCAGACTTCCAGATAAGCTAACTGGAATCCAAGAGGACGGGAAACGTTCTGAGCATTTGCCAGGTGAAATGAAACCTTTCACCTGGCATACCCTCTTTACAGAATTAAAAGTAGACTCAGCGACAGCTGGATAAAAGAAAAAGGCAAGTGACTATTCCCTCTATCTTTGTTAGATGGAGAGAGGACTGATAAAATGAGATACACAAATATCTCTGGAAGATTTCAGCACCAAAATGTACAAATGAATATACATTTAGAATGAAAATACCTGTTTTTAAAGAACAGTGTACAAGTTTGTTTTTGTCAACTACTACTGAACCTTTTCTTTATGTGACTGTGAACAGGTAGAAAAATGAGAACAGATCACTTTTCACCTGGTAAATCCCACTACATCTAAGAGAGTATTATTCAGTACTACACCAATGAAAGCAGCACAGAATTAATCAAATTTATTTTTTTTTTTGGCCTCAAACGGGCACATCACATTACAACTTAAATTCACTGATTAGTCAACTAAACACAGATAAATCTAACTACACAGGAAAGATTCCAGAACAAAATTAAGGCTATACGATCTGATCAAAAGGAAGAAATTACATGTTCCGTAAAATTAACCCACCCCCCCCCAAGATCAATCAGTCTCAATAAAAACCGATGGAAAAATTACAAAATTAACGACAGCCTACTCAAGAAAAAACACTGTCTTCAGCACATTTCAAACAAAAACGCAATGCATCCTCTTTCTAGTTCTGCTACTGAACCAGTGAGCTAGTTCTGGGATTCCAAACCCAGCATGCAATGGCCTGAAGCCCTGGATCCACCCTCTTCTCCATGGAAAGCACAACATAGAACACTTACTACACACAGCAAAGCCTCCAGCGTGCCCTCTGGATCCCCTCCATCTTCTACAAAGTGCCACCTGCTGAATCTTTCAATGAGACTGTACTACTCAGCTGGTATCTAAAAATAATGTGATATAGAAGACAACTACACAATGACACCATTCACCTGGATGGATGGGGGTGGGAAGGACTTCAGATGGTGAATATAGTTCATTCTATTTTCTTCTGCATCAGTTGCCCATCAACAACTTTGGGAGACTGATGCTTGCCTGAATGACCCACAAGGAGGACAAAATACACGTCTGACAAACCCCCACCAAAAAGCACCACATGGCAAATAACGAACATGGTGATCTTACTCAAACAATAAATGCAAATAAGATCACTATTTCCTCCAGGATCTAAAAGAAACTATTAGATCTTTCCAAAGCTTCATGTCATCAACACCCAGGAATCCTGACAGTTGACCTTATCAAGTCCCAATCTATAGACAAAATACCATGGGTACAAGTGTCTTCAATAATATACTTCAAATAGTTCATATTAGTACTTAGTTTAAATGAATGCATTGAGGAGGAGGGCAAAAATGCTACCAAATATTACCTCTAGATTATAGCCTAATTTTCTACAATTGTCATATACTATTTTCCTAATTTGGAAAAAAACAAAATAAGAGTTTAGGATAGAAAAGTTTGGCCCCCAAAGAATTCAAAATGAGCTTTCTGGCAACTCACACAGTCCATCTCCTTCTGTCCTTGGACTGAGGGTCCTCTCCCCTCCTTGCTGCTCGAGGGTCACTGCCAGTTTCCCTGCTTGGGCCACTGACACCAATGGTCAGTTGTGCGGGAAGGCCTAGGACAGCCTGAAGAACTAGAGCTTGGCTGTTTAAACTGCCTTCAACTGGGTCAGTGGTACCACTCTGACCTTAGCCTCATGGTCATTTCTTCCTGTTTACTATGATGTACCAATCCAGACCCTCAACTTCTTAGTATCGGCTCTTTCCAGACTTAAGTCATTCCTGGAGCAAAAGGAGAAGGTAGGTGGAGCACTCATCATCCTCTGTCTTCACTTTCCTGACCTGCCAAAGGTCCCTTGAGGAGAATCTTGCCTCAGTCTATTCATACCTCTCCCTAACCCAGTGACAAACTCCATGAAGCTTCCCATAGTGCAAGGGGGGAAAGAATACAATACACATTGAATAGAGTGTTGTCTAAAACTTTAAAAACAGGTCCAAGAAAGGAATGGCAACAAGGAGTACAGCTCTAAAGGAGGGTGTGATAAGCAATAGTGTTTCTGCACTTCATGCTGGATTCATCCATGCACTCATAGGCACCAGAGCTCGTGCTTACATATTTGACAAAACGTGTCTTCAATAAAAATGAATGAAGGGAACTTCGGCTCCTGGCCAAAATAAAGTATCAAGGACAGATGATTTATCCTCCCACCTGAACAACTAAAATTAGCCAAAACATACGAAAGTGCTTAGAAGAGACTTCAGGCCATAAGGGCAGTGACCCTGAGAGTTGGGAAACACATGCAGACTCCAGCTTACTGCCCTGAGAAGGACTCCAAGCTGCAGCAAAGGGAAAGGAAACCCGAACGGTGCCCAGAGGAGTCTCTGAGTTGAGGAGACAGAACTGAGTCTGGGGAGGCCACAGCCGCTGCAGCTGCAGTCGCAGGACAGAATACCAGAAAGGAGACAGCTGCACAGAGAGCAAGCAATTTCCCCTAGAAGACTCAGTAGCACACTATCAACACATCCTCGTGTGGAAACCACCTGAGGTAAGGGGAAAGAGCCTGATCCCAAAGGATTCCTCGGAATAGTACTCAGTGCTCAAAGGGTTGGGAAGCGTGCCTCCTGCCGTTGGCTAGATTGGAAAAACTCATCATTTACAGGACTCAGGAGACTCTGGCCTCGATAGTGGGGCCAAATAAGCCTAGACTACATGATGTGACAATCCCAAAATCAAATCTTCAAAGGATCAAATTGTTCCCAAGAACTAGCTTCATCCCAGAACAAAGGTCAAGTATGTTATTAAAAAATATAAAATATCCAGTACCCAATAAGGTAAAATTAACAATGTCTAGAATCTAATTAAAAATTACTAGGAATGCAAAGAAGCTGGACCATATATATATGAGAGAGAGGAGGAAAGAAAATTATCTGAAACTAACCCAGGAATAACACTGATCACAGAATTCACAGATTAAAAAAAAACTTAACAAAAGCTACAACCTGTTACACCTCTATTGGTATAAACTATTATGTCTGTTGGGCATCTACACATGAAGGAACCTGACACCCAATTTGCTTTTTATGGTCCATTAAATTAGAACCCAGTGCATTTAAAAAGCAACAACTTGGATTTACAGATGTTTCAATCCTTCAACCAAAGTGGCAGAGTAAAAGGCCCCACATTATCATACAGGTCATCTGTTCCTACTTTCCCACCAATAGAAGAATATAATCATAATTTTAAAAAAATTTAAGTCACACATACGAAAAACTGTCTACAAAAATGATGTCTGAAATCAACTTACTTTTGATCTAATCATTTAAATAATTTTTGTTTGATCTCAATTGCTATAAAGAACTTATTGGTTTATGTGTTAATCAAAGTATTGGCTGTCAAAATGAAGCTAGTAACTATTCCACAGACCCTACTTGGAGAAGCACTGACTTCAGAGGGCAGGGCCAATGGCTATTATTTACACAGCTCAGTGACTTTCTAACTTTGACCTCGAGGACATTAGAAGCAAAGCCCCAATTTCTGATATGTTTCATGGTTTACCTTACCCTTTCCCTCATTCTTCCTGTCTCCTCCACTATCGCTTCTTAAGCTACCCCAACTCCTGCTTATGTATTATTTTCATATGTTTCATGAATCACCACAGTACATGAGTAGAAAAAAGGAAGATAAAATAAAAACAATGATCACCTGGAGAAAAGCAGTGAACTCTTTCCTTGGAAAGCTATCTTTCAAATGTCATGATATTAAACCAAAATCATCCTGGCTCTTGATGCTCCCTGGAAAATGGAAATTTGCTATAGTCTGCCAATATGGTAACAAGGAAAAAAGCCTTAGTTTCCATGTGTGTACACTACCATTTTGTTACTTTCAAATAATCCTCTTCATTGTGGATAATTTGCGAATCTGGAAAGGGATCCTGTCTTTATTATGAAATGGCATTTTCCACTTCAAATACAACTGAGTGACCTCTGTATCACAGCTCACATTCCTGGAGAAGTCTCTGGAAGAGCCTCATGGGAACCACATATGAAGAGCCATTCCCTTAGCTCTAAGAATTCAAAGGTGCTTTCCATAGAAGTTACTCAAAAAGACCATGAATAAGTGTCACAGACTTGGATAAAATAGAAAATAGAATCAAGGTATTTTAATCCCTAATAGACACCCTTCATTTAAAAAAAATTACGTGACAAAATTCAGGTACAAGCATACATTTCGCAATGTCATACTGCATCTACTCACATTCTCTGCAGAAAATGTGACAGCATGTATCTGGAGGTCACTCAACAGTTCTCACAGCTTCTCACCTGTGAATCATTTCCTAATACTGTGGTGTGGAAGAAAACTATAGGGTGGCACCAGTCATCATGCCTTCAATAATTAAACATCACCTCCCTACTTTTCAATCCCAACTAGGAAAATAATTTGAAGTCTCTCCCTCTCAATTTTCTCAACTTCTTAGAAACATATCAAACCATCTAATGGGAGACAATGAGAGAAACACAAAACCAAAATCTTCAAAGTCCCAATGGAAAAACTACTACACTTGACCAAGCTTTGAGGAAATCTGACTCTACAGGGCTACCATCTGCATTATACTAGTTACTCAAACCGACCTTAACTAAACCCAAGGAGAAGTTTTGCTCTGAACCAAACCAGTACATTCAGTTCTAGCCCAAGATGTAAGTGGTCCTTATGGGGAAAATCTTGTTGGATGCTTTATACTCCACCACCACAGAAACTCATAAAAATGTCCCATATCCTCTCTTCCAAACAATAATCAGCAATGTATGTCCTAACTACGTATGTCATTACCTCTGTTCATACCAGGTAATGATAAACTGCAAGTGCTTCTCTTGGAAAAATGTGAAAAGATGCCAAAAATTCACAGATACCAAAAAGACTGAGGGAGAAGACAACCAATGATCTTCAATATGTGATTAAATTGGAAATAACACGAACAGCTGCTAAGACTGGCACTGCTCAACTGTGTCCCAGAGCACTGAGGAGAGTGACCACCACGGGCACTCACACTGCTGCAGGTCCCGGCTACAGCTCCTTTTTTAGTGTTTTCACTCTGAGACATACTCTGAACACAATACATATTACTATTGACATTGAGTACTATTTGTATTTTATCAGAAAATAATTTTTCTCTTGAATGTAATTTTAAAAGATTATTGTTGAAAATACAAACTTTATTATATACAGAAAAAAAAGTGTTTTCCATTAAATAAAGCTCTAACTTCATAGTGGAAGTCAATAATATAGGATTAATGTAATCCAATTTATTTATTTATTTTTTTTTTTGAGACAAAATCTCACTCTTTCACCCAGGCCAGCGCTATCTTGGCTCACTGCAAGCTCCGCCTCCCAGGTTCACGCCATTCTCCTGCCTCAGCCTCCCGAGTAGCTGGGACTACATGCGCCTGCCACGGTGCCCAGCTAATTTTTTGTATTTTTAGTAGAGATGGGGTTTCACCATGTGTTAGCCAGGATGGTCTCGATCTCCTGACCTCATGATCCGCCCGCCTCGGCCTCCCAAAGTGCTGGGATTACAGGCGTGAGCCACCACGCCTGGCCAACGTAATCCAATTTAAATAGGCAAACACAGTTTCCTCAAATTTAGAAGACAAGTTGGTGCTATTTTATCTCGCACTTAACCTCTTTTACTTCAGAAGTGTCCCCTAGCATCCCACCACCCCATCCAGCACCATAAGCACACTGTATGGCAATTATTTACAGCAAAGATGCACATTTTTAAAAACAATCACCAGAAAGATACTGTAAGTTATTAGCATTTTTTTTTTTGCTATTAATCATTTTATATACAACTTTAAGGCAGTCTACTACCTACACATTTCATAAAGCTGTAATGAGTCATTTTGGTCTTAAAACAGTTCATTAACTTGCCATTGTGTTCCTTAATCTTTACTCCATCTACCTGCAAGTACACAGGGACACACAGGCGTGCTGTGAGGAGGTGGACTGGAGGCTGCAGGAGTGGCTGAACGAAAGACATGAAAAGAAGGCCTCGACACTGCAGATGCCCTCCGTCTGCGAAGAGTCAAACAACATCACTCCCTAAAGAACAACACAGTCCTCCCTGTCTTGTGATCATCATCTCCCTGTACTCTGATTGGCTATGAAGCAAAACACATGCAAAGTCTGCATGGAGTCCCCTGAGTCAGTCTGTCTAACTTGAAGCAATTGTTTTAAAACTAGAACTCTCATGGGGCGGCAGGAAAAAGAATGGAGTTGTCAGAATAAAGGAGGACCATAAACTACCACACACCTATCTTGAATATAAGGAGGGAACTACATTTCTGCACAAATGACAAAGTAAACGTATTGTTGTCATGAAAACACATACAAAGTCTCTCAAGTGGTAGGTACCTCCTCCTCCAAGAGTGTGTACTGACTTACAGAGATAGAGACAAAAACTTAAATCAGTTAAAATTACACAAATACATGTCTCCAGTGAAGACCCTGAAAGGCCATTTACCAGCCCAAATTCACAAGCACAAAGGATATTACCATGTTGGAACCTGCCCAACTTATCCAGCTCCAACCAACAATACCAACTGCCAAATTTACCATCTGCTGTTACCCAAAAAAATGAAAGTCAGTAAGTTGCCATGTCACTTTCCTTGGCAGATTTTAACAAGTGCCCCAACCACATGCCCAACCATTGGTATAAATGCATTCAGTAAGCATGAACTGTGGGCCCACTTCATAGCAAACACCATGTGCGGCATCGGCAAGAGCAAGCAGGGGCAGGACAGGGAGATAGATAGCTCGTCAAAGAGACACATGGACCAATGCAGATACAGAGGCAGGCAGAGCACAGGGACAAGGAAATGCAGAGAGAAGGGGAGTCAACACCTGGGAGGGTGAGCTTGGGCAGCTGTCAAGGAGGAGCCAAGAAACCTAGGTGGACCCAGCATAAAAGAAACTAGACAAGGAATGACACTATACAGAAATGAAGCCAGGGAACCCACGGGCCAGCAAAACTACTTTCACATTCTTTTTTTTTTTTTTTTTGAGATGCAGTCTCGCTCTGTCGCCATGCTGGAATGCAGTGGTGCAATCTTGGCTCACTGCAACCTCCGCCTCCTGGGTTCAAGTGATTCTCCTGCCTCAGCCTCCAGAGTAGCTGGGACTACAGGCACTCGCCACCATGCCCAGCTAATTTTTGTATTTTTGTGGAAACCAGATTTCACCATGTTGGGCAGGATGGCCTCAATCTCTTGACCTCGTGATCTACCCACCTCGGCCTCCCAAAGTGCTGGGATTACAGGCATGAGCCACCTCGCCTGACCCTACTTTCACATTCTTGAGCCTAGACTAACTAAACTTAATAAAACAAAACAAATCTGTTAAAAGAAATCAAGAAAATGCCCTCGTTTCCTGCCAGGCTCAGTATAAATTGGCAGCCTCACATCAGAATCTATCAGCAGTGTGCATAAGGCACCGTCTTGTGCATGGATGCTTATAGACTTGTGCACATTCGACAGCTAGTGTTTCTACTGAATAGTAAGCCTTGGGCAAAAAACTGGCACAGAAGAATACTGTAATCTATGCTTGCAGAATTAATTGGGTTTATCAGTTTTTCTAACTAAAAATAGACAAAGAATGGGGGAAATAATGAATTTAAAACTTAAGGTTCGCTAAGTCTTAGAACCTTTAAAAAGAAAACCTCAAAACTAAAAAGAAAAAAAGATACGCCTCTTGAGAGCCCAGAGTAAATAATGGGTTAATTTGGGGCTTGCTATTTCAGAGCTAAGATCCTTCAGTGGTAAATTTCACTGAAGACGTCTTTAATTACTTGGGGGAAAAAAATCATAAAACCTGAGGGATATAGTAAGTAACAAATCCTGGAGACGTTTGTGCTTTTAAATAGTATTGTGAATTTTTTCAGATATTATAAAAATAAGAGCCAATCTAGAAAGACTCTCATCAAGTCGAATGCAAGAGGCTAATGATGTTACTTATATATTAATTATGGGTACAAATTAATTATAACATATAAATTCATAATATATAATGCAAATATAATACATAAATTCATGTAATATAAATTATCATTTAAAAAGGCACAGTAATTACCTGTATTTAAAAAAACCCACAGGGGTACTATGGAATCTTCTCTAAACATCCCTTAAAAAAATGTACAGGAGATGCTGAGGAATGTATCTTAGACACAGCAATCCTTGAAAGATTTGATTCAAACCAAATTCACTTTGGTTTAGCCAAAGGCTTCCCTCCTGTTTTTGCTACCTATTATACCAAACCAACCATTTCCTTCACTTAAAATGAAGAAAATTAGCATATCCATGGCATGTGATGTACTAACACCAGACTAAGTGATACAAGTACACACCCAATTAGACAATGAATCTTCCAATTCACTGAACTCTGGGTCGGCACAGAAAATCATGTTGGGCTTTTAAATCACTTATGTGTTCATGTCAAGTAAGTATACTTGGCATTATCCCATTATGCACTAAATGATTTACATACAGTTGCAGGAGACGAGAACTACATCTTTAGACCAGATGTTTTTGAAGATGGTGCTGCCAAGCACAGACAGAAATTGCACAGCTGTGTCCATCAACCACAGACACAATGTCACAGTCCAGCTTTGAGAGAGGCTTAGCAGCCGGCCATCTTCCTCCCAAACAAACAAAGCAACAGATGCTGAAGATGATATAATAAAGAAGTACTGGGGCTGAACCACCTTAACTAAGCAACTGATGGAATATTTGAGTCAAGTTATCAAAAACAAGCAATTTATTGAGAGGTTTCAAATAGTACTTAAGTTTTAAAAAGTCATCAGGCCTTTTCTAAAGTCATCAGGCCTTTTCTAAGTAATACGCTGCTTCCTTTCCCTAACTTCAGTTTTATTTATATTCAGATGAGTTAAAATAATAAAGACAATGACAAATATTTTATCACTTAAGAAGCATCTCTCAGGGAAAATATATCGATTAAACCACCATATGTATGGTGGTGATTAGCATCCACTTTTCAACATCTTGTAAGCCAACAACAACAACAAAAAACACTAAGAATAAAAAGTGCTTGTCTGTTCAGACAGACAATATTATTATTTACAGTGGCCTGTTCTTCAGTAATTTACAATCTAAAAGCCACACTGTCCAAAGCATATGGACAGGAAAAAAAATCACTACGTAAAAATAATGTATATACATGCTATATATAAGCTCAAAGTTGTAGAGGTGTACCATGAAGTGGTGACTAGAAAAAAGTTACACGAAGTATGTAGTTGAGACTAAACAAGATTAAAGAATTCACCAACTGAATTATTCAGGAGAAATCTTTCTAAAATAAATAAATAAATACAAACTCATTTTTAAACTAAATGCAGCCACACAGATAAACACGTTTGACTGGGGGCTTTCCTTGAGTGACTGGCAGCCATAAGAAATAGCTTTACTCCGCAAAGACTGGAAATACACCAGAATGTCGGGGGGAGAGACTGTAAGAAAATATTTTTCCACTTTCCAGTTTTCTAGATGAGTACATTACTTTACTGTTAGAGAAAAAAGCCTTTCCATCATTTAAAAAATAACTTTACACACACACACACACACACAATGAAACTAAAAAAATATACATTAATGCTTTAACAGGAGTTAAGCCAAGGTGATGGAATTTGAGTGTAATTTTTTTCATCTTTTTACTTCTCTATATTTTATCCCTGGAATAATTATATTTCATAGAAAGTAAAAACTAAGAAATACAATTTTAAACGTCACTTAATTTTTTGTTCCAGCAGCTTCACTGAGCTGTAATTTACAAATCATAAAATTCACCACTGTAGGTATACAGTGGTGGGGGCGGGGGTGAGGGTGGTGTAACAGGGGGAATACATTTTAATTTTCTTATCCTGATAAGCAGAAGTAACCAGTAAAGTCAAAAGGCCAAAAAGCCTTGAACTTTTAAACTAGCATGAAGAGAACAGTTAAGAAAACATTCACCATCCAGCATGACCTCACTTGAGGCAGCATGAATCTATGAATTCTGCAGTGTTAGAGCCAGGAGCTGCCCACAGCTATGGGCTCTGTGGCTATAAGGAAGATGCAGAGTCCCTCACTTGCACAAACCAGCAATTCCTCTGTGTAGGGCCCTGGGCACAAGCTGCACACAGGCAGCACCCACACCACAGAGCCCTCATCTTCAGTTACCCTGCTCTGCCAGCAAGGTAAGGAGCCATGGGCATTCTTCTCCCCATCCTCCTAATGGATAAAATAAAAACAAGGGAAACAACCAGAACTGATGGTCATTTGTAAGGCAATGAAAAATGGGCTTATCCTAAAGAAAACTTCCGTTGTTGGGCTTTACTGTGAAGAAGCATCTTCGGTGATACAGTTTGGGTATGTTTCCCGGCCCAAATCTCAGATCAAATTGTAAGCCCCAATGTTGGAGGTAGGGCCTAGAGGTAACTAGATCATGGAGTGGGTTTCTCATGAATGGTTCAGCACCATCCCTCTTGATACTGTCCTTGCGACAGTGATTGAGTTCTCATGAGATCCGGTCATTTAAAGAGATCTGGTTGTTTAAAAGTGTGTAGAGCACTCCTTCCCTCATTCCCTCCTTCCTTCCCTCCCCCTCCCCCACTCTTTCTTTCTCTCTCTCTCTCTTGCTCCTGCTTCTACCATGTAAGATGCTTGCTCCCCTTTGCCTTCCGACATGACTGGAAGCTCCCTGAGGCCTCTCCAAAAGCAGAAGCCACTATGTTTCCTGCACATCCTGTAGAACCATGAGTCAATTAAACCTCCTTATAAATTACCCAGTCTCAGGTATTTCTTTATAGCAATGTGAGAAAGGCCTAATACAGAAAAAGCATCTTTGGTCATGTGGGTTACCATCAGTCTAGGAACTGCTGAGACAGAAATGGCACTTACCCTAACATCCCCCACCCCACCTTATAAACTATGATGTCATTATAAAGCACTTTCTGTGAAGGTAGTCAGTTCCTCAAATCATCATACAGGAGTGCCATGTTGGGCTAAAATACAGGTGAGATGTCCAGGAGCAGTGGCTCATGTCTATAATCTTAGCACTCTGGGAGGCCGAGGCAGGGGGACTGCGTGAGCCCTTGAGCTCACGAGTTTGAGACTAGCCTGGGCAACACAGTGAGACCCTGTCTCTAAAAAAAATTTAAAAATACAAAATTAGCCAGGTGTGGTGGCACACACCTATAGCCCCAGCTACTCAAGAGGCCGAAGCAAGAGAACTGTGAGTCCAGGAGTTCCAGGCTGCAGTGAGCTGTTATCACACCACTGCACTCTAGCCTGGGTGACAAGAGTGAGACAGACCCTGGTCTCAGAAAAAAGAAAAGAAAAAAAAGAAGGTTAAAAGAAAGAACTGGAAAAGGCTGCAGAAGCTATGGGCCAACACTACTCCACAAGTGCCCAATCACACAGAATCGCCAGGGCCAGCCAGGCCCAGGGATATGTGCTGCTTTAACCGTAGTTCCAAATTTTAATCTCTTCTATCTCAACGGCCTTCTTTCTCCTTTCCCTTTTGAACAAAAACATCTGTACAGTCACTTTCCAAATAAACAGTTTTCTTCTGCTTTCTAAACAACTTAAGGAGGAAAAAATAACCAGGGAGTCTTCTTCAGTTCTAGCTTCAGGGGGAGAAAAATTCAGCATCTCCAGTAAGTGAACAGAAGTGAGTTCACTGGGCACATTAAAAGTGAAACAGCTGAGGCCGGACACAGTGGCTCACGCCTGCAATCCCAGCACTTTGGGAGGCCAAGGCGGGCGGATCATAAGGTCAGGAGTTCAACACCGGCCTGGCTAATATGACGAAACCCCGTCTCTACTAAAAATATATATATAAAAATAAGCCGGGGGCGGTGGTGCGTGCCTGTAGTCCCAGCTCCTAGGGAGGCTCAGGCAGAAGAATTGCTTGAACCCGGGAGGTGGAGGTTGCAGTGAGCCGTGATTGTACCACTGCACTCCAGCCTGGGTGACAGAGCGAGATTCCGTCTCAAAAAAAAAAAAAAAAAAGAGTGAAACAGCTGAAATGAAGGCATTCACTCTTTTCTTGTATAAATGCCTTCCCCCTCACTCATTCACGAAAGAAAGATCCCCAAGGGGCCTGGGGGGAAGATGACTCATCACCAGGAAATACCACCTAACTACAGATTCCCTCAACCTAGCAGTTACTGCTGTTATTGTTGCTCTCCTAGGTATGACAAAATGTCATATCAAAGACCTTGTTTTTAAAACATCCTTCTCATTAAAAACAGGAATGAGTAGAACTTCAGAGATTTCTTTCTTCATCATCTGTAAGAGACAAGGTGGGGACAGGAGCAGGGTATGGTGGGTGGGGTGGGGCAAGAACGCAGGCTTGCTTGGAATTTTTGTATTTGGCTGTGTCTCCCTATCTTTATTCCACCCCAAACCTACACCACCTTAAGGGAGCACGGGGAGGACATGCTGCAAGTGCAGCAAAGTCGGTAGGAAAGTAGACAGCCTTGGAAATAGGGTGAGAAGGAAGCAGCAGTGAGACACAGGCCAAACAAGAATCCCAAGGAGTGCTGCACAAATTCTTTGCAGAAGACCTGTAGCAGTTGGGAAAGCTCTATAAGCCAACAAAGATAGTAGACAGTAAAGTTCCCAAGTAATCACATGCCAGCAACATCATCTACTCTTTCTCAGGACTCTTGCAGTTAAGATAACACAATTAAATCAGAAAAGAAGTAGATATTTAACCATGCCCAAACTATGGGAAATACAGACGTGAATATCTTCCCTATAACCTGCACCTCAGCATCTCTTATCCATCACAGAATTTCCTAGACTAGGTAAATTCCCTTCTATCTCTGCAGCAATTCAATTCAGCACCTGCCACATAACCAGTATTGTATCAACGGCAGGAATATATTCACTTGGAAGTTAGTGGGACACCACAGAACGCTAAAAGCAATGAGAATAAATGAGCTCTCCCTATAAGCAGCCATATGGGTGGAGCTCACAAACATAATGCTAACTGAAAGAAGCCAGACATAGAATACCGTACGGTTCCATTTATATCAAGAACAGACACAGGCAAAAGTAATATGTGGTGAGAGAAGTCAGGACAGTGTCACCCTTGCATGGAACAGTTAGTGACTGCAAGGGGCATATGAGTGCACTCCTGGGGTACTGGCAAAGTTCTGTTTCTTGGAGGGGGGGGGGTACTGGTCCATTGGGTTATGTACAGTTTTTGGAAATTTACTGAGTTTATAATTTGTGTACTTTTCTGTATGCATGCTTCACTTCAATAAAAAGGTCAAAATATTATTACAATTTTTTTTTTTTTTTTTTGAGCTGGAGTCTCGCCCTGTCACCCAGGCTGGAGTGCGGTGGTGCAATCTTGGCTCACTGCAACCTCCGCCTCCTGGGTTCGAGCGATTCTCCTGCCTCAGCCTCCCGAGTAGCTGGGATTACAGTCACGCACCACCACGCTCGGCTAATTTTTGTATCTTTAGTAGAGACAGGGTTTCAACACGTTGGCTGGCCTCCTGACCTCATGATCCACCCACCTCGGCTTCCCAAGGTGCTGGGATTACAGGCGTGAGCCACCGTACCCGGCCCAAAATATAAAAATTTAAGAGCTACTGAGGGTTGTATATATGAAGACACTTCTCCTGAATTCAGTGCTCATAGAGACAAAGGCAAGTAAACACAGCTACCCTCGAGAACCGGTTTCCCAAGACCTGTCAGCCATGCTGCTACAGCACAGGTATGTTAAGGAGAGAAAAAAAGTGTCTGGGAATGTCTAGACATAAAAGAAACACGGGTAAAGGAAAACTGGCACAAGGTTCCTGTGCTCAGAGAAAAGCCCCCTGGACACGTTGGGGACTTCAGAGCCCCAAGGACATCATGATAACCATCAGATAACCGACAGACAGTGGCAGTCCTGTTTCAGAGGCGAGTTTCCATCTAGGCAGAATTTGCACTCTGACTTGGAGACCAATCAGCATCTTAGAGTACCAGGGAGAGGAGTCAGAAATAAAATTCTTTCACCCCACCATGAAATCATTTTCATAGTTCTAAACATAATCTAAAACCTCTAACACATACTGAACTACATATAATGCCCAAGGTTCAACGGACAATCGTTTTGCAATTAAAACAAATTGCAAAACAATTTGCAAGCTTGGGAGCAGGATCACAGCCAAAATATAATCTAGGTTCCCTGTTAGTGCACAGAGTTAAGAACCAAGGGAGAGAGTCTGACCTGTGGCACAGATGTTGCAGGCTAACGTGGAACAATAGAACAGAGGGGCTGTTCATTCACCAGAAGGCAGCTTTCTAAGGGGATTTTCTGCCCTTGGAGCAGAGAGAGCCTGGCTTTCTGCAATGCTGAGGCCATTTATGGATTAACGGCACACTACAACATGGCAAGTTTGGATGCTAAAAACCCAGCCCATCAACTAGCTGGCTCCCTAATCCCATTTTAGATCAAACCCACAGAAGTCAACTCTCTTTTCTGTAAGGTTAGTACAAAAGTCAGAATAACTAGGAGATAAAAATGTCTCACCAAAAATGTCTTTCCTTCTGTCAGGGTATTCTGCTAATGGTAGTGAAGGGGGTGGGGGGGGGAGGTCCGTTTCTCTAATTAAACAATCAGAGCTTTTATTCTAAAAATTATTTCACTGTCATACAAATGTTTAAGATCCTGTGTATGTTGTTACTATAGATTTTCACGAGACATTGACAGACTAATAAAACAAGCAATTCCAGAAAGCTTTATCATATGGACAGGTTAGGCTAGAATTTATACCCCAGTCCTATGAAGAGAATGTAAACTGGAAAGCAGTTATTGGAACTAAATTCAGGAGGCAAAAAAAAAGGGAGGGGTGCTAAAGAGATCCTTTTAAACGACTTCACCATTTTCAGTGTTTCAAAGGAATGGACACAGGTTATCTAAAACCTTCTTTCCAACTGTATTGCTTCATTTTACCACGTCTCAAAGGGCATGTCACTATATAATTAAAAGACAATCCAAACTGTTTAATCATCAAATAGTTTCATGGCCTGTGCACACAGGCAGACACAGACACACACACACAAACACACACACACCATCAACCAAGCATATGTAACTTACATGAGTTTTGAGTTTTTTACATATAAAAAGAAGGGGAAGCACTGTTCATTCGACAGTGTTTACTAAACGCCTACTATATGCTAGGCACTGAATTTGCACATGGGATGAAATATCACTAAAAAAACTGGCCATGCACAGTGGCTCACGCCTGTAACCCCAGCACTTTGGGAGGCTGAGGTGGGTGGATTACCTGAGGTCAGTAGTTTGAGACCAGCCTGGCCAACATGGTGAGACCCCATTTCTATTAAAAATACAAAAATTAGCCGGGCATGGTGGCAGACGCCTGTAATCCCAGCTACTCGGGAGACTGAGGCTGAAGAATCACTTGAACCCAGGAGGTGGAGGTTGCAGTGAGCAGAGATCATGCCATTGCACGCGAGCCTGGGTGACAAGAGCGAAACTCCATCTCAAAAAAAAAAAAAAACAAGACAACGATCCCTGTCACTATGTATGGAGCTTATATTCTTGGGGGACAGGCAGTTAGTGGCATGGTGGAGGCAGTGATATACATTAAGTAGAATAAATACGCCAGTTATATACGGTGACATAGAACAGGGCAAGAGCTTTAGGAGTAGCAAGAGGCCATTTGCTGTGTCAAGGCATGAAGAAGGTGCGGGAGTGAGCTGCGCGGCCATGGGGGAGTGGCATTCCAGGCACAGGGAACAAACAGCAAGTGACAGGTCTCCAGGAGGGATCAGGCGAGCAGGGTGGAGAAATAGTGAACAGGCCTGTGTGCTTGGAGTGACTGTGTAGAAGGAGGAGAGGAGGGCTGGGAGGCCAATCAAGTAGGGCCCTGTCGTGTCAGCCACTGTAAGAACCCGTACTTTTACTCTGAGCTAAGAAAGCAGCCTTCATGAAAGACTCTATTCTGACTTTGTTTCCAAAGCTTCACTCAGCTGCTACAGTGAGAAGTGACTGGAGAACAAGCATGGAGGCAGGAGGCTCGTGATAGGGGCTATGGTAGAAATCTAAGCAACAGAGGGTGGAAGCCAAAACCAGAGGGGCAGCCAAGGGTGGCAGCACAGAGGCTGTGGTGAGAAGGGTCAGATTTGTATGTGTTTGTTCTTACAGACTCTCACAGACTATGAGGAGACCATCAGGCTCATTAAAACGTATTATGA
Organism: Nomascus leucogenys; assembly: GCF_006542625.1. NCBI lineage: Eukaryota > Metazoa > Chordata > Mammalia > Primates > Hylobatidae > Nomascus > Nomascus leucogenys. The sequence continues at coordinate 82,050,086 of NC_044394.1, forward strand.
TTTCAAAAATACTAACCAGTAGTTACTAACTTGTAGTCAATCTATCCACACTCACTATCTACCAAGATTATTTTGACACAAATGACGTTGTTTGAAGGCAGAACCAATAGGATTTCCTGACAGATGAGCCAAGTGGTACAGGACAGAAAGCAAGCAGTCCACCCAGGATGTAAAACCTTTTTGGGCCTGAGCAATGAGGAGAGTGGAGTTGCCACCAACTGAGAAAAGACAAGGCTCCAAGTGCAACAAGCTTATGGGGGAAGAACAGGAACTCACATGAGACATGTCGAGTGTAGGCTATCGGACTTCCAAGTAGAGATGCTGACGAGGCAGGTGATATATCAATGCAGCACTCAGGAGAGGTGTCTGCTTAGTCCTGAAGCCTGACACCATCCCTAAAAAGGGCAGCTTATGAGGTTGGCCTTCGGCTGGCATCTGGGATTTTGATCTGGGTAGGGTTTCCACCACTCCCAGAACTGGTAAGAGTGGCTCACTGTACCTAGAATGCGGTTTACGCCAAACACCTATTTTCCTTTTGGAAGTCTGAAATTTTCGGTGCATGCAAGGCAGAGGCTGCTTGTACTGCCATCCCCAAATAAAAATTCAATGCACTGAGTCTCTAGCAAGCTTCTTTGGTTGACAATATTTCCTATGTGCCATTACGGCTCTGCTGGAGGACGTAAACAGGGCCTATGTGACTGCACTGGGATAGGACTCTGGAAATTCTGTGCCTGAATCCCTTCAGACTTCCTTCCACGTACCTGTTCTCTTGCTGAATTTGCTCTGGATCCTGTCATTGTGCTACAAATCACAGCGGAGAGTACACCTATGTGCTGGAATCGAAATTGAGGATGGTCTTGAGGACCTCCAACACGACACTGTTTTCTATACATTTACTAGGAATGGAAGTAAGAATGGGAAGTGTCAAGATAAAAAACAAAACTTTGCATGTACAGCCACCCAAAGCTGAAGAGAATAAAGAAAGAAGAAGAAAGAAGAAAGCAGCAGCAGCAGCAGCAGCTGGGGAAAGGAGATGGGATGGTGAAAGGGCAGTATCCATTTTTTAAAAAAAACAGCAATTTAGATTATACAAAATTTGTTGGGTGATTTTTTTACTCAACCATTTATTTTACTTAGAAAAAATGCCTTTGGTTCATAAAATGATGAAATTAAACTAAGAAACTGTGGATATTCAATCTGCTTGAAGAATGCTCATTAACAATTACAAAGATTATCCTTTCACAGCAAGTTTTAATTTACCAAGAGATCAAGAATAGTTATTCCTAAAGCATAATTAATCTTTCTATTCCACCCCAGAGCTGAGAATAGTGTTTGTAAGACTAAGTGTTCAGTACTTGTTTAAATAAATGAATTAGTGCAACTCCATGAACAGCATTAAAAACAAAAACAAAAAACCTACAAACCATGGTTTACATTTGCCATTTCCAGTACCAATGAACCAAAATTACATCTGAACAAGGCAATTAGTAGTCATATTTTCAATAAGAATGAATATGATACTTTTCTCTATTCCTTTTTAATATTTAAAACTAGCCTACAAATTAGTAAATCTATGATTATTAAAATATAGTAGCACATAAATATTAATATAAAGGCTGTCTCTAATCTTTTAAAAGGGACACTACATATATTTTTTGCTACTGCTCAAAACACTTTCGGAAATTCTCCTCTAAAACTGCCTTTTGGCCAGGTGTGGTCCCTCACGCCTATAATCCCACCACTTTGGGAAGCCAAGGCAGGAGGACTGCTTGAGCCCAGGACTTTGAAACCAGCCTGGGAAACAGAGGGAGACCCGGTCTCTACAAAAAATTTTAGTCCCAGTTACTCGGGAAGCTGAGGTGGGAAGATCTCGAGTCTGGGAAGTTGAGGCTGCAGTGAGCCATGATCACACCACCGCACTCCAGCCTGGGGGATGAAGTAAAATCCTGTCTCAAAAAATAATAATAACAATAATTAATTTTTTTAAGGAGAATAACAACAACAAGAACTGCCTTTTGTCTTGGGGCATTCTTTAGAAAGAGCAAATATATGCTAAGCACCACTCATGTGAACGAAGGGTGCTGTCATGAACCTAGAAGGGCTAAAAGAATCCTACAAGAGGGTATGATCTAGAACAGAACAACATACACATAAACGAACATGTGGCCACTGTTCTCTAGCTAATGATTAAAACAGCAGAAGAATCGGCAGGGCTCACTGGCTCACATCAGTAGTCCTAGCACTTTGGGATGGCCAAGGCAGGAAGACAGCTTGCACCTAGGAGTTTGAGACCAGCCTGGGCAACACAGTAAGACTTCGTCTCTACGAAAAATTTTAAAAATTAGCTGGGCATGGTGTCACACATCTGTAGTCCCACCTACTCAGGAGGCTGAGGTAGGAGGATCACTTGAGCCCAGGAAGTCCAGGCTGCAGGGAGCCCGGATGGTGCCGCTGCCCTCCAGCCTGGGCAACAGAGTGAGGCCTATCTCAAAAAACAAAAATCAAAAACGAAACAAACAAAAAAAAAACCCCACACACATACACAGCAGAAGAAGACAGTTCACAGGGCAAAGGTAGTTGTCAAAGGACCAAACAGTGATGGCTGTAACCACAGAGGGGCTGAAGAAGGGGCCTGCAGGGAAGAAAGACAAGGCGAAAACGATTGCCACAGGTGGAGGGAGGCAGGTGGAAAGCGGATCATTTGAGTAACTGGCTGAGGAGGGTATCGGGAGTGTTAAAAAGTCTTCAGCAAAAGTGATATTTTAATGTCTTTAATAAGGAGAAGGTAACAAGGAAACTCACATTTACTATGTAAAAACTAATAGACTACATACTTTACATTAATTTTAATTCTGACAAAAGCCTATGAAGTAGGCATTATTCCATTTTACAGATGAGGAAACTGAGCTTTATCATGCTTAAAAATATGTATTGCTGTCTTGGGGTAAAAGGCAGGATATGACTACTAAATAATGAGGTTAACTGCCTAGGAGGCTCATACACTATAAATTCACCTTGAAAATTATTTATGGGCCTCAAATTTATGTTCCTGGGAAAGATGAGCAAAAGGTTAAATCATTTTTATTAGTTCAGTGACAATTCTGAAAATGAAACCCGGAAATGTACTCACTCCTAAACCACTCCTTCTAATAATTTTCTTTCCTAGAGGGATGAAATTTAAGTGTGAAAGTAAGTAAGAGGTCTTGCTGTTATTTATGATTGTTAGCATCTAAAATGCAAATATTTGTGATTACAGAAGATGAGAATGACATAGAAAATTATAAATATTGCAATAGAAGACTATTTTCTTGGAGCATGAAACCAATAGTGTGTATCTAATATGTTTTCTCCAAGCACACGGAACTCATGCAACCACCAAAAATGGAACACCCTATTTAATTCATCAAATATTTGAGTGTCTACTACTTATATAGCATTGCATCTTGCTAGGTACCACTACTTTAAAACCCAAATACAGAATACCACTGCTATACTCCTGTAGTGAACTGGGAGATGTGGTGTAATAAAAGCAAGTCCAGGACTCTATTGTGACTTTAGACAGGTCAATCACCTCTCTGAATTCCAACTGCTGTCATCCATAAATAAAGTGAAGACTTTTCAACATGAAAAATGTAAAACATCAGAGGCATAAAGCTAACCTAGTCTTCACCTTCCTCTGCTTACTGACTTATTAAATGGGTTAAAACAGCAAGAGAGAATTTTCATATTTTATATTTTTATATTACTCTACACCAAGTGTTCTCAATGGGGCTGATATCGTCCTCAGGAAAATTTACTACTTTAAGTGTAAAGACATATATACAGTACATAAACATATATACAGTTATATACAGATATACAGTATATCTGTACTACTAAAATTTCACAGGGAATGATGAGAAGGGCGGGTGCTGTGGCTCATACCTGTAAATCCCAGCACTTTGGGAGGCCGACACGTGAGGATTGCTTGAGCCCAGGAATTCGAGACCAGCCTGGGCAACATAGTTAAGACCCCATCTCTCAAAAAAAAAAAAATTATTATAGGTGGCACACTCCTGTAGTCCCAGCTACTCAGGAGGCTGAGATGGGGGGGATCATTTGAGTCTAGGAATTTGAGGTACGGTGAGCTAGACTTGTGCCACTGCACTCTAGCATGGGCAACAGAGTAAGACCTTGTCTCCAAAAAAAAAACGAAAAGAATGTTTTTAAAAGCTTCATAGGGAACAGACAGTGAAAAAAAAAGGGAAGGTTGAAAAACACTGTTGTAATATATGAGGATAGATACAGTGGAACTATTAGTTCTCAAAATCACTACACTTGTTAGTTAAAATAAATCAATAATTAAATAAAATGTAGTTGATTTTAACTGATTTTAAGAGCTTTTCTTCAAGGTCTTGTCTTGTACCAGTATTTTAAAAATAAATAAATAAATAAATAAACTTGTGGCCTTTTATCTATCTACACAAGGCTGAGTAAGGAAACCAATCCAAATTGGGAAGTTAAAATTTACAATCAAAGATCATTCAAATCAGGTTAAAAGTTGTCTAAGGTAAGAAAATACCAGATGAGGAAATTTAGCATCCCACAGACATGACACATTAGTTTTTCTCTCAGTAGCTAAGGGAAAAAAGGTAGTTCATTTTAAAAGCAGAAGATAAGGAGGGAGGGGGCAGTGCAGGAGGGGGATACAGACTGTCAAAAACTGATGCATTTCTGGCTCACCCTGACAACCTTGAATGATCCTGTGGTAAGTCTGCCAGAGTCATGCAAAGCACAGGGAGAAAGTGTCACCAGCTCTCTAAAACAGAAGAAGCCAGTACCAAGCTGTAAGGCCTGTAGCATTTAGCTGGCCTCTGAGGAATAACAGAATAGAACAATAGGTCCCACAGCCCACAGAGATCTCTCCCTCCCTTCCTTTTGTTCTTATTTTCAGTCTAGACAAGAACAACACATTCATTACATTGTGCTCCCCTCCAAATGAAGAGGGTAAAATTGTTCAGTGTTACATGGCCTTGTGTTATCACTGGAATATGCTTGTTTTACTCCCTCGTACCAAAGCATGAACTCCCTGAGAGCAAGGTGTCCTGCCCATGCATGGTCAGAGCTCAGAAGGCATTCAAAAGTCTGTCCAACAGAAGTGACATATATTGCTTAGCTTCTTGTACGGCTCTTGCCTTTCCACATATAATGACAGGCAGAGGCCAGATTCTTATGTGGCTGCTCTAGGGAAGGTCTAGGAAGGGCTTTTACACAGCTTTTACTTCCACATATCCATGGAACATGGCGCTAGGAATACTGGAAGATGCTCAATCTGCCAACTGCCTCCCAAAAGACATCACGCCCAACATCTTCCCATCCCCTAAGTAATATAACAGAATTACCATTCACAGACACTGTAGTCTTAACACTAAAAGAAAGTCTGCTCTGACAAATCTGCTAAAAACAAATTTTAAAAAGGAGAACTGTGGTCAAGATCCATCTATCCTTTAAAGTTCAGATCCAATCAGCTCACTCAACGAGCTTACTTAAAAACCTGATGTTTGAAATGGTTATACTTTCACAAGTACAGTAAGTAGGGAATCAAAGATCCAGGTTCTAATTCCTGCAGTGTCTAATGAGCAATGCACTCCTGAGCAAGAAGTATCAGCATCTCTGAGCTGCAGTTCTTCACAGACAGACAGAAGGGAGTGGGCTCTTTCTTTCCTAAAGTTCCATTAAAGCAGGGGGTTTCAAACTTGAAGGTGCATTAGAATTTTTTGGAGGGCTCCAGTACAGAGTTTCTGATGCAGTAATCTGGGATGGAACCAGAGGCTGCATTTCTAATAAGTTTTCAAGTACTCGCAGCAGCTGCTGGTCCAATAGCTACATTTTGAGAATCCCCTGCTTTAACACCATCCTATGCCCGAGTGGCTGAGAAAAAGGACCACATGTTGGAAAGACCACTGGACAGGCCAGAAGAATGGACTGGATGCAGCTCTGCTACTCAGTGCTGATGAAATGCAGTCAAACATCATTCATTCCAAAGAGCACCGTTTCATCCCCATCTAACATAAAACACCACATAGTAAGTTTGCCTCTGTTCTCTCTGCATTAACCTAAGAATGTTTGTCCTTGATTTATCCAAAGCAAAGGGCCAAAATAACTTCAGAAAAATCTTAAACTTCTCCCCTCCATGTCTATTTTAAGTAGTAATATTATAATAATACTGTGAATTTTATATTCACTGAACATAAAAATGTGTTGTTTTATTAGGAACCAATATTTTCAGTATAAGAGAAAAGACAAAGAAATATAAGATATACAAGACAGAAGAAATTAAGAAATTCTGGTTTTTGAAAAAAATGTATTTCTTAGCTCTGTCTACTCAAAGGGCCTAGAAGCAGTAATACCTCAGTAGCAATGAGCATACTTAGCATCCAGATATTAGTCTACAAATACATTTCCCACTCAACAGAACTAAGGCTCCTCAGAGGAGAGGATTCCATGTCTTGGTAGGTGAGTTTCAAATATCTACTTTTCCCAGAAAACAAGGAAGTACTCAAAAACTAATAGCGGCATGTCAAAAGGCCACAGACTCCACTGGGGACCCATTGGGGTCATGTCAAAGCCTCTCATTGCCAAATATGGTACAACTTGATTATGTAATAATAACAGCTGTAATTGATGGAAACACATTAAATAAAACCACTCATGTCCACAGGAATATCCAAAGAGAGAAGGGAAGGTGTAAGTAGGAAACTCTTCTACAGACTGTTGTTGACTAATAAATACAGAAGGAAGAACGTAAAATCATCATTTTGCAATAATAACTAACCTAGGCAAGAATCATTAAATGAATGCCAAAGCCATTAGTTGAAAGGTTGCTCATGAACAGAATATTCACACAGTGCCAAAGTATCACCCTTGAGATAGATAACTTAGGAAATGTAAAACTAATAATGCACCCTTATGGTGGAGAACGCTGGCAGTCACCTCCAAGTGACCCAACTTGGCTTCACTAATAATGGGAAGGCTATGAGTGAAGTGGGCTTCACCTAGAACTGACGTACCCCCCGACGTGAGGCAGTATGAAGTACCCAATACCACCACTGAGGTGTTCTTGCCAAAAAATATTTAATCTGCATCTAATCAAACCTCTCAACATATTTCCAGTTTACAGGAAATATAGGAGGGAAAGGAACAAGTTCAAGCATAACATGAGGAAACCATCAAATCCAGAATACAGGATACTTTACAAACAATTTGGCTAAATTCTTACAAAAGTCAATTTTCTTTAAAAAAATAAAAATAAAAATGGAGGCAGGAAAGTAAAGAGAAACTTACTGCTTAAAAATAAATGATAAGATAACTAAGTATAGTGCATAAACCTGGACTATGATTCGAAAAGAGTTATAAAAACATTCTTGGCACAATCAAAGATATATGAATGTAGACTGAACATTAGGAAAAATTTTATGATACATAGAAGACTGTCTTTAAGACAAGCATGCTCAAGTATTTTCAGGTGAAGTGTCATGGTGATAGCTGTAATTATTTTCAATAACAGTATACACACACGAACAAAATGTTAACAAATGTTGAATGTAAGTCAAGAGGTGAGAGTGTTCATTCTTTCAACAGTTCTGGATGTATGAACTTTTTCATAATAAAAAGTTGGGGGATACTATCAAAATGCAAAATAAAATTCTGTTCTCAGAGACAAACCTCAAAGAGTTTATGAACTCCAAGTTGAGAAATCACTGGTAAAAGCAATCATTTGCCTTGCTTTGTTTTGTGCGTGTACTTAAGTTATAATATTGTACTATAGTTATGCAAGATTTTATCAGGAAAACTGAATGAAGGGTACATAAGACCTCCCTATACATTTTTCTGCAAATCCTCTGAATCTGTCATTATTTAAAACAAAAAACAAACCACATTATAGATCTGCTGTCCTAATACCATCCACTTTGAGCACATCCTTAATCTGTTCCTTAAGCCCTTCCCAAAACCAATCAGATAAAAGACATGCTTTCCCTAAAAAGAGCCTTTCAAAATCCTAAGGATAGTCAATTCTTAATACAGCTAAAGTACTCACACACAAAATTTGAAGAGAACTTGACATCTCTTGCAAATAAATGCCTCCCCACTTCCAGACCCCTTGGTTTCCTCCATAGTCCCTTGTCACCTCACCCCAGGATGAAATCTGAATTCTCAGCTGCTTTTGTTTTCCAGATTCACATAATCAAGTAAAGCAAGCGAAGTGGGCCCACATCTTTGCATTGTCTGCAGCCAGCTCCAGAGCTGGATTCATTCAGCCTGCCAACAGCTGACAGCTCGGGAGAAGAGCAGCCACACCATTCAATTTCCCACATCTGCTACAATTCTTGCCTTCTGGGCCTGAGGAATAACTAGTGGCCTGGTAACTGCCTCTCACTTTCACCTGAAGAGTCAGAACAAATCTGTGATTTTTCCGAAAAACAAGTATTTGCACCTTTTTCCTCCTGAGATGAAACTAAGTGGAGGTAAAAAAAAAAACAAAAACAAAAAAAAAAAACCATGAAGAGTCCTGTTCTCATCAAGAGAACACGCTCCAACAACCCCTCCTGCTGGAGTTGGAACCAGAAGCACATGCTGCAAAATCTCTCTCAGTCAGCCTGCTCCCCACTTGCTCCCAGGTCCCAGCCAGGCCAATACCTACAACTGCACAAGAGGAGCTAAGAGGGGCTTTGACATGCAGGCTTGGCAAGGGCATGTTTTGCAGGCTGCCTGCTGTACATGGCCCTCTATCCATAAGCAACACTTACTACGGGCAATGACTGTGCCCCATGCTATAGCAAAGGTCACTGTATGAAAACAGCACACAAGAAACATGGACAATATGGTAAATAGTTGATTGTGTTTGTGTAATACTTATTTGAGGACTCACCATCTGGTTTTCATTTTACCTGAATACATGGGTTTTGCAATAATTGCTTTTAAAGGAGTCCCAAAACTACTTGTATCACGCATGTATCCAACATTGCCTGATTTTTCAGGCAAGAAAATACCTTTTGTACACAACTCAACAAAAGTGGGATACAAAAGCATCCATTACACATATCAGTATGTATTTTATAGTCATGTTCACAGAGACATGATTGAAAGGAAATTCACCAAAGCACTAACAATAGCTATTATAAGGTAGCAGAGGGCCAGACGCGGTGGCTCACACCTGTAATCCCAGCACTTTGGGAGGCTGAGGCAGGTGAATTGCTTGAAGTCAGGAGTCCAAGACCAGCCTGGCCAATATGGTGAAACCCTGTCTTACTAAAATAAAAAAGTTAGCTGGGCGTGGCAGTGGGAGCCTGTAATCCCAGCTACTACAGAGGCCGAGGCAGGAAAACTGCTTGAACCCAGGAGGTGGAGGTTGCAATGAGCAGAGACTGCGCTACAGCACTCTAGCCTGGGTGACAGAGTGAAGACTCCATCTCAAAAAATAAGAAGAAAGAAGGAAGAAGGAAGAAGGAAGAAGGAAGAAGGAAGAAGGAAGAAGGAAGAAGGGAGAAGGGAGAAGGAAGAAGGGAGGAGGAGGAGGAGGAGGAGGAGAAGGTGGCAGAAGTATAAGGATTTAACTTTTTCCTTATATTTTCCTATATTTTACACTTTTTTTTTTACAGTGATCACGTATTGCACACTTATAATCAGAGCCAGGCTTAGGTGAAGAAGAGCTCTACAGAGAAGGCAAACCACATTTAGATTCCATTAGAGATGTGAAAGAGGACATATCCTGACCGGCCACAACAGCTGTGTCAGGGGAGGCAGCACAGATTGAATGACACCATAAGGGTGAACTCTAAGTTCATAAAATTCCAAAAGATTACATTTAAAATTGTACCTACAAGTCTGCCAGTAAACAAGTCAAAAAGTGTGTTAATAAATATGCAAAGACCGTATTTTCCAGCAATACCACTCCCAACACGGCACCGGCAAGATGCACAGCATTCGGAATGGAGACTTTGGTAGGAAGATGGTATTGATAATTCCATTCACAAAGAGGGTACTTCATAAATAGCTCAACTACTGTATTTAAATTATAAATAAGAAGTTACTGTTCCTTCAGTAAAATTTAAAATCATCTTAAAATAATATTTTATTGGAAAGCATCCAATTTCCCACTGAGCTGTACACCAAGATAGGATCACTATAATACAACAGAATAGTCTACATCACAGTATGTCAAGGAGAATCTTTTGGCCATTCAAGCAATGGTACATTTTCATTTTAAAGTACCCATTATTCTCTTTAACAGAGAAAAGAGAGTGGTCACCTCATAAAATGTCACATCTTCAAATACTTATGAAAGGCTCCATCAGTTGTCCTGTGGTCCAGAGACAACAGTGTTTTCCAATTCTTACTGACAAATACCCATGCTGAAGATGACCATATTGTCAGAGACCCAGCAGACAGCAAGGCAAAGGAGGAGATTTTGCTCTCTGGATAGCACACAGGAGATCAGGTTAGCCAGTATCTCCCTTGACAGACCCCAGACTTGGGGAAATTATGGCTGGATTTAAAGTTATCCCAAATCTCCAATGCTACGAGTGAACTCTTTCTAGAATCTGTGAAATATGATATTGAATCCTACTCATAACTAGGCAAGTTAGGGGCAAACATGAGCATGAAGTAAAATTTCAGATAAAAATAATTTAAAATAAAATTGATTTAGTTCATTATAATCTATTACTATTTTTAAAGAATTTAAATATGGGCTCGTGCATATATTACATGCACACACACGGGCACACGTACACTTACTTTCTGTCTCGGTCACGTTCTCCTCTTTCCCATCTAAAGCTGCACAGTAAATCCTCATGCAACCATTTCAAGAACTATTTTTTGCTACTAAATTTTGCCAACAATCTGCTCAGCATTCTAGCAGATGTTTCTGTTTTCCAACCTCTGGGAACTTGGCTGGGTCTGTTTTCCTCCCCCGTGTTAAAAATAAAAGAAATGGCACAAATGTGGCCTAATACCCTAGAGAAGCTTTTCTCCACTCGAAACTCTCCATCTCCCTATTCATGTGACCTCCATGATCCCTTTTCAAATTTTTTCTTTTCCATTAGAGAAGATGTTTCCAATTATGTCCCATTACGTTGCCAAGGATGACATCGCTCAGATGTGTGTGTGCACTGCGTGTGTTTTGAGAAAATGCTACTGCCTTTTAGTTACTTGGAGACCATGTACTACAATTTAGGCCAACTAGTCCACTGGACCTATGAACCCACAATGTCACAGGAGGGCAATTTGTTCAAGTAATCAGATTTTCCAAACAGAGTAATACTCTATGTTGTTGGGGGTATCTTTGTCTTCCATCTACCAATTTATTTAAAAACGTGTGTGACTCAATCTTACCTCAGTGACATCCATAACTTTGATGGCTGCCAACTGACCCGTTTTAACATGTCGACCCTGAAAAACAGAAAAAATAGATCAAAAATCGGCACCAAATTTTTTGCACAATCATTAGAACAAAATGGCTGAAGTTTCCAACAAATCGTATCTCATCTATACTTATCTCTTACTAACCAAAAGTGATGATGAAATAGTCCTGTGCTCTCTAATATAACAATATGGTTTATAATGAACCACACTTAATAAGCAAGACAACTCGTTGAACAAATGAGTTTTTGATAAAGCATCAATTACTTCTTTCCTTTAAAGGTTTAATTTACATAACACTATCTCGAAGAAACTTTTTTTTTTCTAATAAGGATTTAACTTTTTCTTTATATTTTCCTATATTTTACACTTCTTTCCTTCACAGGTTTAATTTACATAACACTATCTCGAAGAAACTTTTTTTCCTACAAATCATGTTGGCCTTCCTTTCCTTCTTAACTTGCTACAGGAAAAAAAAAATGACCCCAAAAAACCCTCTAGACATTTTATTGTCAAAAATGGATAACTGTAACTTTTCCCTGTGTATTCCCAATACCCATTCCTTTATTTCACAAGAATTACACTGAAAGTCTTCTTTGAAGCTCTCCTGTAGTCCCAATACAGGGACTGCAAGAAAGAAATAAGCTAAAGCATAACATGAGGAAACTATCGAACAAATTCATTTTTTAAAATTATTTCCCTCCTCCCACCAATTTCTTTATACACTTCTTTAAAATTCTGGAATTTTTTTTAAGTGTATAAAGAAATTGGGGGGACGAGGGAGACAGGTTTCTTACAGGTGTATTATAATGCCTCACCTAGAATCTAAAATCCTGTAACCCATTTATATCACTAGATTTCAGACATACTTGATATCATTTTCCTTTCACCCAGATGAGGAGTACTGGGTTTAATTACTGTCAGTCTTGTTACTCTCTACCCACTCTTCACAATGCCCTGCTGGTCATTTCTCAGGCCAGTAGCAAGGAGCATCCAAATATGCTGAGCATGATCTACTTAACAACTTTGTGAGAAATGGTCCTTCTGCAACATATGTAAAACAGAAAGAACATCCCTATATTTTCCAAAGCCTGTCCCTCTTGTGCTCTCATGACTTAAAGAGTTGTGAACTTTGAAACTTCAAATCTGAGGAGAGTTTGTGTAGGAACTCAAGTTACAACTTGGACAAAGCAACTCTATGAAAATGACACTGTATTACAACTATGACACTGAGTAACTGTACCTGGGTAAGACACCACTTGGTGTGCCTCAGGCTCCTATCTATATAAGTGAGATCATAGTAGTGTCCACTTCATAGGGCTTCTGTGTACAATAAATGGGGCACAAAGAACATTGTGTGGCACATGGTCAGTGGTCAAGCACAACCCTGGAACCTTGTTTCCCTAAATTAATGATAGCTCCCGTAGTTGTGACTGCCAACACAACCTGAAACCAAATGATGATCTTCTTGAACCCAAGGAGAAAGAGTAGAACTTCAGAGGATATAGTATTAAGTGATCCTCTCATACTTTCCACATAAGCATACAAAGTTCATCTCCTTGGCAACTAACCAACCTTCAAACCTGTTATTCACCCCCTGCAGTGAGTTTATTTCCAAATTACTAAAGCATATTTCTCGCTGACAGAAAACAAATGATGAGGGAAAATGTCACATGCACTGTCCCGGCTTTCCCTCTTTTCAAGAGGGTTAAGTATACTGCATTGGCAATGTGTTAGTAAAATGTTGGGGATGGAAGGGTTTTCTGAGTATCTGATATGGTAACACCTAAGATCCCTACAAATCAAGAAAATCCACAGGTCTATGAAAAAGCCTCCCCAGACATTTATAGAGTAGTACCTTTTTATTTCTTTTTTCAAACAAATCTTAACATAAATAAAGCCATAAGGAGCAACAGAAAACGGTCTATGCTTCCCTCTATGCCTAAACTCAAGACCACAAGTGTGTATCCTCAAGACTTAGTCAGAAAGTGGCATAGAAGTTGAGAACTGTGAATTCACTCAGCATCTGCTTTATAAAAAACATGAGTTTCCCTTACTAAGGGAATACAGTATCAGGAACTAAAAACTAATCAATTATTTTTGTGATGAGGCCAGACCATGTGACAGCATCAGTCTTCATTATCACTTACTAGGTCTCCAAATTAGATCCATTTTAGATTTAAACCAGAAAATCATCTAAGAATTCTGCCTTCCTCCTTTCAAACAAGACACTGTACCGGGAAAAATTAATCTGGGACCCAGGCAGCTTTAAGCTCTCTTTCCTTGTCCATCACCCCATCACTGTATTTCCTCAGGAAAGTTGCTTAAGTTCTAGGAGTTTCTGACCCCGTGTTCAGGTGCCTCGCCCCCGTTCGAGAGTCAGGCAGGTGGTAGATCAAGTGCAGAGAGTCTGTAAGGCCTTAGCCCTGACCCTGACACCCAGTGGGCTCTTGGCAGGGATTCATCCTCATTCAACTCCAACAAAGGCCCATGCTGATTTCCTTTCTCCTTTCTTCTTGTAGACTGCAATTGTCTCAAATGTAGTCAATGTAGGTCCATTTCTAATTTTTGAAAGGAATGGCCAATATAAGGGGAGGGAATGGGGTGCTAAAATAATGTACTTCTCTATTTAAAAAAAAAAAAAAAGGGCCGGGTGCAGTGGCTCACACCTGTAATCCCAGAACTTTGGGAGGCCAAGGCGGTGGATCACCTGCGGTCAGGAGTTCAAGACCAGCCTGGCCAACATGGTGAAACCCCGAATCTACTAAAAATACAAAAATTAGCCCAGCGTGGTGGCGTGCACCTGTAATCCCAGCTACTCAGGAGGCTGAGGCAGGAGAATCGCTTGAACCCGGGAGGTGGAGGTTGCAGTGAGCTGAGATCGTGCCACTGCACTCCAGTCTGGGTGACAGAGCAAGACTCTGTCTCAAAAAAAAAAAAAAAAAAAAAAAAAAAGCAAACTTCTAAATTTGAAACTAATAGTAATCATCTACCTGCTGAGATGGGTCACCTTTGTGTAAAGGAACCAAAATGGCCAGCAAAAATAGTCTTGGGAGAAAAACTAAAGCCAGGACTCAATGTACTGAATGTTAATATTCATATAATTGTGTGCTAAGGAAGCTACACCAAGAGTTTTTTAAGGACAAAAGTTTGCCTGTGATTTATTCAATACTACCCAAGAGGGAATATACTGACTCTCCTCTCAGGGTAAGCTACAAGCTTAAGCCTGCGCTAGCTGGGTGGCCCAACTCACAAGGGAGACCCTTACCACACCTCTCCTGGCATCTCTTTAGCTACAACACACGACCCTCCTTCATACCACCTGAAGGACATTTAAAGAGAAAATGAAAATGCACGTAACCATAAATGGACTGCATTATGCTGGGAACTTAAGGACACAGGAAAAGGCATTACTCACTGATGTTTGGGGCTAGACATCTATTATATCATCCCATTTTGGCCTCTATAATGTTTCTTAAGGGCTGCTTCATCCAGCCTACTCACTGAAGATGAGCAATAAATCACGTTCCTTCACCTAACTCTAGATTACTGGATCACTCTGGACCCACCTGATGCTGGGTCACTCAAACACCTAACTTTGTGCATGGAGAGATTTTGAATTTAATATTTAACAGGGTCTTTTTTTTCCCTTGTATCATCCATTCTTTAAATATGTCAGTAAATTACTTGGTCAGTATTAAATATACATACCTAGCATCCATTTATGAATGTTACTCTCTTGTCCTATTATCTACATTTCTTGGGCACAGTATCCCATCCAGCGATAAAATAAATATAAAATGCCAGATGGCAGAGATTAAAGATTCATGGTTTGCTTTATTTATACAGTACCATGTAAACATTAATGTGTTTTTAAGACAATTAGTGATTTAAAAGCCCCCAAATACTATTTACATCTATTTTCTCAACGGATCCTAAAAAATCCTATGAGGGCAACAAAGCAGGTCACTAGCCTATTCTACAGATGAGGAACTTTGAATTTTCTTCAGTTATCTGCCCACGGTACAATGGCAGCAGGATCCCCTTTCCACAGTGATTTTATATATATACTTCAAGAGAGGGACTCCTACTGTTGCTACTAACCCGTCAAATTTCTATCAAAATATTTTGTTTTCAAAGAAACAGCTTAAGTTATTTCCCCTCTATGCTTTTAAGGGTTAGCAGACATAGCATGATTTAGAATTAAAATTTTTCTTCCAATCAACATCATTTCACGTAGCTTGAATGGCTCAAATAACCAGAACCGTTATCCCCTTTGATAGAGCAACCTTCTTAGTTTCTGGTTCATTTTTAGTCTTTAAATTTCAGAAAAAATGTATTTTTTTTTTTAAGAAGAAAACTCAAACTATTCTTAATAGAGGTCCAAGATGAAGAAAATGGCCTGATTTTCAACTCTCCTTTATGTTTCTAACCAAGTCAAAATTGCCACCTCACACTCGAAAATCCATTGCACTAGAAAACCCATCCCACATGGTTTTAAATGCAGGGCACTATGGCAGCCTGTCTGCCTCTAATGAAATCTGTCCCTGGCCCATAGAGAGGAGCCTAGAGGTAGAAGAAACAGCATTCAAAAGGAGGCTTTTAAATCCCAAAAGAAAAAGATGCCTGCCGGGTGCAATGGCTCACACCTGTAATCCCAGCACTTTGGGAGGCCGAAGCAGGTGGATCAATTCAGGTCAGGAGTTCGAAACCAGCCTGGCTAATATGGTGAAACCCCGTCTCTACTAAAAATACAAAAATTAGCCAGGCATGGTGGCGGCGCCTATAATCCCAGCTACTCAGGGAGGCTGAGACACAAGAAGCACTTCAATCTGGGAGACAGAGGTTGCAGTGAGCCAAGATCGTGCCACTGCACTCCAGCCTGGGTGACAGAGCAAGACTCCAACTCAAAAAAAAGAAAAAGAAGAAAGAAGGAAGGAAGGAAGGAAGGAAGGAAGGAAGGAAGGAAGGAAGGAAGGAAGGAAGGAAAGAAAGAAAGAAAGAAAGAAAGAAAGAAAGAAAGAAAGAAAAAAGAAAGATGGCAATGTTCCTATCTTCTCAAATGTTCTACTATCACTAAAGGCTAGGTAACTTCATGCTGCATAATCTTTACCTAAACTCCAATTACCCCTTTAAAACACATCTGATGATTAAATATATTCGTTGAGAGGCAAATTCCATTGGTCTCATCCATATTAAGAGGAACTTTGAAAAGTGAATAAATTCAAGAAATGAAAAAGCCTTCACCTCAAGACTCCAATCTGAAGAGATGGTCTAATACCAACCACTCTAGCAAAAAGTTTCACCACTCATCCTCCAACCTTCCCTCACAGAGCCTTGCTATTAAATGGTGCCACCACCTCACATCTTAGCAAGAAACTGCACGTGACTCAACAGCACTTTTTCCATTCATAGTGCTTTCTCCCTAAATTTCACCTTTTTCCAGAATCATAAAACTTTCGTACTCATACAGCCTAAGAATAAATAGGAGACAAGGAAAATTTATCATGTTTATGACACTATGTAAGGTAAATAAACACACAAGTTAGGAATAACAAACGCCTTCGTCCCTAAATAGCCCAGAGGGGTGCACACACACAGCATAAACTCCAGCAAGCATATCCTGTGACACCGGAGAGCATTACAGTCCTGAGGTGGGACTGTAAAAACAGGACACAGGAACCACGTTGGCCCTACTCTTGGGGCAGTTAGAGAACAAGCATTTTATATGCATTGTTGTTTACTCCCCACACAACGCAAGTATCATTATCCTCAACTCACAGATGGAGAAACTAAAGCTTAGAGGGGGCTAGGTTAATAAGCTCAAGAGTCACACCTAGACTGGTTCTCTATACCAGGCTGTGGACCTGGAACAAAAATGACCACAAATGTCCTATTAACCAACTTACATAGGAACTGCCAAGTATACTATTCTATAACATATTCTAATAGATATAATCAAACATGGCAATACAGTAACCAATAATAAAAACTTATTTTCAACCCCTGGCCTTTTTATTCTTGTGATAAAGAAAGAACATCCCACAGGAATTGTTTAGGGAACATGAAGGCATGTGTATACACATTCACAAGCCACTCTGGTCCACGGCTTTCTGAAACTGTAAGAGGCTTTTATTTGTTCCCATCTTTATCTCATCATAAATTAATGCTTCCTTTTATCTGTTGAGTTTAATCTGAAACAAAAGTTTCAGAGATTAATTGCCTGAAATTGGCTTTACGTTTGCTTAATAGTGAAGCCTATTAATGCACATCTCAGTAACCTGAAGACTACCTTTAACCAGTGCTCACGACATGCCCCATACCGCTGAGGAGATAAAATACAGCAACCTGCCTGCAGGGAGCTTATAATTTAAAGCGGTGTTTAAAAAAACACATACACACACACACACACACACACACACACGAAGAGCATCACAGAGAAATACCGTGCCCTAGAGTAGAAACACTTAGGAAAGAAGACAGTGTGAAACCAATTTGCTCTGCTTTCATAGGATGTGTAAAAGCAGCTGTTCAGGAAGGACACATCACTATGGGGCTAGTGGTATGGACCCACCATGGAGGCTGTGGCTGAGCCTTCAAGGATGCCTGGGTGGCACTGAAGATCATCAAAGGACAGAACATGGATCTCTCAAGATGTAAGCTGCAAACAATCCTTTCTAAATCCCAGGACGGGACAGGTTTGAGTTAGCAACTGGCCAGGAAAAAAAGGGTGAGCACGATGATTCCCCCCAAGACTAGAAGCTGTGTCACAAAACCATGTCACATCTCTACAGACATGCAAGGATGAGAGAAGCTTGTCATATACTGCACATCTAGAAGACGCCAGTCTCTCTCACCAAGTCGAAAGACAAGATTCCATGGTGGTGTGACGTGTGCCTGCAACACAAGGGAGAAGACCTGGCTGCTTCTCATTCCCAACCAACTGGGAAGCTTTGTTTCTTGATATTTGTTCGTTGACTTTTTAGTGGTGTGCTGTTGGTTTGGGAGTGTTAATATTTTGGATTTAAGAGATTTACTGGGGTAAAGTATGTTGCGTTTTTCTATCAGGCATGTCAATTTCAGTAACAAAAATCACTCCCTTTCACCTGTGACATGCAGACTTCCAGGCTCTATCCCAGGCCATAAGAACTGTGTAACTGGGGTATAGGAATCCATGCCTTTTTAAGCTAGCATTCTAGTGATTTCTTACACACTCTGAAGTTTGGGAATTACTTCTTCAAGATTATAAGAAAAGTCTCAAACTCAAGTTCTCTTTCCCCTTTCAGACTTACATAGTATTTATTATAATTATATATGCAACTTACTGTCTCAGCTGGGGGTTTGGTGTGTGAAGGTTAGATTCATAACAAGTAAATTCTAATTTTAACAAATATCCTTTTTTTTTTTCCAGAAAAACACATAGCTTATGTTCTGAAATGTCCAAGAACTGAAAGGACAGGCAAGCCTACTTCAACAAAACAGGTGATTTTACAGATTAGAAAGAAATCCCAGAGAGCTAGAAGGACACTCACCTAGTAGCTAAGCCAAACCTGGTCTGTCCATTCTCTCCCCAGAATATCTCATCCATACCATTCACAGTTCAACTTGACAATTCCAATCTACTCCCCTTTCCGAATTTTCTTATTTTTACTAGCAAATATGGAAACCTATGTGACCATGAGCTGAATGGCATGAGTACAGCACTGGGAAATCTACTGACCACTCTTTCTATATCCATCCACCCAAAAGGCAAAGACCAGCTTGACTGGTTGTGCACTGTAAACCCCAAAACCATAGGCCTCACTCATAGGTGTTCTTTTCCAAAAAGCATCTGCAAAAAATCCAAAATTACCAAAGTGGGAGAGCATATTACCCAGACAGCTCTCCAGGAGCCATCTAAGATAAGAAAGCATGTAATCAACCTGAGACAGCTCAGAGTACTTCAGGAAACATCTCGGTCTTCTAAACATCTCCTGGTTGGTACTAGATCATCCCTTCAGACTGGAGTCCTAACAGAGCAGGAGTAAGGAAACATGAGCCCACAGATCCACTGCTGTTCTCATCATGTGCCTCCAGATCCCAAACCAAGTCTAACGTGAGAGGACTCCTATGTGTGTACGTTTCATCCTCATAACTACTATTTCTTATCTACTTCTCCGTTCCTTCTGTGATCAGGGCTGCAGATGAGCAGGCAGGCAAAGGAAGCACATGAATATGTCAGTGCTATCAGTTGGGACTTTCCAATTAATAGACAGTGCTTCCATTCCCTAAAGAGCTTAAAATCAACATAGAATTATTCCTTTCTTAGGTCGCAGCTACCTTATCTGAAAAAACACTCCCTTTAAAGAAAATTATACCTCAATTTCAGGGAATGTGTAGACTTCTATTAAGAATGAAACAGTCAAAATAGACAATATGGTAAGACTTTACCTAATGCCACCACCCACTCCCCAATAAATAAGTCATTTTGCATAGCTGCATTAGCAGATAACTAAAAGTAAAATAAATTATGCACCGCATCTTTTTTCTTTAAGGAGCCAATCTGGATGGAAATCTTTCTAAACCCTGAATTCTTGAGCACATTAAACGTACTTTTCTTAATGGCCCAGGGAAATCATTATGAACACTAATTACTATCCAGTCTTTGCAATTAAGGGATAGCCTCCGGGAATATTACGTCAGGCAGTAATACTCTGACTCCAACAAAGAAAGGGCCCAGTTATTTGGGCTCTGCATGCTTGTTCAGTCATTTACAGCTGTGTGCTGTGTTCTAGGACAGATGGCAGGTGGGGCGACCAGACAGCAAGCTCGGTTCCAGTTCGTGGAGCTATCACTGTAGTAAAAATCACCTCTGTGTTAGAGAAGTGGAGACAATTTAAACGAACAGATAATGAAGGCTGTAAGAGAAGAAATCCGGCCATGAGAGTTTATGAGTAATTCATTCAAAAAGGGTGCTGTGGTTTGAATGTCCCCAAAGTTCATGTGTTGAAAACTTAATTACCGACGCAACAGTGTTGGGAGCTGGGGCCTCATAAGAGGTGTAAGGCCAGGAGGGAGGAGTAAAAAGGTTAGTCTAAGAGAGTGGGTTAGTTATGTCCAGAGCGAGTTTATTATAAAAGGGGAAGTTCAGTCCCCTTCCCCCTCCCTCTCACCACGCGATGCCTTCCACGTTATGATGCAGCAAAAAGGCCTTCACCAGACATCAGATGCCAGCCCCTCGACCTTTGACTTCTCAGCCTCCAGAGTCATGAGCCAATAAACTCCTGTTCACTTAAAGTACCCATTCTGTGGTGGTCTACTACAGCAGCACAAAATGGACTAAGACAAAAGGGGAGGGAAGATCTGGCTAGGCAGTGGGTCAGGTGGGGAAAACGGGCAGAAGAGTTTTAGAGATATCTGGTGAAGATGCATTAAAAAGGATAGCGCCCCTTCCAAGGTGTGTTGTAACAGCCTTGCAGTCTCTACTACAACATCAAGTGTGAGGAACTAAGTTTGAAGAGGGAGACTGGCAAATAAAAAATCATGAACTAAATGGTCAGAAAAAAGGATTACCACATGCTTTCTTTCATCAACAGTCAAAGGGCACTGACAAGTCTTCATGTCAGAGCATCTAAAACAATGGAGATTTCAGATTCTACAAGCAGCCATCACTAGTATTTACTACACATATGCAGCTGCTCTTTGCTCACTTGAAAAACCCAACTGGCTAAAGACCCAGTAATTTCTGTCTAACAGCAAGAAAAATTTCCCATTTTTTACTATAGGCAAACTTACGTATAAAGTTATTCGTTTATTTTAGCCACTAAAAAATATAGTATTCAACAGCCAAGTAAGTAGTCAATATGGTAATACAAACCATGAAATTCAATCATCTGACTCAGTCAAGATACGTTAAAAATACTCTACTCTTGAAGATAATTTAATTCAGCACTAAATAAAAGATCATTAACTGACCAATGAGAAAGGGAGCTTCTCCCAGGTGACAATCCAATGGACTATGCCTCTTAGTGACCAAGTGGGGAACCCAGGTTACACAAGAAAAACACGCACTGTAAAGCTAGGGCAGATGTAGCACTGGAACCCAAGAGTCTATGATTCCATACGACATCAGAAGACATCATACACAAAATAACTGAGTGGATTCTAATAAAAAGCTTTTTTATTATAATGGCTAAGCATTTATCCAGAACAAAAAACAAAACACAGAATTATGTGGGGTCCCCTTCCTCAATCCCAAGAAGTTTCCCTACATTTCTCCCATGTGACTTCACAGTATACTAGATTTCTCATAATTATATCCACAGTGTAACTTCAATATTGAAATATCACTTCAAGCATCACTAAAGCACTCAAACTGAACTCTTCTCATTGGCTTAGAGAAAAAAATTGAAAGTTTCATACACAAATCAAAAGGCAAGAGATAAAGGGGTGAAGGGATTCAGATTCCATTCTGGGCTCCTCATCCACCCATGGTCCCTTCCACTCACTACCAACTCAACCTTCAATTAAGGTTTCAAACTGTTTCTTAACTTCTTTCTCAGCACATCAAGAAGCTAACTCTAAAATACACTGCCCTTGAACCTACGTACATTTACACTATTCATATAAAGTCAACTGTAAGCAGCTTTGTGTGTCCCTGAACTATTGTAAAAACAAGTATAATCTGGTCTGTGAACCTAAACTACTTTTGTTGTTGTATTGCAGCCAGTAGCATGGTTTAGAAGACACATTCCTTTCCTGCACGTGGTCTCTGACAACAAAATTTGTTTTCCTTCTGGTATTCAAAGTCTGTACACAGCTCTTAATTTGCCTATGCTGTATAATCATATTTTACTCACTACTCATAACTGTATTGTCCCTCCTTTAAAAAAAAAAAAGAGGTGAAAGAGAAACCCCACCTTCCGAGTTTTCTTTTGAGGTTACATGTGATAGTATCCCTTACCAGAAATAATGCACCCATGCCATCAACTCAGGTTTCCAAAGCCAGAGCACTCTCATGCAAACTCATACCATGTCCATCTAAAATTTATCTTGGCCAAAATTAAAAGAAAAAAAATGGAGACAGAAAGATCTCTTGTCTCGGCATGTGAAACAGAAAATTCCCTCCTCAAAGCATCATCTTTTGTTAAAAATCATCAGTTACAAGTAACCGTATTATTATAACAGATGAGTTTTCCTCAGTGTTATATAACCATTTCTTTTTGAGTTGTACACTCAACCCATCATCACTTTCTCAGAATAAGAATCACAATGAAAGACCATGAATAAGAAAACAAAAGGGCAGTTTTATAGCTTCACTAAGGCTTAAATACATCTAGTGGAGTTGATAAAGTCAGTGCTCTAACCACCTTCCCTGACTACTCTGTATAATGAGGCCATGCAATAATCACATTACATAACTAAAAGAACAGGCAAAGGGAAATTTTGATGAGCTTTATGCTTCCCTCTATTTTTCAGCACCCTCCTCTCCTCCTCCTCCTCCCTATCAATAAACAAACCTCCTCTCTCGCTCCACAAAGGAAGGGCCGATAAAGAAGCACTCACTGTGTGTTCATTCTCTCAACAAATATATTTAATAAATATCCATTTATTTATTGTGCCTGGCACATAGAAGTGTACAAATACTTTTAATACATAATTCAGGCAGTAATTGCAACCAAGTTACAATGAAGAAAAACATCCCTATTTTACAGAAAGAAAGTGGAGGCTCCATGAAATTAGAAAAACGAGCCCAAGGTCACACAGCTAGAAAGAGGGGTGAGGTGGAATTCTGACTCAGGTGTGTCTGGCTTCAAAGCTCCAGGTACCGGATCACTGATTTGGATCAGCACTTTTCCTTACCGGCCACAGAGATTTAAAATCAAAGGTCTGTGTTCCAGAACCTGCTTCCACCCCACTCAGGCACCAACAGCAGCCTGTAGGTAAAGGTCAAGATGTAAACTCTGAGGAGGAAAAAGCACCCGGGCAGTCAGGGATTGGTATGTCCCTTCATATGACTCCCTGCCCTTCCCCCTGGGTGCCCTTCAGGTAGCCAGAATCTTCCACTGGCTGTTTTCTGAAGACCCTCTCCGACTCCTCTTAACCCTGCCCCTGCTTTTCACTCAACCCCTGACTCGGTCCACAGCCTCGACCAACCAAGGCACCTTGAGAAGCCTGCCAGCTGCCAAGGTATCCCCCCAAAGTGCCACCCCCTACCCCACAAAACACCTCTGCATGCTGTCCACCCTGTGTGTGGTGTGGGCAAAGCCTGGGCTACCAGTGTAAAGCCTGGGCTATCAGTGTAAAGGAAATGACTACAAAAAAGATACAAAAGCAATTTCACAACTGCCTGGAGATTAGGTGGGGACCCCACACACTGTGCTGGCCACACGAATCAGAGACAAGCACAGGTGAGCACTCACAGCCCTATGGAACTGCCTAAGGAGCTTTCAGCATATTTAACTTGCAATGGAGGGAGAAATGCCAGTACAGCTTCTTCCCCGGGATTCAGAGCTCCACCTTGTGGTTCCCCCCAGACCCACAGGTCCCCTTCATCAACCTTTGATGAGAGGACGTCTGTCTGACTTGCTGCTCCAGGAAGTCATTCCACTGAACTTACAGCCCACAAGCATCCAAAATTACCCCTACGGAATTACGGGTAGAAGGAGAACACTGAATTGAAACTCTTCCAGCAACAAGTACACCAAAATCTGTCTTCCTAAGATAAATCCATAATATTAAAAGTAAAAAGAAATTCTGATCATCTGAGTCAACTGCTCTGCCACTAAACTGAAGAACCTGAACAAGCCTCTTCACTTCTTGCAAGTGTGGCCATCTCACTATAAAACGGTCATGATTCTGAGGCCAACATTCTGATATACAAGACAGTGGTCTAGACGCTAGGGATACAACAGTGAACAAAAGCGTGCAAAATCTGTGCTCTAGTTCTTGAAGGGGTATATAAGCAAAATCAAGCAATACACCTTCTGCTCTTCTGAATACATTCTCATAGCTAAAAGAAAAAGGATTGAAATAAGCTACAGGGAAAACCCTGGCAGAGCACTGAGGAAAGGGAATGTGAGAGATGGGGAGGTTGCATTTACATGCATGGTCAGGGAGGTTTCTCTGATACCTTGTCATTTGGGCAGAGAGCAGATGGAGGCAATGAATGACTCTGTCTTGCCACTTGCCCTGCAGGACCTTGTGAGCCAAAATTAATCTACACAGAAAACCTTGAGCCAGCACCGAAAGTGGGATACACTAGCTCTACTACCATACTGTTTGAAGGTAATGTGGTGGTTCTGCTCAAGCTTCAGGTTCTCCATTCCTTCTTGTCAATAGCAGACACAGTGCCCAAAGCACACCCAGTGCTGTGTGCCGCTATGAAAACAGGCACTGCACAGAGCAGGACTCTCTGTGGGCATGTCCAAGTCATTCCCAATAGCAGCTACTTCCTCACACAAAGCTCATGCTTGGGTTATAGAGAAAGGACCATGAGAGGCTTTAGCTTAAAAATGCTACAAGACTTCTCCATTCACCACCTGACTACACATCTCTTCAGTCACTTTTCAAGCGGAACTCATACTCAGGGTTAAGGTCTGAGGCCTATATTGGCAGAGCCTGGCTATGACTTTCTACTCATGGTTAAGGTCTAAGGCCTATATTGGCAAAGCCTGGCTATGACTTTCTAATTAAGCACGGAAAGCAAAGTCTCCCTCCTTTCTGTAAGGACAATAGTCAGAAAAAGAAAAATACATATTTTTAATTTAAAAATAAAATCCTAAATTTAGGTCCACAACATTGCTTATTATTATTTGGTATGTGGTTATTTGGGTTATGAGATTGCAAAATTCAATTGTGGAATAAATTAACAAGAGCCAATTAACAGAGCCATATTAAAAATAGCCTCTGTGTGTCCTCTTATGGTTGCACTTTTTCCACTTCAAATTACCCTGGCATCTGATTAAGGCACTTGGCTCTGAGTTTCCAGCCAGAAACTACTCTCTAGGTGCTAATAGCAGGGTTCTTCTCCCTGGTAATAAATCCTCCCTAGTAATTCATTGACTAAATTGGACGTAACATTTCCCATAGTGTTTTTCTTTTCGGGGGGTGGGGGTGCATTTTTTGTCTTTTTAATTGAACATTCCAAAAATTAGAAAGCTGTACATTTTTTTTAAACCCAGATTTCTATCTTCTCTTGAAAAATAGATTTGTTAAAGCTGAGCCTCTAGACTAGGCCCAAGAAAATAATGTCTAGAGTCCAGTGGGAACTGCCCCGTTAGACCAGCAGGAGCTGTCCAGCGTCCCCACAGGCCTGATCACTCAGAATGCTCACACATGAACCTGAAAAGCGTGGGCCCAATATTCTTGAGTGTAGAACAGCAATGGCTCTTCAACCTTGGCTGACCATCAGTCACTGGGAGAGCTTTTTGTTGTTATTGTTGGGAGTTTTTTGTTTTACTTTTAATTAAATATGCCTGGGCCTCAACCAGATCTACTGGATCAAAATCCCTAGGTGAGGGGCCTGAGAATCTGTAATCAACTTCTAAATAATTCAGAATAACTGCAACTATGGCTTGATGGGGAATAATGTCAGAAAGGCTCCAGTCTATATGGACCACCAAAACTCACATTCCCAATAAGAAATTGAAAGCCCTCCAAAACACCACCACCCTGGATCCCATGTTACAGTAAGTTAAGCATAAGGCAGCTCATTAACTGCAATTCTATCTCCCCGACATGTGAAAACAAACAGGTTTGGCCCTGACAGCATGGGAAAAGCCCAAATAGCAGACACCACATAACACTCCAACAAAAACACTGACCTACAGTGAGTGGCCACACAAGCACCCTGACTCTGTTCCCCCTTCACTGGCCTGACCACATTAATCTATCATCCCAACAGGGCACTTGAGCGTGAATGGGGCACTAAGAGTATGTACGCCAGGACACCAGCTGTGAACCAGGGCTGCCTCGGGGCACACAGAAGGTTATGGTCACCCATCCTTTCCTGGGCTTCGAGAATTTGAAGAATTTTTTTCAAGGAAAAAAAAAAACAAAACAGATGGCAAATCACTAATTATTGGATTCTAAGTTCTCACCCCCAGCACTAGCCCAGGGCCTACACACAGCAGGCCCTCAGTAAATGGTTTTTCAAAGAATAATCAAGAGGCTAACAGGTGCTGTATGACAAACATATTCAGTAATTTGTAAACACAGACCTTTACAAACAATCTCAAATAGGAGGTACAACCTTCAAACCTCTCAGATGATCTCTCCTTTAAGAAGGCTTCCTGGCAAGTCCACCACAGCAGTTACCCCACTTGAATAGGCCATTCAGAAATACATTTGGTGAGATACAAATTTTTCACAGGGAATACAAGCAGAGGAGGCTAAATATGACCTAAGAGTTGACTCAACTGCCTCTGTGACGGACAAGGCTTCTCTCTCTAGCGCCAAACACCCCATGTTGTTGTTTGTGGATATAGGCCAGCTGCCCCCAGAAACTCATCTTCTAAACTGTACCAGTAATGGCCCCACAAAGCCACTCAGCAACAACATGCAGGAAGTGTGAAGGTTAAGACTAATGCGGGGACGTCCTGAAATACTGCTACAAAATCCATGAATGCCTACAACCATCATTCAGCCCCTTTAAAAAATAAAGAGGGGACAGGAAACCCTAGGTTTTTGTTAGATTGATAAACAAAATGGGCGGAAGTGATAAAATAAGCAAGACGACCTAGGTGGAGAGGCCTCCACCCTACCTGAGAGTGAACTCCAGGCCTCTAGAGAAGTCCTTCCGGGGCTGCCCAAATTCCACCACACCCAAGAGTCTACCTAGGAGTCCAGTCTCCTCAGCACTAAGACATGCCTTTGAAATCAGAACCAAAAGGAACTGCATGAGGGGCTTTTGGGGTGATGAAACTGTTCTGCATTCTGATTATGGCTACATAAATCTATACACATGTTAAAACTCTACAGACTTGTATATCAAAAGAAAACTAAGTCAATTTAACTTTATGATAGTTTTTTAATCAAATAAAAAACTGAAGAGAGGCAGCAATGATTCAAAACTCAGGTTACCTCACAATCACAGGCAACCAAAGGAAAAATGGACAAACAAGATAACATAAAGTTAATAAGCTTCTTGCACTGCTAATGTAACAATCAACAAAGTGGAGAGACAACCCACAGAATGAGACAATATTTGCAAACTAACCATCTGACAAGGGATTGATAACCAGAATATGTAACGAGCTCAAACAACTCTATAGGAAAAAAATCTAATAATCTGATTTTAAAATGGGCCAAAGACTTTAATCCCAGCACTTTGGGAGGCCGAGGCGGGCGGATCACGAGGTCAGGAGATCAAGACCATCCTGGCTAACACGGTGAAACCCCGTCTCTACAAAAAATTAGCCGGGCGAGGTGGCGGGCGCCTGTAGTCCCAGCTACGCGGGAGGCTGAGGCAGAAGAATGGCTTGAACCCCGGGGGGCGGAGCCTGCAGTGAGCGGAGATTGCGCCACTGCACTCCAGCCTGGGTGAAAGAGCGAGACTCCTTCTCAAAAAAAAAAAAAAAAAGACTTCAACAGACACTTCTCAAATGAAGACATACAAATGGCACACACATATATGAAAAAGTGCTCAACATCACTGATCATCAGAGAAATGCAAATCAAAACTACAATGAGATATCATCTCACCCCAGTTAAAATGGCTCATATCCAAAAGACAGGCAATCACAAATGCTGGTGAGGATGAGGAGAAAAGGGAACCGTATACTGTTGGTGGGAATGTAAACTAGTACAACTACTATGGAGAACTGTTTGGAGGTCCCTCAAAAATCTAAAAATAGAGCTACCATATGATCCAGTAATCCCACTGCTGGGTATATACCCACAAGAAAGGAAATCAGAGTATCGAAGAGACATCTGCACTCCCATGTTTGTTGCTGCACTGTTCACAATAGCTAAGATTTGGAAGCAACCTAAGTGTCCATTAACACGAATGGATAAAGAAAATGTACTTATACACAATGGAGTATAAGATCCTGCCATTTGCAACAATATGGATGGAACTGGAGATCACTATGTTAAGCAAAAGAAGCCAGGCACAGAAAGACAGACATTGGATGTTCATTTACTTCTAGGAGCTAAAAATCAAACCAATTGAACTCATGGAAACACAGTAGAAGGATGGTTACCAGAGGCTGGGAGAAGGTAAGTGTGGTTGGGGAGGGGGGTTAGTGGGTACAAAAAAGATAGTTAGAATAAATAAGACCTAGTATTTAATAGCATAACAGGGTGCCTATAATCAATAATAATTTAATTGTACATTTTAAGTAACTAAAACAGTATAACTGGATTGTTTCTAATACAAAGGATAAATGCATGAGGGGATGGATACCCTATTTTCCATGATGTGACTATTACGCATTGCATGCCTGTATCAGAACATCATCTCATGTAACCCATAAATATATACACCTACTATGTATCCATAAAATCTTTTCTACTGTGTACTCACAAGAAAAAATTGAAGGCAATTGGGGGGTGGGGAACCCAGGTCGCCTCTGGGCCTTCAGCCTATTTTCCTGTTTGCTCAGTGAGAGGCCCCTCAACAGACAGACACATCTGCTTAGGGATTTTGCTTTGCTGGCATTGTCTTTGTTCCCTCCCCCTTGCTACCCTCCCTTTTCCTATTCTTACCACATTGTCAAGCAAGAAAGTTGATTCAGAGTCTCTAGTGATTTAGGGTCTTGAGTTGGGAAAATATCAAAACCAGAACAGGTATAATTCCTGCCTCTAGTGCTACAATCAAGGAGGAAGTGCTGGGGTCCATTAGGTCCAAGGAGAAGTGCTGAGGGTCCACTAGGGCACAGAGAAGCCCATGGAAGGGGGTCTTGGAGTCAGTAGCATTTACAAGGCACTACCCTACACCAATGTGAAGATGGTGTACTCCACTTTCTGAAAACCCAATGCAAAGAAACCAACTTTGTCAACCCAGATAAATCAAGGAAGGGTTACACCGAAAAGCAAGTGAGCAGCATGGGTTCAGACAGGGAGGCAGTGAGTAACATTACCAACTTCCAGAGCCCAGTCCCCTCATCTGTACCCACATCAAGGAGTGAAGATGAAGACTGACATCTTCACGTTTGTGAGGTTTAGCACAGTGCCCAGGTGCAGGGCAAGATAAAGAAATGTCAATTACCATAACGCCTAAGCAATTCTTTATATTACATGAAACTGATGAAACATTTTGCATTGTGAATGCCAAAAAAAGATTTCATTTAGTTTTGTGTTATGCACACTTTTCCAGTGTAAAGCTGAAAGTGAAGCATGCTACTATACAAGACTAAGTGGATAACTGAGAAAATCAGCAATAACTTTTCTTTCTCATCCTTTCTTGGGTGAAGATATATAAAATAATTGCATTTAGGTCTTTGGAAAGGGAGTCATAATGGTCCACAATTTAAAGAGAACAAAATTCACGTGGAAACAAATATTTCTATAGATATGCCTCTTTTCAGTCAGCAGGTGTGTGCCTAAGCTGTTACTTGGATCAAAGAATTGTTTACAACATTCACTAAAAAGTTTAAAGAAATTTTGTTGGATATCCTTTTTCAGCTGTGTCAACTGCAACTTCAGACATAGGTAGGGTTTAAAATGGGGGACACCTGGAGAGACAATTGGCCCTTCCAGGGAATAAAAACCAAGGAATTTATTTCTGAATGATTTTCAGGTGGCTGAGATGTTGAGTACAGATCTGGGCCTCCAGTATTCTCCATCAGGGGCCATACCCAAGTAGAGTCCAAGGACAACCATGTTTATTTGGGCAATGTCCTTTCAACACACACTGAGCCAACAGACTTTTGAACCCTGGCAGAACAATCACACAGCACAGGGACAATAGGGCTTCCTAGAGGCCTGGCCTTGCCAGGCTGAGGGAGACTTCAGAGGCCCACAGAGAAACCCTGCTGGGTTTCCCACCATGGACCACAGCACAGGACCACCAGCAATCAGATTTCCAAACCATCAATCACCAGTCATCAAGCTATTGTGTTTCACTCTTGGTACTCTAGCAAATTATGTAGGGATTTTGCTTCTATTTAAAGAAGGACAGTAAGTAGGGTCAACTGGGAGTCTTCTCATTATAGTTTTCAATTCTTCAAATGATGTGTCCATCCTGGAGCACCAGGCAGCTCAACTCCTCATGTAAATGAGGGAACAGCAAAGATCAATCTGGCCTCATTAATTGCTGGAGTCATTGTACAACTAAACTGCATGTCTGCACATTACGCAGCCTCCGTGCACTTAAGAATATAGTGGACTTAATAAAATTCAACTAGGGAAGTTGAGGGCTAGGAAAATGTTAAGTGAA
Source organism: Nomascus leucogenys (assembly GCF_006542625.1). NCBI lineage: Eukaryota > Metazoa > Chordata > Mammalia > Primates > Hylobatidae > Nomascus > Nomascus leucogenys. The sequence goes on from NC_044394.1 coordinate 82,080,846, forward strand.
AAAACCCTCCCCCTTCTCTCCAAAAGGCACCTGAAAAATCTCAGTGAAGATTGAGCAGCTGGTTCAGAGGAAAACACATGAAAGAAGAACATGCTTACATAACTGGGTGGAACAAAAGGGGAGGTGCTGGTATGCTTAAAGACAAAAGCATAAGCACAGAAAAGGGGAATGCAACTAACTAAAATGGCACAGTTCCACTGCCATCTTATCTCACTTTAGATCCTGGTGGTCTAAGCAAATTTCTCCCTGGAATGTTAATCAGGACACCAAAAGGTACAAGAAGGTTTGCTCTTGCTCCTTCCTTTTCCCATCCTGGTCACCCAATTCAGCATCAGCATTTCGTCCCTACTACAGATCCAGGCTTTCTGGTTTTTATAAATAGCCCCCCTCCACCATCCCCCAACCTTAGGATAGGCCGAGAGCAGGAAAACAACATGGAGAGCTCAGTATGATAAAATCAAGGTGTGCTATTTATGTGAACATGGTGATATATCCAACTACTATTTTATTACTTTTTAAAAGCAGATACTGTTTTAGTTGTGTAAACTCCTGCCATGAGGCTGTAAGCGGGGTCCAAAATATTCAACTTGGATGGTTACTGAATGAATCAATCAGGTAGAGCCTACACAGCTGGTAGACAGGACACATGAGAGGCATGCAACTGTGGGGCTATTTGTGCGAACCACATTCATCTAGATTCTGGTCACAATTTAGCGCCATCTGGTGACAGTTGTCTACTCCAGCTTCTATGTCCACTGGGACAATTATGGGTCCTGTGGCTGGCTGCCACACAAGACAGCAACAGCAATTCCAAGAATCCCAGGTAAGGCTTCCCAGTTCAATCCATGGGCAGTAGACGAGAATACTGCGGACATGAAGACCTACTCTCTATTTAAGAAATGAAGCTATGTGGAAGACCAGCCATTGCCAATCATATTATTTGCATTACTGAGCTTCATACTATAGTATTTTTATTCTATAAAAATTAGAATGAACAGGCCGAGGGGTGCGGTGGTTCACACCTGTAATCCCAACACTTTGGGAGGCCGATGTGGGTGGATCACCTGAGGTCAGGAGTTCGAGACCAGCCTGCCCAACATGGCGAAATGCCGTCTCTACTAAACATACAAAAAATTAGCCGGGTATGGTGGCAGGCACCTGCAATCCCAGCTACTCGGAAGGCTGAGACAGGAGAATCACTTGAACTCGGGAGGCGGAGACTGCAGTGAGCCAAGATCATGCCCCTGCACTCCAGCCTGGGCAACAAGAGCGAAACTCTGTCTCAAAAAAAAAAAAAAAAAAAATCAGAATGAACAGAAGTGTAACTTTTTTGAAATTCAGACCTAAGACCGTTTTTAAATGTTCATCTTTGAAGGTGAAAACTACATGTTAATGATATCTCCAAAACTTATTTGTTGAAAAAGAACAAGGGATGTAATACACTCACAGTAACTGAAGAGATATGAAGTGAGTTCATCCTCCTAGTAAATGTTTATGAAATATAATTTTGCTGATTAATTAGTAAAAGCCAGAACATTTTACCTCACTGATATATCTCAGCTGTTAGGGTTGGTGGTTGTCTCCGATTTCCCTCCAGACTTACCTTTAAATACACAATCCCCAACAAATGGCTCAAAACCATGACTCAAGACATTTCTGGGCCAGGCACAGTGGCTCATGCCTGTAATCCCAGCACTCTGGGAGGCCAAGGTGGGTGGATCACCTGAGGTCAGGAGTTTGAGACCAGCCTGGCCAACATGGTGAAACCCCGTCTCTACTAAAAACACAAAAATTAGCCGGGCGTGGTGGCTGGTGCCTGTAATCCCAGCTACTCAGGAGGTTGAGGCAGGAGAATTGTTTGAACCCGGGAGGCGGAGGTTGCAGTGAGCCGAGATTGCACCACTGCACTCCAGCCTGGGCAACAGAGTGAGACTCCACCTCAGGAAAAAAAAAAAAAAGACATTACTGGATGATTGTCATAACACAATCTCATTATTGCTTAGTATCCAAACATGAGAATTGAATTCACTTCAAATAAACCGTAGAGGTATATACTGCAAAAATCTTGAGTAACTTTCCCATTCTTCTCCACTCCCATTAACTCATCCTTATTCTCAAAATTCTGTTATGACCACTTCCATCCCTCTATTTAAGAACAAACTTTTATGTCTGTAAGCACCAGGAGGCCAGGGACCTTACCTTGCTGAATTTTCACTATTAGAGCTCTAGAACTGGCTAATGGTAAATATTTGTGAAAATGAGCTGAAATTCATTCTACCTTTTTATTTAAATAATAATGATACAAGAACAAATGAGACCACAATAATGAATCAGTTAATTTTCACATTTTAAAAAAGCCAAGTCACTTAACGACACTTTAATAGTGAACTGCAGTTATTTCCAGGAAGCGATATAACAAACATGGGCACAAGATTTTGGCAAAAGCAAAGGTTTTCTTTCTCATCTAAAAGTCACAAAATTCACACACAAATACAATCCCAGACCCTCACAGATTCTTCTTTTAGCTTTATAAACTAAACACCACCACAGTTTCAAATTATAAGACTTCGAACAGGCTTACACCAACTGTGGCCCCTGACATCCTGTGCCTATTGAGAACTGGAAGCTTTTCACCACAGAGCAAATAAAAGGCATTTGTGCCTTCTGCTAAAAGATGAAGAGGCAGCACTGAAAGAAACACCAGACAAGGGTATCTTCTTATCACTTAACTACACAGGCTCCTAAAACCCTTAGACTTAGATTGTTCAAGAAGTACCAACATCACTGATACTGGCTGGAAACACCCTTCTCTGTGTAACAAATCTAGATGCTCACCTAACCCCAACCCCACTCATATACTGCTCACTCCACTAAGGGGAAAAAACACACTGTGTACACTGTTATTTGGGGGATGGGTAAAAGATGTATTACTACATTGCCTTAAGGTCTGCAACAGAAAAGAAGTAGACTGTGGGGTTAGTATTAAGAAAAAGCATACAAAACTAAAATGTCAGGACTATAATCAAAAGCATACAATACCTAAGCAAAACCTTAATCAACACTGACGACAGCAATGTGGTGTTTTAGAACTGCACGCAGGACTCATTTGCTCCTTGAGAGCTTTGTCTTCTCTAATCCAACAATCTATTCTTTGTTAAAAGCAGTTAGTAGTATCAAAAGAAAAGCAATATATATTAAATATCATGATGCTCAGTTATTTCCCAAGCCCACTGGGGTCAATTATAGAGGAAACAGATCAAAATTTTACTGAAAGGGGCATGGTATACCCCTTAATTGGACGCAGAAAATGCAAATTTTTAAGTCACTTTAGTGCCCCCGATTCATTATATATTAAAATATTACTATCATTATGATACAAGATAACCATATTCTTAGAAAGGCAGCTTAAGGAACTGCAGCTAATAAGCCGTGTGTAAAAAGGAAGTATACAAACAAGTACAATGAAGAAAAAAAGAAAATCTGTGTTTCAATTACCTACTCCAAAACACTCCTGAAAACCAATCTTTTATTGGAACAACAACGGTTTCGATTTATAGTAAGTCCACCAAATCCAAAAGGCCATTTCATTTGTGGAAAAGTAAGGGCGGGGGGCGGGGAACAGATCTGAACACAAGCAACAGAATATTACAGCTCATTCTAACCCAGTTATTAGCAGGCCCAGCTGTCACAGCAATTATTAAAGCGAATTTTCTGCCTAATTAAAGGCTATGACAACCTGTCATATACTCCACTTGGGTGTCAGTTAGAGGGGAGCATCTCTCTCTGCGAGGAGACCAGTCTGGAGCCAGCAGTGCATGAACTCTGCCTGCTAGGGACGCTGAACTGGATAAAAACAGACGCAGACCCATCTCTAAAGGTGAGACATTGGTTCCCACCAAATGATTAGCACTGGTGTACTTTCTGAGGTCTCAAAGTTAAAAGGCAAGGCCACTCTGGAGATAAATAGATTACAGCGCAAACAAAAGCCAAAGACATGCCAAAGCAAGTTGTCATACAGAAGGAGAGTCTTTGTGTTCAAAAGCTCCCTCTGAAATTCCTAACTGAAGAGCTTTCAAAAGACCATACACTTAGGAGAGGAGAGAAACTCTTCCCAATTGTGAGCTAATAAAAAAAAAAAATTCTAATAAAAGCCAGGTTAAATCATAGGGCCTCTCCACCCAACTCCCAGTGAGATAACATATTTGCAAGTATGTGTGGCTCTCGGTTTGCTCTTCCTAAAGGAGGATACCAAACATGTCACTTTGGCTTTTTCTCACCAGACTGAGCCACTTGCCCAGTGTTTCACTTAGCGATATATCCCCTTTTCATAGTCAACAAACCCCTCCAGTGGGAAGTGAGGCAGGAGAATTGGTTGCCTTCCACAACCAATTACATGTTTGCACAGGGTATAACTTTCTAACTTCACTTCAACCTCTGATTAGTTACGGAAAGTGACCAATCAGACTGATTGCAGGCCACTACTTCATTTACATAGGGTGCACACCAAGTAATCAATGGAAAACCTCTAGAGGGTATTTAAACCCCAGAAAATTCTGTAACCAGGCCTTTAAGCTGCTAGCTAGAGCCCGCTCCCATCCTGTGGAGTGTGCTTTCATTTTCAGTAAGTCTCTGCTTTTGTTGTTTCATTCTTTCCTTGCTTTGTTTGTGCATTTTGTCCAAATCTTTGTTCAAAGTGCCAAGAACCTGGACACCCTCCACCAGTAACATGGAGAAGGTACCTCAACCTATGCAACAGACGAAGTTTGAAATAATTATTTCCTAGAACAGGAAACATAAAGGGAAATGAGCTTAGAGATGCCAAAGCCGGAAACAAGTTAGGAAAAAACATCCAGTGTTTAACTTTTGTTAAAGAAAACTTTGAAATGAAAAAAAAAAAGTCAAGACAAAAGGCTCTAAATCTGAACAAAGCTGGAAATTGGTGGCTTAGGGTTTATTTCCTCCAAAATTACCCAACCAATACAAATCACGTGAACTATATTTATATTGCCATGAAGTAACTGTTAAAAGACCCAAGACACACCCCCAAAGACTGTGAGCCAGGGACTGCTCCAGGTCTCCAGAGTCCTCCCACAGACCGCCTATAAGACATTTATGATAACGCTTATCATAAAGCAGAAATCCAGTCAATTTATTTGATTGACATAACTTCTAAAGCAGTGACATCCTTCCCACTAAGCCCAGGTGACCACCACCAGCTTACCTCCTCTCCAGCCCCCAGCACTCATAAAGAAGAGGAAAAATCAGACCAGTTCATTTTTCTGTAATTTCAGAAATTCGTAAGATCTACAAATTCTTATATGTGCGTGCATAGAAAGTGGGTATCCACATTAGTTCAATTCATCAGGCAAGGGATAAAGTTTTCTCAGAAGCAGTCAAAGATAAAAATGGTCCCTTAACTTTGGTGAAGGTAAAACTGGGTCTGTGAGACAGCCAGGGCCAATGAAAGTGTCCACACTTTTCATCCACCCATGTCTCCGAATAGGGTATGTAACCTTTTTTAAATTTCCACTTAAATTTTTTAATTTTTTTTTAATTTAAGATGAAACAAGCAAGCTGAAAAGAGGCAGAAGTTCACTAAGGCAAAGAAATACCTTTAGAGAAATTCAACCGGGTCTACACTTTAAAATATACCTCACAGAGTAATTGTCTCATAAACTGAAATACTATTTTGTCTACTTTTAATTGTAAAATTTCTAAACATACAGAAAAGTAAAAGGAATAGTCCTAAATATAATGAATATCTGATTACTTAATACCTAGATTCAACACTTGTTAATATTTTGACAAATTTATCTTTCTCCTAGTAAGATAGATTTCCTCATTGAATCATTTCAAAAATAAAATACAGAGATCAAGATACTTCATTTCTAAGGCCAGGCAGAGTGGCTTACACCTGTAATCCCAGCACTTTGGGAGGCTGAGACAGGCGGACTGCTTGAGCTCAGGGGTTTGACACCAGCCTGGGCAGTACCATGAAACCCCATCTCTACAAAAAATACAAAAATTAGCTGGACATGGTGGCGCGCACCTCCCAGCTACTTGGGAGGCTGAGGTGAGAGGGTCACCTGAGTCCGGGAGATGGTGGCTGCAGAGAGCCGTGATTGCGCCCCTGCACTCCAGGCTCAAAACAAACACACAAACAAAAAATACTTCATTTCTAAAAATAGTTACGAGTATCTTGCCATTATCACATGCCATTAGCACAGCTAAGAAAAACAACAATCCTTGTATTATCCAATATCCACAATATCCAGTCTACATTCAAATATTCCCAATACCCCCTCCTCCCTACATACTTTTTTTTTTTTTTTTTAGCTTGTTTCTTCAAATCCCCCTTTGATTCCATGGCATTGACTTTTTAAAGAAACTGGCCAGTTGGGTCTCACATTTTGAATTATCTGAGTATTCCCTTGCATTATTTGTGTTGTTAATTTGTTCCTTTATCCTCAAGTTTACCTTGCTTACTTAAATTCTGATTAACATTTTTTAGACCATCTGATAATGGTATGTTACCTACAGCATTGCAAGGGAATTACATAATGTCCAACTAATAATGTTTATAAATTTCATCACTTAAATAGTGAAATAAATATTTTAATCAGAGATTATTTCACTTAAAAGCATCTAGGATTTCAAGGGATATGTTTATAAACGAGAGAGAATGCAGGAGAAAAGGGAAATATTAACAAAAAGAAGGAGATGAGCCAAAATATCAAAGAGGTCAAAGTCTTGGTTATATTACTCTAGGTTATGAGTGGCAAGAAGGTACAGGGCTTATATTAATTCAACTATAATCTGCTTTACAGAAATCTAAGAGCTTTAAAACCAGACACAATTATTAGATGATTAATAACAATGCAAAACTATCCCTACAACTAATTCCTTAGGTATCATTAAAATAAAGGTTTAAAATGCAATACATATGGCATACCATCTCCTAAGTCATTACATACTTTTCAAACATGTCTTTGCACATATTAATATATTCACACAATGGATCATCATAAATCAACTTCAAAGAGGTAGGCAGGATGAGAATGTTCTCATCTTAATTTTACCAATGGGAATTTGAGCTCAAGGCAAAGATTCAGCCAGGAACACAGTGTCAAAACTAAGGTTAAATTCCAAGTCATTTTACACTCAGTATAATGGCCTTTCTAACAAAATGAACTATGAATTTAACCGCAAGGTTCAATTTGGGTATAATTTTTGAGAAAGAACTTTACGTATGACATTACAGTGCAATGCTACACATGTATGACACTCATATTTTATAAAAGGAAGGTAAACCCTTACGCATATCACATACATACATGCACAATCTTTTTTTTTAACATCTCAATGTTTCCTTATCTGAGTAAACAATGTTGTAAGTATGTTAAATAAACCCTCCTTAGGGAATACCAAACCCACAGACTTCCTTGTAAATACAGTTGTGTCACTATAGCCCCACGTGACAAAGATGAAAAGATGTGACACAATGCCATCATAAATTCCTATTTCTCAGGCAAAATCACACAGCCACACTGCATGCACCCTGACCTCTCAGGATCCTCTCCAGCCACCTCTCCAGCCATAGCCTCGTGATGAAACACTGATTTTTTTTTAAGTCAGATTATGTTGTAAATACATCTGGAGATAACTTTTTAAGTTAAAGGCATTTCCAAAATTACAAAATAACTGTATTTCACAGCAACATTCAGATTAGAATTCTATGAATTCCTCACCTTTGTTTCTCATAGAAATTGTGGTAAGACACTCTTCAAGTTAGTTCATCTCCCTGAGATTCTATTAAGTCTAGAGTCCATGAATGCCAAGGCCTTCTGTGCCAGCACTCCTGGTATATTTAAAACCTTCTGGAAATTGCTGCTTCATTCACACTTCCTTTTGCTAGAAGATGCAAGGAGGACTTGTGCACATTTGTGGACATTTGCATAACAACTCTGGTAATTCTTTAATCAAGAAAAAATTAATTTAAAACTTATAAGCCCAGTAACTTGGCCACCAAAACCCTAGAAAAATCACAATCATCAAGATAAAACTCAAAAGAAAATGATATGTACATATTGTATCCAAAGTCATCTGACCTGGTCACGACTTGTAAAGTGGGTATATATTAATAACTTAACTGTGTTTTATTTCTCTTTGCAATGTGGTTCTGTCATGAACTAACTCCTGTCTAGCTCTACAGCAACCCTGAGAAAAGCGCCTTTATCCACTGGCTGGTGTGGTAAGAATAAGTGCTACACAACTTCTGCTTCTTGTGTCTCTCAGTCTCACCGGATTCTTCTGTCTCACAGGATTCTTTCCTGGAAGACTGGGCTAATGACAGAGTGGACTTACACATCCTACCCCACCCAGGTGCACTGCCCGAGGTCACAGCAGGGGCTAAAAGCAGTAGAGCAGAGGTCTGACCCTGCATCTGGGGCTGCAGAGCTGGGGCCCTTTGCAGCTAGAATCTTCTGGCCTCACATTCCTCATGTCTAGCTACCTATCAGTTGATGACATGTTGTCACATTTCCACAAATGGCGGCCACTCAAATTCACCACCACACACATAACACCCCAGCCCCCACCAGCCCAAAACAGCTGCTGGAAACTAGCAGAAAGCAGACTATTGCTTTCCATAATCCTTTCCTCTCCCAGTTCCAATTACACCCACACAGGGAGGGCCAAGCACTGAAAAGCCTAGGAGGAGGGATTTTATCAAGTCAGAGAGAGCTTCACAGCCCTCTGCTTGCCCCAGTGAGACAACAGTACAGCTTTGTGCAACACATGCTTGGGGGTTTTCTTCACAGCAATTTAGAATGAGGAAATTTCATTTACTGCCAGACTTTTGTTAAAGAGCTCCCATTTAGATGGCCATGCCCTTAATAATCTTCCCCTGTGCCACTTAGCCGTTTTACCTCCACAAGAGCTGACAACTCAGCAGATGGTATCAAAAGTACTTCTGTACTCAGGGTTGAATGGGAGTATGAGAGCCTGGACCGGACAGAGCTTCTATTCAGAAGGGCCTCCTTTGAAAACTCCTCTGGCGTTCCAAATACCAGGAATTCAAGTCACTGCAAGGAAAATTCTTCACTACCCAGGGGGACAAGGATGCAGGGGACAAGACCAACTGGGCTACCTATGCCAGGCATGGATTTGTCACCACAGCGAAGATTAAGGGTCGATTAAGCATCTTACCCAGGTGTGGCAATTTGCCAGACTCCATATTCTCTTACTGAGGATTTCTTCCAGACATTTTAAATGAGGTGCCTTTAAATGTGGGATACACAATTTCTGATGCCAGAGGTCATCACCAAGATCACAGAAACACCATCTACTGAATCCTTAACTAAAAGTCAATTCACTTTCCATCCATATACCTTCTAATCCTGAAAACAACCCTACTTGGAAGAGACTCCCGGTTCTATTTTTTCAGACAAGGAAATAGACTGAGAGGGGTTATGTGAGTTGCCCAAGCTTACAGACCTATCTCAGTCCACCCAGGTCTACACAATCACACAGCCTAACCCACTGTTCTCCAATTATGTCTGTCCTGACTCCGCACCAGCACTGAATATACCTCGGTGAGGGTGGCAGATGGTGCAGGATAGGGATTAAAATGCTCCGATACTCAGGGGGGTGTGGTGGCTGACGCCTGTAATCCCAGCACTTTGGGAGACCGAGGCTGGTGGATCACTTGCAGTCAGGAGTTCGAGACCAGCCTGGCCAACATAGTGAAACCCTGTCTCTATTAAAAATACAAAAAAATTAGCCGGGTGTGGTGGCACGCACCTGTAATCCCAGCCACTCAGGAGGCTTCAACAGGAGAATTGCTTCGACCTGGAAGGCAGAGGTTTCAGTGAGCTGAGATCAAGCCATTGCACTCCAGTCTGGCAATAAGAGTGAGACTTCGTCTCAAAAGAAAAAAAAAGGAATGCTCCCATACTCCCTGTAACTGAATTACCTGTCTGTAAAGTGAGAGAATCCTGAAGGCAAGGACTCTCCTCTCTATATGTCCCCAGGACCTAGTGTGATGCCAGACACACAAAACACACCAAATTGATGTGTGCTAGATGACTGGGCCCAAGCAAAACCTCACACCATTCACTGGAAAAGACTAAGCAACATCAGCTAAACAATGTACACTATCATAAAAAAAAATTTTTTAAGAAAAAATACATCGAATAACAGCAAACCTGAAAACCTTAATTTACATAATTTTAAATATGAAGTACTTCATTTATACCAAAACCAAAAGAAAAGAAAATCACATCACAACAATAGTATCTTTAACTTCTATAGCAAGTTCACAAAACAGAAATGTTTCACTTTACAACTGTGATTATTATAGCCTTGACATTTTGTTCTAGGAAGAAGTATAATTCCACATTTTTTTAAGTCGGTTCTTTGGATTCAACCTAATCTTTTTTATCTAAATTGCCAACATGTTGAACACTCCACTTTAAACAATCTTTCTTTTTTTGAGACAGAGTTTTGCTCTTGTTGCCCAGGCTGGAGTGCAATGGCGCGATCTCAGCTCACGGCAACCTCCACCTCCCACGTTCAAGCGACTCTGCTGCCTCAGCCTCCCCAGTAGGTGGGATTACAGGCATGCGCCACCACGCCCAGCTAATTTTGTATTTTTAGTAGAGATGGGGCTTCTCCATGTTGGTCAGCCTGGTCGCGAACTCCCAACCTCAGGTGATCTGCCCGCTTCGGCCTCCCAAAGTGGTGGGATTATAGGCATGAGCCACTGTGCCTGGCCAACGATTTTCTTATATTATTCTAACAGTATTTTACCTCTGCCTCTCTAAACTTTATTTTTTAAATAGAAGAACATCTTATCTAGTTCAAATACAAAAGTCTCAATGTGTATGGGAGCCAGTTTAAGAACCAAAACAGTGTGAGAATATAAATACATATACACACACACACATATATAAAATTTTTTTTTTTTTTTGAGATGGAGTCTTGCTCTGTCGCCAGGCTGGAGTGCAGCAGCACAATCTCAGCTCACTGCAACCTCTGCCTCCCAGGTTCAAGCAATTCTCCTGCCTCAGCCTCCCAAGTAGCTGGGACTACAGGCTCACGCCACCACATATGGCTAATTTTTCTATTTTTAGTAGAGATGGGGTTTTACCATGTTGGCCAAGATGGTCTCAATCTCTTGACCTCGTGATCCTCCTGCCTTGGTCGCCTAATGTGCTGGGATTACAGGGGTGAGCCTCCGCACCTGGCCTATAAAAATATTTTAAAAACTTAAAATATTGTCTAAATCTAAAAAAAAAAAAGAAAGAAAAAGAAAAGAAAAAGCTGGCTGACACAGTGGCTCGTGCCTGTGATCCCAACACTTTGGGAGGCCAAGGCCAGCAAATCACCTGAGGTCAGGAGTTCGGGACCAGCCTGGCCAACATGGTGAAACCCCATCTCTACAAAAAAAACACAAAAAATTAGCCAGGTGTGGTGGCGTGCACCTGTATTCCCAGCTACTCGGGACACTGAGGTAGGAGAATCACCTGGGCCCAGGAGTCAGAGGCTGCAGTGAGATGAGATTGTGCCATTGCACTCCAGCCTGGCTGACAGAGTGAGACTCCGTCAAGACAGAGGAGACGGATGGAAAAGGAAAACGGAAGAGAAGGGGGAAGGGAAGGGAAGGGGAGGGAAGGCAGAAGGGAGGGGGAGAGGATGGGGGAAGGGGAGGTGGGGGAGAGGAAAGGGGAAGGGGGGAAAGGGGATGGGAATGGGGAGGGGAAGGGGAAGGGAGGGGAATGGGGATGAGAATGGGGAGGGGAGGGGGAGAGGGAGAGGAGGGGAGGGGGAGGGGAATGGGCAGGAGAGGGGAGAGGGGAGAGGGGAGGGGAGGGAAGAGGGAAAGGGAAAGGGAAGAGGGAAAGGGAAAGGGAAAAGGAAAGGGAAAGGGAAAGAAAAAGCTCATTTCACTGATGTTACAGCTCCCCTTCACAAACAAACCCTTCCTCTTGGCTGGGAAATTCAGCACCGCCAACTCAGAGGAAATGCCAAGGAAATGGTGTCATGAAAGACTCCTTAAAAGAAAACAGATAAGAGCTCTTTCTAGGAGAAAAATGACCAAGGAAAGCAAAGGAAGCAAACTTTGTTCACAGACAGAAAAGCCTAACCTAACTGAATGACCCCTTATAGTCTACTGAAAACTAAAACAAGAACCCCAAAACGAAATGGCAACCCTTTTTTTTTTTTTTTGAGATGGAGTCTTGCTCTGTCACCCAGGCTGGAGTGCAGTGGCACGATCTCGGCTCACTGCAAGCTCCACCTCCAGGGTTCACGCCATTCTCCTGCCTCAGCCTCCCGAGTAGCTGGGACTACAGGTGCCCGCCACCACGCCCGGCTAATTTTTTGTACTTTTAGTACAGACGGGGTTTCAACACGTTAGCCAGGATGGGCTCGATCTCCTGACCTCATGATCCGACCGCCTCGGCCTCCCAAAGTGCTGGGATTACAGGTGTGAACCACCACGTCCCGCCAGCAACCCTTCTTTATAGTGGCGAATACCCGTAAGAGATCAATTTTATTGAAACTCCAAGAAAGTGTGCCACCTGGGATGTGAGTGTGATTATTTCTAATGCCTGTATTCCCGACTTTTGCCAAATTTCTCATGTTTTCTTTCCTTTCTTCAGACCACGTGGTTCCTCCTAAAAGGAAAGCTATGGGATCAGTCAGGGTTATGGTTCTCAAAGGACACAGCTGGAAAGTGTAAATTTCATACACAGTCCTCCCTCGATAGACTCAGGGGAATGGTTCCAAGACCCCCAAGTATACCCAAATCCGCACTTAGTCAATTCCCATAGACGCTCTGTGGAACTTGCCTATAGGAGAAGTTGCTCCTCCTTATACACAGGTTTCACATCCTGCATATACTGTATTTTCAATATGCATTTGGCTGAAAAACATCTGAGCATATATAAGTGGACCCACACACAGTTCAAATCCATGTTGTTCAAAGGTGAACTGTACTATACTGCCAAACAGAGAGTAAGACAACCCTCACGATGTGTCCTTAAATCCTTCTGTAGCATCTCTTCTCAAATAAAAAATGTAAAACAGCTACTGTAACCACAAATTTGACAGATACTTTTGCTTTGTCATCTTCCAAGAATAGAGGGTTCCATGACTATGTTCATTACTGTAAGATAGACAACAGCAGTACCCCCCTTACCCGAGGTTTCACTTTCCATGGTTTTAGTTATGCACAGTCAACCACACTCTAAAAGTATTATATACAGTAAGATATTTTGAGAGAGCCCACATTCACATAACTTTTCTTACCATGTATTGCTATCGTTTTTGTTTGTTTGTTTTTTGAGATGGAGTCTCGCTCTGTCACTCAGGCTGGAGTGCAGTGGTGCAATCTCGCCTCACTGCAACCTCCATCTCCCAGGTTCAAGCTATTCTCGTGCCTCAGCCTCTCGAGTAGCTGGGATTACAGGCGTGTACCACCACGCCTGTAAAAATAATTTTTTCTATTTTTAGTAGAGACAGGATTTCACCATGTTGGTCAGGTTGGTCTTGAACTCCTGGCCCCAAGCAATCCACCTGCCTCGGCCTCCCAAAGTGCTGGGATTACAGGCGTGAGCCACCACATCCAGCCTATCTTTGTATTTTATTATTAGCTTTTGTTGTTAATCTCTTACTGTACCTAACTTACAAATTAAATTTTAGCTATGTATGTATAGGAAAACCATGGGGTTCAGTACTATCCTCAGTTTCAGGCATCCACTGGGGATCTTGGAATGTATCCCCCACGGATAAGGGAGGACTGTGTTATTTTTAAAATTTCATATCTCTATTGAGTCTGTATTAAATAATCTGTCATTATTACTGTATATCTGATTTATTTTTTAAAATATGATCTGGGTTCAGGTCTTCTACCATTTGTGAGCTACAGATTTGACTGGTTTTCTGTAGATCTAGTCGATTTACTTATAGTATTTACCAATGATTTGCTAGGAAGGTGTTCTCAAATTTTGTAGAAAAGGAGATAAACGCAGAAATACAGATTATATATGCTATTTCTGAAACCTGTAACAAGTAATCTGGAGTTACTAACAGAGAATAATATAAAAGTATAAAGTTAACATATCATTATTCCAAAAAGCATTTGTCAAACTATAATTATTTCAATGAGTTTCCGATGACACTAATTGTTACAAAACAAAGTCCCAAGGCTCTTTATGCCCCAAGCATCCCACATGAAAGACATCCCCGTCCTTCTTATCCCTTACTCCAAAGGTACACACAGATAGTTGTGAAGCCATCTCAAGAGCTGAATGACACCTCAGAAGTCGAACAAACCCTGTACCACTGTGCTCTGCATGAAGTAAAATGAAGAATCAATAATGGTGTTAAAGATCTTTCCCAAACACAACTCCCAATAAATACTCAGGTGAAACCTTTTCATAGCAGAGTAATTTATTTCTAAGTGATGGAGGTCATTCTGCTAACACAATACCCCTGTATGGCTTGGTGCAGCAGCTCACGCCTATAATCCTAGCACTTTGGGAGGCTGAGCCAGGCAGATCACTTGAGCCCAGGAGTTCATGACCAGCCTGGACAACATGTTGAGACCCTGTTTCTACCAAAAAAAATCCAAAAATTAGCTGGGCATGGTGGTGCGTGCCCACAGTCCCAGCTACTCAGGAAGCTGAGGTGGGAGGATCACCCACCTGAACCCAGGAGGTCCAAGCTGTAGCGAGCTGTGATCAAGCCACTGCACTCCAGCATAAGCAACAAAGTGAGGCTGTCTCAAAAATAAGTAACAACAACAACAAAAAAAACATACCTGTAGTAAAGATGAACCAGATCCCAGAGGACACAGGTCAGAGTCCAGTCCTGTCACTAATGACCTGTATGTACGTCTGACCTTCAATAATATGTCAACAGTATTTTTCAACTACTACAGAGAAGGCACGGATAGTCCTAGCTGCAAAATAGGAAATGGGCTGGAGTAGATGGCATCTACTCAGCTTCCAGATTCCCTATTGGCTTAATTCAATTTGTATTAGCACCCACGGTGAAATTTTGCAAGAGGGTCTAGGCAGCAGCACTTGGATCCTATGACTTAATTAAGATCAAAGTGTCAGCCAGGCACGGTGGCTCACACCTGTAATCCCAGCACTTTGGGAGGCCGAGGCAGGCGGATCATGAGGTCAGGAGATCCAGACCATCCTGGCTAACACGGTAAAACCCTGTCTCTACTAAAAATACAAAAACAAAATTAGCCAGACGTGGTGGCAGGTGCCTGCAGTCCTAGCTACTTAGGAGGCTAAGGCGGGAGAATGGTGTGAACCCGGGAGGCGGAGCTTGCAGTGAGCCAACATCGCGCCACTGCACTCCAGCCTGGGCAACAGGGCAAGACTCTTGTCTCAAAAAAAAAAACAAAAAAAAGAATTCATACTATAAATAAAGTTTCCCTGCATGCATCAAAACACAGTAACAGCTACTATAGACAGATGTGCACCTACTAAAGTCACCTAGTGAAAGAAAAGACAGGCAGTAAATACAAGTACCCGTTTGCACAAAGTACTCTGTCCAAGACAAGTCCATGTAACAAGGCAGGGGGCAGGCCTAAATCAGCTATTGATTTCGAGTTCACAACAATCTACTCTGTTAAATAGAGAAACTTAAGAGGCAGATGAGGAGCAGAGGGAGAGTGGATTAATGCAAAAATAAATAAGTAAAGAAGAAGAAAAGAGTGGGCAGCTAGCAAAGAGGAGAGAGGGACAGACAGACAGAAAGAGACCAAAAACTTTTCATCTGTCAGACATAAAGATGATACTCAGAGTATCACTTTCTGGAGTTTCTGTTCCTTCAACAGTTGTCTCAGGCCGCCCACTAATTTCAGTAAAGCTTTTCTTCCACAAGAGTTTCTCTTGGGGTCAGGAACTCGGGGTGGGAGATAAACAAGTATGAAAGGAGCAAGAAGACCAGCCAGCCTTTTCCTTTGCTGTATTTAAGCAGTTATTTATTCCCCAGCAGTGGTCATGTGAATTCAGACTCTTCATAACAGACAAAGGGCCTTTACTAGGAGGTCCACAAGAAAACCTTTAAGAATTTTAGCCCAGAATACAAGAATTTTTCACTCTGCTTTTAAGGCAAAAAAAAAAAAAAAAAAAAAAAAAGGGAGGAAGGGGCATCAAAACAACAAACTAAATTTTTTTTTAAGTATTTGACAAACACTGTCATTCTTAGTCATTAGTGATTACCAAATCTAGCAAACAAAGCGAATTCCTCTAACTTTTCTTAGCTAATATAAATGAAGCAGCTGCCCATATAGACCTTAAATTATTTCTGGAGCAAGGCATAAATAAATAAAAACAAATATTTACATTGCATCATATCATGTTACTTTACCATTGTGAGACCTCATACAACTCACTGGGTTTTTGTGGCCACGATTAACAATATTCTGGACTCCTTCCCCTCATCTTCACACTTGTCTGCCTTCCATTCCAGGGCTTTCCCTCCTAACAACTCATAATGCAAAAAAGCCTTTCTTGCTCCAACATGGAGCTGCTGAGGACTGAGAAGTCGGCATTTCTTTTACTGTCAGCCAGTAAGCCACCTTACATTCTCTGGGCATATTCCCAGGGCTGTGTTTGAATTAACTCTGCTTGATGAAAACTTACATCAACAATGCTTTCCAACTAGGCTGGACGTGGTGGCTCATGCCTATAATCCCAGCACTCTGGGAGGCTGACGCAGGCAGATCACTTGAGGTCAGGAGTTCAAGACCAGCCTGGCCAACATATGGTGAAACCCCATCTCTACTAAGAATACAAAAATCAGCTGGGCAAGGTAGTACACATCTGTAGTCCCAGCTACTTGGGAAACTGAGGCAGGAGATTCGCTTGAACTCAGGAGGTGGAGACTGCAGTGAGCTGAGATTGCACCACTGCACTCTAGCCCGGGTGACAGAGCAAGATAAGATTCCATCTCAAGCTTCCCAACTCAAAGCCTCTAATACACCGTGAATAGAACGATGTCATAATCCATACCTTGAAAGTGATTTCTCAGAGTTGGCAGAATCGGGTGGCACTATGAAGACATGAAAACATACTGACTTACTGAGATGCCCTGCAGATTATCTTCCCCTTGAAGGCATTTCACATTCACATATAACAGAAGATGCAGATAGGGCTAGATTAGTATTAACTAGTGTCTAACACTGAAAAACAAAAGTAATGTCATTATTTGAGCCTTTCCAGTTAACAGAAAGAAAGAAAACCAAATGCCATATTCGGCTTGTCAATCATCTCCTTCTCTTCCTTTAACTGGAAATAGCCACTACTAATAATCAAGACCCCAGGGGCTAGCTGTCCACCCTTCTGGACAGGGGCCATTGTGGGTGTTGAACTTTAGTGGTTCCTGCAAACCCCACAGAGAAAGCCAACCTGAAAGAGCCATTCACACCAAGATGGTTTAACTCTCAAGCCACCAAAGACTGAGGTACTTTCCTAAAAGTGCATTACTGGTTAAATCCAAAACAGTCACCAAAATCCCTTGGTAGTTTCTATAATGAACACTCCTTGAGACAAACAGACTGTCTTCCAGACTAAAGCCTGGAAAGGATTTTGCTGGGCTAAGGGGAAAAAAAAAAACTGTATACTTGTGGACAAAAATGTCTGAAAGGTAATTCATAAAATGCTAAAAGTGGTTCCCATACTTGTTGAAATCCGTATCTCACTGAGTTTCATAAATCAGAGCTAGATGAGATCTTAGAATGCCACTGACTTGATTTTTCAAACTCCAGAACCTCAACAAAAAAAGATGGATATCTACTCTATTTTGCTAAATCCTCCAGGGAATGCATTTCCACAGCCTCTTGCCTGCAAGCAGCACAATAAGAATGTTTATGTTCAAAATGCCAAAGGCACATTTCAAAAACTATTTCAAACAAAGATTTTCTTTGAAAATGCACGTTATGGGGTAGGCAAGGGAAAAGGGCAGGTGGGGAGGGTGAGCTGTAGAAACTGATTAACTCTTTAAATCAAAGGCAAATTTGGGGAGGCATTTAAGCTTGGCAAGGAAGTCAAATCACAGCTCTGCTACTTAAGCAGCTCTGTACTTATATCAGGCAAACTGCACAAATACCTCTAAGCTTCAGTTTCATCATCTAAAAAATGGAAATAAAAACAGTGCCTGCTTCATAGCATTAATTTGAGAGATTAAATGAGATATTGCATGTACAAGTATGCTCCACAACTCCTGGAGTGAATAAAACACACAATAAATGCTTATTGTTACTGTCATCATTTACTCTGCAATAAACACAGAACTGGCATTGTCCTGCAGTCTGCTTTTGCCTTGAATGCCATGACTATCTATGTGAGCTGCCAATGCTCCCTACAGTCGGAGCCTGGCACCAGTAGAAATAGAAACAGGTCTCCTGAGCCTCACACGGTTTCATACACAGACGTGGACAGTGGCCGGTAGCGATAATGATGTGGAATGTGGACACAGCCAGTAAAACTCCTGGTGCCGTTTTATGGAATAAGCTTGAATTCTAACTCAGCACCTCCAATCTGTATGACCACAGACAGGTAAATTAACCTTGCTAAGCCTTCAGTTTTTTCTTCAGCTAAATGGGAATATAGCATTACCTCAAATTTATCCTCAGAGGTGAAAGCGCTAGCACAGTGCCCAGCTGAAGACACCATCAATGTCATCCTCTTTCTTTCCCTCCCTTACCCTGGAACTTCCCAGTACTATGTGACTTCTGGTACACAGGGTGAGCTTAGCTATGATTGGCAGAAAATGGGCTAGGCACTATATGAATAAGGATATGAGAAAATGCAGATTGATATAAGGAGTGGCATTCTCTCCTGAACTAAGAATGAACCAATTCTATTGAGATAATCCCACCCTTCATACAAGAACATGAACTGCTGAGAAACTAAGCACTCCGTAAGAGACAAGCTGGTGCACTGTGAATACAACCTGAGGAATTTAAAACTGTATGACCAAGTGTGATTCCCATACTACTTTATTTTCATCAACTTTCAAGAAATCTTTCATTCACTACCTTGTTGTGACCTCATTTATCCTTGGGCATGTTATAAAAGTTTCCATTTCAATATAAAATTAGTTTTAATCCACTCTACAACCCTGAAAAAACAGGGAGGTTCAGAAGAAAAAGATAACAAAAAACAAATAGGGAACTGAAACATCGTAAGCTTTGGAAAGCAGTGCTCTCCCCCAGCAGCCCCGGAGACGTTCACACGGCTCACCCTACAAACACAGAGGTCACCTGCTCTATGAGGATCAGAATGCTCAAAACTAAAATGTAAAACATTGATACGGAAAACAGTAGAATGACAGCTGACACCTCCCCCTGAATGATGAACTCCTTTGTGCCGGGGCTCCTTTGGGACCAAACTGAAACAAAACAGTATAAAAGAAAGCAATGCCAGTGTATACATAAATGGGACACACTGTCCAGACCATAGCGAAGATTCATACCTTGAAGGTAGACAGAATGCCCAGTCTATCCTACCTACAGGTGTCTGTAGTCGAGCCCCTACCAACTCACCTGTCTTTAAATGAAAGCCAGTTTAGTTTCAGCACCTCCTAACAGTTCCTTAACTTGCAGGTCATGTAACCACTGATTTAGGAGTTGTCTGCTTAATGCCAGTCTTCCCTCTCTGCTCCATGAGGTCAGACAGAGGCCACGCATTTCCTTCCATTTAAATACATGGAAACAGCAGTGCCTAGTACTCAGTATGTACCCAATAATGTGCTGAATGAAGAAAGGCACCTTAAGGTATCACCCCCTCTGGCCTTTTGTCTGAGTCCCATTTTACAGATGAGACATTGAGACTCTAGGGATTAAGCTACTGTGTTCCCAACTACAAGCTGGGACTTGAAAGCAGCACTGGGAAGCAGGAGAGGATCAGTCTCGTGTCAGAGTATTCCGCCTCTCTGTTGTATAAAAGTAAAAAGGGAGGAGAAAGATCATTTCTACAAAGGCGGTATCCTAGTGAATATGTTCCACCGAACGTTTACCAGTTTCTTCAGTGTGTTTCCTCTTTTCCTTTTAGTTAACTTCATGCTTCTTCACCTGATAAGAATGTGTGTATGTACAACTGTTGAACACTGGATTCTTTACAAAAATGCCAATGCATAGCTGAAAAGCTGTTATTAAAACCCCATCATACTTTCCAACACACCAACAGGGAGATGGAAGCAGCACACACACACCCCAACGAAACAAGAAAGGCTACATCCCTTCCTAGTGGCAGGTATCAGTGTTGTGCCCAGGCTGTGGAGCCTGGACTGGTCCCCAAATTCAAAACAAAAGGAAGTGAAAAATAAAAAGGTAGAGGACTCACAGCAGAAGCAAACATTATCTGAATACACAATCTTGATGACCCCCCATTCCTTTGTGAGATTATCCTGCTGATCCTAGGTATGTCTCTTCGTTCCTTCTTTTTTTTTTTAGACAGGGTCTCGCTCTGTCACCCAGGCCAGAGTGCAAGTGGTGCAATCTTGGCTCATTACAACCTCCACTTCCTGGGCTCAGGCAATTTTCTCATCTCAGCCTCCCGAATAGCTAGGATTACAGGCCCGCACCACCACGCCTGGCTAACTTTCGTATTTTTTGTATAGATGGGGTTTCGCCATGTCACTGATGCTAGTCTCGAACTCCTGGGCTCAAGAGATCCACCCGCCTCAGCCTCTCAAAGTGCTGGGATTACAGATGACAGCCAATGCACCTGGCCTCATTCCTTATTTCTAAAAGCAATCTTGTTGTATTCCAAGTTCAGAGTCAAGAGATGGGAAATAGAAATTATGTGGACGCATGAAAGTTCTTCAACAAATTTGTCATCTGACAGAAAATCCTGCTTTCCCAAAGCAGAACAGTAGAAGCTGTTGTTTTGTTTTGTTTGCTTGCTTTTAAAAGGCAAATACCGGAAGCATTTGTTACTTCCATATACACACAGAGGCACATACCCACACACACTTTTTTGAAGATGTGCAAATGGAAATCTATTTGGGTGCTTCCTTGCTTAATCAGCTTCACTTGGTAAACTTTAGACTATTCTTCAGAAGCCAAAATGCAAGGTACAGTATTTACAAACAGAGCCAGCCAACATTCTCTCAAAAATTCTATGCAATACTAAGATGCTCTGTTTCACACCAGAGACTGGAGTTGTGGCTACTCCTCTGAATAACAGGATATAGAAAACAGACTACAATGTATACAACTGATATAGCACATCAATGTGCTACAGACGTTAAAAGTCATTCTGCTTATCGGAAAAAAAGAGCTCGACCCTTCACTTTGATGGTGCCATTCCAGTTCCTCAAGCACCTACAGAGCATTTCTTCACTGGAGGCAGAAGAGGTGCCAAAAAGTATAAGCAGTTTACCCTCCTTAGTATTTCCATTCATTTTCAAAGGCTGCTGCAAAGATTAACCAAGCCTATTTCTTGTACCAAACTAGACATAGTATTAAAATGATATTTGGGATCTGTTTTGTTTGCTGGTTAATTTTTTCCTCAGACAGCTTTTCTAACCTCTATCTAAAGCTAAGAAGGGGGGAAAAAAAAAAAAAAAAAAACCTTGGAAGGAAAAAGAGATAAATAAGGCTGCTGGGACATGACATCCAATCTTCTGTCCCCACTGAGCTGTTTTAATTTGTGGTAACTTACAGTGCAGATCTTCTCTAATTAGAAGGTGGGAATATCTGTTCCTTTAAAGAAGTCTTTAATTACTCCACCCTTGAAAATTCCTACCCCCTGCTATGGGGACCAGATACATCACTCTCCCCTTCCCAAACCTAAAAGAAATATATACCATTCTTGACTAAGAATATGGACACAAGGCCGGGCACGGTGACTCACGAATGTAATCCCGGCACTTTGGAGCCCTAGGCGGGCCTACCACCTGAGGTCAGGAGTTCAAGACCAGCCTGGCCAACATGGTGAAACCCCGTCTCTATTAAAAATACAAAAATTAGCTGGGCCTGGTATCAGGTGCCTGTAATCCCAGCCACTCAAGAACTCAAGAGGCTGAGGCAGGAGGATCGCATGAACCCAGGAGGCGGAGGTTGTGCTGAGCCAAAATCGCGCCACTGCACTCCAGCCTGGGCAACAGAGTGAGACTCCATCTCAAAAAACAAAACAGAACAAAACAAAACAAAACAAAAAAAAGAATATGGACACAAAAGCAGTCACAGGAGAAACCCTCAGATGTCTCTCCTGGTCTTGTCCTAAACTCTCACAGTCCACTCTACCCTCAGGATGTCAGGATGCCAACCTCAACCTGCATCTGAGCAAAAAGAGTAGGAGGACACGGGGCAGAATGTTTTGTCTACCTAAGGCAGTTGCTAAGAACTCTTCCAGTAAAACTTGGGTTCCTCAATATTCTGTATGTTTAAGCAACAATACACACTGGGCTAGAAATCACAGGTTTCTATAAAGAACTTGTTGGAGGGAGGGGCGGCGAAGACAAAACCTACCTACCTAAGTCAAGGGAGAAAAAAAAACAAACTTAAGGAAACAGCTCCACATTTGGCCTAAAAATCTTTTTTCCCAAAGGGCTTTTCTCAGAAGCAAAATATAATTTAGTTTTAAAGTGAGCTTAAAATCTCCTTAAATCAACATTTACAGTTAAACACATAGACCAAAAATGTGCAAGACCCCAAGGACAACATTTTTATAGCAAGGTCTCATTCTACAATAAGAAAAGTAATCCCACAAAATTAAAATTCTAGAGGACAACATGGAGAGTCAGCTTCCTGTCTGTGACTCAGCTGTGAGAGGTAGTCAGTTCTCCTGAATATAGTATGTATTAACATGGCAGAAAAACAAATCCAAATCCAGCATAAAAAAAGCCATTTATTAAACTTACAAAACATGAAAAAATTAAGTTTCTCAGTAACAGGTGCCCTAAGCCAATAAAAACCATATTTATTCACCATACCAAAATTTTAAAATCAGTATACACTTACATGGAAGAAAAAAAAAAAAATCAGGGCCAGGCACAGTGGCTCACACCTGCAATCACAGTGCTTTGGGAGGCTAAGACTGAGGATCACTTGAGCCCAGGAGTTGGAGCCCAGGAGTTGAAGACCAGCTTGGGCAACATAACAAGAGCATGTCTCTGCTAAAACTAAAAATTAGCTGGGTGTAGTGGTATGGCCCTGCGGTCCCAACTACTCAGGAGGGTGAAGTGGGAGATCACTTGAGCCCTGGAGTTCAAGGCTGCAGTGAGCTATGATCACATCACTGTATTCCAGCTTGTGTGACAAAGCGAAACTTATTTAAGAAAAAAAAAAAACACAAAGGAAACAGGATTTCAAATAATTTGATCTGAGTGTAGACTGACAGATATCAACCACAGCAGAGAACCAAATGGGGGCCAATACAAGTAAGAAGCTGAGTAGCAGACTCGCTTGAAGGAAAAAAAAGTAGGCAACAAACTTTTTGTAACGGGTTTATTTACATTCTAGGGCAGTGTTTTACAGGCTAGTGGATCCAGAAATAATTTAGTAATGCACAACCAGACAGGCAGTTTTAACCACATCTTTACACACTGATATTCAGCTAGGCACTTAACAGCTTATGGATGGCTGTTTGCATACATTCTATGCTAATAATTGGAAGGCGCTTCAGACTCAATGCTCTAAATGAGCCCCCAAAAGTGTGCAGGTAAGTATGGCTGTGGCATTTCAAACTTGGACACATCAGAGTTACACATACAATAAGAAAAAGCTTAGAACTCATGGCCCAAAGGTAGCTATATAAAATATAGAAATTTGGGATTTATAGTCAGAAGATGTAGATTCTAATACTTTTGTTTTTTTACCTGGCGGCAAATCTTGGCATTGTACATAGGAAATCACCAGAGACCAGACACTACCCTTAAATAGTATTATTTGGGAGGAGGGAGGACAGCAGTATTGTGAGGGGGTGATATTTTCACTTTTTTCCATATTTCTGATTCAATTTATTTTATAATATGAAATTTTACAGAAGAAATCTTATGAAAATTAATCTAGAACCACACACCTTTACGGCTGCATATGCATATGCTGTATTTCACCTCTGAAAAAGATGCAAATAAACCGAAGAAACACACCATCAAATACACCAAAGAAACACACCATCAAATACTTGTCAACAAATCAAGTCCCAACGTCACCATTCTATCTATATTCAGCTTTTGATCTCACACTTTTAAATCTGCTACACTAGCTACTCATCCAGTGAGTGAAGCAGCATACTAAAAAGGTGATGCTACACCATCAACAAAGTGAAATTAAAATTTTCCACCCCATATAGATGACAAAAGTACCTAGAACACTTAGAACTCTTCCCACCATGAAAGTTACTAAACTCCTGGTGCTTAAAGAGTTGCTCTCTGAGAAACTCTGGCTATTCAGAATAATTCCTTTCCAGCCTTTATTAAATAACAGAGGCTTTAAAGGTTTGGAACTATAGGCTAGCTACATTTAGTTTTAAGCCACTCAATTTTGTTCTTAGGATAAAGAGATCAGCAAAGAACAGTTGGCCAGAAAATGACTTCTGCACCCCTGGTGTCTTCAAGTGAGGGAAGAGGCTGGCAGGTCTCTTGGAGAGAAGGTAAAGCCCAGCTCGCCTAGGACCTGCCAGTGAGGTACGCTGGCCCCATCCACTCCTCACACACCCTCGGCCCAAGGAGAAGACCACAGACTGGCTCAGGCCTCCTTATCTCTCCCAAGCTCAAGGGACATCAGAACCCCTTGTGCTGGTCAAAAGGTAGGCTCTACAAATCTAACATCTAGAATTCAGTAACCAGAAAAAAAGAAAACTAAAGTTCATTAAGTAGTAAAAAGAGCAAGGAATGTCTCTTAATCTGCTCTGTCGGACTTCAAGAGCCATTAAGCCACATGTGGCTAGTGGGCACTTGGACAATGATGGGTCTCAACTGAGATGTGCTGTAAATGTATACTACACACTGCATTTCAAAAAAGAATGTAAATTGCCTAATTAATGTATTTGTTAAATGATGTGTTGAAGTGACAACAGTATGGCTAAAACAGGTTAAATAAAATCTACTCTTAAAATTAATTTCGCCTCTTTCTTTTTAGGTTTTTATGCATACACTGGAAAAGTCTCTGTGTGGCTCACATCAGTTCTAGTGGGCAGTGCTGCCTGGAGGCTTGAAGACTTCCCTGCCATTTTGTTTTACAAGGCTAAGACAAGTTTCACGCTAATCTTCCACTCAGTGTTTAACAGCCAGATTCCTCATTGCCATAAGAGTAAAGAGAGGTGCTAGAAACAAGAAAATAGGCAGTCCTACCTTTATCACATTTTTCTTCTTGAAAGTATTATCTGGGCTGGGCATGGTGGCTCACACCTGTAATCACAGCACTTTGGGAGACCAAGGAGGGCGGATCACCTGAGGTCAGGAGTTTGAGACCAGCCTGGCCAACAAGGTGAAACTCTGTATGTACTACAAATACAAAAATTAGCCGGGTGTGGTGGTGTGCGGCTATAGTCCCAGCTACTCAGGAGGCTGAGGCAGGAGAATCGCTTGAACCCAGAAGGAAGCGGTTGCAGTGACCTGAGATCACACCACTGCACTCCAGCCTGGGTGACAGAGCAAGACTCTGTCTCAAAAAAGAAAAAAAAAGTATTGTCTGCTCCTGGGAGTGGTTTAAAATGTGAAGTATTTTCCCCCTAGTAAACATGTTATCATGTCTGAAGTGGGGAGGGCAGAATGGAAATAAAGGACGACAGCATCCTGTCAGTGAAAGGCAAGTGCCCATGAAAAGCTCAACAAGACCCTGTCACATGAATAGGGAACAGACAACACACTGACTGAAAAGGATGGCTGTTACTGAGAGTTAGGGCCTTAACAAACACTGGATCCAAAAATGAACGGCCAAATCAACGCTCTTATTATTGAGTCAAGGGTCACAGTTCTGTCACAGAGAACTCTGTCGTTTTGTTACTTTCACTGTGTTAGAAATATTGCTTACCAAATGTAAACCCCCCAAAAAAGCCAAAAAACAAGGCAAAAGAGCATTAATCAACATCTATCTGCTCATGCTCAGGTCAGATAGATGGAAGCATCTGAGTTGCCCTGAAAATTAAGGCAGCCACCTTGCCACACTCCCGAAGGTATGTTAACATGTGGTTAACCTACCTTCTGCTCACATAGCCCTAACAATCTTTCATGGGGAAAACTGAGTTCATCTTGCTCCAGTCTCACCAGTCCTTCCAAGCAGAAAACTTGAAGACAAGTTAGAACTGAATATAAACAGATTTATAATTTTAATAGTTTAAAGTAAATAAAACCTCTTTCAAAAAGAACAGGATGTGGGCCTGATAAAAAGCCTCTCCCTTTAGAATTTAAAATCTGAAAAGAAATGGGTTTTCTCTTTCAGACTTCTAAACTATAATCGACATGCTTAGGCAGGAAGGTAGAGCTAGTTCTCGCTACTCTATTTTTAATGGAGATATTAATAACTCATTACTCTTCTTTCTCCCATTCCAGGAAATACAATTAGGAGTAATATGTCATCCTAAGTAGTCAATATTCTCTCTCCTTTACCTGCTTGACCCTGCAATGAAACTACTGCAGAAAGAAGGCTTGTGAGCAAGACCTCCAGCTGAAAAACAATCAGGGACAGGACTTTTTCCATAAAAAGAAAGTGGGGCCAGAGGAAGTGAGAAAGCGGTGCTGGCTTTAGTCCTCACTCATTTTACTCAAGCCAAAGTTAACACTGTGTTACAGGGGCTTCACTCTCTGGCACACATTTATTGTAAGCATCCTAGAGGGAGAAGTCAGGCAGGCACAAAGAGGCTGAGAGAGAAGCAAGCTAAGGGCGGGCGCACAGGCAGCGTGGCTCAGGAAGCCAAGGAGCAGGAAAGAGGCAATTTTATTCTAAAGGCTTAAGGAAAACAGAACCAGTCCTAAGAGGCCACTGAAGACAAAAGACACACCCTAAGTTACCAATGAGCTTTCAGTACAGCTTTGCTGCCTCCTCAGTCTGCCTAAAGAAATAAAGGTCAGAACCTGCCTGTACCTGCCTGGGAAGCCTCCAAAGGAAATCTCAGCGCTCAGATTCTCTCCTGGACAGCACTCTGCCTCCTGAGTCAGGCTGAGCCCAACCCAAGAGTGCGGGACTCTGAAGGGTCCTGTACAATTCTTTCTCCCACCCAGATGACCCACTGGAGCCCGGGGGCCCTGGAACCAGGTCACACAGCCCTCCTGTGCTCTTGACAACAGTTTCTTCACAACCAAAGAGATACAAAGGGCGTGCTCTTCACTTAGACCCCTCACTAAACCATCTACAAACACACACTCACCTTTCAGCCACACTATCTAGCACAGCAGCATGGCATTCCTAAGAGCACCTAGCCTGAAGTGAAACACTTGGCATGTACTATTTAGTTCTCACAACCCCATTTAACGAATTTTTCAATTTTTTTCTATTTTTCAAATAAGTACACTGAGAATCAGAAAAATAACTTTCACAAAGGCCCATAGCTGGTAAATGCTAGAAAAGGGACTCAAACCCAGGGCCTGCTGACCCAAAGCCTATGTTTTAAACACTAAACCAGTAGTTCTCAAAATTTTTAGCCTCAGGACTTTTTTGCACTCATAAAAATTGAAAACTTCAAATAACTTTATGTTTAGCTGGATTATATCAATATTTACCACATTAGAAATTAAAACTGCAAGATTAAGGTTGGGGGCTGGCGGGGGGATAGAGTAAAATGTCCTTGATCTAATTTAGCAAGTGGGCAGGGAACTCCTCTTCATTAACATGGAGTCTGTGGTATCCTTAAGAAAAATACCTACCACTGGCCAGGTGCAGTGGCTCACGCCTGTAATCCCAGCACTTTGGGAGGCTGAGGCGGGCGGATCACGAGGTCAGGAGATTGAGACCATCCTGGCTAACATGGTGAAACCCCGTCTCTAATAAAAATACAAAAAAATTAGCCGGGTGTGGTGGCAGGCACCTGTAGTCCCAGCTACTTGGGAGGCTGAAGCAGGAGAATGATGTGAACCCGGAAGGCGAAGCTTGCAGTGAGCCAAGATCGCGCCACCGCACTCCAGCCTGGGTGACAGAGCGAGACTCTGTCTTAAAAAGAAAAAAAAATACCTACTACCCTCCACACTTCCCCATGTACAGCAAAGGAGGGTCAAAATTTCAAAGTTTATAATACAGTAGTGTTCCAAGAGTCCTCAAGCATCAAAGTTGAATTTGATTCTCAGATCCACTTTTAACTCTTTATGGCCTTAAATGATAAATAACCTCTCTAGACCTCAGTCTCATCATTTGTAGCAATGAGAGTAATAACTAACAGAGGTATTTTAAGGGTAAACACTCAGTTCAGGGTCTGGCTCATACACATTCAAATGCTGACTGTAATCACTGTTACTGTTCTTAGCTACAGAAAAGGAGAGAAGGACTAAGGAGAGAATTTTCCACTTCCACAAAATTTAGCAAGGTTTTCTCAACAGACATGTTTCCTTCCCTTACTCTAAAAATAAGGGTTTTTTTTCAAAGCGAATAAGGGAAGGTCTTTGCTTATGCTGACAGTGCAAACTGAGACAACTAAACCCTATCTTCATATATTTATTTTCCCCCTTGAAAGTCAACATTCCTTTCTGTCTTCTCAGCAAGCTTGAAAAGAACAGTTACTGTAGACATCAAGGTCAAAAAGCATGGCTTCAAGTTTTTATTCTACTGGAAACAGCAAATGACCTTATTAGTGCAGAATTCCAGATTTATATAATAAATTAGAGGCACAATACAGCAATGCAGGCTTTAAATTATGATGGCTGAGGGGGAAATATCAAGATGATATAAAGCAACTTTGAAGCCAAGAAAGCAACAGATGTTGTGTTGAAGGTTCAGTAGTACTTTCCATCCTCCCAGGATATTCAACATCTGCATCCCTGGGGCCTATGACCTGTGGTCAACATGCCCAAAAGCAAATGTGTCAACAATTCTCCATCACCCTTCCTCCCTTTAGTGTAAAATAATGGACCTCCCCAAAGCATAGGAAGGGCCAGAATCTCAGACATAAGGAGAGATGAGAGAGTGACTGCCCTACTAACAAAAGATTTATAAAGTCTGTCTCATTTACAGGTTAACAGGCAGAAGCCATTCTGATGGTCCCAAGGTTGGTTCTCCTAATACCTCTATAGCTGACTACTCAAATAATGTTGGCTGAACAAAGACGTAATTAACAACTCTAATCCAAGTGAATTCTGAATTCATTTCTAGAGGTGAATTAAAGATTCACTGGAAATTCTCCTATCTACTAGTTGTAAAGGAAACAAGTTTTCAGAGTAAGGATAGGGTTTTTTTTATTCTTTATTTAGTCAATAGAGTTTAAAAAGTAAATATATCCAATAAGCCCTAGTTCAATAAGGCACTGAGCACTCAGATTTTTCTGAGAAGGTAGCTGACAACCTCCAGAGAACTTAAATTACAACCACTAAAAACCCATAGCACAGCACACCGAGTATTACAGAGGTAATGCTCTGCCTGTATTTCTTAAATTGTAAGAAAAGTAAACAGAAGCTTTAGAATTAAATGATATTTTAGGGAAAAAAAAGACTTTAGGACTCCTATCCATGAAGATAATAAATGTTTCCATTTATACACTAAAATGACTTCATAAATGTTTTTACTTTTGGGTCATCCATGCTGTAACCTGAAGGCAACAGAAGTAACACTTTTGGGAACTACTGTCCACATTTAAAGATTTGTTTTCTGAACATCAGATGTGTGCAAGGAAGAAAAGCATTGTGTTGACTGCCAGATAATTATTTGAGTCAACTGCAAAGATGCTTGTGGACTAAGTAGGTTCGCCTCCTATCCCGCCTACCATGCCCTGTACTATTCATAAGTCACAGATTCTACCTTCTAGATATTATGTGTAACAGTAGACAACCACGCTAAAAAGAACAATAAAACAAATGCCTTACCAGAGGTACCAAGGAATAATGATGTCCAGCAGCAACCGTATTCACTGCACCATTACATATGTGTCACTTTATGAATGCTGTTTCATTTAATCCTCACAACCACCCATGAAATAGGACTATTACAATCAACCCTAATTTGCAACTACAAAAATGGATTCTTGGGTTCAGTCTCTTTCCCAAGGTCACCACCAATATGGCGGCAGCCAGGCAGACAGTGATCTTTCCACCACTGTACTTCCCTTAAACTGCATAAACACAAGGACAGGAACCCAGAAAGCAAGCAGAGGGCAAGAAAAGAAAAGAGTGGTCATCAGATCTGCAAGGAAGCAACACCTGAGTCAAGGTCCTTACAGCAATCCAAAGCATAGGAGAACAGTGAGAGAACAAGACAGGTGCAAGATGTCTTTAAAAAATCACTGGGCCAAAAAAAACCTTCTGCAGATCATTATTTCTTTCATTCTACAAGTCGATTTCTTTCACTCTACAAATCGACTCCCAAAGGCAGTAACTATCGATTCTATTCAACCCAAACTGACTTCAACTGCCCCATATTAAAAAAATTTAAAAAGGCATCCTACTGCTTTTTAAAAAAATCTGCATGTAAGTTACTTCTAGTATTGACTGAAGGCCTTTCTTTCTCAACATATCCTGCCTAAAATTGTTTTACCCCTCAGGTTGGCCCTAATGTTCATTAAGAATCCAAGTCAGTTTCTGATCAGAAGCTGTTTACCTAACTTCTTTTGTTCATTGGACTAAGAGAGAAACCATACATGTGTAGATACTCTTTGGTGTTGGAAATATCCCAGTCTTTACCTAGGAATGCATTTTTGTGACTTCAGAGAAGAAAAAAAAGTACAAGGGGCTTTCTCTTCTTGGGGATGTAGCGGGTGACTTTTAAGACAGTTTCTCCTTGTCCAACCAGGATGAGAAAGCACTGGAGGCAACATGGTCCAGAAATAGGTCCTGAGTCAATCTTGGATTCAAGCACAGCCCTGCCACCTACAAGCCATATGATGCTAGCATGTTAGGTAACCTCTCCGAATCTCAAAATACTTCCAGAGCCTGCCACAGAACAGAGGATCAACAAGTATTAATTCATGGCATTCCTCACCATTTCCATTCATTCCTGGCCAACTTTTAAAAAGTGTGGTGAGAAAGTTAAAGGTGACAGGAGCCTAAGTGAGGGAGAAAGAAGGGGGAGAGAGTAGAGAGAAAAGGCAGAATCTGGACCCTGAATGATAATGAGTAACCAGAAAATGACAGGGTTTTTTTCCTTTTCAAATTTTATTTCATCTGAGTCACCTGTTCTAAACATAGGATCCCAGCCTTGAGCAATTCAAAAGGAGTGGCAGAGAATGGGAAGGAAACAGATTATCTTGAATGTGTGCATTCATCAGCATGGTTAATAAAACACTAAGCAGCCCTACCTCCAGACCTACTCCAGGCCTGTCTCTTTTCCTGATATTAATACGTAACATTTCCCAATCTCACACTCTGATCCATCAAATGAGACAACAATGACTAATAGCAAAAAAAAAAAAAAAAAAAAAAATATATATATATATATATATATATATATCTCACAATAGGTAAATCCTAACTGACTAGTAATCTGGAGCAATACTGTGCATTCCCTAAGTTCTTTGGAACCATGTAATCAGCACAATTTAATCAAAAAATTAAAAAGCGGGCACAAGCCTCATCACCAAAATAAGGGTGGCAGCTTGTTAGTGCTACAGAAAACCCATAGCCCTGGCCCCATTTTCAGGTCTCCCAGAAACCACACACGCACTCACAATCTCTGACCAACAGAAGTACATACACACCTGAATGATTTTAAAAAGCACTAAGTGTCAGAATGGCACCTCTCCCAGGTGACAAATAATTTCAAAAGATTAAATTTTACTAGGAGCTTTATCATCTGTGTTTCATGGCTTTGTCATAATGACTAACTTTTCATAATCAAAACTCCGATTGCCCAATAGCCCCTTTTTCCTGTACATGGACAGCTCATAACAGAGCAAGTACGTAATACTGTGATAGTACAAATGAGTTGTCAAAGACAGAAAGGAAGGAATGAGGGAGGAAGGAGATTGATGAACACTTGTGCTGCCAGGGCTTTAACTGCTTTAAATTTAATAGACAACTTTCTAAACTGTTCTTTCAGTCAACAAACTGTTATTAAGTACCCACCAGGTACCAAGTGTCACAAGCACTAACTCTGCAACCCAGAACTTACTTTCTGGCAGGAAGAATCAACAATTACTCACAAGAAGCAGTGAGGGATGTTACAAAGTTAGAACAGGGTCCTAAAGGGCACACTGCAAAGGGGCTTACTTGTACAGGACAATCAGAAAAAAACATACTGAATGTAACATTTTTGAATGACTGAGGGTCAGCAATAGAACAAGTTATTACACTCAAAATACATAAGGATCAGCTACATGCCAGGCATTGCGATAAGCAAATGATCCCTCTCCATTACTAACCAAAGATGGCACAAACAAATGTAAAAACACCACTGTGCCAAGTGCTATGACAGCAAGAGACACAGTGCTAAAAGTGCCTGTATTCATGACCAGGACCCAGCTGGGGAAGGCAGAGACAGGCATACAGAAGTGCCTGGCAGGCAGGAGATGGGCAAGAAGCAGGGGATGGCAGAGGCCAGTGTGGCAGCAACAAGGAGATAAGGAGGGCCACGCATTAGGTGGGCCTAGAGTCACATTAAAGAGCTTGGCCTTTATCCTGTCAGCAATGGAAAACCACTGATGGAAGGGAACTGTTTTGGACAGATTGAACTGATTTGGACAGCTGAAAGTTAGGGAGCAGATCAGATGTAGGGGCCAGCTAGGATGGAGGTTATCACAGTGGACTGTGTAAAAACAAGTGGGAAGGAATTCTGACTGCAGCAGCAGCTGCAGCAGCTCTGCGATTTTTAACATTCAAAATATTTGATGTCAATTTGCTTCTGGTGGAACAAAACACCTGTAACTAGTAGGCGTCTGGAAAGTTTAACAGGGAAAACACCATCAGTAAATAGAAGGCTGTAGGAAACAGATTTCTTCCCTGTGGAAAAGTATCACTCACATCATTCATCCTGAGAGTATCTGTCAGCAACCATTCAAAGCCATTCTGAGACTTCTGCGTCCCCATCACAATTTGACCTATCAGCCAGAACTCATTTATACCCTTCTATCTACTTCCATTTCTATTTTCTTTTCTAGCTCCTAATCCAACAACATCCAAACTGGTCTCCTTGACTCAATCATACTCTGTTCCATGGGACCCACCCTACTATTGCTGGAGTGGTCTCCCTCTTCTGCTTCAAATTCTTCATCCTGAGGCTTCAGAATGAAGCCTGAATTCCTTGGTTTGACAAAGACGGCCTCCCATGGGCAGGCCCCAGCCCACCTTTTTGCCTTGACCTTGGCCACCCCAACAAATGACTAAGAAGAGTGACTTAGAGTATTCCGGGAGGTGTTTACTCCAAAACCTACAGATTTTTTCATATGACCTTACCAGAAAACCCTAGTAAAAAAATAAAGCAGGTGGCCCCTACTTGGTACCCTGACTGGGCATTGAACAGAAGAAAACTTCTGCTCACTGTCCAAGAAATAAATACCTTTGGCCCTCTGACAACTTCCAGCTGTCTAGTACAGGGATGAAGATAAATAGGGCTAGCGTTGGCAAAAAGGATTAGTCAGAAGTTTACTGTAGGTGACCATTTGCCCCTGTGAGAAAGCCCCCACATACTTTCTACACCCCCTTTCTGCCCTAGCACCAGAACCTTCCTGCTTTTCTGGCCTAAATCCTCCTTGCCATGGTATGGTAACAGTGGTCTCATTCATACAACCACTGAAACTCAGTCACTACACTGTACATTTGCATATTAAGCCTCTTAATCGAGGGAAAATAAAGGGCTTTCGTGCTGGACAAATAAATGTTAAGTTCTAACCAGTGAGAGGGGAGATAGTACAATTTCAGTCTGGTGCATTTTCATTGTCTTCTGAACAACACCCTGCTCATGAACAAGTCAAAACATTAGTTAACTGGGCCTAGCCCCTTTGACTCCTAGCCTCTGCAATATTCTGTTCTAAGAGTTTTAGATGCTGAGGACTTCTGCGTCCATTTTCCCAAGAGCCTTCTCTCCTCCACAATCACCCCAGGCTAAGGCTCCAGCCAAACGCCAGCATGGGGATCATGCCGTTCCCTGAACAGCAGGCCAAGGGCACAGACCCAGGATTTCTACTGCTGCAATCTCTCTCTCAAGAAAAAGCAACAGAAGTCAGGCAAAGAAGGATTGGCTCACAGAGACAAAGCAACCAGCCCACTGGCCACCAGGCGGTGCACAGGCTAGAGTGTGGAGAGAACAGGTCAGTTCTCACGGAGCAACATGCAGAGCTGGCTCTGATGTGTGCGCAGGTAAATGGGTAACAACCAAGCACTAGCTGTTTGACAAACTAATGACAGCTGAACTGGTATGTATTTGCTGATACGAAAGAATGTAAATTTTAAAATCTTTGACTTGCAGTGTAATAAGGATAATTACAATCTTTTAAGTAAACTACCTGATATCCATAATAAATTACCACTCAGCACAACAGTCATAACGTAATTATGTGCCTCGGATTTATCTGTGACTTTTCAGTTTTGTTTTAAATACAATAGTAAGTTCTGAACACATAATCAGCTTCTACACAGTAAAAGACAAAATGAGGGGAGGTGCACATTTTATCAAGTTACTATATTATTTTACATTTTCCTTAATATGTTAACTCTGTACAGATTTTCAAGTAAGAGTAATTCTGAAACTTTAACCTTTTCTATTATTAAAGAAATTGTAGTATGATACCCTGTATAATGGATAAGGAATCAACTCACTCATGGGATTTATTTTCTATCAATAGTGTCAATAATAATGGGAAAAAGATGATGAAGAATTATTACCAGACACTTGGGGGGTGTGGGGAGCACCAACCTCGGTTGAATTTATGAAACGTACACTAGGTGCCACATAGTGTGATAGGTCCCTAGTTTCATCCCCTAACCTCTGAGGCCAGGACTGCTGTGGCCAGGCTGTGGTTCAGGGAACAAAGGCTCCAGCAGGCTGACTTTTTCAAGGTCACACAGCTAGTATGTGAAAGAACTGGCTCAGAAACATCAGACTCCTGATCTGTGCTCTTCCTGTAACAGGGCCTGACACTCCTCTCACAGAACAGATTCCCTGGAGCCAGAGAGCCCTGGAGAAGGAAACCACCGGCTGGCACTACACGTGGCTACCTGCGCACAGAGCAGTTCTTCTGAGAGTAAGGCTTGATGGGTTTGTCTGGCCCTGAAACCTCCATTCTTTCTACTATCCCATGCACGCTCCATACATTTTGCCCTTTGGTGTGACAAGGTGAGAGCCTCAGGGAGCTGACAAGTCAACCAGCTACACTGCCTCTTCTCTTCTCCCTCAATTTCAGAGTGCCTGTGGCTGCTCCTACAACCACCACCACACCTAATGGCCATTGCTCATCTCCCGCTGTCAGGGTCAAAGAGACCCAAGTTCTAATTCTAGACTTGACACAAACTTGCTGCATGATCTAATGAAAGAACTTCACCCTCTCTGGGCCCCATGCAGCTAAAGGATCGGCTGACCTCTTGAGGTCAGCTGTAACAGCCTTTTGCTCAGTGGCTTCCTGACATCCTTTCCCTCTCATCACACACTCAAGGAGTGAGGCCTTTCCTCATCATCCCTGCATCCCCCCATCGCCATTTCCTTCCTCACAGTCAAAGGCTCAGGTGTACCCTGCAGGGTTGGGGCCAGCTGCTTTCATGCTCTTCTTCAGACAGAGACCCCAGGCCAGGGCAGAGCAATCTGTGAGCCTGTGAGTGACAGAGGCTGGCTCCTGGGATATCTCACAACACAGGTAGGTCATCGCTTCCAATACAGACCTGGAAGCCACCTGAAAAGCTTCTTGGGACGTAGTAACATTGGCAGAGATGCCGAGTGACACAGGGCTCGGGCTGACAGGGCAGCTGCTAAGCCCTAAATACATCAAAGACAATGATCCCAGAGACTACATATCCATCTTTCCAAATCCACCAGCACTTAAAATGGGAGCAAGGAGGGCTGGATGCGGTGGCTCACGCCTGTAATCCCAACACTTTGGGAGGCCAAGGCAGGCAGATCACAAGGTCAAGAGATCGAGACCATCCTGTCCAACATGGTGAAACTCTGTCTCTACTAAAAATACAAAAATTAGCTGGGCGTGGTGGTGTGAGCCTGTAGTCTCAGCTACTCAGGAGGCTGAGGCAGGAGATAGCTTGAACCCGGGAGGCAGAGATTGCAGTGAGATGGTGCCACTGAACTCCAGCCTGGCAACAGAGTGAGACTCTGTCTCAAAAAAAAAAAGGTGCAAGGAGATGACTAACAGGTACTGGAAGCCATGCTACAAAACCAAGAAAGGAGAGGCAGCTTTTCTTTCTCTCAGCACAGAAGAGGGGAAATGCAGTTTCATGGGGCTAGGGGACGGGGGAATGAAACCGGGTAGAAGGAAAACTCCCCCGAATTTTATAGCATCCCATTTCACAGCAGCTAAAACTTTAAACATTACTCACCTCGAGATGGTAAAACCACTTTCTCTGAGATGGCTGCCTGCCATTCTCCCTTTGGCCCCACCCCACACAAGCCCATCTTAATTACACTCCTGAGGGGTAATCAGTTCTCAAAGGAATAAAATCAACATAAACCTAAATAAATTCTGGAAAGTTGATGAAGGAAGGGTGTGTGGGTTACTTCAGCCCCAGGGCCATGGTAAATTACAAACCAGCTACTTCTGTGGGTTTTCTAAGCCCATTTCATTTCCCACAGAGTTTATAAATAATAATAAATCATATTAAAAATCCATCCCTACTCCTTCAGTGCTGTTTTACATACATGTTACCACAAAAACTTGCAGAACCAGCTTCACCTCCCCAGTTCTGAAGAATAATTCAAAATTAAGGGAAAGGTTCACAATATTGGTAAATCCACACAAAATTATGGGACTTTTAACAATTTTCCTAGTTATTTCTGAAAAGAGAAGGAATGTATCCACTAACCAAAAGGTATCCAGGAACCAAAACTTTTTCATTTAAAAGGAATCCTGAGTGAATGAAAAACAGGAACCGGGTGCATTATTCTGGTTTATTTTCAAAAACCCTTTTATTTTCCCCTACCCCTCCCTTCCATCGTTTTTTTGTTTTTTTGTTTTTTTCAGACAGGGTCTCCCTTTGTCACCCAGGCTGGAATGCAGTGGCACCAACACAGCTCACTGTAGCCTTGACCTCCTGAGCTCAAGCTATCCTCCCACCTCAGGCCCTCCAGTAGCTGGTGCACACCATGACGCCCGGCTAATTTTTGTATGTTTTTGTAGAGACAGGGTTTCATCATGTTGCCCAGGTTGGTCTCAAACTCCTAAGCTCTGGCAATCTGCCCACCCTGGCCTCCCAAAGTGCTTGGATTACAGGCGTGAGCCACCACACCCAGCCCATTTCATTTTTTTAAGATCATTCTCTGCTCTTTGCTTTATAATTTTTAAAAAATTACTGTCGGCCAGGGGTGGTGGCTCACCCTGTAATCCCAGCACTTTGGAAGGCCAAGGCAGGCAGATCACTTGAGGTCAGGAGTTCAAGGCCAGCCTGGCCAACATGGTGAAACCCCATCTCTACTAAAAATACAAAAATGAGCCAGGCGTGGTGGCACACACCTGTAATCCCAGCTACTCGGGAGGCTGAGGCAACAGAATCACTTGAATCTGGGGGGTGGAGGTTGCAGTGAGCCAAGATCACGCCACTGCATTCCAGCCTGGGCAGCAGAATGAAACTGTGTCTCAAAAAAAAAATTAAATTACTGTCACATTCAAAACAATGTAAATATATACTATTCAACATTTTTTATTTTTTGTTTTTTACTTTTGAGACAGTCTCGCTCTGTCGCCCAGGCTAGAGTGCAGTGGCGCAATCTCGGCTCACTACATGCTCCGCCTCCCGGGTTCATGCTATTTTCCTGCCTCAGCCTCCCGAGTAGCTGGGACTACAGGCGCCCGCCATCGCACCCAGCTAATTTTTTGTATTTTTTGAAGAGACGAGGTTTCACTGTGTTAGCCAGGATGGTCTCGATCTCCTGACCTCATGATCTGCCTGCCTCAGCCTCCCAAAGTGCTGGGATTATAGGCATGAGCCACCGCGCCCGGCCACTATTCAACATATTTCTAAGTCAACGTGATTCACAGGAATTAAGTTTTAAGGATTTGTAATAATCTTAAGGGGAAAAATTCAAAAACGTATGCTTAACCCTACTGAAGCCATGTGAATGTGCTCTGGAGATGACGGAAATACCCCCATACTGACCACGCGTCCAGTGCTGCTGGGCATTCATCCCACCAGAGCTCTGGAGTTAGTGACCTGGTGTCTGTAACAAAGACCCAAGGGACAATAGGGCACCAGCTCCTTCCCCCACCCAACCTTCTTAAACAAGAGTGTCTCTGCCACTAGCTGGCCATGAGTTTAACCTCCTGCCTTCTTTTGCTATAACCAACATATGATCTGAAAAACTGTCCCTACCACAACCCCAAAAAGGGTAGTGGGGCAAGACAGAAGGTGTGCCCTTCAGTTTCCAGTCGTGGAGAGCTGGCCCCCATTTACAAACTTCTCCACCCCAGACTTATGATCATATCACAAGGCAGGAAAGGAGTTTTTAAGTCATGAATATAATCCGTAAAGACCATCTACCAATTATTTCAGAAACCTGACAGAATGCCACATAGCCATTTCAAAGAAGGAAGACTAAGAATATGAAAAAAGGTTTCAGATACAAAGTACATGAACAAAGCAGTATCTAAACCTTATAATAAGCCTTTACTTTCCCCCGTCCTAGGTCTACTGACGCATCTTAAGGAGAGGGCCCCTGGACCAACTCTAGCTGCCCCAGAAGATGTTCTGTCTCATGCTGGGGCACTCATGAAGGCCCCATGGAGCTGCAGGAGGAGACACAAAGACAGGTTCCTGGCAGCTTTACACACCATCTGATGTTGTGTTGAGGGTTGTAGGAAACACAAACCTGCCCTCAAAGCTAGTCAAGATAACCCTCAAGACAGGAAAACACCCAGAGTACCAACAGATGGAGAAGGCAGGAGCCATAACAGGATTTCACCAGAGAAGGGCCTTTGGCTTGGAGACAAGGAATGCCAAATCAAGAAGCGGGTGGTGTGGGTCCTCAGTTAGACACATGTGGGCAAGAGGAGTTACCTGGAGGGATGTAGACACAGTGAGGCCCTGAGTCAAGCTAGAACAAAACAAAAAGAGGATCACACTGCAGGTGACAGTGGGCAATGTGGCTGGATCTCATTTCAAGATAAATGTTTATTCAGTTGCATTTTTTAAAACCATTCTTCACTTTTGCTAAAAGGAACCTAGCATCTCCCAGTACAGTAGCTTTCAAACTATCTTGATGGCAGTCTATAATAAAAAATACAGTTAAAATCACCACCCAAGACACCTATAACATGTATTTTTAACCAAAATAAAGGTTTTACAAAACACTCTTAGCATATGTGATGCACTCTATTTTCTATTCAATTAAAAGATGCTAGTCTTGACCAAATAAACTGGCTATACTACACACAAACAGATTGTACCCTACAACTAGAGGCGCACTGTCCACTCTGTCACTTTGTGAAAAGCTGGCAAAAATAAAGGAAAGAGATTGTAAGCATAATATTAAATAAAAATTATATTTTCTGAGTATAATGTCTTCTACAACATCGAGCAGATTATTTCCAGGGAAGGCCTTACAGGAAAAAAAGATAGAGAGAGTGGGAGCAGGACACACACACACACACACACACACACACACACACTCTCTCTCTCTCTCTCTTCTCTCTCTAATCATTTTCTGAGCCATAACTCTTAAGTTGCTTCTGCTTTCATCTGTTTCATTCATTACATCTTCACAATTTCCTGAAAGCTGAACATTTGTGCAACACTCACCAATTTTTCTTCATGTCAACAGATTGATTTTATTCTTAATTTTGCCAGGTTTCTGAATATAAATCAGTTTCTCTCACGTACTACAAGATATAGGAGCAGCTAGAGCTAGTCTCTAAACATGTTGCACATTAAAATCAACTAGGGGATTTGTCGGGCACGGTGGCTCACGCCTGTAATCCCAGCACTTTGGGAGGCAGCAGTGGGTGGATCACTTGAGGTCAGGAGTTTGAGACCAGCCTGGACAACTTGGTGAAACCCCGTCTGCACTAAAAATACAAAAATTAACCAGGCATGGTGGCGCACGCCTGTAGTCCCAGCTACTCAGGAAGCTGAGGCAGAAGAACTGCTCGA
This sequence comes from Nomascus leucogenys, assembly GCF_006542625.1. Taxonomy (NCBI): domain Eukaryota; kingdom Metazoa; phylum Chordata; class Mammalia; order Primates; family Hylobatidae; genus Nomascus; species Nomascus leucogenys. The sequence goes on from NC_044394.1 coordinate 82,121,193, forward strand.
ACCTGTGAGGCAGAGTTGCAGTGAGCCATGGTCGCACCACTGCACCCCAGCCTGGGTGACAGAGCAAGACTCCATCTCAAAAAAAAAGTGTTACTATAAAATCTAGGAGGTGGGTATTCATTTTACACCTCTCAACTTTACTATAGGTTTGAAATTTTTCATAATAAAATGTTGAGAGGAAAGCTTCCCAGGTGATTAAAATGTACAAACATTATCTCAAAGTGTGGTCTCCAGACCAGTAAGTAGCCTCTGCAGTGCTTCATAATTTGTTAGAAATGCAGATTCTCAGTCCTACCTCAGAACTACTGGACCAAAAACTGTGGGATGGGGCCCAGTAATCTATGTCTAACAAGCCCCTCAGGGGAGAGGAACCACTGATAAAAATCTTGCTAGCATGCTGCAGAGAAATATGCTACGACAATCTGTACTTTGGGATCCACACTTCAAGAGCATTCTAGACTGGGAAATAGGGAGATTACTTAGGCTGTACTTAAAGAGGTAACCTGGGTGTTTCCTCAGTTATTTAATGAGAGCAAGTTTACCATGACAACCTTCTAACTCTCTGATGCTACACGTTTTCTCCCTGGAGTCCTTAGTGTGCTCCTTATTTGGTCTTGCCACCTTCTTTCAAGACAGAGTCTCGCTCTGTCGCCCAGGCTGGAGTGTGGTGGCGTGATCTCGGCTCACTGCAACCTCTGCCTCCCGGGTTCAAGCGATCCTCCTGCCTCAACCTCCTGAGTAGCTGGGACTATAGGCTCATGCCACCATGCCTGGCTGATTTTTGTATTTTTAGTAGAGACAGGGTTTCACCATGTTGGCCAGGCTGGTCTTGAACACCTGACCTCAAGTGATCCACCTGCCTCGGCCTCCCGTGTGCTAGGATTACAGGCATGAACCACTGTGCCCGATCATTACCACCTTCTTTCTGTTTCACAGTTTTTAACATGAGAGCTAAATGCCAAATAAAGAGGCAATTGCCTATTTCTCTTTCATCTTATATTAACCTGTATATACTTCCCCCCAAAATTTTAAGAGTCTAAAACACAGACTCACAGGCCATTTACTTGGTAATCTATGTTGGACAAAAATCATTTTATTTCAGATAATACTGGCTTTATCTTTAAGGAGTTCTGCAATTACAATCAATAGACAACCTCACTGACTATACAAGGTTCTTTATACTTCCAGGTATTTTGAGATTATATTAATAGTATTTGTGGAAATAATATTTTTTGTAAACTCTCATAGCAGCTTTAAAATACAGTCCACTGAGTTTTGCAGAAGCAAATCCTTTTCTTTTTGAAGATGGTAGTACATGAGTAAATGCTAAGTGTTTTCACTGTTTACATTTCTACAGACCATCTGTATACCATCCAAACATGTTAGAAAACTCATTAGAAAGCTATGAGAAGGTGTTATGGCTTCAATATTTGTCTCCTCCAAAATTCATATTGAAATTTAATCTCCAATGTGGCAATATTGAGGTGGGGCCTTTAAGAGGTGACTGGGCCATGAGGACCCTGTCTTCATAAATGGGTTAATCCATTCATGGATTAATTCATGGATTAATAGGTTATCATGGGAGTGGGACTGGTGGTCAAGAGGAAAAGAGACATGAGTTAGCCTGCTCACCCCCCTCGCCAGGTGATACCCTGCACCAGGACTCTGCAGAGAGCCCCCATCAACAAGAAAGTCTCCCACCAGATTTGGTCCCTTATTCTTGAACTTCTCAGCTTCCACGAGTGTAAGAAACAACAAATCCCTTTTCTTCATAAATTACCCAGTTTCAGGTATTCTATTATGAGCAACAAAAAAAGGACTGAGAGGGTCAAAATGAATTCCTCTTCTATCTCATGTCAAACAATCCAGCCAAACAAACCACAAAACATTTTGCTCTTTCCCATGTAGTTTAAGGAATATATTCTATACTCCTGTCCATTAAGGCTCTTTAAGTCCAAAATAAAGTTAGTTCTAAGTAAAACTTGAGGTCTTGATAATGAAATATAAAGCATCAGCTAAACTAGGCCAACTTCAGGAGAGAAAAGTAAACTAAGGACCGCTTACTAACCATCGAAGGCCTGCAACTAACTCAGACAATTCATGAATATTAGCTGATACTTAACTAGTAATAGTGGACTTTTAGTCAACAATAAAATCAAAATTAAAATACTAAGGAAGAAAGAAGGCTCATAAATTAATTGCTGGCAGTTCTCTGTGGCACAGTGTCCACATTTACCTGTATAACCGCCCATGACAGACCACTTAGCCTCTGAGTACAGTGATGCTTACATCAGTTTTTAAATCCACCTTAATTCAGAAGCAGTCATCAAAATTCTGCAAAAGTCCTTGAATCACTAGAAATAAGCGCAAAGACCCTTTTTAATTCTGAACTCTCAAAGTTAACAGTTGCAAGCAGCTTCAAAACTCTTAAATTTGCAACTAATACAGAAATCAATTTGATTGGTTTATCTTCACAGTAAAGAGTAAGAGATGAAATGGCTAAATGAGTTATCCCAAGCCAAAGTCCACATTCATTCTAGCAGCAATACCCAACCTGAGGAAGCGGTGAAGCTAAAAGACACTCCACATAAAGGATCCCCAACAGGGGACACTAGACATGCAGGAGACTCATAAGAACACTCAGCTTTTATCCAGATTTCTACCAAAATAAACGTGAAGTGGCCACAAAAAAATAGGCTGTAAGGGGAAGACAAGGTGGGTTTATGTGGAAGAGACAGAACCCACCACATCAACTACAGAGCCTGCCCTGAAGAGGACAGAATGCCATGTGAGATCACGACGTGCCCATAGGCCTCCTGGCTCCTCCTCAAGTCACCAGCCACACATGCACCAACCAGAGCGTTCCTGTCACACCTCAAAAGTGTTGATGAGATGGTGACTGTGGCCCAGGGCATTGTGTGAGAGAATGTCTAGCTTCATGTCATCTTACAGACTTGAAGCCAAAATGGTGATGGCCATCATGACATTCCACTCACCCCACAGTTCAAGTGTACTGCACAGAGCCAAGGCAGAGGCCAAGGGAAAAGGCTTGATTATGCAAGGGATGTAATTCACGTCAGTCTTAAACGAGATGACTATGGTACATACCTTACCATTTACCTTTTGTGATTACAGAATAAACAAAATGGACAAGAGTAAATTATTTCAGAAAACAAAACATATGTTTTGTTTTGGTTTTTTTTTTTTTTTTTTTTTTTTTTTTGCTTATCTTTTAGTCTGGAAAACTTCAAGCACACAATAAAAGTAGACATTAGAAGAATGAACCCTGTGCACCTATGGCTATAGCTTGACTAATTATGAAAGCCTGGCTACATCTATTTCATCTTTATTCCTACCCACAACTCTTCCTTGTACTGAGCTATTCTGAAGCAAATTCTAGGTATATACCACCCTATCTGCAAATACTTCACTATTTGTAAGAAGCAAATACTTTTAAAATTAGTACAGTCACGTGTTGCTTGACATGAGGACACGTCCTGTGAAAGGCAATTTCATCCATGTGAGAAACATCACATCACAGAGTGTATTTCCTCAATCCTCAATGGTATGGCCTACTCCACACCAAGGCTACATGGTCTAGCTACTGTTCCTAGGCTACAAACCTGCACAGCATGTCAATATACTGAGTACTATTTATAATTTGTGTATCTACACGTATCTAAACACAGAAAACATAGAGTAAAAAACAATATTATAATCTTATAGGACCACCATCATATATTAGGTCCATCATGGACACATCCTTATGTGCACATAACTATACTTCCCAAACCTGGCTATGCAGTCACTTGCCAGCTTTAAAAAAAATACAGATTTCTGAGCCTCATCCATAGATCTATGTAGGAGTTGAAAGAGGCCGGGCAAGGATCAGACTACACCGGTCGCGGTCAAGAGATCTTTATTGGAGGTATCGAGCAGAGAAGGAAGAGAAGAGAGGAGAAGAGAAGAGAGAGAGCTGCTGGTGTGCTGGGTTTTATATCCCTTGGGCCTACGTGGGGCGGGCCCAAGGGAAGGCAGGAGACGCTTCTTTCTGATTGGCCCTCCTTTGGCGGGTTCAGACAGTGCCCGGTCAAGGAGGGGAGAAGAACCCGGAACCGGCGCCATTAAGGTACCCCTGTTGCCTAACAGGAGTAGTACTAGAATCAGTTTTGTTTTGTAATCTCTCAAGGCGAATCACCCACAGGTGGAAGAGAACTACATATTCCTTAAGTTCTAAAGGCAAAGCTGATCCTGTTTTCATTCCCTCCTAAGAGAGAAATCAGAATGTGGAAAGTGTGGCAGAAATACCAAACCAAGTGACAAATGAAGACCTAAAACACTGGCATTAGCCTTTGAGTGGAACCAGGAGCCCAATAAATCCCAATCACCTTATATTAAATCCCTATATTAGAGGTTTCAGAAACAGCTGCCTTTTGAAAGCACTCAACATTTTAAAGAGGAATGAGAGCCCATACTGACCCATCCCTCCTTTTGTATAAAAGGAACCCGAGGCCTAAACAGATGACATGATCTGGCTCAAGATAACTAATCCTGCCAGTGTACTACTGAGGGAAATTCCTCCTGGCCCCTTGAGAAACTGCCACTCACTAACCTCACAGCTTTGCCTGTTTGCCTGTCATCTTAGGCTGTTCCAGTGTCCAGAACCTGGCAAGCAAGTGCACAGGACATTGCACACTGACTGGTTGGCTGGAATGCTGGGTCCATCCCCAAGCACCACCGTTTTTAAATAAGTCATCATCAAACTAAAGCACATCCGTAAGTATCATGTAAGACAGAAAAAAAAGACATGTCAAACATAGTAAGAACTAAAGATGCTCAGTCTACAGCTAAGAAGCCTTAGGGAAACATGATTGAGGTCTTCACTATCTGGCTAGTCATCACTTACTAGAGCAGAAGTTACAGGGAAGAAAATGTCAGCCGACCTTCCTAATTGTGAGTGATACAGTAAACAATGGTGGCCAGGAGCCCCTGTCCCTAGGAGTCTGCAAGAGAAAAGGGCAAAGGACTGGCACGAGATGCTGTGAGAGGGTTTCCTGAACCGAAACAGGAAGTTTGACTAGTTAACCTAAAATCTCCTCCTCCAATTCTAGGGTCAAGAGCTTACTTAACTCCACCAGACCAGTTTATGGTTTCTTCTCAATCTCTCTCAAAGTGTAGAAAACAAAGCAAGGCTGGCAACAAAAAGCATTTAAAAACAAGTAGTTAATGCTTCAAACCTTCAAAAGATCATTTCTAAGCTTCTTAATGTGAAAACTCTAGACTTATCCTTACTGAGAACTCACCTGGATTCTGGCCCAGGAGCTCAGCCACTCAAGGCACACAAGCTACACAAGGGGAGAGGCTTTCTTAAGCCAAACCCAACAGAAGACAAACAGTGACTCTCACAGTTCTCCAGAGGTTGGGCAAAAAGCAAATTAGAACCTACTTTATCTACCATCTGTGCTTATCCAAAGCCTATTTTTCTTACCCTTACCATGTAAGATATGCATCTAAACATCTTCAGCAACTCTCTCCTACACTTAGTACAAATATTTACAATATGTTACTAGCATATTAGTTTATACAATGAGATGTCTGTATTATATGCAAAAAGGAGGTGAACATCCTCAATAAGATGCTGATATGGTTTGGCTGTGTCCCTACCCAAAATCTCATCTTGAATTGTAATCCCCATAAATTTCAAGGAAGAGACCAGGTGGAGGTAACTGAATCATGGTGTTTCCCACATGCTGTTCTCGTGACAGTGAGTGAGTTCTCACAAGATCTGGCAGTTTTCTAAGTGTTTGGCAGTTCCTCCTGCATTCATTCTCCCTCCTGACGCCTTGTGAAGGAGATGTCTGGCTTCTCCTTTGCCTTCCGCCAAGATTGTAAGTTTCCTGAGGCCTCCCCAGCCATGTGGAACTGTGAGCCAATTCAACCTCTTTCCTTTCTAAACTGCCCAGTCTCAGGGAGTTCTCTATAGCAGTGTGAGAATGGACTAATACAGATGCTGTATACTGCTACTACAGTGCCAATGTGTGATGTATGCAAGTTCAACTCAACTATGAGTGATTCTGTACAACATAGAGAACATGGATAGGAAATAAATTCTGAAACCAAAATTTTAGTCCTTAGCCTTCTGAATCCTCTTCCTCCAAAAACAACACAGGTATCCTTTAGAAAGCGTCCTCTAGTGAAGTTACATGTAAAGTTGTATTTATGAGATAAGGGCTTTACAAACTGTGAAAACAATACACTCTCAAAGGAAGAACTTCCAACATAATCCTAGTTGGAAACTTTAAGCTAATCAGAAAATCAACTGTAACTCATGATCTTTCTATCGCAGGGATGGGAGAATGAGGGAAAGGAAAGAAAAACGCAAACCTTTATTTATCTCTTTCTCTCAAATATAAAACTAGCTAAGAAGCAAATTTCCACAGTGAACTGAATCTGTTTCCCAAAATTGGGCTATCATAAATGAAGGTAAAAGAAACAAAACGAGAGAAAAATTCACAAAAAAAAACGTTCGAATTCACCCTTCATCAGAGTTGCAGGGCCAAAACTGGCCAATTCCAGTAGACAGATACCGTCCAAACTCAATGTTTTAAAAGCTCAAAGGCACATCAAAATAATCCATGAGGTTTTGAAAACCCCAATACCCAATCCTGGGGTTGCAGCAAAGGCATCAATCCTTTTCTTGCCTCCTCAAGTGACTGCAAATTACAGACATGGTTAGGACTCTCTGCTTTACAGTGAGACTTTAAAGCTCCCCAAGATATACCAAGATGCACCAGAGCTGAGAGCCTCTGCCATGCTATTCTTTCAGATTTCTCACTCATATCTTCCTCTATTGTAAACCAAGGTCAGGTTCAAGGCCCACAGGAAGGTCTCAGCAGGCACTCTGTTCGTCAGCTGCAGCAGGAGTTACGGAATACAACTAGCCAAAGAAGTTGCTATCAGCTGAAGATGGGCTTATTGTCTTGCTGGCTTTCATTGGGTTTAGGTGATTTGCAGGGGCAGGCTCTGCTCTAAATACTATATTTGCTAGGGAAAGCTGAAGAAAACACACCCTTGCTTTTTAACAATTCTTGAATTCTCAACCAATTACCACCTCCTTCTGAGCAGGTGGGTCGAAAGGCTTTAGTAAAAACAAAAAGCAAGGGCCGGGCACCAGTGACTCATGCCTGTAACCCCAGCACTTTGGGTGGCCGAGGCGGGTGGATCACGAGGTCAGGAGTTCAAGACCAGCCTGACCAATATGGTGAAACCGTCTCTACTAAAAATACAAAAATTAGCCAGGCATGGTGGTGAGAGCCTGTAATCCAATCTACTCAGGAGGCTGAGGCAGGCGAATCGCTTGAACCCGGGAAGCGGAGGCGGCAGTGAGCCAAGATCGCGCCACTGCACTCCAGCCTGGGCAACAGAGCAACACTCCATCTCAAAAAAAAAAAAAAAAAAGCAATATACTACCCAACCCCTTAACACGCTACTCAAAGATATTTCAGACAGGCTATTTCTTGTCCTGCCCAATCAGCTATCCCTCCTTTACAAAACTTGGGCAATCTCCTCTTTGGAAATGGTTTTTCACACTGCCCTAGAGAAAAAAAATGCACCTCTCCAAAGCCATTCAGAAGTGGATTTGAATTCTCAAGTCTGCTTTAAGGGATTATCTCTGTATCAATGTGTTGCATGATGTACTGACAATTTCTACTATCAGTTTTTATTCTCTTTTTTAAACCTCATCGTCTACTGACCTGCTCCATAGTGGAAACTAAATTGTAAAGGCTTATTTGCAAAACAGGAATGTTTTTTCTCTACTTTCAAATAACTGGAAGATCTGAATTAATGCTAGTAAAAATCCTATGAGTAGCGCTAAATGCAATTCAGCCACAGTACAGTGCTTTGAAAGGACAAAATTTTAAATGTGGTTTTTACTAATGTGACTCATAGGAAAAATGAAGTATTAAAAATGTTATTCTCTAAAGACTGACCTGATGCAACAAAATGCAAAATATGTTATCAACTATGCCTAAACCAAAAATTCAGCGATAATTCAACTTCTTTTTCCAAATTAAGACCTACAAGAGCTAGATCTAGTAATTATTCCCCATCAAGAAAACAGTAACAAAACATTATTTAACTTGAATATCTGAATTTTCAGAAAACACAATCTAAAAATCAAAGAAAAATGATAAAAAGATCAGTGCCCGCTCATAAAGGGCACTCAGTAAAAGTGTTGTATTTTGTTTTAATGAGTAAGATGAGAGAAACCCAGAGTGTCCTCTAATCATCTGAGGTAAAAATGTGAAGGTCCATTTGGCAGTCTACTATACGCTGACATATCTTTTAGCCAGTTAGTCCCTCCACCTCACTGGGTCCTTGGAGGTTTCTCCAGGAAAAACGAGGGAGATGCATAGAGGCTCTCTCAAGTTCCTTCCAGAACTATCATTCTATAGTCCAGGACTTCAACATAAAAACCACTGACCTTAAGGTGTTCAAATCCAGCCTGGCCAACATGGTGAAACCCCGTCTCTACTAAAAATACAAAAAAATTAGCCAGGCGTGGTGGCGGATGCCTGTAATCCTGGCGACTCAGGAAGCTGAGGGAGAAGAATGGCTTGAACCTGGGAGGTGGAGGTTGCAGCAAGCTGAGGTCATGCCACTGCACTCCAGCCTGGGCAACAGGGGTCTTAAAAAAAAAAAAAAAAAACACCACTGACCTTACCCGCCACCGCCCCAAAAAAACACAAACAAAACACTTAAGTACAACTGTGCTGTACAAATACCTGTCCAGACTGATTTTTTTCCTTGTTTCTTTCTCAACGGTATTTCAAAGCTTCAAACTCTTTCTACCTTCCATCCACTGTTCTCCCCTTTTTGAACTCTTTTTTTTTTTGAGACCTAGTCTCACTCTGTCGCCCAGGCTGGAGTGCAGTGGCGTGATCTCGGCTCACTGCAAGCTCCGCCTCCCGGTTTCAAGCAATTCTCCTGCCTCAGCCTCCCAAGTGGCTGGGACTACAGGCGCCCGCCACCACACCCAGCTAATTTCTGTATTTTTAGTAGAGAAGGGGTTTCACCATATTGGCCAGACTGGTCTTGAACTCCTGACCTTGTGATCCGCCCACCTTGGCCTTCCCAAGTGCACTGGGATTACAGGCGTGAGCCACCACGCCTGGCCCCCTTTTTGAACTCTTATTCTCACAATCAGGCGCTTCAATTTTCTATTCCAACAACGACACTTTTTACCGTCTGCTTTCCTAGGTTCAAGAGAGACCACATAATCAAGAAACAAAAAGCTTCCCTAAAAGTCTTTCCCCAGGTTCTCCCTGATTGTACTTACACCTGCCCACTTTCCCCCTCTTTCCTGGGGCCTCAAAACACAGCTGTTGCCTGAAAGCCTGCCACTGTCTGGGTCTGCTGCCTTCTCCAAAACACCACAATGACTGTCATCTATTTTCACTAGAAACTTACTGCCATGGTTTAGGGGCAGTCCCGGCCTCTGACCCACTCTGTGAGCCACCTCACCCAGAAACCAGCCCTTTTATTCGTTCACTCTCACAAACACTTACTTTTGTTCAGGAAATGTACTACAAACTGAAATGGAATTTGAGAATCATAATCCATTTATGACCTTGTGATGTCACCAAATCATCAAATAGTAGGGGGGAAGACAGTAGCACTTCGCTGCACTGCCTTCCAACCCAACCCAGACAGACGAAGAGTGAAAGCGTAAGAGGCCAGATCTGCAACCCTAGCTCTGACTAGGCCACAAAGTCCCTCACTCTCTGTAAGCTAAGGGGCTGAGCTACACATTCTCTAACACCCCTTCCTACATCAACATCCTGTGAGCCTCAGAAAGACTACAGCCCTAACTGAAAGTTGTAATCTGTTCACAAAATCATTTATTTGAATGTACAGATACCCAAGACACTTTACACCACATGGATAAGACATAACCCTAGTCCAAATAACCCACCCTAGCAGCTGTGTTCCAGTGAACTACCAACACTTCCCATGCTAACTTCTTTGCCCTACTATTCCTTATTATTGAAAGTATGGAATTAAGTAGCATCACTGGGGAAGCATATTAGAAATGCAGATTCCCAGATGCAGAGAAATCAGAATCTGCATTTTCACAAGCTCCCAAGATGACTGAGTGTACATTAGAGTATGAGAGGCTCTGAGGAAGACACAGAAAAGTAGAGAACGGCCAGGCGCGGTGGCTCAAGCCTGTAATCCCAGCACTTTGGAAGGCCGAGGCGGGCGGATCACGAGGTCAGGAGATCGAGACCATCCTGGCTAACACAGTGAAACCCTGTCTCTACTAAAAATACAAAAAATTAGCCAGGTGTGTTGGCGGGCGCCTGTAGTCCCAGCTACTCGGGAGGCTGAGGCAGGAGAATGGCGTGAACCCGGGAGGCGGAGCTTGCAGTGAGCCGAGATCGCGCCACTGCACTCCAGCCTGGGGCACAGAGCAAGACTCCGTCTCAAAAAAAAAAAAAGAAAAGTAGAGAAAAAGGAAAGCTTCAGGACTGGCAACTTCTGCTCCTCTCAGCACCTCCTTTGCCTCTCAATCCCACCCTTAACCCATCCACCCCACCACCACCCCACCCCCCACCCCCCACCCCCACAGCCCTGGCCTTAAACCCTCGCAAGCTCTCTCTGCCAAATCACATCTTACCTACCAATCAAACCTGTCGATACCCTGGGAAACAATCTGGCAAAAAGGTTAAGAGCTAAACTTAGAAGTCAGGACTGAAATGCCTTAACACTTGGTTTCTCCAATTGCTTCCTAGCTATGTGTCTTTAGGCAAGTTACCTAACCTCTCCATGCATATACAAAAGAAAAATTAAGGTAAGGAAATGTACATAAAAGAGATGGTGGACCATGTCAGTACTCAAGATAGCTTTTTTTTTTTTTTTTTTTTTTTTTTTGAGACAGAGTCTCGCTCATGTCACCCAGGCTGGAGTGCAATGGCACGATCTTGGCTCACTGCAGCCTCGGCCTCCCAGATTCAAGCGATTCTCCTGCCTCAGCCTCCCTAGTAGCTGGGATTACAGGCATGTGCCATGATGCCCGGCTAATTTTGTATTTTTAGTAGAGATGGGGTTTCTCCATGTTGGTCAGGCTGGTCTCGAACTCCCAACCTCAGGTGATCTGCCCACCTCAGCCCCCCAAAGTGCTGGGATTACAGGCATAAGCCACCATGCCCAGCCAAGATAGCTTTTTTTTTTATAACACACAGTCAAGGGCCAAGTCTCTCACTCTTTACTAATTCAACTATATGCTTATTCAACTAATAGTTGAAGCACATTGATTCCAAAACTCCCACCAATCAGCCTAGCTTCCAGTGTCTTCCTATTTTCTCTGTACTCCTGAGTCTTCATCGTCTCCATTCTGTTCATTTATAGAATCACATTATCCAAGGCTAATGAGTCCTCATTGAGCTTAGCATATCCTGATTCATTTCTAAACTCACCAAAATCATTGCTTGTGAGACTGTTTCTAGAAACAAATGGCTTGTGCACTGCAGATGGCACACCACAGACAGTCCCATGTGCCACCCACTAAAGCTAAAAAGTCACCTGGTAAAGGAGTTCAGGCCGTTTCCTCTAATGAGAGAAGTCTATGATTTTTTGGATTATACTAATGAATATACTAATGAATATACTTTTGAATATACTAATGAACATGCTATTCATCTGATTAGAACAGCAGTCCCAACCTTTTTGGCACAGGGACCAGTTTCATAGAACAAACTTTTTCCACGAAAGTGGGCTGGGGGTGGCAGTGGTGGGAGACAGTGACAGATCATCAGGCATTAGATCCTCAGAAAGAGTGTACAACCTAGATCCTTCATATGCACAGTTCACAATGGGGTTCATACCCCTTTGAGCATGGTTAATTCAAGGCAAGAGTTTGTTCTTTTCCTGACACAAAAAGAAATTAAGAGTTATTATATGAGAGCCTTAAACTTAGGCACTTAAACCTCAAATCCCATCATTTGTTGTATTGGTACTAAGAACTAAAACTCATCTTCAAACATCATCTTCCAACACACAAACAGCAGATTCAATCTAGTTTACCTGTAGCTATATCTCATTTTGCCTTCATTATCAACATTTTGGGGAAGGAGATAAGCTTCGTTTGCTCTCCTAAACAACCAATGAGAAGGCCGCATGCTGAGAGCTGGGTATGCATGACTTCCTCCTGCCCAAGCCCTACTCTCATTTCCTGTCGAGCTAAGAAAAGCAGGTAGAGTGTTGCCATCCATGAATTAAGGTATTTGAGCACCAAAAGCCCAGGCAAAATTCATGACTTATTTATCATTTTGCTATTATCATCCTACCCAAATTAGTGGATGCAAAACCCTAACTCTCAGCTGTAACAGGGCATACTGTAACACTGTAATTAATGGTGATTAGATTCTTTTGTAAAATGAAGATATTAAATGTACATATTTATCTCCATTTATTATATCTCCATCTCATTCCCCAAAAGTTGAATGTTTTGTAATACTCGAAACTTTTTAAATATTCCTTAGTGAACAACAAAAGGAAGAGAGGAGACAAAGAGAAAACGGAGATATGGGAAAAAGGCCAGGGTGCTTAAAAAGTCGGCCAACCCAAGTCACACCATGCAGCCCCCAGTTAACTGCTGGCTGACTTCAGCTTCCGGAGGGATCCTAGAAGAGATGGACAGAAGAGCCACCACACTACCACACTGAGTATGCCCCAATCCAAATTACTGACCTACAAAAGTATGAGCAAAGATGATGATGCTTATACAACATGAAGCCAGCAAGTTTCAGGCATGGTTTGCTACCCAGCAAAGGCTAACTGATATATTACCACCATCTGATGGGTTTACTGTCTTCTTAAACCCCATGAAAACACGAACTGTATCTTTTTTCTTTTTTTACCAATTCTTTATCTCCATCATCTAGAATAGCATCTGTAGTTTTTTTTGTTTTTGTTTTTGTTTTGAGATGGAGTCTCGCTCTGTTGCACAGGCTGGAATGCAGTGACACAATCTCGGCTCACTGCAAGCTCCGCCTCCCAGGTTCATGTCGTTCTTCTGCCTCAGCCTCCCGAGCAGCTGGGACTACAGGCACCCGCCACCACACCCAGCTAATTTTTTGTATTTTTAGTAGAGACAGGGTTTCACCGTGTTAGCCAGGATGGTCTCAATCTCCTGACCTTGTGATCCACCCACCTCAGCCTCCCAAAGTGCTGGGATTACAGGCGTGAGCCACTGTGCCCGGCCATCTGTAGTATTTTTGTGTTCAATGAATATACTAATGAATATGCTATTTATCTGATTAGAACAGCAGTCCCAACCTTTTTGGCACAGGGACCAGTTTCATAGAAGAAACTTTTTCCACAAAAGTGGGCGGGGGGTGGCAGTGGTGGGAGACAGTGACAGATCATCAGGCATTAGATCCTCAGAAAGAGTGTACAACCTAGATCCTTCATATGCACAGTTCACAATGGGGTTCATGCTCCTTTGAGAATCTAATGCCACCACTGATCTGACAGGAGGTGAAGCTCAGGCAGTAATGCGAGCAATGGGGAGCGGCTATAAATACAAATAAAGCTTCAATCGCTTGTCCACTGCTTACCTCCTGCTGTGGGGACTGGCTCCTATTAGGTCAAGGACCAGTACTGGTCTGAAACTCGGAAGTTGGGGACCCCTGGATTAGAAGACCCTATGTATTTTTTAGTTTAAAAAAACAAGGTTCAAAATTTTCAGGTTAAGTATCCCTAATCCAAAATTTGAAACCATTTGAGCATCAACATGACTCTCAAACTAAATGTTCACTGGAGCATTCTGGATTTCAGACTTTTGGATTAGAGATATTATACCATTAAATATAATACGAACATTCCAAAATCCAAAAAAATCTGAACTACTTCTGGTCCAAAGCATTTCAGATAAGGGATATTCTACCTGTGTTAGTTAATAAATCATTAGCACTTTAGAGTAAAGTTATTTTCTGTGTCTTCAGTACAAGAAAAACTTTACGGTATTGTTATGGGCTGGAACCGTGATCCCCCAAAAATTACTGACATGTTGAAACTCTCATCTCCAGTACCTCAGAAAATGATTGAGACTTAGAAACAAGGCCTTTTGAAGAAGTGACTGAAATAAAATAAGGCTATTAGAGTGTACCTTAATCCAATCTGACTGCTGTCCTTGTTAAGAAGAAAGCTGGACACAGACACCAGGGAGGGGTGCACAAAAGGAAAGGCTAAGAAGCTGGCCATTTGCAAATTAGAAAAAGAAGCCTCAGGAAAAACCAACTCTGTCAACACCTCAATCTTGGACTTCTGTCCTCTAAAACTATGAGAAAATGATCTATATTACTGAAGCCCCCAGCCTGTGACATTTTGTTACGGCAGCCCTAACAAACTAATGCAGGTATGGAGTTCCCATACATTCGTTCTCTTGGGTCTTGACGCCTCTTATTTTTACATTCTCTGAATAGCAAAAACTTATTGAGAGATTCATAGAGGAAAAGTTGGGTGGCAAGAATTTCTTAAGCTGTTTTTTTAACTAGGAAAAGGTATTTTAGTTCCATTTATGTGACTGATGAGTTCTGTGATTCTGGAAGTGGACTGCAGCCTATGGAACAAATCTTAGATCCATTCTTTTACCAGAGAGTTTGAACAAGATAATCTTCAAGCCTCCTCCTAGCCCCAACATTTATGTATCAGAGTTTACATGGAAAGTATCAGAATGTTCAAATGAATTCTGCACATGATTTAGAAGGAATGTTAATTTCCATTTTGATTTAGAGTTGGCTGGTATCAGTGTCGAACTTCTTAGGAAGGCTCGTTTTCTCATGGTTTTTTGATAAAGGGGAAGATAAGGTTCTTATAGTTATTTGGAGAAAATAAAATTATTATGATTAGTTATATAACATAATTGTAGAATATTATTTCTCACTGTATAGGGAGGGGTTTTCTAGCCGTTTTTGTCAAACAGCCTCTTTTGAAATGTAAGAAAATTATGTTTCTTAACTATATAAATATGTTGCATAAAGATGGCATAACTTTCTCAAAGTTAATTTCTCAACAAGTTTCTTCACAAGTACAGGAAATGCATTTTAGCGAAAACTTCCTTCCCTATAATTTATTCTAAACAGGTTGCTTGGACAAAATCTGTGTTCAGGTAGTTCCTCTTTTACTAACATTTAATAAATAGTTGAAAAAAAATACGTGAAAATTGTTTTGAAAGTATAAGAATAATAACTATTAAACTAAACCTGAAGAGGCTTGATTGTTTAGCATTCATGTAGCACCATCAGACTTCCAACCTATCTTAAGTCACCACTGTTCCTTGAAGCAACGCTCTCTGGATTGGATTTGAGGTTTGTCTCTATTGCATGAGTGAGGTTCTAAGACAAAGATATTAAAATATTGGCTCTTGTCATAAGGCCATCTGAAGTTCCAGATTGTAAATGAAATGAAAAACTCCCCAGGTATTTGTTATTTTTGGTAGGATCAGATGATGGGAAATTAGAAAACTTTTTTTTTTTTTTTTTTTTTTTTAGATGGAGTCTCGCTCTGTCGCCCAGGCTGGAGTGCACTGGCGCGACCTCAGCTCGCTGCTACCTCCATCTCCCGGGTTCCAGCAATTCTCCTGCCTCAGTCTCCCGAGCAGCTGGGATTACAGGCACCCCCACCATGCCCATCTAATTTTTGTATTTTTAGTAGAGACGGGGTTTCACCGTGCTGATGAGGCTGGTCTTGAATTCCTGACCTCAAGCAATCCACCTGCCCCAGCCTCCCAAAGTGCTGGAATTACAGGTGTGAGCCACCGCACCCAGCCTTTTTTTTTTTTTTTTTAGACAAGGTCTCACTCTGTCACCCCAGGCTGGAGTGCAGTGGCATGATCTCGGCTCACTGCAACCTCTGCCTCCTGAGTTCAAGCAATTCTCATGCCTCAGCCTCCCAAGTAGCTGGGATTACAAGCATGCGCCACTATGCCCGGCTCATTTTTTTTTGTACTTTTAGTAGAGATGAGTTTCACCATTTATTTGGCCAGCCTGGTCTTGAACTCCTGACCTCAAATGATCGCCCACCTAAGCCTCCCAAAGTGCTGGGATTACAGGAATGAGCCACTGCACTCAGCAGAGGGATTAAAAATTTTTTAACTGATCACTGTCAAACTGGAACACTGGGATAGCAAAGTACCTTTTTACTTAAATATTTTAAGCACAATCAAGATTTTGGTTTAAGGCCAAGCGCAGTGGTTCACACCTGTAATCCCAGCACTTTAAGAGGCCGAGGAGGCGAGTGGATCACCTGAGGTCAGGAGTTTGAGATCAGCCTGGCCAACATGATGAAACCCCGTCTCTACTAAAAATACAAAAATTAGCCAAGGCGTGGTGGCAGGCACCTGTAATCCCAGCTACTCAGGAGGCTGAGGCACGAGAACTGCCTGAACCCAGGAGGTGGAGGTTGCAGTGAGCCAAGATGGCGCCCACTGCACTCCAACTTGGGTGACAGAGTGAGACTCTGTCTCAAAGAAAAAAAAAAAAAAAAAAGATTTTGGTTTAACAGAAACTTTTAATTAATCAACCCTTGAAGTTCAAAGTGAACTATCAATGTTCCAAGGCCAGGGTCTTTGATATTCCTCAACAAACAAATTTCTCGGCCTGGCGCAGTGGCTCACACCTGTAATGCCTGCACTTGGAGAGGCCGAGATGGGTGGATCACCTGAGATCAGGAGTTCGAGACCAGCCTGGCTAACATGGTGACAATCCATCTGTACTAAAAATAAATTAGCCAGGCATGGTGGTACACACCTGTAATCCCAGCTACTCAGGAGGCTGAGGCACAAGAATCACTTGAACCTGGGAGATGGAGGTTGCAGTGAGCCAAGATCATGCCACTGCACTCCAGCCTGGGTGACAAAGGGAGATACTGTCTCAAAAAAAAAATAAAATAAAAAATAGGGCCGGGTGCAGTGGCTCACGCCTGTAATCCCAGCACTTTGGGAGGCCAAGGAAGGCAGATCACGAGGTCAGGAGATTGAGACCATCTTGGCTAACACGGTGAAACCCCGTCTCTACTAAAAATACAAAAAATTCGCCGGGTGTAGTGGCCCGCGCCCGTAGTCCCAGCTACTCAGGAGGCTGAGGCAGGAGAATCACTTGAACCAGGGAGGCAGAGATTGCAGTGAGCTGAGATCACACCACTGTACTCCAGCCTGGGCGACAGAGCGACACTCCATCTCAAAAAAATAAAAATAAATAAATAAATAAATAATAAATAAAAGTAAAATGTATACTAAAAAACTGTAAGGCCAAGTGGGTAGAAATGGAGGTACACCATAGTAAGGTTTAATATCATTTGAAGGTAGACTGTAGTAAGTTAAAAACATGTGCTACAAACCTAAAGCAACCTATAAAATAACCTAAGTAGAAGTTATAGGTAATAAGCCAGCAAAAGGAATCATTAACAAGCAAAAAAAAAAAAAAGGGCAAGACAGACTACCAATAAGATCAAGTCCTCAGCTGATAGAGCCAGCAAGAAAATAAACAGTATAAAGACAAGAAAAAAATAAATAAGCATCCTATTTAAAATTCAACATTTAAGTCGCTTTTTTCATATAACAATAAGAATATATTTTCAGCTAATTAACTAGAAAACTAATGAAACGTCTAATACAATCTTGGAGTTGATGACTGACAAAGCCCTTGCCAATACAAAATAATGCAAAAAGAATTTCACATTTTGAAAGCCAGCATTAGTAACAACAAAGTCCCATTTTCCAGTATGATTACAGAATGGTTAGAAATATCTCACTCAACATCAAAAAAAAGCCACAATGTCATTTTACCTAATCAGATTAGAAAAAGAAAATTCTCTTTTGTCCATATTATCAAAGAGCAAGGCCAGCCCCAATGGCTCACGCCTGTAATCCCAGCACTTTGGGAGGCCGAGGCAGGTAGATCACTTGAGGTCAGGATTTGGAGACCAGCCTCATCAACATGGTGAAAACCCATCTCTACCAAAAATACAAAAATTAGCCAGGCATGGTGCTGCATGCCTGTAATCCCAGCTACATGAGAGTCTGAGGCAGGAGAATTGCTTGAACCCTGGAGGCAGAGGTTGCAGCTCTGTCTTCAAAAAAAAAAAAAAAAAAAAAAGCAGAAAAACTTTATCTTTTAATTATTTTTTATATAACCGGAACTACAGAAACTTATTAAAAACTATGTGAATATCACAAACCTGTACACCATTGTTCCCATTTTACAGAGGTCCCTTTCAGCCCTAACATCATGGGGACCAGCAGCTGAACAAAGCAGTCTCCCCATGTGTAATGTAGGGCAGAATGTGGCCTACTTAAGGCCAGCTGTTTACCAAATATTATTCCAGATATTGCTCATAAAACAATCTGAGGCCTGATGAAGGCCCCTCCTTCACCCATATGAGAATGTTCAGGATGCTAACTTCTAACTGATACAGGAGATTCAAAAGCAAGGAGCACCAAACAGTGCAGACGTGGGAGGCAAGGCTTCCTGAGACAGCTGGCTCAAGGCAAACTGAATGGAGACAGTCAATTACCATAATCAATGGAAGACACCCCTCCTATCTTTATTCAAAGCAGTATTAACCAAGATGATGAATCATCAGCTCAGTGGGTTGAACTCCTAGCAGACTGTTCACTGCTCCACATACATCTATGCCTCATCTAGAGCATCTGAATTGAAATCATAAAGCTTCACTGTGCGTACCACCGTATCTGTTTTATCAGCTCTAACTTAGCTATCATGTCACACACTCCCATAGGCCCCTGCTGTTCCCCATCTGCAATATCATCCTCTTTAACTGTGTGTTCATTTTCTGCCTTACATATTAGGCTACACGCTACACAAGGGCATAAGCTGACTGCCTTTCTTGTCCATTGTCACCAGTGAGCAAGCCTCACATGGTGCCTGGCACATATTATAAACACATTAAGTATTAGATAAATAAATAAAGGAAATCTTGACTAGCAGAACGGTCTCAAAATATCTGTAGACAGTGAAACAAGAAACAGCAATCAAGTCTTGAAATCACTGAAGAGTAAAGCACTGAACACCTGTCAGATTTTTCTGGGAATCAAGGAAGGGAACAAGAATAAATGAGAAAACGTGTACATATAGAGAACTAAGATGCTCTAATATGCCAAGTTCAAACTGGAATGGCCCTAGAATTTGAGTCATGCCCTAGCAGGTGAATGAATACACCCAACGAATTGTGTCACTTAAATGTACACACTCAACCTCAGGCAATATTCAGTGTCTAACCCGGGATCTCCAACAAATTATTAAGTACCTTGATGCACAGCCCTAACTCAGATAATACTCAGTCTTTGACATACCTCTCAAAATTGAAGTCATAAAACTACACACCAATTACATAAAGAGTCTTAGAAAAACTCAGAGGGGGAAGGGCTCTGGTAGTCAACAGTATTCTGTCACTGTCACAGCAAGTAAGAATGAAAGCTCTCCAGTATAAGAATTTTCAAAAAGTAAACTATTACTTAATTTTATGTAATCTGAATGCAATAAGGCCCTAACAAAAGGTATCACAAAAAAACTTAAGAATAAAATATAAGAAAAATACTCTTAAAAATACACTTGAAACAAATGAGCAAACTTATTCCCCCAAAACACATAGCAAATCATTTATTTAACTTGGGATACATCCTTCTGACCAAAGATAACATATTTTGCTTTGTTTTTTTAAAATCCAGGCAAGACAACAGCTTCTGCTTGAGATAAAGGAAAACTGCAGTCTAGCATCACATGGTAAATAGCTGGCTATTATACAAGGGAATTCCCCCAAAAAATAGAAGGAAGAACTAGTTTGGCCTAGTTCCTAGTACCAGTGACCTTCGCTGATAGTGAATAGTTTGTCTTCATAGTGATAAGAAAGAAGCTGTATTCATGTTTTCAAAAATGACTTAAGGCCAGGCGCAGTGGCTCATGCCTACAATCCCAGCACTTTGGGAGGCCGAGGCGGGTGGATCACCTGAGGTGAGGAGTTCGAGACTAGCCTTGCCAACAGGGCAAAACCCCATCTCTACTAAAAATGCAAAAATTAGCTGGGCGTGGTGGCTCACACTTGTAATCTCAGCTACTTGGGAGGCTGAAGCAGGATAATCACTTGAACCCAGGAGGTGGAGGCTGCAGTGAGCCGAGATCGTGCCACTGCACTCCAGCCTGGGCGACAGAGTGAGGCTCCATCTCAAAAAATAAATAAACTCACAGTAATGACTAATAATAAGAGTGGGTAAGATAAAGGATTCAGGGACGCAAAACTTCCAACTGCTTTTCCCTCATCCAGACAGTCACTCAGGGTCATCACAACCAAGTGTTTGGTTACACTAAAGAGAAACAAGAAGACCCAAACAGACAAATTCCCCCTCCTTTCTCCCTTCTGTGGATGACTTAAGGTGCAGTTCCATCAACATCATGCCTATCAATTGGTGAACAGGTAACAAATGTGGTACAACCATAGCCTAAAATTCAGTAATAAAAAGGAACAAAGAACCACACTGCTACATGGTCGAACCTCAAAAACATTAAACACAGGTGACCACACATTGTAGGATTCCATTTAAATGAAATGTTCAAAAAAGGCAAATTAATACTGACAGATTAGTGGTTGCCTGGGGCTCTGGGTTGGAATGGGGATTAACTGTAAATCACTATGAGGAATCTTATTGGCATGATCAAAGTGTTCCAATATTGATTTGTGGTGATGGTTGTGCCACTCAGTAAATTTACTAAATATCACTGAAATGTAAGCTTGAATTGGGTTAATTTCATAATACAGAAAATATACCTCAATAAAGCTGCTTTAAAAAAAAATACTGCTGAACAAACTCCTCTGTCTCTCATAGGTTTGTTCAAAGCAGCAGCCAGCATGGTAATTAATACATATCATGGCACTGCTTGGCATCCTGCCTCACTTTCCTTATTCCTCATCCTCATCTCCCTCGGCTTGCACCTCCCAAATTAAGTATCTCTGATAGAGGTCACGCAGTAAGGTCACAGAGGTTATGCATTGCTTATCCTTGTTTTCATTTTTTATTTGTTGTTATTGTTTCGTTGGTATTGTTATTGTTCTGTTGGTATTGTTATTGTTCTGGATGAAAGGAAACAAACACCTGAGCAAAACCCTAAGTCTAAAATCAAAGACACAACTTTTGGTTAAACATGGTGGACTGATCACATGAGTTATTAAGAATTAATTCCCATAAAAATGATTTTAAAGTAAACAAAAGAATAAAAAGATAAAGGGGAAGAGAGGCAGTAGAGATCATTTCTATCAGGTTTTGACAGCTAAAAAGTGGATGGTGAGAGGCAGAGGTAGGCAGACCACTTTAGTCCAGTAACCTGGGCAAGATGGTCAAATACCATCTCTACTAAAAATTTTTAAAATTAGCTGGATTGGCCAGGCACGGTGGCTCACGCTTGTAGTCCCAGCACTTTGGGAGGCCGAGGCGGGCGGATCACGAGGTCAGGAGATCGAGACCACGGTGAAACCCTGTCTCTACTAAAAAATACAAAAAATTAGCCGGGCGTGGTGGCGGGCGCCTGTAGTCCCAGCTACTCGGAGAGGCTGAGGCAGGAGAATGGCGTGAACCCGGGAGGCGGAGCTTGCAGTGAGCCGACATTGCGCCACTGCACGCCAGCCTGGGTGACAGAGCAAGACTTCGCCTCAAAAAAAAAAAAAAAAAAAATTAGCTGGACATGGGCCAGGCGCGGTGGCTCACTCCTGTAATCCCAGCACTTTGGGAGGCCGAGGCGGGAGGATCACGAGGTCAGGAGATACAGACTATCCTGGCTAACACGGTGAAACCCCATCTCTACTAAAAATACAAAAAAAAAAAAAAAATGAGCCAGGCATGGTGGCAGGCGCCTATAGTCCCAGCTACCCGGGAGGCTGAGGCAGGAGAATGGCATGAACCTGGGAGGTGGAGCTTGCAGTGAGCCGAGATTGCACCACTGCACTCCAGCCTGGGCGACAGAGTGAGACTCCACCTCAAAAAAAAAAAAAAAAAAAAAACTTAGCTGGACATGGTGGTGCACACCTGTAGTCCCAGCTATTCAAGAGGCTGATGTGGGAAGTTTGCTTGAGCCCAGGAGGTCGAGGCTGCAGTGAGCTGTGATCACACACCACTGTACTGCAGCCTGGGAGACAGAGCAAAACCCTGTCTCAAAAGACAGACAGACAGACAGGCAGACCAGGGGCAGTGGCTCATGCCTGTAATCCCAGCACTTTGGGAGGCCCAGGCAGAGGGATCACCTGAGGTCAGGAGTTAGAGAACGGCCTGGCCAACACAGTCAAACCCCATTTCTACTAAACATACAAATATTAGCCAAGCATGGTGGTCTGCACCTGCAGTCCCAGCTACTTGGGAGGCTGAGGCAGGAGAATCACTTGAACCCACAAGGCCGAGGCTGCGGTAAACTGAGATGGCGCCACTGCATTCCAGCCTAGGCAACAGTGAGACTGTGTCTCAAAAAAAAAAAAAAAAAAAAAAAAAGATAAAATAAAAGTGGATGGAGTAGTAACTAAGAAGTAAAAACTACAACCTAAGTGTCTACTAAGGATACCAAAAAGAAGTGAGACAGTCAGACCTACAAAACCCTGAGAAGGTCATCATTTGGAATAAACCAATACCAAGTGAGGTGCAAGGCCAAAATCAGAACTGATCAAAGTTTGCATATTTGGTGGTTGAAAGCCCCAGGTCCCCTTTCTTTGCCTTACACAGTCTGGTAACTGTCTCACATCACTCCATACCCACAGGAAACCAGAGATTTAGTCCCTAAAGAAATTGAAAGCAGTTATGTTCCAGACAAGAGGAGATGAGGCAGTGATAAGAAAAAGCGATTTTCAGCCATACAAGGACTTAAAACCTTAATACCCATATACCCTTTCTTTTAAAACTACTAGAGGATGTGCTTCAGGAAAATAAGATGGTAAACCAAAAAGGAAGACTGCAGTATCCAGGAAACAGACATTCCAGGACAATAGCTACATGCCAGGTCCAGGGGCAACCATACCTGCACAGCTATGAGGAAACTCCAGGGAGAAAAAATTGAAATCAACAGGTTATCTGCAACAATATAATTATCTGATGTGTGGTGTTAAATTAAGCATTTGGAAAATGTGATAAAGACTAAACTTTGCTAGGCACTTGTTATATCTTTTAGAGTATCTGAGGAGGAAGGTGATGATAGGTACAAAGAAAACTAAGCAAATGAAAAACTAAAAGCGATGTGGGGGTAGGGGTGTTGTTTAAAAAAGGAAATGTAATCGTATGAGACTGTTTAGCTCACATATAAATGGTATTTACATAGTCATGATAAAAGAAACAACTATCACTTTAACCCAAAATTATGGTATGCCCACTTAAGGGAGGCAGCAAGTATAGGAGTTAAATATTCAACTACTATTGAACTAAGTAGTTCAATAACTACAACTACTGCTAGAGGAAGTCAATAAATGTATAAAACTGATAAATGAAGAAATGGCCACATAAGTACCTAATTTAGAAATATAGCAGTAAATTTCAGATGTAGCAGCTAAAATCACTGAAAACAGATGCTTCTGGAGAACACGATGACTCCAACTTTTGATATGAGCACTTTAGTATCATTTGATTATAACTATGGATTCATAACTGGTAAGTTAAGGCCCTATTTATCATATGAAGGATTTTTTAAAGTTATAATGTAAAAGAGGGGTTTTTCTTTCACTTATTTAAATTTAATAGGATAACTTGTTCATATTTAGCCATATCTGAGACAGTTCCAAAGCACAGGGGTCAAAGACGTTTTGGCACTAAAGCATAAAGCTGTAAGCAGCACCTGCTCTAGCTCCCCAATGTTCAAAGGGTGGGAGAACCAACTACTAGGCACAAACAACAGTTCTCAATTCTCCAGCTCACTAACACACCAACCACCCAGAGTCTACTAAGAGCCCTGCTACAAATTCAATCCTGCCAGTTCAGTGTTCCTCAAAGTGTGGTCTGCTGACCACAGCAATATCATTTCTGAAATTAAAAGTATATAAAAACTTTTATACCACCTGAGTTTCTTATACTTTTTTAAAAAGAAAACAAAAACAAAAACTTTTACAGCAATTTGACAGGGGAAAAACGTCTTTAGATTCTGCAAGTCAAAAAAGTAGACTGATATTTTATATGTCTACCTTTTCATTTCACTTTTCATTTGTTTTTACTGTAATTTAAAGCACAGAGAAGCCCTGCTGATGAGGCTGAGCCACTTAAAATGAACACATTGCAGTATGTGCTGTTTCCATGTGTCAGTGCATTCATTGTGTCTGAACACACGTGTGCTGGGCAGAGGACCCAGGGAGATGCAGACAACACAGAATGTATGACTGACATCCCACATCTGGCATTTTGTGTCCATCCCCGTTTTTCTTGAGTTCCATAAGGGTAGATATATCATCTGCTTCATTTACCACTGTGTATCTAACTCTCAGAACAGGGCCCAGCATACATCCACAGTACCTGCATGAAACCACCCTTGCATGGTTAATCATTTTTCACTTTTGTCTCCCCAATTTAGTTATACCTAATGCTATCTAGATATCAAAGTTTGTAAGAGTCCAGTTTTTAAAACGGGATGTCCTAAAACTTATCATTGTGATCATTCCTTAGAGATTCTTACAGAAAAAAACTACCTCCCAATGAATCACTTTATTAATTACTCAACCCAAGAGGCAGCTTCTCTTCTGAATAATACTCACCAACTCTTATTACTGAACCTGCTGCATAACAAAAGAACAAACTGTTTGGTGAGCAGTGATATAACATTATAAAACCTAACAACCATTGCTGCCACAATGGTCACTGGTAATAAATATAAGATTACCTTGGCCTTCTCCATTTTCTTCCTAGTCATCTTTCCCCGTATGTCTAAAAACTTTACCCTGACTCGAGTTCGAGACCAGCCTGGACAACATGGTGAAACCCCATCTCTACTAAAAATACAAAAATTAGCCAGGCATGGTGGCGTGCACCTGTAGTCCCAGCAACTCAGGAGAGTCGCTTGAACCTGGGAGGCGGAGCTTGCAGTGAGCTGAGATCGCATCACTGCACTCCAGCCTGGGCGACAGAGTGAGACACCGTCTCAAAAAAAAAAATAAAAATAAAAAAAATAAAATATATATATATATATATATACACACACACGCACATACATATATGTATATACATAAAAAATTGCTTAAGAAAAAAGGCAAAATACAAATTGAGTTTGCAGCTAGGCAAATGAATGTACATTTATCACAAAGTTTTAAGCAGTAAGGAGTTAAAAACCCATCATCAGCAGGGTTTTGTTTGGTGGTTGGCTTTTCTGTAGAGCTTTTGATGTTTCTGAGTTAGTAAAACAGTTTTTGAAAGTTTGGGGTTGAAACTCTTTAAGAGAGCAGGGCTTGCTCAACAGGGCTGGCTTCCTCCCACCTTGCCCGAGTCCAGAATCTTCCAGCATGAAGGAAATCTATGTCGCAGAACAAGCCTGAACATGCCTCTCAGTGGCAGATCAGCTGATACAATCTCCTCCTAATGAAAACATCTAGTTCTACAAAATTCATTTTGCCCCAGTGGATGTCTTTACCTCCAATTAAGAACAAGAGATGCTACACTTAAAAGACAACATTTAGAGAATCCTTCACAAAAGTTTAAGTACTTGCTCCAAAATGCAAATTTTTTTATTTTATTTTTTTTTTGGAGGAGTCTGGCTCTGTCGCCCAGGCTAGAGTGCAGTGGTGCTATCTCAGCTTACTTCAACCTCCACCTCCTGGGGAAGTTCAAGCAATTCTTCTGCCTCAGCCTCCTGGGTAGCTGGGACTAGAGGCACGCGCCACCATGCCAGGCTAATTTTTGTATTTTTAGTACAGATGGGGTTTCACCATGTTGATAGGCTGGTCCTGAACTCCTGACTTTGGGATCCGCCTGCCTCGGCTTCCCAAAATGCTGGGATTACAAGTGTGAGCCACTGCGCCCGGCCCCTAATGATTTTTAAAAGCCAGACAATCTATATGGCACTTTACCACTGAGCAATCAAAAACAATTTTAGCACTTTAACCACCCCGCCCCCGCCCTTTTTTTTTTTTTTTTTTTTTTTTTTTTTTTTTGAGACAGAGTCTCACTCTGTTGCCCAGGCTGGAGTGCAGTGCCATGATCTCAGTTCTCTGCAACCTCCGCCTCCTAGGTTCAAGCGATTCTCCTGCCTCAGCCTCCCAAGTAGCTGGGATTACAGGCATATGCCACCACGCCCGGCTAATTTTTTTGTTTTTTTAGTAGAGATGGGGTTTCGCCATGTTGGCTAGGCTGGTCTCCAACTCCTGACCTCAGGTGATCTGCCCGTCTGGGCCTCCCAAAGTGCTGGGAATCCCAAAGCTCCTCCTAATACCGTGGGCAAACCGTGTACCCACCACTTAAAGGGACATACCAAAGCCTGCAGAGAACGAGTGAATTCAACAAGTTAAACCTAGCAAAGAGTAATGCCCAAGTATCCACCCCAACCTCTCCTCCTCTCTACCACCACTGCCACTATCCCGCCTCGGCCTTCACCTCCTGTCGCTGGACCACTGCCCAAGGCCAACCATCTTACCAGCTCCTTCCCAACACACATCTGGATCAAGTCCCCTACTCTAAGGGATCTCCAATTCCAACAAAATCTTTCAGTGACTCCTCAATGCTTAAAGAAGATGTCTCTCCTCAAGTCCAAATAATACCTCCTTGAAATTCCCACTACTCCCTAACCTTTCTACCGTTCCCAAAGGTCACTCTTAGCCCTACTGCCACACACAAACACCTCTCCCTTCCCTTTCTTCAATAAATGAGGGGTCTACCATTAGCACAGTGTCAAATGGGCGTCGAAAGAGCAAACTCTTAGTGTTAGCTCCCCTTACCATCAAGGTCTTTGGACCTAGGGTACCCTCGTCCTCAATCTCCAAGGTCCACATTATACCCTTCCTCCAATGACAAGATCAGAATGGGTCAGTCTTCTATAAAATCTATGGTCCCTCCTTTGAGTGAACCTTGATTTCTGACATTTTACCTGCTGGATTCTAAACTCCCTGACTTCCACGTTACTGTTACCGGATTTCCCCTCTGTCAGGCCTCCAAGACTCAGAATTGTCCTCAGGCTGGCAATCTTCTTTTTTTTTTTTTGAGACAGAGTTTCACTCTTGTTGCCCAGGCTGGAGTGCAACGGCACAATCTCGGCTCACTCCAACTTCCACTTCCCAGGTTCAAGTGATTCTCCTGTCTCAGCCTCCTGAGTAGCTGGGATTACAGGCACCTGCCACTACACCCGGCTAATTTTTCGGTATTTTTAGTAAAGACGGGGTTTCACCATGTTGGCCAGGCTGGTCTCGAACTCCTGACCTCAGGTGATCCGCCTGCCTGGGCCACTCAAAGTGCTGGGATTTACAAGCGTAAGCCACCGCGCCCGGCTGACAATCTTTTATTCAAGACATTTGGAACACCAGCCATCACATGCTCACAAAATGCAAAATAACAGTAGTTACCCCAAGAAGAACACAAAAATGGTCAAATAAATATTTAAAATAACAATAAGGCCGGGTGCAGTGGCTCATGCCTGTATACAATCCCAGCATTTTGGGAGGCCGAGGCGTGCAGATCACTTGAGGCCAGGAGTTCAAGACCAGCCTAGCCAACATGGTGAAACCCTGTTTCTATATACAAACATTAGCTAGGCGTGATGGCACGCACCTGTAATCCCAGCTGCTCAGGAGGCTGAGGCAGGAGAATCACTTGAAACCAGGAGACGGAGGTTACAGTGAGCGGAGATGGTGCCACTGCACTCCAGCCTGGGCTACAGAGCAAATCTCCGTCTGAAAATAACAATAAAATCCAAAATAACATGGAAACAAACTTGATTTATTTCTGGTTTTAATTTTTCACACTATCATTCTCCTCACTGATCATACCAGACACTTCTTTTATAAATATATGGTACTCTGAATGT
Organism: Nomascus leucogenys; assembly: GCF_006542625.1. Classification (NCBI taxonomy): domain Eukaryota; kingdom Metazoa; phylum Chordata; class Mammalia; order Primates; family Hylobatidae; genus Nomascus; species Nomascus leucogenys. The sequence continues at coordinate 82,149,233 of NC_044394.1, forward strand.
AACCTTGTGAAGAGAAATTTACAATTTTAAGTTTATGAGTATCCTTCTCTCAAAAACCTAAGGGTGAAAATAAATTTCTCTAAACAGAATATGCCGTTTTTCACCTCCTTAAGATGCAGTTATATACTGTTCAACGTTCAACTATACCAGACCATTTACCACTGTTGTCAGAGATACAGAAAATTCAAAGTTATCCCCCAAAAAACTGGATCGAGTCCCCCACTCTCAGGGATCCCCAATTCCAAAAAAACCTTTCAGTGGTTCCTCAATGCTTAAAGATGTCTCTCCTCAAGTCCAAATAATATCTCCTTGAAATTCCCAAAGGTAACTCTTAGCCCTACCGCCACACATACACCCCCCCCCTCCCTTTCTTCCATAAATAAGGGATCTACCATTAGCACAGTTTTGCAGGGGAGTCGTTTGCCCCAAAAAAAGCTATTTCATACGACATATCAAATCTCGGAAAACTCTCTTTCAACTCACTCACTTCATGTAAATATAGTTGCCTCAAAATAAGCAACCTCTGCGCTAATGAAAAATAGAAAATAGGACACTAAAATAAATTACTACAAGTTGTTCAGCTTACAGATTTTTTTTACCTGAAATTATATTTAAAAATAAAGACCCTTTTATAAATAACAATTCAGCAACAAATATTTTTCAAACTTTAATGCTATTCATCCTAAAGGATGTTTAGCAGCAATAAACAAACTCTAAAGTGTTAATAATGTAATCCCAAATCTACCACAAGCAAATCATACCAACAAAAATCCTAAATTAACTCCTATGAATTGTAAATGGTTCTAGAAATTAAATAGTTAAAAAGAGGAAAAAAGAGATGTTCTGCTATTTTCATCACCTCTAAGATTGAAGTTCCCAGTACCTGCTTGTAAACATTAAAGAACTTCTTGTTATAGTAAAAAAACATTTTACTGATGCATGAGACAATCAGGAAAATGTTAACAGTGAATATAAGACATTTTTCTAAGTGTGATAGCAATGTGATTGTGTAAAAAACAAACATTCTAAAGTATTTACGGCTGCAATAGCATTTGGGGTTTACATTAAAATAAAGGAGAAGAAGAATACAGAGAAGAATCAAGAGACAAGATTAGTCATCTGCTTATAAACTGAGCTCTCTAGTCTTTATGTTAGAAATTTTCCATAATAATATAAAAATGTAACTGCTTATGAGCAAAATCTCAGGCACTATTTTGTTCTGGACTGTAGGCAACTTTTGCACAGATTTAATTCCCTAGGTTTGCATAATTAGAGAAATTCTCAACTGTACCGACTTTGTAGTCAGAGAGCTGTGTCATGCCAGTATCCCAAATACTTGCCAAACATAGCACTCAGCAAACCTAGTTCAAAAGCTTGGAAAGGTTGGGGGGAATGGAACCAAAATGGCAATGAGGGGAAATAACAATGAACCTGACTAAACTCTTACCATAAACAGCTCCCACCTCTTAAAACCAATAAAGACAAACTGGGGTTTCATTCTTTCCTTTATCTTAAGGTTTAAAGACTATATTGCCTTCAAGCTTACTTCTTCTCTGCCCTTAACATCCATGCTGACCAAATAAGACACAAACAATCCAACTACTGTGTAGCCAGGTCAAAAACAAGCTCTGGCTAATTCACTTGGAAGACTACAATCACCACTTAGATTTGGCGAGAAAAAAACTGGGTTAGAAAAAAAATGACTGGTGCTTAAACAAACAAGAGACCGGGGAGAATGTCTTTTAGCCAGTTACCAACCACTCAGTGAGTTGCAACACAATCTTTTCCAAAATTTTCCAAAGCCTTCCAAATTCAGTTGAGCCGGGCAAGCTGAGTTAACGGGGCTCTCTTTCAAATTCAAAAATCTGGCCCCGGCCCCAACAGTTAACCAACAAAACACAAGCTAATACACTTGAGATCATCTAAGAATACTGACCCAAGTTTGGACCACAGTCCAGTCAGTAAAGTACCCAGGCTAGAAGTCTAGGCTGATGAGAGGCGTTCAAGTGATAAACTCTACTCACAACGCAGAAAAGAGACAATAAGATCCACACTTAATCTAGCCTAAGAAAAGGTCTACAGTCGGCTTCCAACCCCCCCAACTCCACCCATTTTTAATGAGACAATGACAATTCTTCATGGTGAACCACAGAGCCCTGCTTCCCTAACCTTGTACCGACTCTAACAGAACACTCCCCCAGTGCAGATTAAACTTTTAGAAAACGGTCAGTAATGAGAAACAAATCAAGACAGGAAGAATTTAACATTCTGTTCTGAATTTTCAAGGCCTGCGCCTCCATTCCCTACGTATCTTTCATAATCTCTAGACTGTGCAATGTATAAAATGAACACTGTTAGTCACATCAGGTGTCAGCTACTCAGCGCAGACTCAGTCTCCAGATTTGCTAGTTTCATTTATCGCTGGGGTGGAGGGTGGGTGTTAAAATTTTTAAAAAAGAGAAAGACCTGGGTGGGTGTGAAACCAGGGCATCCTCTATATTCTCTTCGCTCTCCGTCATTTCTGTTTCAATTACACAGCTGTCAAACAGGTTATTCCTGGAATTCAGATTTTATAATCCCCACACTGTAATTCTTCCTGCTGCTGTTGCCCAAACACACACTCCTCCCTGCTTCCCCAAAATACGTATCCATCAATAGAAAGGATGACAGCCACAGTTATAAAGTATTCCCAGGTAACGCCAAACTCCCCACCTTGAGCAACTGGCAAGCACTGAGTGGAGGCTGAAACATGATGACAATTTTCACGACGGCCAAAGCAGTGGTTTAGGATCGTCAGAGGCAAGGCCCGCCTCCACTGTATTTTAATTTACACACAAACTCAGAAGGCCAGATTTGGGGAAAAAAAGAAAAAATTCAGGTTGCCTTATTTTTAAAAAATGCTTTTCCATTTTATCGAAATAAAGTGCATGCCTAAGAGTGTAGCTTATTTCCTTATCTCAAAGCCAGGAAATGAGGTCTTTTAAGGCCAGTCTGAATATAAACTCAAGTGTGCAAAAACAGAGGGACTACAAGGCGAAACCCCTCTCCCAATTTTGGCCAAGCGGCGTGGCCTCCAGTCAGCATGTTTATCACCCTCTCCTCGTCCCCCAACAAGAAGTTTCCACATGCCATGGGAAACAAAGAAGGCGCCCACACCGACCTTATAGACTTGTCCATAGGTGCCATTTCCAACCACTTCCACCAGCTCAAAAATCCCAGCAGGATCCTGGAGAGGAAGGAGGGGAGGGGTTATCATTTAAAAGAAGACAAAAAAATGAATAAATCAAGCAGGGCAGTTGGAGAGAAAGGGCGGTGACAAAAGAGGTAGGCTTCGCCCCGCGCGGTCCCCCAGCGCCCGGGGGTTGCGCGGCAGGCTCGGGGCGTTGGGGCGGTGGAAGGTAGCGCCCGCCCCGCACCAGCCCGCACAAGCAGACAAAGGGGCCGCCGCGCCCGCGGCTCTGCCCACGGCGGCGCCCAAGCGCCCGGCCGACCAGGGCGCGGCCCCGGCTGCCGGCTGCCGGCTGCCCGCTCCCCGCGCGCCCGCTCGCGGGCCCACTCACCCGCAGGGAGGAGAGGTCGATGTCCACCAGACTTTTTGCAGGGGAGTCGTTCGCCATTTTCCCTTTTTGCCACCAAAAAACAAGTAACAATAAATGTCTCTGTCGCTCTGTGTATCTCAGCCGCAGACCAGGCCGCCGACCGCGCTCCTCGCGCAGCAGCCGGGCCGGCCCGGGACTCTACTCGCGGGGCCGGGGGCGGCGGCGGCGGGCTCGGCTGCGCTCTCGGGCCGCTCAGGGCTCTCGGCCGGCCGGGCCGCGCGGAGGGCGGACGGAGCGTGCGCGGGCGGCGGCGGCGCTCACACCATGGCGCGGGGCCGGCCGTCAGGCCCCCGGGCGTCGCCCGCCGCCTCAGGCCCCGGCGCCCGCGCCCCGCGCCGCGCGCCTCGAGGACGGGCCCGGAGCGTGGGGCCGCGGCGGCGCCGAGAGTTGAGCGAGTGAGCGCGAGGCAGCGAGACAAAGATAACCCGGGAGGCGGAGGCGGAGGCGGAGGCGGGGAGCGAGGTGGGGAGGGAGGGGGCGGCGGCGGCGCTGGAGGAGGAGAAACGGGACAACAAAAATATATTCTGAGGAGAGAAAACAGCTCCCCCTTTCCTCCTCAGGCAGGAAAAACGGGCGGAAACGCACTCACACCCCGAGCCCTGCCGGGGAGGGCGCGGGCCGAGGCGCCCGCGCGGCGTGAATATTCATCAGGGGTGGGGACCGAACAATGGCCGCGCCGGCGGGCAGCGCGGGCAGCGGCCCCGACACGACGCCGGGCGCCCAGGTCGAGCCTCGGCGCTCGACTCCGCACGGCGCTCCGGAAAACAGCAGGAGCGGGGAGGAAACGGGCTGGGATTTCCCCGGGGAGGAGCTGGGGTGGGGAAACGCCCCTACCTCGCGCTAACAACAAATGACATGAAACTGAGCTGGACCGACACTAAGAGGCCATGGACCCTCGCGTCTCCCAGGGCAAGGGTGTGTCCCGCCCACCGCGCCCCGGCTCTAGAGAGACCCGAACCGGGTGTTGCCGAGCGGAGGAGGGGCCTCTCTCGATCCTCGCCCCCTCCTCGCCCCACTCGCCCCATCCCCCTCTCTCCCACCCCCTACAGAGGAGACCCTTAAGTCCCTCGTTTCCGGCTTCCCTGCACGGTTTTCTTTTCCTTTCTCTGCTTTTGCAGGCTAAATGTGTGGTACGGTTGTGGTTGTAGTTGCGGGATTCGCTGAGCATCGCTGGGCTGCCCCGCCATATCCAAAACAGCTCCTGGAATTGTCTGGCGCTGCGCTCCTGGCTGCGCTCAGTAGGTGAGCACTGTATTTGGGGCCCTTAGTACCAACCCGCGTTTTGTAACCTGGAGATCACTAAGGATCAACCAACAGGTTTCTTCCGGCAACCTCGGAAGCCAGTCGGTAGTTAGGCACTTTAATGCCAGTGAATCAACAGTCATTTATATCGCATTCCTCCACCGTCCAAAAACTTTCAGTGGTTCCCTGTTACCTGACAGGTGTTCTCAAAACGTGAGTGCTTCAGGCAAAGTGCCAATTGCCTGGCCCTGCCTCCCGAGTTCTCGTTTCAGGAGGTCTGCAATGGGCCTGAGAATGTGCATGTGTAAGTTCTCAGTGAAGCTAACGTGGCTGTTAGAGGGATCACTCGTTGACAAGTGGCCTCCGGCTATTCATGATTGGATTTTCATAAGCATCACCTTCATCATCTACCGATTCTTATGCACATACTGTGTCTCCCCCACACAAACACGTTGTGCCGAGTCCTTTACACACAGCACTCTATTTACAGCCTTGAAGGAATGTTATCCTCTTTTTAGGTAAAGAAAGCAAAGTACTGAAAGATAAGGAATATGTCCAAATTCCTTAAAAGCACAGCCTGGAAGTGGAGCAGGGATTTTCACCAGGTTAGCCTGTTCCCAAAATCCAGATCTCTGATTCAGCCAAGTTAGCTCTACCCAGAATATGTATAGCACTCTCCTGCTTCCCGACAGTTTGGCTTCCGAAATTTTTGACTGTGAGAATCCCTGGTAAGGGTAAAATATATTGAGGGGCTCCTGGTATCCATTTATAAGGAAAATTACAGTAACCAAGTATTCCTATGAATGTGTTGGTGCTTTTAGATAATTTAGGTTTTTGTCAGCAGCAATGGCATTATCTATGAGTGTAAATAAAATAATTTACTTAGAGAACTAGACAGAAACACATCTGAACTTTCAGGCTATCTTACTATTGATAACATTGCTTTTTGTTTGTTTGTTTGTTTGTTTTGAGACAGAATCTTGCTCTGTCACCCAAGCTGGAGTGCAGTGGAGTGCTCTCAGCTCACTGCAACCTCTGCCTCCTGGGTTCCAGCAATTCTCCAGCCTCAGCCTCCCCAGTAGCTGGGACTACAGGTGCCTGCCACCATGCCCAGCTAATTTTTTATTTTTAGTAGAGACAGGGTTTCACCATGTTGGCCAGGCTGGTCTTGAACTCCTGACCTCAGGTGATCCACCCACCTCAGCTTCCCAAAGTGCTGGATTACAGGCATGAGCCACCATGCCTGGCCTGTTGCTAACATTTTAATAGTGTTTATTATTAATAATAGATGATACAATGTGCTAAGTCCTTCACATATATTATCTCATTATTCTGCTCTTAATTCCAAATGACACTCCATTATTCCCACTTTATATGTTAGAAAACTAGCACTTAAAAAAGTTCAGTAACTTGCTCACTGTGCACAACTAGAACTGATGCAGAAATGCCAGGGCCCCCTCCAAAGCAGCCTCCTTCCACAGGTTCAACTCCAAACCCATGACATTGAAGCCCACCTCACACCACCCCTTCCTCTCCATCTATCCAAATTCCTTCATCACCTCAAGCCCAACTCAAAATCATCTCTTCCTTCTCCTGCAGGCTTTCTTTAAATCTGTCTCTCTCCTAAGCTGCTATCGTCTATATCACCATTGTGACCATTATCTCCCACTTTAGAGTCATTACCTATTCTGGAAGTGCCTACACAATGCAAGGCATTGGTTTAGCCATTGCCTGGGATATCAGGAAGATCAAGACAGACTACCCTGAAAGAGCTTACACACTGATAATGGGCATAAGACAGCTTCATAACCATAGTACAAAGCAGAACAGTGTCGATTTTAGCAAGATGGAAAGAGTACTAAACAGGTCTAGTGGAAAGTATGCTGGATTTGGGGCAAAATTGAACTGGGTTTGAACCCTAGTTATTGGTCAGTTGTGCAACCTTGCATGTGTTTCTTCTGAGCCTCCTTTTCCTCCTCTGCATATCAGATGAAGACTGGAAATGAGAAGAACAAGCAAGAGGCAAGAGCCTACGCCAGGGTAATAAAGGGTGACAGGAGATATTAATACAAGAGGTCTTGAGACAGTAGATTCTCTAAGGCTTGGCATCTCATATGATGCCAGAAGGCAGTGTAGAAAAGTAAGAGATTTGTTTGTGGTTCAGAGCTTGGGAGGATGTCCACACTTGGGAGGATGCTGTCACAACAGAGTAAAGGATGGGAATTATTAAATGGTAGCGATAAAGGAAGATTTAGTTTTGAACCCAAAACCAAAGTTAATTACCTTTTCATGCAGGAGCAGTGTACACATGCCGAGCTTGAAACTCCACTCTAGCGCCCAGCATAGGGGCCATGTTTTCAATCAACACCCATGTATTAGCTTGGGCTGCCATTACAAAATACTACAGCCTGGGTGGCTCAAATAACAGAAAATTATTTTCTTGCAGTTCTGGAGGCTAGAAGTCCAAGATCAGAGTTCTCACCAAATCGATTTCTGGTGAGGGTTCTCTTTCTGGCTAGCAGGCAGCCTCCTTACTATGTTTGCACATGGCCTTTCCTCAGCACGCTTGAGGAGAATGAGCTCTCTGGTGTCTCTTATGAGGCACTAATCCTATCCATCAGGGCCCCACCCTTAAGACCTTGCTTAACCTTAATTACTTCCTTAGAGGCCCTGTCTCCAAACACAGCCACACTAGGGATTGGAGCTTCAACAAATGAATGGAGGGATTGGGGGAGGGGACACAAGTGCTCAGTTCATAATAAGCTGTGTGCAGTACATGATGCCAGGAGGTAGACTTGTCACTGCCTTTGTCCTTAATAATCTGTTGAGGACACAAAATAAATCCACCCAAAAGGACAATCAAGGTGATACAGTGGAAAATAAATACCAATTTGACATTTTACATGGGGAGGAGAACAATATAGCTTGCTTGGACAAAGAATAAGAAGTTAAAAGAATGAGGAGACTGGTCCCACTGGGCAGAGGACTCAGTTCAGAGAACTTTGAGAAACAGAGCAAGATGGCTGGACATTGTGGCTCACGCCTGTAATCCCAGCACTTTGAGAGGCTGAGGCAGGCAGATCACTTGAGCCCAGGAGTTCGAGACCAACCTGGCCAACATGGAGAAACTCCATCTCTACTAAAAACACAAAAATTAGCCAGGCATGGTGGTGGTCTGCACCTGTAGTCCCAGCTACTTGGGAGGCTGAGGCAAGAAAATCACTTGAACCCGGAAGGTAGAGGTTGCAGTGAGCCAAGATTGCACCACTATACTCCACTGCACTCCAGCCTGGGCAATGGAGCAAGACTCTCTCAAAAAAAAAAAAGTAAGAAAGCGAGAGAAAGGAAGGAAGGCCAGCCATGCATGGTGGCTCATGCCTATAATCCCAGCACTTTGGGGAGGCCGAGGCAGGTGGATCACAAAGTCAGGAGTTCGAGACCAGCCTAGCCAATATGGTGAAACTCTGTCTCGACTAAAAATACAAAAATTAGTCAGGAGTGGTGATGCGTGCCTGTAATCCCAGCTATTCGGGAGGTTGAGGCAGAAGAATTGCTTGAACCTGGGAGGCGGAGGTTGCAGTGAGCCAAGATCGTGCCACTGCACTCCAACCTCAGCAACAGAGCGAGACTCCATCAAGACAGAGAGAGAGAAAGAAAGAAGGAAAGCAAGAAAGCGAGACATGTTAGGTGGAACCAGAAAGCAAAGCTGAGGCAGGGACCCAGTGTCACAATTGAAAACAGAACCCAGATGATCAATTAGATCAAGTGAGAAACAGCCTAGCCTTGGCTCCCCAGAGTTTGGATGGCAGATGAGCTTCTCCTGAGCTCGGCAGGCCATGAGCTATGAATGCTTATCTTCCTGGGGTACAATGGACCAAACTGGCAGTCCTCTCACACCCACACACAAATTCTAGGGAGAGCTTAATCATGCAAGAGCCTTAAGTGAACAGCAACAACCTCCTGTCCACCACTTTAGTGCCTAGGTTTTACTTTGTTGAAAAATGTGGTGGGAAATAGATTTTCAACCTCAAAATGGGGCAGGGTAAGGAGGGCAGAGGATTGCATAGACATAACTCATTGAGGACTTAGGTCAACTGGAAATAAAGTATTGGTGAGCAAGCGTAATGAGGCAAACAAGCAAAGAAATGGGGTGGGTTCAGAAAAAGCTTAAAAGGGAAGAGCGCAGACCTCCTGATTTTTTTTTTTTTTTTTTTTTTGAGACGGAGTCTCGCTCTGTCGCCCAGGCTGGAGTGCGGTGGCGCAATCTCGGCTCACTGCAAGCTCCACCTCCCAGGTTCAAGCCATTCTCCTGCCTCAGCCTCCCGAGTACCTGGGACTACAGGCGCCCACCACCACGCCTGGCTAATTTTTTGTATTTTTAGTAGAGACGGGGTTTCACCGTGTTAGCCAGGATGGTCTGGATCTCCTAACCTCGTGATCCGCCCGCCTCGGCCTCCCAAAGTGCTGGGATTACAGGCGTGAGCCACCACGCCCGGCCACAGACCTGATTTTTTATTCACTGGTTGACAACGTGTTGAGCAAATGCTCATCTTCTCTGCCCCTCCGTTTTCTAACATGTGAGATTAGGGGATTAGATGAAATGATCGAAAGGTCCTCTGAGAGCCTTTGAGACACTGATCTGTTCAACCCTGGCCTCAACCATATGACAGTTCACATCTCTTAGCCAGGGTGGAAGACAGTGGCATGAGTGATGAAAGTTGTTAATGGTACATGGATAGTACTGTAGATTTGGCAGCCAGGTTCAGCTCTTGAAAGACCATCTATGACCATTGGTAGATTCAAAGTCTTTTTAACTAGTGCCTCAGTTGAATTAAAAGGAAGCAACTACTCTAGTGCACAACAGGATGGAAGGTGTGGGATGCAGAAACAGAACAAAGGGCAGGAAAAGAAGCAGCAGACAGGGCAGCTCCAACACCCTACCCTAACCACCAGAGCCATGGACGTTGCCACGTCTGCCAAGAGGAAGTTAGCTTAGTTTGGGTCTCTCAAAGACAGATCCTGAGACAAGAATTTTGGTGCAGTTTATTTGGGAGACGATCCCAGAAGCACAAGTCAAAGAGAAGGGAAAGTGAAAAATGGAATGGGGATGAGCTAATGAGTGTTAGTGAGCAGGTTACCACTGCAGGCAGCTGGGCTAGATGAACTTAGCTTGCTAGAAAACTTTTTTAAAAACAGGTTTATTCATGGAAAAGGTTTTTGTGAACATTTTATAAAAAACAGAATAAGCTAGGCATGGTGGCTTACACCTGTAATCCTAACACTTTGGGAGGCTGAGGCAGGAGGATCGCTTGAGCCCAGGAGTTCCAGACAACCCGGGCAAGGTGGTGAGACCCGACACACACAAATTTTTTTTTTTTAATTAGCTGGGCATGGTGGTGCACACCTGTAGTCCCAGCTGCTCAGGAGGATGAGGCAGGAGGATCCTTTGAGCCGAGAAATTCAAGACAGCAATGAGCTATGTCTGCACCACTGCATTCCAGCCTGGGCAACAAAGCAAGACCCCAGTTTAAAAAAAAAAAAAAAAGAATAGGAATTTACTGTGTTTTTCTTGTTGTTGTTGTTGTTTGGGTTTTTTGTTTTGTTTGTTGAGACAGGGTCTCTGTCACCCAGGCTGGAGTGCAGTGGCACAATCATGGTTCACCATAGCCTCAACCTCCTGGGCTAAGGCAGTCCTCCCACTTCAGCCTCCCGAGTAGTTGGAACTACAGGTGTGCGGCTCCACACCCGACTAATTTTTGTATTTTTTTTTGTAGAGACAGGGTTTTGCTATGTTGCACAGGCTGGTCATGAACTCCTGGGCTCAAGTGAGCTACCCACATCAGCCTTCCCAACTGCTGGGATTACAGGCATGAGCCACCGTGCCTGGCCCAGAATAGTATTTTAAATGCAGAGGAACTTGCTATTTATAGAAGACCTATTTGAAACATTTTATAAGGAGAATTACTGTTTCTTAACTTATCCTTTTTATAAATTTATATAAATTTTTATATATCAGGATTGCTTAAATTAAGTTAAATAGTATAAAGTCCTTTACCTGTGAAATCCTCAAAGGGCCTCAAAGATTGGGTCAGAGATAGCCCTAGCTTTGGAAATCTAGATGGGATTGTAGGAAGTAGTTGGGCAAAGCCGGATGAGGATGTTAATGATTGTCAGGTTTGTCTAGTTTTGTTAGGTGCTTGGGTGAAGGGAATCAGGGACTCTGCCAAGGAAAGGCTGAGCTAGACCTGCTAGCTAAGGAGATAATGGACTTTTATTCACACTTGGTCAAATATTTGTGTCCTCACCCTGTGCGGCTAAATCTCAAAATTGACCAGACCAGTGGTCCTCTCTTATGCTCAGACATTTAATATATCACAACTGAAATAGAATCATGAGTTGGAACATCATGCATCAGATCCTGGCCACCATGCATAAGAGCCCTCATTGAAGAGGAGGTTCAGTCATAATCAAGTTGATCCCTTTAAAAATGAATGAACCACAAGGCTCCATTAGTGATACTGCAAGCTCACCTATCCTATTGATTTACAGTTTTCAGTTAATTATAGTGATTCCAATCTCAAAACCTTCTAAAATATGTCCTATAACAAAAGATTAAGTGGTGACATACCAACGATAAACTATGAACTGAAAATGCCATGTTTATAAATTACAGACTCTGAAGTGTTTCTTGCTGTTTTAAATAAACATAATTATCTTCATCTTCTTTTCCATATCTTCATTCTATATTCTGTGGGCAACTAGTTAGAAAAGATAGTAAAAACTGGGTGAAGAGACCAGCAGGACTGACATGGGTCACCTGGATTTGTCCTAATTCTTGGCTACAGACAACTCCAGGAGGTTATTTGGGAGTTGAGGAGTAGGGAGGTGTTGGTGGAGGGAAAGAATTGGATGAGAAAGTGTGTCTGGGCCAAGCACAGTGGCTCATGCCTGTAACTTTGGGAGGCTGAGGGGGCAGATCTCCTGCGGTCAGGAGTTTGAGACCACCCTGGCCAACATAGTGAAACCCCATCTCTACTAAAAAGACAAAAATTAACCGGGCGTGGTGGTGGGTGCCTGTAATCCCAGCTACTCGGGAGGCTGAGGCAGAAGAATTGCTTGAACCCAGTAAGTTGAGGTTGCAATGAGCTGAGATTGCACCATTGCACTCCAGCCTGGGTGACAAAAGTGAAACTCTGTCTCAAAAAAAAAGAAAAAATAAAAGAAAACAAAGTGTGTCTGGATGGGTACAAAGTCTACAACTCCTGGAAATGCAACTCAGAGTCACAAAAAGGAAGGGCTACTTATTCTCACAGCATTGCATCTTTTATTGCATTGGAACTTATCACTATTTGCTGCCTGGGTTGTAAGAATATATATATTCAGATTTGAAATAGTACTTGTGGAGAGTTGTCACACAAGCATCATCTTTAGAGTCATAGCTTAGCTCTTTAGTTACATAGATAAGAGAAAATGCAGGGGAAGCCGGATGTCAGTAGACAGCAAGAGGAATTAAAGATGGAATGATATGGACATGGCCTCAACATACGCCACTGATAAATGTCACCACTCATTTTGAAATTTCCAGGAACTGAGAACAAGTCAGGCACTCAGAAGAGAGAACCAGTTATCTAGAAAAAAATTTCAAAGCTATTTTTCAGAACTATTAATTGTTTAGAAAGAATCAGACCTCTAAGAATGTCCCTTTCTGCCCTGCCGTTCCATGCAGAGTGGATGAAAAATAGAATATGTGTTCTGTTGTACAAACTGTGTTCCTCAGTGCCCTAAGGTTCCCTACAGATGGTTCAGGTCCTCCTGAATATTCCAGGGGAGGTCTGAGGAGCTAGTAATAGGACTGCTGAGCTAATTGCCCGGCCCTCCCTTCTTCCACCACACAAGTTCTGCTTTTTTAGATTTTATAAATTACGAATGTTCATAATATTTTTTAAGATGAGATTTCCACTGCTAAGAGAAGTTTAAAAACCCTGAGTTAAAGTGTACTTGAAACCAAGACTTGCATAATCACATGGCAGAGATATCTATTAAATATATTTTTGATGAGCTCAAAACTAAGCAACACATTTGTATTAGGCTGTTCTTGTTTGCTGCAAAGAAATACCCAAGACTGGGTAATTTCTAAGGAGGTTTAATTGGCTCACAGTTCTGCAGGCTGTACAAGCATGATGCTGACATCGCTTGGCTTCTGGGGAGGCCTCAGGGAGCTTTTATTCATGGCAGAAAGCGAAGTAGAAGCAGGCACATCACATGGCAAAAGCAGGAGCAAGAGAGAGTGGGGGAGAGGTGTAACACATGTTTATCTTATTATTGTTGTTATTTATTATTATTATTTTGGAGACAGAATCTCACTCTGTCACCCAGGCTGGAGTGCAGTGGCATGATCTCAGCTCACTGCAGTCTCTGCTTCCTCGGTTCAGGCGATTCTCTTGCCTCAGCCTCCCAAGTAGCTGGGACCACAGGTGTGCATGCCATCACGCCTGGCTAATTTTTTTTTTTTTTTAATTAGAGACAGGGTTTCACCATGTTCACCATGTTGCCCAGGCTGGTCTCGAACTTCTGAACTCAGCAATCCACCCGCCTCAGCCTCCCAATGGACTAGGATTACAGGCAAGAGCCACCATGCCCAGCCCTGCAACACACTTTAAAAGATCTCACAATGACTCACTCACTGTCTTGAAGACGGCACCAAGCCATGAGGGATCCACCCCCATGATCCAAACATCTCCCACCAGGCCCCACCTCCTTCATTGGGGGTTACAATTCAACATGTGGTTTGGGTCGGGAAAAATATCCAAACTATGTCAACTTTAAACATTTTTTGGAATCATTGCCATGACCTGAGTAAAGAAATAGAAATGACGCAGGGGAGGGGCCGAGTGCGGTGGCTCACGCCTGTAATCCCAGCACTTTTGGGAGGCCAAGGCAGGCGGATCACAAGGTCAGGAGATCGAGACCATCCTGGCTAACACAGTGAACCCCGTCTCTACTAAAAATACAAAAAAAAAAAAAAATTAGCCGGGCGTGGTGGCGGACGCCTGTAGTCCCAGCTACTCAGGAGGCTAAGGCAGGAGAATGGCATGAACCTGGGAGGTGGAGCTTGCAGTGAGCCGAGATCGCACCACTGCACTCCAGCCTGGGCGACCGAGTGAGACTCTTATCTCAAAAAAAAAAAAAAAAAAAAAGAAATGGTGCAAGGGAGGGAATCCAGGAACCTGGGCTTTGGATTTGGTTTTACCAGAATCTACCCTGTCATAGTGGTTACATCACCCAACCTGGTATCTTGGTGAGAGGTGACAGCGTGCTGACAGTCCTCACAGCTCTCCATCGCTCTCGGCGCCTCCTCGGCCTGGGCTCCCACTTTGGCGGCACTTGAGGAGCCCTTCAGCCCGCCGCTGCACTGTGGGAGCCCCTTTCTGGGCTGGCCAAGGCCGGAGCCGGCTCCCTCAGCTTGCGAGGAGGTGTGGAGGGAGAGGCGCGGGCGGGAACCGGGGCTGCGCGCGGTGCTTGCAGGTCAGCGCGAGTTCCGGGTGGGCGTGGGCTTGGCAGACCCCGCACTTGAAGTGGCTGGCCGGCCATGCCGGCCCTGCCGGCCCTGGGCAGTGAGGCGCTTAGCCCCCGGACCAGCGGCTGCGGAGGTTGTACTGGTCTCCTAGCAGTGCCAGCGTACCGGCACTGCCCTTGATTTCTTGCGGGGCCTTAGCTGCCTCCCCGTGGGGCAGGGCTCGGGACCTGCAGCCCGCCATGCCTGAGCTCCCCCCGCCTCCGTGGGCTCCTGTGCAGCCTAAGCCTCCCCGACGAGCACCGCCCCCTGCTCCATGGCACCCAGTCCCATCCACCACCCAAGGGCTGAGGAGTGCAGGAGCACGGCGCGGGACTGGCAGGCAGCTCCACCTGCAGCCCCCCGTGCGGGATCCACTGGGTGAAACCAGCTGGGCTTTAGTCTGGTGGGGACGTGGAGAACCTTTATGTCTAGCTCAGGGATTGTAAATACACCAATCGGCACTCTGTATCTAGCTCAAGGTTTGTAAACACACCAATCAGCACCCTGTGTCTAGCTCAGGGTTTGTGAATGCACCAATTGACACTCTGTATCTAGCTACTCTGGTGGGGACTTGGAGAACCTTTGTGTCGACACTCTGTATCTAGCTAATCTGGTGGGGAGGTGGAGAACCTTTGTGTCTAGCTCAGGAATTGTAAAGGCACCAATCAGTACCCTTTCAAAACAGACCACTCGGCTCTACCAATCTGCAGGATGTGGGTGGGGCCAGATAAGAGAATAAAAGCAGGCTGCCCCAGCCAGCGGTGGCAACCCGCTCGCGTCCCCTTCCACACTGTGGAATCTTTGTTCTTCCCCTCTTTGCAATAAATCTTGCTGCTGCACACTCTTTGGGTCCACACTGCGTTTATGAGCTGTAACACTCACCGCGAAGGTCTGCAGCTTCACTCCTGAAGCCAGCCAGACCACGAACCCATCGGGAGGAACGAACAACTCCAGACGCGCCGCCTTAAGAGCTGTGACACTCACCGCGAGGGTCCGCAGCTTCATTCTTGAAGTCAGGGGGACCAAGAACCCGCCAATTCCAGACACATTTGGACTAAGTATGCATTAACTATCTGACACTTCGTTCTCATACTAACACATAGACCTGAGAGTGAGTTGTGACCCCATTCCAGTTTATTTAAATGTGAGCTCAGTCTATTAGGGCCTATTTGGTAGCCTGCTTTTTAATTAAATAACGTACCTCCTATTTTGCTCAGAGCACATTTTACGGAACTGATAGGATAATCAAAAGCATTTTTAACTCCTTCAAGAGTCAGATCCAAGACACTGTCTATAATAATAAAAATAGAAATAGAAAAAAAAGCTGCTGAACAATAATCTAGGTAACATTGACTATATTGAAAAATTTAAAGGATATTTACAAAAGGTTTGTAATAACAGAATGAATGTTATGAATTGAAAATATCACTACAAAATTTGTATGAGATTATGGTCATAGCTATGTAAAATTTTAAAACTATTCAGAGGAAAGATAATGGCCAGAAATACATGAAATTTTAGTAGTTTTTCACTGACAAAACTGTTTTTTTTCCTTTCAAAATGTGAATTTTTTTTTTCTTCAAGACGGAGTTTCACTCTGTCGCGCAGGCTGGAGTGCAGAGGTGCAATCTCAGCCCACTGCAACCTCCACCTCCCTGGTTCAAGTGATCCTCTTGCCTCAGCCTTCCCGAGTAGCTGGGATTACAGGCCTGCACCACCACGCCTGGCTAATATTTTTTTTTTTTCCGTAGCGACAGGGGTTTCACCATTTTGGCCAAGCTGGTCTTGAACTCCTTACCTCAGGTGATCCACCCACCACAGCCTCCCAAAGTGCTGGGATTACAGGCGTGAGCCCCTGCACCCGGCCTTAAATAGCTTTTAAAATAAAATGAAATAAAGTAATTGTATTAATTTCCTAGGGCTACTCAAATTACCATAGACTGCATGGCTTAAAACAGCAGAACTGTGTTGCCTTATAGTCCTGGAGGCTGGGAGTCTGAGATTAAGGGGTCAGCAGGGCCTGCTCCCTCTAAAGCCTGGAAGGGGGTCCTTCCTTGCCTCTTCCTGGCTTCTGGGGGTTGCCAGCATGTGCTGTTCCTCAGCTTGCAGCTGCATCACTCCCATTTCTGCCTCTGTCATCCCATGCTGCTCACCCTGTGTGTCTGTGTCTTCACATGGCTGTCTTCTTACAAGGACTCCAGTCATATTGGATTAAGAGCCCACCCTACTCCAGTATGACCTATTGTTACAGTAGGTAGCTAGACAGGTATGAGCGAGGCAGAAGAGGGCTCCCCCAACTCCCATCCCACCCCACTTCCCCACCTTGACCCCCACCCCTGCGCACACGCAGGTACACACACCAGGAATGTCAGGGGACCATCAAGTGATGGTCAGACGGTTTTGTTAACTGTCTCTCTAAAATAATAATTGGTCACAGCAGGCACCAGGGAAGGGCCATCTCCCAAAACAAAAAACACCTAAAACTGGTGATCAGCAGCTTCCCATAAGATTTCAGGAGTTGGACGAGTGGGCTTAATCATGCACATTGAGAGACAAAATGTTAGTTTAACTGGTACACGACCTTCCTCTAGGAATGCTAGACTGGTAAGGGAAGGACGCCTCAGGCGAGCATGTGTGCAACTCCAGTAAACACAATGTGCATGGTCCCCTCCCAAGGGCTAGCAGGCCACTGCGCATGCGGGCAGCCCACCCCAAGGGAAGAATTAGGAAAGAAGGCAGGCAACCCCACCTCCACCCCAGACCCCCAAGGCATGCCAACATATAAAACCCCAGGTCAGGTCGGGCGCGGTGGCTCACGCCTGTAATCCCAGCACTTTGGGAGGCTGAGACGGGCAGATCACGAGGTCAGAGATCGAGACCATCCTGGCCCAGATGATGAAATCCGGTCTCTACTAAAATACAGAAAAATTAGCTGGGCGTTGTGGCGCCTGCCTGTAGTCCCAGCTACTCCGGAGGCTGAGGCAGGGAAATTGCTTGAACCCGGGAGGCGGAGGTTGCAGTGAGCCTAGATTGCACCACTGCACTCCAGCCTGGCAACAGAGTGAGACTCTGTCTGAAAAAGAAAACAAACAAAAAAACCCCAAGTCAACGGTCAGACTACAAAGTTGATCTCTCAAGTCACCCACTTGGCCTTCTTCCGAGTGTACTTTACTTCCTTTCATTCCTGCGCTAAATCTTTTTAATAAACTCACTCCTGCTCTAAAACTTGCCTTGGTCTCTCCTTCTGCCTTATGCCCCTCAGTCAAATTCTTTCTTCTGAGGAGGCAATAATTGAGGTTGCTGCAGACCTGTAGGGATTCACCGCAGGTACCACCATAATTATATCTGCAATTACCCTGTTTCCCAGTAAGGTCACATTATGAGGTTCTGGGGGTTAGGACTTTAACATACCTTTTTGGGGATATTGGGGAGATGAAATTCAAACCATAGCAGTGATTTTTAACAATTTTGATGTTTCTTTTTTTCTTTTCTTTTCTTTTCTTTTTTTTTTTTTTGGAGACAGAGTCTCACTCTGTTGCCCAGGCTGGCATGCAGTGGCGCAATCTCAGCCCACTACAACCTCCACCTCCTGGGTTCAAGCGATTCTCCTGTCTCAGCCTCCAGAGTAGCGGGTGCCGCCATGCCCAGCTAATTTTTGTATTGTTAGTAGAGACAGGGTTTCACCATGTTGGCCAGGCTGGTCTCAAACTCCTGACCTCGTGATCCACCCACCTCAGCCTCCTAAGGTGCTGGGATCACAGGTGTGAGCCACTGCACCTGGCAGATTTTGATGTTTCATGCAGCAATTGAAGACCCTTATTCTTTCTCACCCTAATGTGATGATTTCCATACTTTAGCACATGGGTGGTTTAGGAAAGTGGTGCTTTGGGTAGTTTTTGCTGTGACCCCTCACTTTCTCTCTAGCCACTCCTCTCATTGTCTAACATGTATTTATAGTAGTCCCCCACTTTATTTCCAGGGGATATGTTCTAAGACACATGGGGACTCCTGAAACCAAAGACAGTAGCGAACCCTAAATATACTGTTTTTTCCTATACATACATACCTGTGATAAAGTTTAATGTATAAATTAGGCACAGTAAGAGATTAGCAGCAATAACTAAAAATAGAACTATTATAATAAGATGTTGTGTTTGGATCATGGGGGCAGATCCCTTATGGCTGGGTGCTGTCTTCACGATAGTGAGTGAGTTCCTGCAAGATCTGGTCCTTTAAAAGTGTGTGGCACCTTGGCCGGGCACGGTGGCTCACGCTTGTAATCCCAGCACTTTGGGAGGCCGAGGCGGGCGGATCACGAGGTCAGGAGATCAAGACCACGGTGAAACCCCGTCTCTACTAAAAATACAAAAAATTAGCCGGGCGTGGTGGCGGGCGCCTGTAGTCCCAGCTACTCGGAGAGGCTGAGGCAGGAGAATGGCGTGAACCCGGGAGGCGGAGCTTGCAGTGAGCCGAGATCGCGCCACTGCACTCCAGCCTGGGTGAAAGAGCGAGACTCCGTCTCAAAAAAAAAAAAAAAAAAAAAGTGTGTGGCACCTCTCCCCTATTCTCACTCTCTCCTGCTCCTGAATGTGGGAGAGACCATGTTCATTAAGTTACGTGAATATGGCTCTCCCTTTCTCTCAGAATTGTTATTGTGCAGTAGTCACTTATTTTCAGACCATAGTTGACCACAGGTACCTGAAACCACTGAAAGCAAAAGCGTGAATAAGGGGGGACTATTGTAATTAGGCACATACCAAGTTCATAGCACTGTTTTAATCTATCAAGATAAATCTGACAAAACTCTCTTCTAACAATCAAGTTACTTTCATTTATACCATAGTTTTCAAATAGGTTGACTTTTAAACAAGTAACTACAAGGCTAAGTGCGGTGGCTCATGCCTGTAATCCTAGCACTTTGGGAGGCCACTGAGGCAGGCTGATCACCTGAGGTCAGAAGTTTGAGACCAACCTGGCCAACATGGCAAAACCCCATCTCTACTAAAATACAAAAACTAGTTGGGCATGGTGATGGGTACCTGTAATCCCAGTTACTCGGGAGGCTGAGGCAGGAGAATTGCGTGAACCTGGGAGGTGGAGGTTGCAGTGAGCCAAGATCACGCCACTGCACTCCAGCCTGGGCAACAGAGTGAGACTCCCTCTCAAAAAACAAACAAAACAAGTAACTACAATTTATGAATCACTATAAAGAATATCTTTGGCCCAGTCAGGGTGGCTCATGCTTGTAATCCCAGCACTTTGGGAGCCTGAGGCAGGAGGATCACTTGAGGCCAGGAGTTCAAGACCAGCCTGAGCACCATAGTGAGACCCCGTCACTACAAAAAGTAAAAAAAAAAAAAAAAATAGCTGGGCATGGTGGCCTGCACCTGTAGTCCCAACTACTCAGGATGCTAAACCCAGGAGTTGGAAGCAGCAGTGAGCTATGATTTTGCCACCGTACTCCAGCCTCGGTGATAGAGTGAGACCCTGTCTCTAAATAATAATAATAATATTTAAAAATTAAGTTGTAAAAAAATTTCTTAGACCTTTTTACATACACATAGCAGATGACAGGGAAGAGACTAATAGGGAAAAAAGAAGGAAGAAAACTAAGATAGAAACAGATGGAAATAGAAGTTGATTTTGCCAAAAGGAATATTTTTTCAGCATTGAGTAATGTCCAGTTTGGTGGGGATATTTTTGAATTAGCTAATGTTTTAAAATAGTGTCTTACTGGCTTTGAACTTTTTTTGGTGACTTTTTCTACTGCTGTGCCAGAAATAATTTTCTTCTTTATATTGAGATCTAAGCATGTTTATTTAATTTTTTGGAAGAATCATGTCTTTTGCTAAATTTGACAGAATTGCTTGACATAAAAATATAAATAAGGAACTATGGATAAAGCAAGCATGAGTTTATATTCCCTGAATATGGTTATATTGTTGCTGCATGCCTTTGAAAGTAAAAGTATTTATTTCTCTTGTTATATGCATTTATTTATTTTTTATTTATTTATTTTTTTTTAGACGGAGTCTCACTCTGTCGCCCAGGCTGCAATGCAGTGGCACAATCTCGGCTCACTGCAACCTCCACCTGCCAGGTTTAAGCAATCCTCCTGCCTCAGCCTGCTGAGTGGCTGGGACTACAGGCTCATGCCAACACACCCTGCCAATTTTTGTATTTTTAATAGAGACAGGGTTTCATCATCTTGGCCAGGCTGGTCTCGAACTCCTGACCTCAGGTGATCCCCCGCCTCGGCCTCCCAAAGTGCTGGGATTATAGGCGTGAGCCACCACACCCAGCCTGCATGCATTTATTTTAATGAGTAATTATGAGAATGTCAGTGACATCTTCAAATTGGTATGTGTATTCCATTGTGCAGTTATACCCTTTTATTTCCATTTTTCTTGTTGGGAGTGCTTTGTTTGTGTTTAAAAAGCTAAGGAAATTAAATTCCTTAAATTGGCAAAGCTATGCCAATACAATTAAACTTTACTACATGTAAGCCAGGAAATTAGAATTTGTTGTTCTCCCAGGAGCTGGTATTTAGCTATTCTGAACATTACATGACAGAAAAGTTAAAGTGGGACAGTTTTTCCTTGTGTGAATTTTGCTAGGAGATAAGAATATCACTTCTCCCCACTCGGTGCACAGGACATGGGCAGGGCTGACCCAACCAGCTGGGGAGAGTGTACCTACCAGCTCTGAGTCTCCTGGGACCTCAACCTCTTGGACTCTCAACTCCTCTTGTCTGTCCTACAAGAAGGCGGCCAGAAATTAACTCACAGAAATTAAACTACTCGTGCTGATATGGCATGGATAGTTGGCAGCACAGTGTGGTAGCTCTCCCAGCACTACTATTACTATTGTTAGCAGTCCCCATTTATCAGGTGCCAGCTACTCTACACAGCACTTTTCCTGCACTATTTCATTTAATCCTCTCACTGCTCTGTGTAACAAACACTTCCATTATCCCTATTTCATGGAGGAGAAAACCAAGACTTAGGGACATTGAGTAACTTGCCCATGATTGCACCTTTACGGAAAATAGCAAATCTAGGATTAAAAACCAGACTAATCTGGACAACTCACAGTTTTGACCTCTGAGTTTCAGGTAACTTATGCTTTTTTTTTTTTTTTGAGACAGTCTCACTCTGTTGCCCAGGCTGGAATGTAGTGGCACCATCTTGGCTCACTGCAACCTCCATCTCCCGGGTTCAAGTGATTTTCATGTCTCAGCCTCCCGAGTAGCTGGGATTATGGGCATGTACCACGATACCTGGCTAATTTTTGTTTTTTAAGTAGAGATGGGGGTTTAACCATTCAGCCAGGCTGCTCTCGAACTCCTGGCCTTAAGTGATCTGCCTGCCTTGGCCTCCCAAAGTGCTCGGATTACAGGCATGAACCACCACACCTGGCCAACTTATGCATTTTAACCAAGCCTTGGAAGATCCAGTTCCTTGACATAAAGGAACATAAAAGGGGAACTTTATGAAGTTTTTTCACATTATAAAAATAACACATATTTGCTGGGCATGAGGGCTCACGCCTATAATCCAGCTATTCAGAAGGCTGAGGCAGGCATATTTTTCAGCCCAGGAGTTTGAGGCCAGCCTGGACAATGTAGCAAGATCCATTATTTTTAAAAAATGTATTCAAAAATAACATATTCATTGAAGAAAATACAGAAAAGTATAAAGTAAAAAAATAAAATTCACCTACAATCCTTACCAACAATCATTAACATCTTTGTTCTTTTTCCTAAGCATGTTAGGTTTATTTATTTATAAATGTAATCTGAATTGTACTGTTTGGTAACCTGCTTCTTTTGACTTCATATATTGCTAAAATTCTCACATCATTAAATACCATGTTACAACCTAATTTTTAATGGCTATATTGACTGTAATATAATTTATTTCACCATTTCTGTGGTTTTGGGTAGCTAGGTTGTTTCTCATCAGTCACTATTTTAAATACCACACATGCTAGTAATTTCCCTAAGCAAATTATTGACAAGGAATGGCAGATTCAGCGACTATGAGGCTGGGCACAGTGGCTCACTCCTGTAATCCCAGCACTTTGGGAGGCCAAGGCAGATGGATCACCTGAGGTCAGGAGTTCAAGACCAGCCTGGTCAACATGGTGAAATCCTGTCTCCACTAAAAATACAAAAATTAGCTGGGCATGGTGGTGCATGCCTGTAGTCCCAACTACTCGGGAGGCTGAGGCAGGAGAATCACTTGAACCTGGGAGGCAGAGGTTGCAGTGAGCCAAGATTGGCCACCATACTCCAGCCTAGGTGACAGAGCAAGACTCTGTCTCAAAACATAATGAAGCAAAACAAAACAAAAAAACAAAAACAAAACAAAAAGGCTACGAATATCTGTTAGGTTCTTGGAACATTTTGTCAAACTCCCTCCAAAAAGGCTCTGCCAAGTTATAAGAGGAGGAGTTTTGTTTTTTTGGTTTTTTTTTGAGACAGAGTCTCACTCTGTCACCCAGGCTGGAGTGCAGTGGCCGATCTCAGCTCACTGCAACCTCCACCTCCCGGGTTCAAGCGATTCTCCTGCCTCAGCCTCCTAAGTAGCTGAGACTACAGGCAGGCGCCAACATGTCCGGCTAATTTTTTTTGTATTTTTAGTAGACAGCGAGTTTTGCCATATTGGCCAGGTTGGTCTTGAACTCCTGACCTCAAGTATCTGCCCGACATGGTCTCCCAAAGTGCTAGGATTACAGGCATGAGCCACCGCGCCCGACCTGAGGAGCAGTTTAAAGGTGAGGGGACTTCAGATTCTAATACAGGCTCTCGAGGGAGATACCATGGGGAATGTAGAGCATGGTCACTTCTCAAGACATACCTCATGGGCAGCCACCTGCTGTCTTTCTGTGGGAACCAAGAAAGACCCTAGGTCTGTCAGAGAAGACCTGGAACAGAGGATGTAACATCAGGGCTCTGCACTGCCTGCCCACTCAAGGCTGTAAGTTCGGTGGTCCCTGAGAAGCATGGAGAACCATAGCAGTAGGAAAGCCAGAAGATGAAAAGGCAGTTCCTAGGAAAACAAAGGATTTTCCTGCCTACTGTTTCCTCTGATCACAGCCCTGGAATGATGCAGCTTTACAACCACTGGCATTTTGCTGAGAGAGATTCAGATTTAAGTGAGGTCACACCACCCTATGCAGAGAAGCCCAGACCCTGTTCTACTCTCCTGCATAAGGCTGTCTGTCTCTCCTCAAGGAAAAAAGTCCCTGTGTCAAAGATTCTCCCCCTCAACAAGTGGAAATAAATACTGGGCATTATATCAAGGAACCCTTGAACTTGCTTTACGAGTAATTATCTCTATTTTTCAACATTTGCTGAATTCCAACCACACAATAGATGCTGTCCAAGATACAGAGGGTCTCAAGACTTTGGGCTTGCAATCTTGAGAAACCGACAAGCCTGGCAAATATGAGAAATGAGGGGAATGCACTTAGTTGAAATGGGGTCTGAAAAAGGGCACTCTTGGTAATTATATGTCTGGTTACACATTCTTGACAACTATTTACAGCTCTGACTGACTGTGCAAAGACAATGCCCAGTTTGTTCACTCGAATAAAGGCAAACAAGGCTCAACCCCTAGCACGATTCTGTGTGCCATTTTGTAATGTTGAAACAAGGCAGGGATCTTGGTGTGTGGTACACACTTATGTTCGCTAAATGTGGAGAAAACCAAAACCTTAGATTTCCAGATGTGCCTATTCACTTCAGATGTGGTTAATATATTATGCACACACATGATTTAAACTACCAAATACCTGCTTTTCTTACATACTATTAAAGCAGGTCAGAAATAAGAAGCATGAGACAATCTGTAAAAGAAGTGATTTGTAGCCATAGTCTCTCATGGACTTGGCTGCTTTTTGGGATTGGTTGCTTCTGCATCCAAAGTGACTGTGGTCAGGCTGGGTGCCGGTGACTCATGCCTATAATCTCAGCACTCTGGGAGGCCGAGGTGGGCGAATCACTTGAGGTCAAGAGTTCGAGACCAGTCTGGCCAACATGGCGAAACTCTGTCTCCACTAAAAATACAAAAATGACATAGGCGTGGTGGCGCACGCCCGTAATCCCAGCTGAGGCAGGAGAATCGCTTGAACCCGGGAGGCAGAGGTTGCAGTGAGCCAAGATGGCGCCGTTACCCTCCAGCCTGGGCGACAGAGTGAGACTCCATCTTAAAGCAAACAGACAAACAAAAAGCCCAAAGTGACTGTGGTCAGCACCCAAAAGAGGAGGACAACATATCGAACCCTGACACTGACTCTCATGGGGGGCAGGGAGGTGAGTAATAAAGTTTGCTAACACAGGGGCCTTAATATTTTTTTAATTTGCATATAACAAAGCATACTTAATTAACATTAAAATCTATTTTGTCATGGTGTTTCTACATAGATGGCTCCAGAAAGCACATGAAAAGATAGTAATAGTATGGCAAATCTATTATTCTGACTTCTAACTCAAAACTGTGGTAGAACTCTGCATCTTTCTTGCGTTTTATATATCAGGTCATACTACAGTGGGCTGCTTACTCATTCTAAACTTAGTAGTAGTAAAACAACTAGGTTAGTCTGTCACTGCTAATGTATTCTATAACTTAACCTGCCTGGTGGGTTACATGCTGGTATACGAATGCAAAAATTTATCATGGTGTACACTTAGATTAGCACATATTACTGTGTTATACCTCAGTTAAAACAAACAAATAAACAAACATTGCTAAGGGTTTGATGGGAATCAGTAAGGTCAAAAGTATTTGATAGGAATCAAAAGTCAGCCTGGGCAACATAGTGAGACCTCATCTCTACAAAAAAAAATGTTTTCAAATTGGGCCGGGCGCGGTGGCTCACGCCTGTAATCCCAGCACTTCCAGAGGCCAAGGCGGGTGGATCACGAGGTCAGGAGATTGAGACCATCCTGGCTAACACGGTGAAACCCCGTCTCTACTAAAAATACAAAAAATTAGCCGGGCTTGGTGGCAGGCGCCTGTGGTCCCAGCTACTTGGGAGGCTGAGGCAGGAGAATGGCGTGAACCCAGGAGGCAGAGCTTGCAGTGAGCCGAGATCGTGCCACTGCACTCCAGCCTGGGAGACAGAGCGAGACTCTGTCTCAAAAAAAAAAAAAAAAAAAAGATAAATAAATAAATCAGCCAGGTGTGGTGGTGGTGCACTTTTGTAGTTCTAGCTACTCAGGAGGTTGAGGTGGGAGGATCACTTTGAGCCCAGGTGGTTAAGGCTGAAGGGTGACAGAGCAAGACCCTGTCTCAAATATATATATATATGTATATATATATTTACACACACACACACACACCATATATAAATATATACCATATACAAATATATATTATAAATATGTATACCATATATAAATATATATGTGTGTGTGTGTGTCTACATATACATGATAAAGTCAAAAGCACTGTGAATCAGGGGAATGTAGATTAGAGTTGTCATGTCCAAGCTCACCAAACTAATTATGTGTAAATGGACATGTAACCTGCAATCAGAAACACACTAGGGACCGTCTGTTCTGACACTTCCTCTTTACAGAGGAAAATAAGCTTGAAAGTAGTAAAGCAAATTGTCTAGATGCTAGGGTAAAGCTTGTTTTCAACTCAGACCTTCTGACTCAAAACCAAATGCCATATACATAAGCCTGCTTCCAAATTCCTGTTTCTTGGCCAATAAAATAAAGAGATTGAGATCTTCTTGATAAAAATACTTAATAAGAACTAATCAAGCCTTGTCAAGACTTAACCTCCTATTTACAAGAAATACAGGGAACAGAGGAACAAGTTAAATGACAACATGAAGAAATGTGGGATATCCTACAAATGGCCTGGGTTCACCAAAGAGTCAACTTGAATTTACAGTAGCATTAACAATGTCAAGTGTTTCACTCCCGACATAATGAACTCCCAAATACTATATTTTCATTTCTTGACTTGGTTGGAAGGGAAAAATAATCATTACTAGAATTAGCTAATTTTCTATTTGAAGTGTCATTTGCAAATGCAAACCGGCATCATTTAAAAGTCTTTTCAGATTTCTTCTTTTGATTGATCCAATGTATTAACGGTTATCTTTTCATTTTTCACTCATAAAATAAATTTAGAAGAACCATTTGATATAAATGAAAACTCATGTTTCACAGAGTAATATGTAAATGCACATTCTATATCACCCAAGTTAAAATATTGTTTTGGGGCACAGTGATCTTAAAATACCTACTAATATTCAAGTAGATACTGATGCGTCCTTGGCAGACATATGTCTTTCAGTTTGCATTTGATCAGTGAAATCATTAAGGTCCCCATGGGGGTTGGTTGATGTCAACAAATATTTTGTGCAAGGTTATAAGTTCATCATTAACATTAATGAAAAATAGAAATTTGATATTTAATTTCTTACTAAACATGCAATTTTTTTTTTTTTTTTTGAGACGGAGTCTCACTCTGTCGCCCAGGCTGGAGTGCAGTGGCGTGATCTCGGCTCACTGCAAGCTCTGCCTCCTGGGTTCATGCCATTCTCCTGCCTCAGCCTCCCGAGTAGCTGGGACTACAGGCGCCCGCCACCATGCCCGGCTAATTTTTTTATTTTTTTTTAGTAGATAGGGGGTTTCACTGTGTTAGCCAGTATGGTCTCGATCTCCTGACCTCATGATCTGCCTGCCTCAGCCTCCCAAAGTGCTGGGATTACAGGCGTGAGCCACTGCGCCTGGCCAACATGCAATTTTTTTAACCTCATTCCTCCAAAATGCAATGCAAATACTCATTGAATTTCTCAAAATAAATAGTTATGGATTTATACTGTACAGTATAGTACAAGTCCACTGTAGCAAGAGTGTTCAGACCACTTTCTAAACGCTCTGTGGGGGACTGCTCACCTATCTCCTGTCCATGTTTTACATGCATCTTTCCTATAATTTCCCATATTTCCCAATGATCCTGACAGTTACACCTCAGAGATCACCGTGGGCTTCAGCCTAACTGGGTGGTACAAAAAGTGGCTGGCAAGACAAGAACATAAAATATTTCTTCCATTATCCCCAAGACCAGAATAAATTAGCTGTCCCAAGGCGTTCCTTCTCTGAGCACTTTGTTTTGTCAGCAAGCGTGCTTGCAAGCCATCCTTGAAATTAGGACGTGTTAAATACAGTGAGTCTGAAAAGGATTATCCTCCAGAGGCAATCATATGTTAAGGTGAGGCCTCTGTTCACAACATAGGTCTCACATACTTTTTTTTTTTTTTTTTGAGACAGAGTCTCGCTCTGTCACCCAGGCTGGAGTGCTGGAGTGCAGTGGCGCGATCTCAGCTCACTGCAAGCTCCGCCTCCCGGGTTCACCCCATTCTCCTGCCTCAGGTAGCTGGGATTACAGGCGCCCGCCACCATGCCCGGCTAATTTTTTATATTTTTAGTAGAGATGGGGTGTCACAGTGGTCTCGATCTGCTGACCTCGTTATCCGCCCGCCTTGGCCTCCCAAAGTGCTGGGATTACAAGCGTGAGGCACCGCGCCCAGCCTGGTCTCACATACTTTCAACAAAAGCTGGAAATACAAGGTGGAGTGATATCAAACCCATCTGGCTTAATAACAATATTAGTTAAAAAAATTAGTCGGGCATGGTGGCTCATGCCTATAATCCCAGCACTTTGGGAGGCAGAGGCGGGCAGATCACCTGAGGTAGGGAGTTCGAGACCAGCCTGACCAACATGGAGAAACCCCATCTCTACTAAAAATACAAAATTAGCCAGGCTTTGTGGCACATGCCTGTAATCACAGCTGCTTGGGAGGCTGAGGCCCTCAGCCCACCGCTGCACTGTGGGAACCCCTTTCTGGGCTGGCCAAGGCGGGAGCTGGCTCCCTCAGCTTGCAGGGAGGTGTGGAGGGAGAGGCGCGAGCGGGAACCGGGGCTGCGCGCGGCGCTTGCGGGCCAGCTGGAGTTCCGGGTGGGCGTGGGCTTGGCGGGCCCCTCACTCAGGGCAGCCGGCAGGCCCTGCTGGCCCCGGGCAATGAGGGGCTTAGCACCCGGGCCAGTGGCTGCGGAGGGTGTACTGGGTCCCCCAGCAGTGCCAGCCCACCGGCGCTGCGCTCGATTTCTCACCAGGCCTTAGCTGCCTTCCCACGGGGCAGGGCTCGGGACCTGCAGCCCGCCGTGCCTGAGCCTCCCACTCCCTCCATGGGCTCCTGTGCGGCCCAAGCCTCCCCGAGGAAAGATTGACCCAAGAAATTCTCCCTAAATATAGCACTCAAATATAAAGTAATGACAATTATGAGATAGTAAATGACATGGAAGACAGGTAATTGGACATTTTTCCTATAAGCTTTCTAAAGATAACATGGAAAAGAGGGGAAGAATTATTCAAATAAATAATTGCACATTTTTCAGAACTGATGGAAAATATAAATTTTCAGATTTAAGAGTCTACTGTGTGTTGAGCAAGAAAAAAAGAAAAATAATCCAGAAGTGTCATCTTAAATTTTTAAAGCTCCAAGGCTAAAGAGAAATTCTTAAAACTTCCAAAAGACAACCCCCGCCCCACCCCGCCACCAACAACCAGGTTATCTAGAAAGAAAGGATAATCAGATCAGCATGGAAACAGTAGATCAGCATAAGGGAGAAAAAAGGAAAAATTAACTTCAAAATTTTGAGTGGAAGTTACTTTGAACTTCAAATTTTATATGCAGCCAAAGTAACATTCAAGTGGGAGGTCAAAATAAAGATATCTTTATGAAACGGCCTGGTTTTACTGTTCAGTTTGAACTTTTAGTGAACCCACTCAGTTAGGGTAACTGAGTAATCACCCTTGGTAATTAGTATGCATTGAAATTTGGCACATATTGTTCATATGTATAAAAATCTAGTTAATCTGATAAATCAAACATAATAGGAGTATATCACTTTCTTTTATAGCTCTGTCCTGACATCTTTCAGAGTAATGTAAAAACACAAAAAGTAAACCTTTACTTTAAACAACTTCCTGTGGTAGGTAGCACATATTTTATTTTAATGCCCTGAAATTTAGAAAGGTCTCTTTAGCCAGCAGTAAGACGAAAAGCTGCTTTCATTTTCTGTTTTCCAGGTCATTGGCATTCAAATGTTCTTAATGCTTCTGTAAAAACAGAAACTAAAATCTTCTCTTCCTTACTCCCATTTTCCTATTTCTTTATAACTTTTGGTGAACCACATTGCCTGTGTCTGAGGCATGCTAGTGTGGTTTTATAAAGAGATATTTTAAGTGGCAGAGTCAGTTACAAGTTTTGCAATATACAATGCTTTTCTTTTTTCTTTGTTTTTTTTTTTTGAGACGGAGTCTCACTCTGTCGCCCAGGCTGGAGTGCAGTGGCACGATCTAGGCTCACTGCAAGCTCCGCCTCCTGGGTTCACGCCATTCTCCCGCCTCAGCCTCCCCAGTAGCTGGGACTACAGGCTGCTGCCACTAAGCCTGGCTAATTTTTTGTATTTTTAGTAGGGTTGGGGTTTCATCGTGTTAGCCAGGATGGTCTCAAATCTCCTGACCTCATGATCCGCCTGCCTCGGCCTCCCAAAGTGCTGGGATTACAGGTGTGAGCCACCGCGCCCGGCCTACAATGCTTTTCTTATGTCACGTTGTTAAACTCAGCTGCAAATAAAGTTTTTTAATGTAAAAAAAATGACATTTTTGGACATTAAAGATTTTTAAAGTTTACATCCCACAGGGCTTTTACAAGATAATATTACAGAATGTATTTCAGAAAAAGAAAACAAATTATCATAGAAATTAGAAGATAAGGGATGCAAGAGAAAAGAGTGAACAAGAAGGTCAGAAAAACAAAAGTTTAAATAATTGTTGGTGGATAATAGAGTATAATTTTCTTAATACTCTGGAGTTAAATTCCGACTATTTTCAACATGGGGGTGGTAAATTTGGGGTAAATCTGACTTGTCTTTTTCAAGATATAGATACTGATTTACTCTGTTTTAAAAACATGTAAGTTTAAATCTGTTGAATAATAATTATATTGTTACTAATTTGAGGGTAATTGCTAGAAAATTAGAAACAGAATAAATAATGATATGATTTAGATTTTTGTCTCTGCCAAAATTTCATGTCGAGTTGTAATCCCCAGTGTTGGATGAGGGGCCTGGTGAGAGGTGACTGGATCATGGGGGCTGATTTCTCCCTTGCTGTTCTCATGATAGTGAGTGAGTTCTCACAAGATCTGGTTGGTTGTTTTTTGTTTGTTTGTTTGTTTGTTTGCTTGTTTTTTAAAAGTGTGTAGCACCTTCCCATCTGTGCTCTCTTTTCCTCCTTCTCCAGCCATGTAAGATGTGCCTGCTTCCCCTTCACCTTCTGCCATGATTCTAAGTTTCCTGAGGCCTCCTCAGCCATGCTTCCTGTATAGCCTGCAGGACTCTGAGTCAATGAAACCCCTTTTCTTTATACATTACTCAGTCTCAGGTAGTTCTTTATAGCAATGCAAGAACAGACTAATACAAATACCTGCCAAATTAAAGAAGGAAAGAAAGAAAATGGAATAAAGGAAATGTCATCAATTCAATGAGGATAGAAAAAGAAAAATAACTATAACAAAAAAGAATGGTAACTGGAAGATACAAAATGACATATTAAGTTTCTTACAGTACCAAACATTCAAAAATATCAATAAGCAGCTAGGATGGTAAAAATTTATTTCCAGCTCACATCACTCGATGGTCATGAGTTGACTTTGTCTCTGCCTCAGGATGTGGGTCTGTTCCATGTATTTTCTCATTTTAGGACTTGTAATGATAGAGCACCCTTATCTGAGGCATACTTATTTTCTTTCTTTTTTTTTTTTTTTTTTTTTTTTCTGAGACAGAGTTTCCCTCTGTTACCAGACTGGAGTGCAGTGGTGCAGTCTCCGCTCACTGGAAGCTCCACCTCCTGGGTTCACGCCATTCTCTTGGCTCAGCCTCCTGAGTAGCTGGGACTACAGGGGCCCGCCACCATGCTCGGCTAATTTTTTGTATTTTTAGTAGAGATGGGGTTTCACCGTGTTAGCCAGGATGGTCTCAATCTCCTGACCTCATGATTCACCTGCCTGGGACTCCCAAAGTGTTGGGATTATGGGTGTGAGCCACCGAGACATACTTATTTTCATGGCAGAGGGGCAAGGAGAGAGAGGCTACCCACACCCCACTGGCTAAAGGAAAGCACATGTCCAAGCCCATCATCAGAGAGGCACTGAAGTAGAACCCTGTCTTAGGTGGAAAAGAGAGTGAATATTTGTTAGTAATAATACAATTTACCCCAGATAGTAAGAATACATTCATCCATATTAGTTATCCCAATAAACGTGATGAGTTGAAATTCCCCAGTTAAAGGACAAAAACTCTAATGAATTAAAGAAAAAATCTAGATGCCATTACTAGTAGTACAGTGATTAGCATAGCACTACAGGCTCTGGATTTCCATCCTGGGTCCTCCACCTATTAGATATATGTAAAGTGAGCATATGAATAGTATCTACTACATACTGAATAGAGTTACTGTGATTAATAAATAATATTGATATATTATATATAATATATAATACAAGTTTGGCCGGGCACGGTGGCTCACGCCTGTAATCCCAGCACTTTGGGAGGCCGAGGTGGGCGGATCACAAGGTCAGGAGATCGAGACCATCCTGGCTAACACAGAGAAACCCTGTCTCTCCTAAAAATACAAAAATTAGCCGGGAGTGGCGGCAGGAGCCTGTAGTCCCAGCTGCTGGGGAGGCTGAGGCAGAATGGCGTGAACCCAGGAGGCAGAGCTTGCAGTGAGCCGAGATTGCACCACTGCACTCCAGCCTGGGTGACAGAGCGAGACTCTGTCTCAAAAAAAAATGAATATATATAATAATATAAATAATAATAATAAATTAATAAATAAGTACCTGTACTCTACTATATGGACAATACCATACAAGGATTGCATGAAAAGTGCCTGGCGAATAGTGCTTAATGTTGGCTATTACTGTTACTATAAAGAGATACCTGAAAAAAAATGACAGGTTTAAAGTGTGAAAATGGAGGAACAAATAAAGATAGAACAAGAAAATACTAATGAAAACAAAGAGGTCAGGTGTGGTGGCTCCCACTTGCAATCCCAGCATTTTGGGAGGCCAAGGAGGGAGGATTGCTTAAAGCCAGGAGTTTTGTTTTGCTTTCAAAATTTCTTATGTTTCTACATAAACAAAACAGCTCAGGCAACATAGCAAGACCTCTTCCACAGAAAATAGCCTGGGCAATATGGTGAGACCCTCCCTAGAAAAAAATTTAAAAGTAAGCTGGGCATGCTGGTGCATGCCTGTAGTCCTAGCTACTCAGGAGGCTGAGGCAGGAGGATCACCTGAGCCCAGGAGTTTGAGGCTGCAATGAGCTATGATCGTACCACTGCACTCCAGCCCGGGTGACAGAGGGAGATCCTATCTCAAAAAATAAAATAAAATAAAAACATGGAATTAAACATTATGAATTAAAGATGCTCCCACTCCTACTTGAAAACCCACTAATGATACAGTAATTTTTTAATACGCATAAGCTCATAAGGACAAAGAGATGCAACAACATCTTAGCAAAAGGAAAGCAATTAGACATCTAATTGGTTAATACTTAAATGACCAGAAAAGGCTAATGTCTGTTTGAAACCCAGAAGTAGGCAGCTTTGTGCCACAAACCACCAGAAAATCTCAAGTATGGGAGGCACCACTCTGGATAAAGAGGATGAAGTGACTATGAGGCTGGAAATGGGATTATTGATTGAAAGTCCATATAGGATGCAGTTAGATCTCTAACTCTGTCTCCATAGAAGACTAGAGAGAATGAACTAGAGTGACCCTGGACTTAGGGCTTAGGCGAGGAATGAGGGCACATACTGAACACAATAGAGTTAAGGGAAATGCTGTACACTATGGAATGTGAGACCTCTAGTCCCCGTCCTCCACTGGGCTCCAAGAATACTGGTAGCCTACTCTATTAGTCTCAGGCATTGGAGACCATTCCTTCTCAGGCAGGATTAGCCTAAGAAAAGACCTTCCAATATTAATGGCTGCAGTCCCCCAACTACGCTGCCCAGACAGATCTCATAGTAATTCCGCTAGGAAATAAGCCACACCCACTCATAGAGAGCTCCCATTAAGCTTTTTTCCCCCTATATGCTTTAAGTACTCACTCCTAACTGTGAATAAAATGATCATCTAAGGATTGACAGTTAGTTAAGGAAACTTTCCACATAAAAGCAAAAATCGGCCAGGCCCAGTGGCTTACACCTGTAGTCCCAGCACTTTGGGAGGCCCTGGCAGGAGGATCACTTGAGCCCAGGAGTTCAAGACCAGGCTGGGCAACATGGCAAGACCCCATCTCTACAAAAAATAGCTGGGATGGTGGCACGCATCTGTAGTCCTA
Source organism: Nomascus leucogenys (assembly GCF_006542625.1). NCBI lineage: Eukaryota > Metazoa > Chordata > Mammalia > Primates > Hylobatidae > Nomascus > Nomascus leucogenys. Next base: position 82,183,077 of record NC_044394.1, read on the forward strand.
ACTACATGGGAGGCTGAGGTGGGAGGATCACTTGAGCAGTGAGGCTGTAGTGAGCTATGATCAGGCCACTGTACTCCAGCCTGGGCAACAGAGTGAGACCCCGTCTCAAAATAAATAAATACACAAATAAAAGCACAAATCAAAACAAAAAACTAACAAAGAGAAAATAAAATTGAGGAACCAGAAATGATGCAGAAACATAAGAAATTTTGAAAGCAAAACAGAACATTATTTTCGAAGAGGTAAAATATAATAACTGTATCTATTTTTATTTATTTGTATATTTTTTGAGATAGGGTCTCACTCTGTTGCCCAGGCTGGAGTGCAGTATGACCACCCCAGCTCACTGCAGCCTCAACCTCTTGGGCTCAAGTGATCCTCCCACTCTGGCCTTTCAAGTAGCTGGGTATAGGAGGACACCATCATGCCCAGCTAATTTCTTTCTTTCTTTTTTTTTTTTAATCTACAACCTTATTTTGAAAAATCTTTTTTTTTTTTTTTTTGAGATGGAGTCTCTCTCTGTCACCCAGGCTGGAGTGCAGTGGTACAATCTCAGCTTACTGCAACCTCCGCCTCCTGGGTTCAAGCAATTCTCCTGCCTCAGCCTCCCAAGTAGCTGGGATTACAGGCACCTGACACCACACCCGGCTAATTTTTGTACTTTTTAGTAGAGACAGGGTTTCACCATATCAGCCAGGTTGGTCTCAAACTCCTGACCTTGTGATCCACCCACCTCAGCCTCCCAAAGTGCTGGGATTACGGGCGTGAGCCACTGGGCCTGGCCATGCCCAGCTAATTTCTTTCTATTTTGTGTAGACGGGGTTTCGCCATGTTGCCTAGGCTGGTCTCAAACTCCTGAGCTCAAATGATGCGCTCCTCGACCTCCCAAAGTGCTGGGATTGCAGAAGTGAGCCACCACGCTCAGCCTGATAATTGTATCTATTTAAAAAGATAGGAAGACCAGCTGTCTTAAAAATTAAAAATACAATAGCACATATAAAAAATTTGATGAATTTTTCAATGAAATAAAAAAACTGAAAAAAAAATTTTAATGAAAAAATTCAATGAAGAGACATTTGAGAAAATTCCATAAGACATGGAAGAAAAAAAGAGCTTGGGTAAGAAAGAGGATGAAAATTGGCTAGAGTGATAGAAGATCAGTGCATCAGTGTGGCAGGCTACTGAGGAACAGGAGTTCCAGAGAGAAAACAAAGGAGACAAAAATTATCAAGTCAACAATTTAAGAGCTCTCTCAGACATAAAAGACATGTGTTTCTAGATAGAAAGTACCAACCGATGATACAGGAGTAGGGCAGGGAAGTGCTGGGAAGGGAAAGGCATGGTCCCTGGCTAGGACCCCGGGCCTGTGCCCACGAACCTATGTTCTGTTTCTGTTTTCCTGCCCAAATGCTGCATTTCCCAACACGCCCCCATCCTATGCCTATAAAACCCGCAAGACCCTAGCAGGCAGAGACACACGCAGCTGCACACGCAGAGGAGCTTATCGCTGGAAGAAGTCACAAGTGGCTGGACTTCAAGAGGAACACATTAGCGTAAGAGCACATCCACAGACACCGGCAAGCCATCGCGGAGTTTGGTCAGGATGGTGGGAGGGCACTCCGGTCCACTGAGCTGCCCGATTCCAGGGGAAAACCACCTTCCCACTCCATCCCCTTCTGGCTCCCCCATCTGCTGAGAGCTTCTTCCACACAATAAAAACTTGCACTCATTCTCCAAGCCCAGGTGTATTCCGATTCTTCAGGTACACCAAGGCAAGAAACCCCGGGATACAGAAAGCCCTCTGTCTTTGTGGTAAGGCAGAGGGTCTAATTGAGCTGACTAACATAAACTGACTACTGACAGCTAAACTAAAAGAGCACCCTGTAACACGCGCCCACTGGGGCCTCAGGAGCTGTAAACGTTCACCCGTAGACACTGCCGTGGGGTCGGAGCCCCACAACCTGCCCGTCTGCATGCTACCCCTAGGGGCTTGAGCATCGGGGCACCCAAGAAGCAAGCCACACCCCCATCACACGCCCTGCAAGGGGGACAAGGAAATTTTCCCGTTTCACTAGTGCCTAGCAGAGTGGATGAAAATAAACCCCTACTAAGGCAACTCATTGTGAAATTTCAGAGCACTTAGGACAAAAGAAAGATACTGAAAGTGAGAGGTGACAGCATGCTGGCAGTCCTCACAGCCCTCGCTCGCTCTCGGCGCCTCCTCTGCCTGGGCTCCCACTTTGGTGGCACTTGAGGAGCCCTTCAGCCCACCGCTGCACTATGGGAGCCCCTTTCTGGGCTGACCAAGGTGGGAGCCGGCTCCCTCAGCTTGCAGGTAGGTGTGGAGGGAGAGGCGCGGGCGGGAACCGGGGCTGCGCGCGGCGCTTGCAGGCTGGCTGGAGTTCCGGGTGGGCGTGGGCTTGGCGGGCCCCCGACTCGGAGCCACCGGCCAGTCCTGCCGGCCCTGGGCAGTGGGGGGCTTGGCGCCCAGGCCGGCGGCTGCGGAGGGTGTGCTGGGTCCCGCAGCAGTACCGATCCACCGGCGCTGCGCTCGATTTCTCACGGGACCTTGGCTGCCTCACTGCCGGGAAGGGCTCCGGACCTGCAGCCCGCCATGCCTGAGCCTCCCACCCGCTCCGTGGGCTCCTGTGCGGCCCGGGCCTCCCTGGCAGGCGCCACCCCCTGCTCCATGGCGCCCAGTCCCATCGACCACCCAGGGGCTGAGGAGTGCGAGCGCACGGCGCAGGACTGGCGGGCAGCTCCCCCTGCGGCCCTGGTGCGGGATCCGCTGGGTGGGGCCAGCTGGGCTCCTGAGTCTGGTGGAGATGTGGAGAACCTTTATGTCTAGCTCAGGGATTGTGAATACACCAATCCACACTCTGTATCTAGCTGCCCTGGTGGGGCCTTGGAGAACCTTTATGTCTAGCTCAAGGATTGTAAATACACCAATCGACGCTCTGTATCTAGCTGCTCTGGTGGGGCCTTGGAAAACCTTTGTGTTTATACTCCGTATCTAACTGATCTGACGATCTGACGAGGACGTGGAGGACTTTTATGTCTAGCTCAGGGATGGTAAACGCACCAATCAGCACCCTGTCAATACAGACCACTCAGCTCTACCAATCAGCAGTATGTGGGTGGGGCCAGATAAGAGAATAAAAGCAGGCTGCCCGAGCCGCTCGGGTTTCTTTCCACGTTGTGGGCGCTATGTTGTTTTGCTGTTTGCAATAAGTCTTGCTACTGCTCACTCTTTGGGTCCATGCTGCTCTTATGAGCTGTAACACTCACCGTGAAGGTCTGCAGCTTCACTCTTGAAGCCAGTGAGACCACGAGCCCACTGGGAGGAACGAACAACTCCAGATCTGCCGCCTTAACAGCTGTAACACTCACTGCGAAGGCCTGCAGTTTCACTCCTGAGCCAGCGAGACCACGAACCCACCAGAAGGAACAAACTCCAAACACATCTGAACATCAGAAGGAACAAACTCTGGACACGCTGCCTTTAGAACTGTAACACTCACCGTGAGGGTCTGCGGCTTCATTCTTGAAGTCAGTGAGACCAAGAACCCACCAATTCTGGACACAAAAGCTTCCAGGAAACAAAACAGGCCATAGACGAAGGAGTGGGGATCAGGTTGGCTAACATGCCTCAAGAACATAACTAGAACCAGCAATCCTTTCAAAATCCTGAGGGAAAATGACATCCCAGGCTGGGCAAGGTGGCTCACACTTTGTAATCCCAGCACTTTTGGGAGGCTGAGGTGGGTGGATCACTTGAGTGAGACCAGCCTGGCCAATATGGTGAAACCCCATCTCTACTAAAAATACAAAAAATTAGTTGGGCATGGTGGCGTGTGCCTGTAGTCCCAGCTAGTCAGGAGGCTGAGGCAGGAGAATGGCAAGAACCTGGAAGGCGGAGGTTGCAGTGAGCCGCAATTGTGCCACTGCACTCCAGCCTGGGCGACAGAGCGAGACTCCCATCTTAAAAAAGAAAGAAAATGATTTCCAATCTAGAAATCTACAGGTACCCCCAAATTATCAATCAAATGTAAGAGTAGAATAAGGACATTTTTCCACAGGCTACCCTCACGTAGGCTGTTGTAAGAAGTTTGGATCCAAGCAGAGGGAAATCCATTAACTCCTGAGAAAATAGAAAGGTATCTGAAAATGATATATAATCACAGTGTATGAAATAAGTTGGCTGTGAATCACATCTTCCTAGACGTAATAATGAATATTGGATATTGATCTAACCAAAAATTATCACTATTTTGGGAGGATGTGAAGAATGGAAATGGAAATGCAATGGGGTCATGTAAGAGAACAAAATAATGTTCGACAACAGGAAATGAAGAAAACATAAAACTGAAAATTCAAGGGATTTCAGTGGTGGGAAGATTATTTATTTATTTATTTTTATTTTTTCATTTTGAGACGGAGTCTTGCTCTGTCACCCAGGCTAGAGTGCAGTGGCGCCATCTCAGCTCACTGCAACCTCCAGATCCCAGGTTCAAGCGATTCTCCTGCCTCAGCCTTCTGAGGAGCTGGGATTACAGGCATGAGCTGCCATGGTTGGCTAATTTTTTGTTGTTGTATTTTTTTAGTAGAGAAGGGGTTTCACCATGTTGGCCAAGCTGATCTCGAATTCCTGACCCCAGGTGATCCACCCACCTTGGCCTCCCAAAGTGCTGGGATTACAGGTGTGAGCCACCACGCCGGGTGGAAGATTATTATTTAGAAATGTGGAAGCAATTATTGAAAACAATGTAATAAGTGATTGTCTCTAGGTTGAGAAAATCGAGTGGGGGTTGGGTTGAGGCAAGACATTTCTTTTTTTTTTTTTTTTTTGAGACAGGGTCTCACTCTGTTGCCCAGTGCAGTAGGAAGATCATAACACACTGCAGACATGATGTCCTCCTGGGCTGAGGCTATCCTCCCATCTCAGCCTGCTGAGTAGCTGGGACTACAGGTGTGTACCACCATGCCTGGCTCATTTTTTAAAATTATTTTTTGTAAAGACAGGTTCTCCCTACGTTGCCCAACCTGGTCTCAAACTCCTGTGCTCAAGCAATCCTCCCACTTCAGCCTCCCAAAGTGCTAGGATTACACACGTGAGCCACTATGCCTGGCCATTTTAAATCTTATATTTGATTTTTAAAACCATTTGCACACGTAAACTAAAATTTATACAGATTAAAAAGTAAAGACAGTAAGAGGCCGGGCATAGTAGCTCATGCCTGTAATCTCAGCACTTTGGGAGGCTGAGGCGGGAGGATCACTTAAGGTCAGGAGTTTGTGACCAGCCTGGCCAACATAGTGAAACCCAGTCTCTACTAAAAATATATATAAAAATTAGCTGGGCGTGGTGGTACATGCCTGTAGTCCCAGCTACTCTGGAGACTGAGGTAGGAGAATCCCTTGACCCCAGGAGGTGGACGTTGCAGTGAGCTGAGATCACACCACTGCCCTCCAGCCTGGACAACAGAGCGAGATTCTGGCTCAAATTAAATAAATAAATAAATAAAGACAAGTTTTGGCCAGGCGCGATGGCTCAGGCCGGGCACGGTGGCTCACGCCTGTAATCCCAGCCCTTTGGGAGGCCAAGGCAGGCATATCACGAGGTCAGGAGATCGAGACCATCCTGGCCAACATGGTGAAACCCTGTCTCTACTAAAAATAGAAAAAAATTATCTGGGTGTGGTGTCACATGCCTATAATCCCAGGTATTTGGGAGGCTGAGGCAGGAGAATCACTTGAATCCGGGAGGTGGAGATTGCAGTCAGCCGGGATCACGCCACCGCATTCCAGCCTGGCTACAGGGCAAGACTCCGTCTCCAAAAAATAAAAATTAAAAAAAGACAGTAAGTTTTGCAAAATAATGTCGGACAAAATAGAATTTTAACCAAAAGTATTAGATAGAGAAAAGATATTTCACAATGATAAAAGACACTATATGCCTAGAAATATATTTTCATGAGCCTTTCCCCTTGTAATAACAAAGCTTTAATATACATGCAAATATGCAAAAAAAATTGACAATCAAAATCTTAGTGGGACACTTCAACATACCTTTCTCAAAAATTGACAAATAAAAGACAAAAAATTAATTCTGCATGCACATGGAAGATTTGAATAATATAAATGACTGGATTTTATATATAATGGATATACATACATACACACCTATGCACATATATTTATACATACATATATACGTATATATTCACATGCAGTCTTTTCAGTTGACCTCAGAATACTCCTGAGCCTCTATGTAGCCTCTATGAATTAGGCTACATAGAAAATCTCAATATAGGTTGGGCGGTGTCTCACATCTGTAATCCCAGCACTTTGGGAGGCTGAGGCAGGAGAATAGCTTTAGCCCAGGAGTTGGAGACCAGCCTGAGCAACACAGTGAGACCTGTCTCTATATAAAAATATATTTTTAAGAAATTTAGTAATAAATAAAAGAAAATTTCAATGTACTTCAAAAAGTACAAATTATATGTACATGGCCATGCATTCAGTCTCTGGCTATGAGGCAATAAAATCAGAAATAGTAGTAAAAGGGTAGCAAAAAAAAGAAAAAGAAAAAAGAAATCAATTAGCTTTTAAATTTTCAAAAAATGTTTACTCTCGGCAAGGCGCAGTGGCTCATGCCTGTAATCCCAGCACTTTGGGAGGCCGAGGCAGGCAGATGGATGTCAGGAGTTCCAGACCAGCCTGGCTAACATAGTGAAACCCCATCTCTATTAAAATACAAAAAAAAGCCAGGCGTGGTGGCGGGTGCCTGTAATCCCAGCTACGTGGGAGGCTGAGACACGAGAATTGCTTGAACTTGGGAGGTGGAGGTTGCAGTGAGCTGAGGTCATGCCATTGCACTCCAGCCTGGGCAACAAAGTGAAACTGTCTCAAAAAAAAAAAGTTCAACCTCTAGGATAAAATAAGAAATAACTAAAATCATTAACTTCTTAAATAAAGGAGAGAGGGAGTACCACATAACAAACCACAGGAAGCTTGAAAATAATTATTAAAAAAGAAATGTGCAGTTAGGGCTGGGTGCAGTGGCTCACGCCTGTAATCCCAGCACTTTGGGAGGCCGAGGCAGGTGGATCACGAGGTCAGGAGATCAAGACCTTCCTGGCTAACATGGTGAAACCCTGTCTCTACTAAAAAATACAAAAAATTAGCTGGGTGTGGTGGCACACGCCTGTAGTCCCAGCTACTTGGGAGGCTGAGGCAGGAGAATGGCGTGAACCTGGGAGGCGGAGCTTGCAGTGAGCCGAGATTGCGCTACTACACTCCAGCCTGGGCGACAGAGCAAGACTCCGTCTCAAAAAAAAAAGAAAAGTATAGTTAGTAGGAGGAATTAATTGAAAAGGAGAAAAACCCGGCATATTAAATCAATTAAACCGAAAACTGTTTTGTGTGGGGGTGCCGAAGTGGGGGCAATAGACAAGTTTTAGACAAGCCCGAACAACAAAAACGGGAAGGCATATCAATAAAATTAAGAAAAGGGACAAAATTATAAATTCATACCAAAAACATTAAGCTGCTAGATGAAATGGAAGATATTCTAAGAAGACATAAATTATCAAAAGTGATTATTTTCTAAAACAAAAAGCACTTTATGTGGATTCGAAAAGTTTTTATTTTGATAAAATACATGTAACATGAAATACGCCATTTTAACCAGTTTAAGTGTATAATTCAGTGGCGTTAATTATATTCACACTGTTGTGCAGCCCTCACCACTATCTGTTTTCAAATCTTTTCCATCACCCTAAACAGAGACTTTGTGACCTTTAGGCAGTAATTCCCTATTCCTCTCTTCTCCCAGCCCTTGGTCACCTCTAATCTACTTTCTGCCTCTATGAAAATGCCTTTTCTAGACATTTCATATAAGTAGAATCATATACTGTCTCTTTGTGAGTGGTTTATTTCAGTTAGCATGTTCTCAAGGATCGTCCATATTGTAGCATGTGTCGGAATTTCATTTCTCTTAAAGGATGAATACTATCCTATTGTATGTATGTACCACATTTTGTTTATCCATTCATCTGTTGATAGACACTTGGATTGTTTCCACCTTTTGGCTATCGTGAATAACACTGTAATGAACATCGGGGCCAAAAGTGACATTTAAAGAGGAAAAAAAAGGCCAGGTGCGGTGGCTTACGCCTGTAATCCCAACACTTTGGGAGGCCGAGGCTGGTGGATCGGTCAGGAGTTCGAGACCAGCCTGGCCAACATGGTGAAACCGCATCTCTACTAAGAATACAAAAATTAGCCGGGCGTGGTGGCACGTGCCTGTAATTCCAGCTACTCAGGAGGTGGAGAACTACTTGAACCTGGGAGGTAGAGGTTGCAGTGAACCGAGATGGCACCACTGCACTCCAGCCTGGGCGACAGAGCGAGACTCCGTCAAAAAAAAAAAAAAAAAAAAAAGAGGTAGAAAAACAGAATAAGCCAATTACTACAGTAGAAATTAAAGTTACTGAAAAATCCATCCTGAAAAAGCTGTTTGTCTCAGACAATTACAGGAAAGCTCTCTCAGACCTTAGGACATAGAAAGGATTCAGAGGCTAGAAAAAGATGGAAAGTTTCCCAAATTATTCCACAAGGCTAACACAGTCTTGCTGTCTAGAGAAACTTTAAAATAAATAGCCTGAAAAAAGAAAACTATAAAGGAACATCTCTTAAAAATATAGACACGGCTGGGCACCGTGGCTCACGCCTGTAATCCCAGCACTTTGGGAGGCCGAGGCGAGCGGATCACGAGGTCAGGAGATGGAGACCATCCTGGCTAACACGGTGAAACCCCATCCCTACTAAAAATACAAAAAATTAGCCAGGCGTGGTGGCAGGTGCCTGTAGTCCCAGCTACTTGGGAGGCTGAGACAGGAGAATGGAGTGAACCTGGGAGGCGGAGCTTGCAGTGGGCAGAGATCGCGCCACTGCACTCCAGCCTGGGTGACAGAGCGAGATTCCGTCTCAACAACAACAACAAAAAATATCTATATATATATAGATATCTCTGTATATTATATAGATAGATATATCTCTATCTATCTATCTATCTATCTATCTATCTATCTATCTATCTATCTATACACAAAAATCCTAAGTGGGAATTCAAATAAAATACTGGCAAATAGAATTTACCCATATATCTAAAGATTAATTCTAAAGTGATTGGCCAAATAGGGTTTATTCCAGGAATATAAAGCTACTTCGATATTAGGAGATCTCTTATTAGAATTCAACACTTCCAATTTAAGAAAGAAAAAAATATAATAATCTCAAATGTGAAACAGTATTTTGGTTAAATTTCAACATCACTTTCTGAGCAAATTAGAAAAACGGAGACATTTTTTCAGCAAACATTATACTTAATTGTGAGAAGATAGAAGTGCTCTCATTAAAAGGCAAGAAGATAGAGGGGTACTTGCTATTCCCACTCCAACCCCATGCTGGATATTCCAATAAGGTAAGCCAAGAAAAGAAGTAAAAGATAAAAATACCAGGGAGAAGAAAGGAGAAACTCTCATAGTTGTATATGGTATCATAGTCTTGTTTAGAAAATTTCTGAGAATTGACAGAAAAAAAATAGAGTATTCAGTAAGACAGCCACACACACAAAAATCTCATTTTTCTGTGTACTCTCATTAAGTGATTTAAAAATCCATGGGGGGTATGGAACCCAAAACCCTTTCACATTAGCAACAACAAATGCCTTAAAATTGACTTACAATGAAATGAAGACAAGTATAAAACTTTAAGAAGCAAAAAAATAAGCACCTAAATAAACAGAACAGCAAATGGCGTTCCTAAATCTGGAGACTCAGTGTTTTTATGATGTCAATTATCTCATTAGTTTGTCAATTCCAATAACTTTCAACTGGCTGTTTAGAAGAAACTTGGCAAACAGATGCTAAAGTGCTTCAGGAAGAGGAAACTAAGAAGAAAGGACAAAATATTGAAAAATAAGAATAATGGGAGAAGAACTGCCCTGCCAGAGAACAAAATAAACTGCAAGGCTATAGAAATTAAACAGGGTTATAACCTTGCAGGGAGAGATAAAAAGACAAACATCCATTTTTACATGGGAACTTACATCACCAAAGTGGCATCTCAAGTTAGTGGGGGGAGATGATAGGATATTTGCTATCTGCTGAAGAAAATAAACCTAGATCACTACCTCATATTATACAGACAAATACCAGACAAATTAAAGAAAATGTCTGGGTTCAGTAGCTCATGCCTCTATTCCCAGCTCTTTGGGAGGCCAAGGTGAGTGGATCACTTGAGCCCAGGAGTTCGAGACCAGCCTGGGCAATGAAGCAAGACCCTATCTCTACCAAAAATTAAAAAAAAAAAAAATTAGCTGGTCATGGTGGTGCGAACCTGTGGTCCCAGTTACACAGAGGGCTGAAGTGGGAGGTCAAGGTTGCAGTGAACCATAATCGTGCCACTGCACTTCAGCCTGGGTGACAGAGAAAAAAAAAGTGTTCGAATGAAAACATCCAAACTTAGAAGAAAATGGTGAAGATGTTTGAATCACCTTACCAAGGACAGACTTTCTAAGCAACACAGCAGACCAGAAGTGCTCTCTGGTGTCAGGCGGCAGTCCTGGGCCAGGGCCAAGCACTCCAGTGTGCTCACATCAGTCCCCTCTAAGCCCTGTTTCCTAAGCCTGGGAGGTCCCCCAAGAGACTTATGCTATTTACAGCCTCCTGGTGGGGGAAGGTGAAACCATATCTTCAGGGGCTTTTAAACCATGTCTGAGTTAACACCGATTCCTGGGACCCAAAAACACCAGGCCTCCGTATTTAGAAGAATATATAAGGCTGCAGTGAGCCAAGATCACTCCACTGCACTCCAGACTGGGTGACAGAGTGAGACTCTATCTCAAAAAAAAAAAAAAAAAAAGGAAAAAAGGAGGACACAAAAGCACTCATAAAAGTACTTCTGACTTTGTTTCTGTAACATATTTGGCTTCCACTTGAGATTTCATTCGACTTATTCAAATGGGTTCAGTGGCTTATAAAAACTAGTGGTACATGCCATATCATTATAACCAGCACTGTCCAATAGAACTTTCCAAGAGAATGGAATTATTCTGTCTCCACTATCCAGTTTGGTAACAACTACCCATATGTGGCTATTAAACACCGAAAATATGGCTAGCATAACAGAGGAACTGAATGTTTTATTTTAATTTAATTACACCAATTAGTTAATTAAATTATTTTGAGATGGAGTCTTGCTCTATCACCCAGGCTAGAGTGCAGTGGCAAGATCATGGCTCATTGCAGCCTCGACCTTCCAGGCTCAAACAATCCTCCCACTTCAGCCCTTGGAGTAGCCGGGACCACAGGTACACACCACCACGCCCTATTACTTTTTTTATTTGTAGAGACTAGGTCTCACTGTGTTGTCCAGGCTGGTCTCAAATTCCTGGGCTTAAGCAATTCTCCCACCTCAGCCTTCTAAAGTGCTGGGATTACAGATGTGAGCCATTATGGCTGGTTTAAGTTTAATTATAAATAGTTGCATGTGACTGGTGGTGAATGTATTGGACTGTGCGGGTTTTAGCCTTTATCAGACTCAGCCTGAAAGCCTGGTAATAGATACATCAGAGTGCAGGCCAGGATTATTAGGACTGGGACCAGGAGAGCCTGCAAAGGGAGTTTAGTATTTTCCTATTGATGCTGGAACAAATTACTACAAACTTCGTGGCTTAAAACAACACAGATTTCTTGTCTTACAGTTCTGGAGGTCAGAAATCTCAATTAGTCTTATGAGTTAGGCTAAAGTTAGGTGTTGGCAGGGCTGGCTCCTTTGGAGGGCGGGGAAGAATCCATTCCTTTCGGTTTCCAGAGGCTGCCTGCATTCTTCTGCTCATAGCCCCCTCCTCCGTCTTCAAAGCCAGCCCTTAGCATCTTCAAAATCTCCCTTTCTCTCTGACCTCTGCTTCTGTCCTCACATCGCCTTCTCTGAGTCTGACCCTCCTGCCTCGCTCTGATAAGGACCCTTATGATTACATTGGGCCTACAGGGCTAATCCAGTATCATCATCTCCCTATCTCAAGATCTTTAACTTAATCATAAAGTCTCTTTGGCCATGTAATGTAACAAATTCACAGATTCTGGGGATTAGGCTGTAGACATTGTAGGGTAAGGGGACATTATTATTGTGCTTACCACCAAGGATAGCCAACTGTTCCCATCACATAAAATCTGGGCTAATGACCTCGACCCTGGAAACAGACCTGGAGGTGGGCTCGAGCAAGAAGCCTCTCTGTGGGCACAATTCCCACCTTCATGCTGAATCATCTTGGATTCAGCTCAAGATAGACGGAGCAGGGCCCAGACTTCTTAAGGAGAAGGCTGTTTGGGCCCAGCAGAGAGAGGATCTGGTCCCAGCCAAGGCACTGAGGTTGGGCACAGAGCTCCAGTTCATGGGGTGATAGCCTGGCTGCAGCCCTGGGGTGTGGGGGACTCGCACTGAGGGGGTTGGGTGACGAGGTTGAGGTGTCTGTGAGCAGAAGCCTGCACATTATCTTCTGGACATCAGAGGGGTATTGACTGTTTTTTGAGCTTCGAAGTTATATAAACAGTGCAATGTTTAAAGAAGATTAAGCTGGCAGTTGTGTGCAAGTGGGGCCAGGGGGAGGGGGGTGGGAAACTGGTGAATAAATACAGGCAGGTAATGATTAGTTTCAGAGGAACAGTGGGAATATGGAGAGAAGAAAATATGTGCAAGAAACATCCTGTTAAACAGAAAACGCACTAAAAATACCACTACTGAGCTAAATAAAAAAATGGCAGCAACATCTTAAATCATTTAGGAAAAAAATAATTTCAGTTTTTATTGGTTTATATACTCAAAGAATTTGTGTAATTGTAGAGTCTGTTAAATGGTGTTATTAATGCCTGCAGCTATCACTGTACAAAATATATTTAACAGGTATATGCTGAAACCTTACAATACTCACCAAGTGTTAATCACTTATACTCACCATACTTAATCATTCAGTTATTTGTAAGAGCATAATGTTACAGGTATTTGAATTAGCAAAGATATGAGGCTGAGGAATGCTCCTCCAGGAGAGCAACAGCTAGATATATTTTCACCATAGAAAGTTTTGACATTTACGGTCGAGCATGGTGGCTCGCACTTGTAATCCCAGCACTTTGAAAGGCCAAGGTGGGTGGATCACCTGAGGTCAGGAGTTCAAGACCAGCCTGGCCAACATGGTGAAACCCCATCTCTACTAAAAATACAAAAATTAACCAGGTGTGGTGACAGGTGCCTATAATCCCAGCTACTCAGGAGGCTGAGGCAGGAGAATCACTTGAACCCAGAATGCAGTGAGCCGAGATCATGCCACTGCATTCCAGCCTGGGTGACAGAGCAAGACTCCACCTCAAGAAAAAAAAAAAAAAAAAGTGTTGACATTTACTACCTTTCACCTTTAGAAAAAATGAGCCCTGCTTTTTCTTACCAGATGGCCCCTCTCTCTGTGGCTTGTGTGCCATCTGGAATTTGTTTTGATAAATCCAAACACTAGGGCTATGTTATCTTCCCAGCTAAATATAACATTTAGTTAATTAGCCTGGCAACCTATGCATTTCTTTCACATGCTAAAAAAGATAGCACTGCATCTATAGTGTGTTCTGGCTACTGGGGATAAACCACCAAAGAGAAATCGGTCTTTCTGGTTAGTGACCTCTACAACAACTTGGAAGGAGGAACCAGACGCAGACTGGAGTCCTTGAGGCGTCTTAGACTACACTGGGGACTTGTGGGTGGGTGCATCCAGCAGGATAGGGGTTTGGATATGCGTAAGATCCCACATTACTCAATGTGCTCATGTCTCCAGACACCAAAAGGTGTCCACAAGCCACTGGGCACGGTGGCTCACGCCTATAATCCCAGCACTTTGGGAGGCCAAGGCGGGCGGATCACTTGAGGCCAGGAGTTCGAGACCAGCCTGGCCAATATCTTGAAACTCTGTCTCTACCAAAAATACAAAAATTAGCTGGGCCTGGTGGTGCGCACCTATAGTCCCAGCTACTCAGGAGGCTGAGGCACAAGAATCGCTTGAACCCAGGAGGCAGAGCTACAGTGAGCTGTTGCTCTCATGCCATTGCACTGCAGCCTGGGCGACAGAGCAAGGTTCTGTCTCAAAAAAAAAAAATACCCTCAAGCCTATTTTTTCTTTTCTTTAGAAAATCTTAATTCTTAGAGTGACAGATACATTAATAAGTGAAATCATTGTACAAGCTTCTAACAAAAGCAGCAGCTCCTGTACCAGTTTTCTACTCCTCATTCCCACTACAGGCAATACCAGTTTCAATTAGTTCAGCTGTTTATTTTGATTTTTGCCTTCATATTTTTAAATAACTTGCTTATGCTGCTATTTCTTTATTTTTCTACTTTAATACTATCCTTTGTCTTCCTTCCGCAGAAGAGAATAATTGGCTCTCATACACTACAATTTCCCTCCCAATATAAATAAAATAAAAAATACTTTGGTCAACTGTTACCAGTATTTATATTACTATGACTGTGGAAATACTATTCAAAGCTTAGCCACGTGGTATACTATATAATTAACTACATTTTCTTTCTCATACCACGCTTTTTTTCTTTTTTGCTTTCCTAAGATAATTTTTCTTTTTAGATTTTTATGTGCCAATTGCTAATTTATCTTCATTCTTACAAATCTCCTAAAATGTAAATTGCTTCTCCATACATTCAAACACAGTAGATAATTTATCAATTTTCTTTTCCCTTGGGGCCACCCCTCCTGTAACCCTCTGTCCTCTTGTTTCAGACTGATTCTGTTAGGGAAATACCAGGGGTTCCGTCTAGGTCCTACTGCTCACCGAATAGAACACCCAATCACTGAGCGATTATTTCCAAGGAAGAAGGCTTTAACTGGGTGCTGCAGCCTAGGAGATGGGAGATCAGTCTCAAATCCACCTCCCTGATGGACTAAAATTAGGGGTTTACATAGCAGGGAAGAAAAGTAACAATGTGTAGGAAAACAGGAACTAGGGAGGGGTAAGGAAGCAATTGTGATGAATGAGGGGTCTGGCATCTCAATGGCTGATGCAATGATCTGGTGAGTTGCAGTTCTTTGATACTATTTTTTGAGAGGTCTGAGGGTATTTTCCCAGGGAAGGAACTTAGATAAAACAAATATAAATTTCAAGCTTTAGCATCAGAAGGGTCAATTTCTATGTTTATCCGAAACAAAACAAAACAAAAAAACACATGTCTATGGGACTATTGGGTCGGTTTCAATTCAATAGCACTCCAGGCCTGCAGGTCACTGTCACTGCAGGACAGCCCTAGCCTCCAGCATGGGCAGTGCCTTCCCATGCCTGGACCCTGAGCTTGCCTGTGCTTCAAGCATTCCCTCATGTAGTGGAGTATATCTGTCCTTAAACGAAAAATAGGGACAGGAAGGTAAAGTTTTTTGAGATTTTATTCTACCCTCACCCTAGACTGATGGTGGTTGCTTGGATGTAGAATTTTAGTTTGACGCCATTTCCCCTAGAATTTGAAGATGTGTAATCCTTGTCTTCCGGTGGTCACTGACAAGGAGTCTGACCCACTCTGATTCCCAGTCTTTCCCTAAGGCTTTGACTGTGTCTTTTTTTCTTTCTTTCTTTAACTTGTTGGAAGCTGTTGAGGTTTTCTGTGTCCTTGGTGTTCTGAGATTTCCTGTGACCTCTGAACTGTCATTCCTCCCTAGCTCTGGGCGCTTGGTGAACCCTCTCCATCTACAAACGCACATCCTTCCATTCCAGAAGTTGTCTCTTATGATGGTTTGCTTCATTTCTTTTCCTCACTTTTCTCTGTTTATTCATCTTGAACTCCCTTCCAGATATTGGACAATCTGAACTTATTGATGTTTATTTTTCTTTATTTTTTTGAGACAGGGTCACTCTGTCACCAGGCTGGAGTGCAGTGATGCAATCTCGCCTCACTGCAACTTCTGCTTCCTGAGCTTAAGTGATCCTCTGGCCTCAGCCTCCTGAGTAGCTGGGAAGATGGGCATGCGCCACCACGCCAGGCTAATTTTTGTATTTTTAGTAGAGATGGAGTTTTGCCATGTTGCCCAGGCTGGTCTTGAACACCCGAGCTCAAGCAATCTGCCCACCTTGGCCTCCCAAAGTGCTGGAATTACAGGCATTAGCGACCACACCCGGCCATTTGCTAGTATTTTAAAAATCTTGTTTCATCCTTTTTTCTCGGTTATTGTTCTATGTCTGTGATATTTCCTAATGTTATTTTCTAACCCTTTTATTGACTTCTGCATATCTGCTCTCACATTTTTAATTCCTAAGAGTCCTCTTGTCAAAAATTTTGTCTATAACCTCTCGTTCTTGTCTCTTGGGTGCAATATCTATCCTTAGCTCTTTAAGGATGTTAACTCTATTGATTCTTTTGTTTGTTTGTTTGTTTTTGCTCTTTGCCTATTTCTCTCCCCCTCACCAACTTGCTTTTACTTTAATCTTTGTGGTTCATCTTAGAAGCATTTCTCAAGCGGGCGGTGGCTCACGCTTGTAATCCAGCACTTTGGAGCCGAGGCGGGCGGATCACGAGGTCAGGAGATCGAGACCACAGTGAAACCCGTCTCTACTAAAAAATACAAAAAATTAGCCGGGGTGGGGGCGCCTGTAGTCCAGCTACTCGGAGAGGCTAAGGCAGGAGAATGGCGTGAACCGGAGGCGGAGCTTGTAGTGAGCCGAGATTGCGCCACTGCACTCCAGCCTGGTGACAGAGCGAGACTCCATCTCAAAAAAAAAAAAAAAAAAAAAAAAAAAAAAAAGAAGCATTTCTCAAATGTCTGGTGATCCTTGGCTATCCATTTGTCATAAGAGTGGAAATTCTGTGAGGGTAGGTGAGGCTTATTGGTCGGTGCACTTCACTTACAGTTCTCTGGCTGGGCTGTTTCACTGGGAAATCCCCAAATGTAAATGGTAGGTGTTTTCTCTCAGGCAGGTTATTTCTCTCTTTTTTTTTTTTTTGAGACAGAATCTGGCTGTGTCACCCAGGCTGGAGTGCAGTGGTGCGATCTAGGCTCACGGCAACCTCTGCCTCCCGTGTTCAAGCGATTCTACTGCCTCAGCCTCTCAAGTAGCTGGGATGACAAGCATACACCACCACGCTCAGATAATTTTTTTGTATTTTTAGTGGAGACGGGGTTTCACCTTGTTGGCCAGGCCAGTCTCCAACTCCTGACCTCAAGTGATCTGCCTGCCTTGGTCTCCCAAAGTGCTGGGATTACAGGCATGAGCCACCAGGCCCAGACCTATTCCTGTTCTTCTACTTTTTTCTTTTTCTTTCTTTCTTTTTTTTTTTTTTTTGAGACAGTATCTCACTCTGTTGCCCCGGCTGGAGTGCAATGGCTTGATCTCGGCTCACTGCAAGCTCTGCCTCTCGGGTTCATGCTATTCTCCTGCCTCAGCCTCCCGAGTAGCTGGGACTACAAGTGCCCGCCACTACGCCTGACTAATTTTTTATATTTTCAGTAGAGACGAGGCTTCACCGTGTTAGCCGGGATGGTCTCAATCTCCTGACCTCGTGATCCGCCCGCCTCGGCCTCCCAAAGTGCTGGGATTACAGGCGTGAGCCGCCATACCGGGCCTCCTGTTCTTCTTAAGGAAGATGGTTGTGTCAGTCTTTCAGGGCTGCTATAACAAGGTACCACGGCTTGGGGGTGCTTAAATAACAGTAGTCCACTTTCTCGAAGCTCTGGAGGCTGAAAGTCAGGTTATTTCTACAAGGGAGGAAGTTTCCTGTCTCCTCCTGGGAGATATGAGCCTGGCTGCCTGTGTTCTTGGAGTCAGATTGAAGAAGGGATGAGAGCTGTCACACTCTCAAGTGTCATCCTTAATCCCCTGTTTTCAGTATGGGAACACCATTTCCCACTGTTCTTGCGGGCCCGGAATCCCTCTGGTCCTGCCTCTCCAGAGAGTGAACCTGAGGTCTTCTTCCCAGTGTGGGCTGGGGCAGTTGCCTGGTTGCTTAAACATGGAGGGGAAATTCAGGTGTAATGGATTCTGAGAGTGACTTTTAACCAGTATACTTATTTTTAGTCTCACTTGGACCCCTACTTTTAAAGTCACCTAGTACCTCTAGTTCTTGAGTCTTTCTGACTTTCTGCTGTACAAACCAGCCTACTTCTGAATTTCTTCCTCTGCCAGTTTAGATTTTGGCTTTCTCAAGGGTGCTAAATCCATTAGCACAAACTCATGATTTCTAGGCTCCCAAATGTCATTGCTGTCATTTTCTATCTTGCTCTGCGTCCTTTTTTTCATTCTTTTAAGTCTCATATCTGGTATTTGAGTGAAGGTTTTGGAGGGAATGGAGGTAAACACATAATTCCATCTACCATATTTAACTATATATCCCTCTAGAGGCCTTCCTAAGTGGATCAGAAGTTCTGGTAATGAGAAAGGTCTTCAAACATGGATGTTGGATGACAAGAAAAGTCACCTTGGATGTGAGTGACTGAAGGACGGATGGCGGCCACATCACAGAGGCGGTCAATCTTCAGCACTTATGGAGCATTCGCAATCCATAGAGCACCGACTGAGCTTGAGGCGGGGGAATGGAGAGGAAGACTGAAGTGGCGTATGGAAAGAGGACTGATTCCGGGCCAAATTTCTCCTTGTTACTAGTTTCTTAACGTCTTTGACTCTTAGTTTGTTGCAAATGGAAGAAGAAGAAAGAAATGTAACTTTCATCTTTTACCTCTTTTATTTTTTATTTTTATTTTTATTTTTTTGTGTGTGTGAGACAGAGTCTCACTCTGTTGCCCAGGCTGGAATGCAATGGCATGATCTCGGCTCACTGCAACCTCCACCTCCAGGGTTCAAGCAATTCTCCCTGCCTCAGCCTCCTAAGTAGCTGGGATTACAGGTGCACACCGTCACACTCAGCTAATTTTTGTATTTTTAGTAGTGATGGGGTTTTGCCTTGTTGGTCAGGCTGGTCTCGAACTCCTGACCTCAAGTGATCTGCTCGCCCTGGCTTCCCAAAGTGCTGGGGTGACAGGCGTGAGCCACCACGCCCGGCTCACCTCTTTTATTTTTAACACCATGGGTTCATAAATGGGTGAGTGAGACATCCTTGTGTGTGTATAGGGGAAATTGTTTCTGTAACATTGCTTAGAAAGAATGTTGTGGTAGTTAACTACCAAGGTACTGCCTTCACATTTTAACTACCAAGTTCATCAAAACTCTTGATAAATACAACAAGGTCATGTAAATTATTGATATTTTCTTGGTTTGTGTGGTAGGTTTGAACACAAAGGCTCTCATCTGCATGATTATTCTACCAGGGAATGGGCCTCAGCTCCAGGTCACTTGGTGTCTGTGGTAGAGTCATCGGGATTTTAAGAAAATAAACAAGGGAGCTGGGCGTGGTGGCTCACGCCTGTAATCCCAGTACTTTGGGAGGCCGAGGCAGGTGGATCACAAGGTCAGGAGATCGAGACCATCCTGGCTAACATGGTGAAACCCTGTCTCTACTAAAAACGCAAAAAATTAGCCGGGCGTGGTGGTGGGCGCCTGTAGTCCCAGCTACTCGGGAGGCTGAGGCAGGGGAATGGCGTGAACCCGGGAGGTGGAGCTTTCAGTGAGCCGAGATTGCGCAGTGAGCTGAGATTGCACCACTGCACTCCAGCCTGGGCAACAGAGCGAGACTCCATCTCAAAAAAGAAAAAGAAAGAAAGTAAACAAGGGAGAAAAAAGCAAGAGAACAGAAAATGGATTTTTTTTTTTTTTTTGAGACAGAGTCTCGCTGTCACCCAGGCTGGAGTGCAGTGGCGCGATCTCGGCTCACTGCAGGCTCTGCCCCCCAGGGGTTCACGCCATTCTCCTGCCTCAGCCTCCCGCGTAGCTGGGACTACAGGTGCCTGCCACCTTGCCCGGCTAATTTTTTGTATTTTTAGTAGAGATGGGGTTTCACCGTGTTAACCAGGATAGTCTCGATCTCCTGACCTTGTGATCTGCCCGCCTCAGCCTCCCAAAGTGCTGGGATTACAGACGTGAGCCACCACGCCCAGTCAGAAAATGGATTTTTAAAACAGTATCGGGGAAGACAGCAATGTTCATAGATAGCAGCTTTATTCATCATCACTCAAAACTGGACACAACCCAAATGACCACCAACAGAAGACTAATGAATAACAAATTATGGTATATCCATACAATGGAATGCTACTCAGAAATGAAAATAAATGAACGATAGATACATAAATAACTGGAACTAACCTCAAAAGCATTATGCTGCACTGAAGACGTCAGAAACCAAATAGTGCGCACTGTATGATTCTTTTCCTAAGAAGTTCTAATCTATAGATGCAGAAATCAGAACAGTGGCTGCCCGTAGGGATGAGAAGGATTAAGAAAGGGCACAAGAGGGCTTTCTGGTTAATAGAAATAAATGTTCTATATTTTCATTGGGGTGGTGATTATCCAGGTGTATGCATTTATCAAAATCATTGAATTTATACTTAAGATCTATGCATTCCACTCTATGCAAATTTTAACTAAAAAGAAAATTAAATGAGCAAGTCTTTCCAAATGTCCTCAAAATGTTCTTCCTGTGTCTCCCACAATCTTCAAAAGTACTGAGATATTAGTTGTTGCTATCTTTGGAGTGGGGAAGTTCACTGTGTGCGAAGTTTTTCTGCTAGAATATATGTGACCCCACCTTTGTTCCTGTCTAATGTCTACTCATTCTTCAGCACCACCTCAGGGGCAACCTACACACTGCTTCTCTAACTAGGGTAACACTCCCCACCTGTGTGCCATGGGGCCCCCTTTTCATGTGTTTAATGATCTCTTTATTGTTTGGTAGTAGTGTTAGTTATCTTCATAGGTGAATCTGTCTTCTCTTCCAGATTTTAAGCTTCCTGGTGTCCAGAAGTATGCTTTTTGCTTCCTTGAATTCCTTGGCAATGCTTTCTGACTCTTCAACATGAAGGTTCAGTAAATGTTGCTTGGCTTGAAGAGGGGAAGTTTGAACGAGACAGTGGGAAATGCCTCGGTTTTAGAATTAGGAAAATAAGGATGGAAATCCTGCATTTGCAAACTTGGGCAAGTTAACCTCACTTAGTTTATGCTTTTTTCTTGTCTAAAAAATCAGACTCTAAAACCTAGGTCATAGATTAGTTGATAAAGAATAAAAATAGTGTCTGTAGACATTGCTACAGTCTGGCTGTTAGTAGGTATTTAATAAATGCTAGTTTTATTATTCTTACTAATGGATATTTGTATTTTATTCATTTATTTTAGAGACAGGGCCTTGGTCTGTCACCCAGGCTGGAATGCAGTGCCCCGATCATAGCTCACTGCAGTCTTGAACTCCCGGGCTCAAGCAGTCCTGCCGCCTCAGCCTCCCAAGTAGTTGTGACTATAGGTGTGAACCACCACACCTGACCTATTAATGAATTTTCTCTTTTGATACAGGGTCTTGCTATGTTCCAGGCTGGTCTCAAACTCCTGCCCTCATGTGATCCTGCAGCCTGAGTCTGCTAATGGATTTTTTTGTTGTTGTTTTAAGACAGAGTCTTGCTCTATCACCCAGGCTGGAGTGCAGTGGTGCAATCTCAGCTCACTGCAACCTCTGCCTCACTGGTACAAGTGATTGTCCTGCCTCAGCCTCCCAAGTAGCTGGGATTACAGGCACTCACCACCATGCCCAGCTAATTTTTGTATTTTTAGTAGAGATGGGGGTTTGCCATGTTGGCCAGGCTGGTCTCAAACTCTTGACCTCAGGTGATCTGCCTGCCTCAGCCTCCCAAAGTGTTGGGATTATAGGTGGGAGCCACTGCAGTCAGGCTTTTTTTTTTTTTTTTTTCTTTTTGGGACAGGGTCTCCCTCTATCACCCAGGCTGGAGTGCAGTAGCACAATCATGGCTCACTGCAGCTTCCACCTTTTGGGCTCAAGCCATCCTCCCACCTCAGCCTCCCCAGTAGCTGGGACCATAGGCGTGCACCTCATGCCTGGCTAATTTTATTTTATTTTATTTTTGTAGAGATGGGGTCTCACTCTGTTACTCAGGCTGGATATTTTTTAAAGGTTCCTGAAATAGAGTCAGTGACCCCTAAGACTCAGTATTACCTTATAGGCCTTCATCACTCATCTCTTTCCAGCTTGGCTTGCCTGCCACCTTTCTGAGGGCTCCCCACTCTTCCCTGCTTCCTGGTATTTGTGAAGGAATAATGCATATGCCATTGGAGGCAGCAAGATGTGCAAGTAGCTGCTGTCTTAAGGCCTGTACCTCTGGCCATCCCCATAGCAGCAACATAGAGACTCTGTTCTCATTACTCTTGTCTTGGGCCACTATGCTCGCCTTCATTTTGCCTAAGGCACTGATTCATGTCTCCAAATTTGTCACTTGAATTATATTAAGTCTTTACTTCTAGACCTTTAAATAATGTTATGAAAATAGGGCTTCTTGGCTAGGCACAGTGGCTCACTTCTGTAATCCCAGCACTTTGGGAGGCCGAGGCGGGCGGATCACTTCAGTTCGGGAGTTTTGAGACCAGCCTGGCCAACATGGTGAAACCCCATCTCTACTAAAAATACAAAAATTCGCTGGGTGTGGTGGCGGGTGCCAGTAATCCCAGCTACTCAGAAGGCTAAGGCAGGAGAATCACTTGAACCTGGAAGGCGGAGGTTGCGGTGAGTCAAGGTCGCACCATTGCACTCTAGCCTGGGCAACAGAGTGACACTCCGTCTCAAAAAAAAAAAAAAAAAAAATAGGGCTTAAATCATTTCTCTAAGTGATCCAGCTGGATGAAATTATTGTCAGCTAATAAAGATTATCTTTCTTTTTTTTTTTTTGGAGACAGAGTCTAGCTCTGTCGCCAAGCTGGAGTGCAGTGGCTTGATCTCGACTCACTGCAACCTCCGCCTCTGGGGTTCAAGCGATTCTCCTGCCTCAGCCTCCCGGGTAGCTGGGATTACAGGCGCCTGCCACCACGCGTGGCTAGTTTTTGTATTTTTAGTACAGACGGAGTTTCACCATGTTGGCCAGGATGGTTTCTATCTTCTGACCTCGTGATCCATCAACCTCAGCTTCCTAAAGTGCTGAGATTATAGACATGAGCCACCTTACCCAGCCAAGATTATCTTTAAAAAGAGTACTGAGACACTTAACAAGCACTAGTCTGATATAATGATACTGTCTTTTTACATGTCACCTCTAGGTCTTCCTGGAGAAATCACTGATTCCCAGATAGTGTACCCAGAATTTAGTATGTGTTGCTGCTCCAGGCATGCTTGTTGAACTGACTCAGCTCATGCTACCTGAGAATAAACATTTTCCTGTGGCATGCTCTATGCTCCATGAGCATGGGTTTTCATTACTCTGAGACCCTACATTAATGAAACTGCTTCTACCTTGGCACAATTACTCTCTATACCAAACTTAATAAGTGGCAGCTTCAACTAAATAGAACAGTAGTTAGGTAGTACATTGCAGAAATAATGACTTTTGATTACTGACTTTACACTTAACCTTTCAGTTGGTTTGGTGATTTGGATACAAGAACTCTGGGGTTTTGACTATTGCAGTTGCTTGTCTGCTGTCCCTGTGGCAATATGAAGAAGTGGGAGGAACACTGGTGGGGCTTTGGAACCAGGCATAACTGAGTTTAAACCTTAGTTCAGTTGTTTACCAGCTATGTGACCTCAGGCAAATTTCCGAACTTTTCTGAGCCTCAGCAGATTTACTGCAAATACCTACATGACTGGGTCATTGTGCAGGTTGGAGTTCATGGAGATAATAGCATAGCATGGAATACATGAAAGGCCCTGAGAATATAATAACCATAATAATATAACAATAATCATATTTTCCACCACTCTACTGGAGATGACACCAACAAAGCAATTGTTAGTGGCTGGTTTGCATATTCTATGCCCAGGGAAGCCACCTAGAGTACAGTTATATGAGGACCCCACTAATGCTATAGAGAGGTAGGTAATGTATTATGCTTCCCATATATTGTCTTTTTTTTTTTCCAAGATGGAGTCTCTTTCTGTCACCCAGGCTGGAGTGCAGTGGTGCGATCGTGGCTTGCTGCAATCTCCATCTCCCGGGTTCAAGCAATTCTCATGCCTCAGCCTCCCGAGTAGCTGGGACTACAGGCACGTGCCACCATGCCTGGCTGATTTTTGTATTTTTAGTAGAGATGGGGTTTCACCATGTTGGTAAGGCTGGTCTCAAACTCCTGACCCCAGGCAATCTGCCCACGTCGGCCTCCCAAAGTGCTGGGATTACAGGCATGAGCCACCATGCCCAGCCTATATTGCCTTTTTTACAGACTGAAGATTTGTGGCAACCCTGTGTCAAGCAAGTCTATTGGCTTCATTCAGTATGTGCCCACTTTGTGTCTCTGTGTCAAATTTTGACACAATTATCACAATATTTTAAACGTTTTTATTATTACTATGTCTGTTAGGGCGATCTGTGGTCAGTCATCTTTGATGTTACTATTATAATTGTTTTGGAGGAACACGAACCACGCCCATATAAAAAGGCAAACAAAAGTTAAATGTTGCATGTATTCTGACCACCTCACTGACCAGCCATTTCCCCATTTCTCTCCCGCTTCTTGGACCTCCCTTTTCCTTGAGGCACAAGGATATTGAAATTAAGTCAGTTAATAATCTCACAATGGCAGGGTGCGGTGTCTCACACCTGTAATCCCGACACTTTGGGAGGCCAAGGCGGGAGGATCGCCTGAGGTCAGGAGTTTGAGACCAGCCTTACCAACATGGAGAAACCCCATCTCTACTAAAAATACAAAATTAGCCTGGGATGGTGGTGCATGCCTGTAATCCCAGCTACTCAGGAGGCTGAGGCAGGAGAATTGCTTGAACCTGGGAAGCAGAGGTTGCGGTGAGCCAAGATCGCGGCATTGCACTCTAGCCTGGGCAACAAGAGTGAAACTCCATCTCAAAAAACAAACAAACAAAAAAACCTCATAGTGGCCTCTAAGTGTTGAAATGAAAGGAAGAGTCCCACACCTGTCATTTTAAGTCAAAAGGTAGAAATGGTTAAGCTTTGTAAAGAAGGCATGTCAAAAGCCAAAACAGGAAGAAAGCTAGGCCTCTTGCACCAAGTAGCCAATTTATGGATGCAAAGGAAAACTTCTTGAAGGAAATTAAAAGTGCTACTCCATGAATACATGAATGATAAGAAAAAGAAACAGACTTATTGCTGATGTGGAGAAAATTTTAGTGGTCTGGATGGAAGATCAAACCAGCCACAACATTCTCTTAAGCCAAAGTCTAATCCAGAGCAAGGCCCTGACTCTTCAATTCTGTGAAGTCTAAGAGAAGTGAGAAAGCTGCAGAACAGTTGAAAGCTAACAGATGTTGGTTCTTGAGGTTTAAGGAAAAAAGCTGTCTCCATAACAAAAAAAAATGCAAGGTAAAGCAGCAAGTGCTGATGGAGAAGCTGCAGCAAGCTATCTAGACGATCTAGCTAAGATCATTGATGAAGGTGGCCACACAGATTTTTAATGTAGATGCAATAGCCTTCTTTTGGAAGAAGATGCCATGTAGGACTTTCACAGCCAGAGAGAGGTCAATGCTTGACTTCAAAGCTTCAAAGGACAGGCTGATTTGTTAGGAGCTAATGCAGCTGGTGCCTTTAAGTTGAAGCCAATGCTCATTTCTATTTTGAAAATCGTAGGGCACCTAAGAATTATGCTAAGTCTCCTCTGCCTATGCTCTGAAAATGAAACAGCAAAGCCTGGATGACAGCACCTATGTTTACAGCGTGGTTTACTGAATATTTGAAACCCACTGTTGAGACCTACTGGTTGGAAAAAAAAAATTCCTTTCTCATGCCTGAAATCCCAGCACTTTGGGAGGCTGAGGTGGGCAGATCATGAGGTCAGGAGATCGAGACCATCCTGGCTAACATAGTGAAACCCCGTCTCTACTAAAAATACAAAAAATTAGCTGGGCCTGGTGGCATGCGCCTGTAGTCCCAGCTGTTTGGGAGACTGAGGCAGGAGAATCGCTTGAACCTGGGAGGCAGAGCCTGCAGTTAGCCGAGATCATGCCACTGCACTCCAGCCTGGGTGACAGAGTGAGACTCCATCTCAAAAAAAAAAAAAATTATTTTCAAAATATTACTGCTCATTGACAATGTAGCTGGTCACCCAAAAGTTCTGATGGAGATGTACAAGGAGATTAATGTTGTTTCCATGTCTGCAGCCCATGGATCAAGGAGTGATTTCAGCTTTCAAGTCTTATTATTTAAGAAATGCATTTTGTAAAGCTATAGCTGCCACAGATAGTAATAGATCTGGGCAAAGTAAGTTGAAAACCTGCTGGAAAGCATTCACCATTCTAGATGCCTTTAAGAACATTCATGATTCTTGGGGGGAGGTCAAAATATCAACATTAACAGGTGTTTGTAAGAAGTTGATTCCAACCCTCATGGATGACTTTGAGGGGTTCAAGACTTCAGTGAAGAAAGTCGGCCGGGCGCGGTGGCTCACACTTGTAATCCCAGCACTTTGGGAGGCCGAGGTGGGCGGATCACGAGGTCAGGAGATCGAGACCACGGTGAAACCTCATCTCTACTAAAAATACAAAAAATTAGCCGGGCGTGGTGGCGGGCGCCTGTAGTCCCAGCTACTCAGAGAGGCTGAGGCAGGAGAATGGCGTGAACTCGGGAGGCGGAGCTTGCAGTGAGCTGAGATTGAGCCACTGCACTCCAGCCTGGGTGAAAATGCGAGACTCCGTCTCAAAAAAAAAAAAAAAAAAAAAGAAAGTCACTGCAGATGTGGTGGAAAAATAGCAAGAGCACTAGAATTAGAAGTGGAGCCTGAAGAAGTGACTGAATTGCTGCAATCTCATGATGAAATTTGAAAGACGAAGAGTTGCTTCTTATTGATATGCATAGAAAGTGGTTTCTTGAGATGGAAATTACTCCTGGTGAAGACTCTGTGAACACTGTTGAAATGACAGCAAGGGATTTAGAATATTCCATAAATTTAATTGATAAAGCAGCAACAGAGTTTGAAAGGATTGACTCCAATTTCGAAGGAAGTTCTGCTGTGGGTAAAATGTTATAATACAGCACCACATACTACAGAAAAACATCTTTCATGAAAAAGAGTGTCAATCAATGAGGGAAACTTCATTGTTTTGTTTTAAGAAATTGCTACAGCCACCCCAATTTTTAGCAACCACCACCCTGATCAGTCAGCAGCCATCAAGATCTAGGCAAGACCCTTTACCAGCAAAAAGATGACAACTCGATGAAGGCTCAGATGATCATTAGCATTGTTTAGCAATAAAGTATTTTTATTGATTGATTGATTGATTGATTGAGACAGAGTCTCACTCTATTGCCCAGGTTGGAGTGCAGTGGCATGATCTCAGCTCACTGTAACCTCCACCTCCAGGGTTCAAAAGATTCTTGTCCCTCAGCTTCCTGAGTAGCTGGGATTATGGGTGTGCAGCACCACCATGCCTGGCTAATTTTTGTATTTTTAGTAGAGACGAGGTTTCACCATGTTGGCCGGCCTCATCTCAAACTCCTGGCTTCAAGAAATCCACCCACCTCAGCCTCCCAAAGTACTGAGATTACAGGCATGAGCTACCTACACCTGGCCCACAATAAAGTATTTTTAATTAGGGTATGTACATTTTTTTAGACACAATGCTATTGCACATTTAATAGAGCATAGCAGAGTGTAAACATAAATTTTATATGCAATGGGAAACCAAAACATTTGTGTGACTTGCTTTACTGCAGTGGTCTGGAAAGAAACTTGCAATGTCTCTGAGGTATGCCTGTAGAAACTCACATTTTCATCGTTGAACCCAGCTTGACACAGCTTAAGATATATTTCCTGTTTGGTCCAGCCTGCTTCTCACACAAGAAGAGTTTGCCTCGTAATTCTAATGTTTGAGGAAAAAATCCTTTTCTAGTGGGATCGAGTACAGCCCCTTTAGAATCAGGCGAGATCTGCCCTCTGCACAGCCCCTGCTCTGGCTCAGGCCATGTTCCCTCATCGTCTGATGGAATTCTCCCGAGGCCCTTTGAGTATGCTTCTATTCCTTTGACCTCAGGTAAGTCATCTCACCTTCCCTGGCCTGTTTCCTCAAACTTAAATGCCACAGTTGGCGCAGCCATATGATCCCAAAGTGAGCAATCTGAGAAGCAACATGAACTCCAGTACTCTCTGACCCCGGTGCTTGGTTTCCAGTAGGGAACGATACATTTACCTAAGGAAGAACCTGCTTAAGGGAAATCTACCTGGACTGTTAAAGTCCTCAGTACTGCTCACCATAGGTTCCTCCCTCTCTTCTCAAGTGAATCAAATCACTGTTATTCTTATTTGTCAGCAAGCGCTTTCCCTCACTTTACTGATGGGTCCTGATCTATAATTGCTGTGTTCACCCATAATTCCTTTCCTTTTGTCTTTTACATGCTTACCAAATTTTGGCCCACCTAAAATTTAATGCTGGAAATGATATTCCTAACATACTTTCCAAAAACCTCTTCTGTATCTATCATCTCAGGTGGTCCTTCCACTAACTCTGCATGGTAAGATGCTTTCCTACAGTTGACAGATGTAGGAACGGGTTTGGGCACAGTGCATCTAATGCTCAGTAGCCAATAGGTGATGAAACCTAGATTAAAACATGGATCCTCTGACACCAAATACTTGAAAAATCTTCAAGATTCACATTACCATATTCTGTCGACAGGTTTATGGTGTAGAATAACTGTTTTCCATCTGTAGAAGTTGATTATTGTAGGCCAGGCACGGTGGCTCACGCCTGTAACCCCAGCACCTTAGAAGGCCTAGGTGGGTGGATCACCTGAGGTCAGGAGTTCAAGATCAGCCTGGCCAACGTGGTGAAACCCCATCTCTACTAAAAATACAAAAATTAGCTGGGTGTGGTGGTACATGCCTGTAATTCCAGCTACTCAGGAGGCTGAGGCGGGAGAATCGCTTGAATCCAGGAGGTGGGGGTTGCAGTGAGCTGAGATCGCACCACTGCATGTTAGCCTGGGTGACAAAAGCGAAACTCTGTCTCAAAAAAAAAAGTTGATTATTGCAGTAAAAATAGCCCATCAAATAGAGGTGGAGTGTGGGAATTCATCTTGCTTCTCCAGATGCTGGCTTAGGCGTGTGGATGTTTAGAGCAGGGAGAGGCCTTGGAAATTATCAAGTCCGACCTCACAGTTCCTACAGATGAGTAAACAAGCATCAACAGGTAATGTGTTTTGCCCAGTGTCAGATCAAGTTTGGCCACTACATGCAGCGTTTTCAGGAATTGGAAGGAAAGGTAAATAAACCTCGTGGACTGGGGTAAATTTGACCAGCTCGTGGGCCCACTCCTTCCCACTGGAGCATTTGGTCTGTGGCAGACACACAGTGGCTGTGTTCTATGTGAAGTGATTCTGCCAAGTCCCTCCCAGGGGAGCATCACCCTTCCAGGAAAGTAGATAAGCCGTGCTTCTGCGTCGCTCTTCTGTTTGTCCTCCTTGAGCTTGAAGATGGCTGACCAAGGTGCCACTGGCTACCGGGGGAAGCGGGGCTAGACAAAAGAAGTCAGGGCTCAGGCCATCTCTGCTCTGGAAGCAAAGCCCTGCTGTGTTTGTTGGCCAGAGATGCCGCCATCTTCATGAACCTGCAGTTCCTGCAAGCTTCTCAACCTTGGGGCTGCTTGCCTATCTGTCTCATGCCTCTTACAGCCTTTTCTGCCTTACTAGCACTCCCAGCTTCTGCACACTCCTTGCTACTCACAGCAGGCCTTGCATGCACTTCCAGCTCATATGTGGGACAGATCCAGCCCAGCCTTTACCTGGGCCGTCCTGGGCTATGAGCACCTTCTCTGTGCTCCTCCAGGCTTGACTTCCCTGGGCCTCTGCTTCTGCCCGTATGGAAGGAGACTCACCAAACCTATCTGGCAGGGTTGGAGAGGGTATGACTGAAATCATACTGACATAATGCCTGACTCAGAGGTGTCCCAAATAATGGTAGCTATTAATATGATTTGCAACAGTGTCTCCTCTATCAGACGGCAGACTCCTAGAGGTGAAGGATCAGGCCATTCATTTTTGCATCCCCTACGCCTGGTACATATTAACTGCTTAATAAATCCTGGCTAACTGTGTCTGTGAGCATCTGCTGCTCACAGTTGTGGTGGTTCCCAAAATAATTGCTAGAATGATGTTTTCCCCAATCCAAGCTGCTAGCCTTGTGACTAGATCCTCTTGTTTACCAGGATGCAGCACGACTACAAGAGGAAGCGGTGACCTTCACACAAGCGTTCCTTAAACTGTCCTAAGAACAAAGTAAAATAGGGGAAAGTGAACGTCTTTATGGAGGGATGTTCTAGAATGTTGAAATCAGGATTTGGGAGGAAATAGTTGGAACTACTGTTCCAGAGAGGAGCCTTTGCTTAAGGGCGTGGTTCCATCGAGCCAGGCACGCTGTGGTTCGGCACACAAAGGTCACACTGGCTGTATGTCAGGGCCCTGTGAGCATGAGCTGCCTCCTGATGTGCAGGAGAGGGGGTGTGGTTTGCACACACATGTGACTTTAAACTCAGTTTGGAGATCAAGTCTGCCGAGAGATTTCCAATGACCAGAAAAATCTATCCAAGAGCTGGTTTTGGTGGGGAGGGGTGGTAAGCCTGGACCAGCACTGTAATCCCTCAGCCATGAGCTCCCTCCATGCCACCAGGACCACCAAGTGCATGTAAGGGCTCACCTTTTGGTTAACACAAAGGGGTGGTGGTGTGGCAGAGAACTGGTTTGGTCACTGGAATTAAAATCATGAGTGGTAGCTGGGCGCGGTGGCTCATGCCTGTAATCCCAGCACTTTGGGAGGCCAAGGTGGGTGAATTGCTTGAGGCCAGCAGTTCGAGACCAGCCTGGACAACATGGTAAAACCCTGTCTCTACAAAAAATTTTAAAAATGAGCTGGGTATCCTGGCACACCTGTGGTCCCAGCTACTGGGGTTGCTGAGGTGAGAAGATGTCTTTGAGCCCAGGATGCGGAGGTTGCAGTGAGCAGAGATCACCCCCACTGCCCTCCAGCCTGGGCGGCAGAGTGAGGCCTATCTCAAAAACAAAAACAACAAAACCAAGAGTGGTAAGCTTCAGCACTTGCCCCAGCTACTACACGTTTCTCAGTTAATTGCTAAATTTGGCAAGTAATACTGACTTTCCCAAATCCCACCACTCCTTCACAATGCAAGTCAAGTGCCCTTTCACAGAGCCCTGGCCATCCTGCTTGTTGCGATCCCCAGGGCATGCTCTTTAAAACAGAGGACACTCCATTTGGTCCATCTCCTCCTGCATTTATCATCCTGTCTCCCTTATGTTATTATTATTTATATGAACCTCTTGTGTATCCCATCAGGCTGCAAACTCCCCATAATCAGAATAAGAAATCTTCTTGTCCCACGCTAGCACACAGTACAACACCTTGGCTGTGGGGTGAATTGTAAATATTTCTTGAATGAACAAAGGAAAAAGTGAAGTAAAGAGTATCTTGAGACTTCAAAGCTTCAGTGGAAGTACTTTAAAAGAACTTTAAAAACAGTGGAAGTATAGTAATTTTAAAATAAAATTTACAAAGCGATTTGGAAGACTGAGATAATTATTCGGAAGAAAGGCGAAATCTGTTTCCTTTTAAATATGCCTGGCTATTTTGTGAGTTCCTCAAAGAAATGGATCATATTTAAAAATTTCAAATTCCCATTGCCTAGTACATTTTTGGCAAAATTATTTATCTTTCACTGTTTTTAAAGATGGAGATATTTTTACTGCTCTTGCTAATTAAAAAGTGACATATGCTCAATGCAAACATTTAAACAATATAGAAACATAAAGTAGAAAGTGTAAGGTCCACCTAGGTCCATCTTTCTAGAGGTTATTTGCTGATATCTTTCCATGGTTTTAATGCAATAAGAATAACATATTGATACTATTTTATCCATTCAGTCTGTAATCTGCTTTTAAAAACTGGTGAAATGGCTGTGCCCAGTGACTCACACCTGTAATCCTAGCACTTTGGGAGGCTGAGGCAGGGGGATCACTTGAGTCCAGGAGTTTGAGACCAGCCTAGTCAGTGTAGTGAGACCTTGCCTCTACAAAAAAAAATGTTTTAAAAGAGAAAAGAAAAAAACTAGTGAAATGCATGGCTTCATTTGCACATAGATACACATAAGTCTCCTTTATTCTCTAGCAGCTGCACGGTCTATTTATTACCTCTCACTGTTAAAATTTCAGGAAGGATTCAATTCTTGCTATGTCAAATCACACTGAAGTAAAATCCTTGTATATACATCTTCAATATGTATTTCTCAGGTTACTTTTTTTTTTTGAGACAGAGTCTTGCTCTGTCACCCAGGCTGGAGTGCAGTGGTGCGATCTCAGCTCAGTGCAACCTCTGCCTCCCAGATTCAAGTGATTCTCCTGCCTCAGCCTCCGGAGTAGCTGGGATTACAGGTGCATGCCACCACACCTGGCTAATCCGTGTGTGTGTGTGTGTGTGTTCGTATGTGTATTTTCAGTAGAGATGGGTTTTCACCATGTTGGCCAGGCTGGTTTCAAACTCCTGACCTCAAGTGATCCATTTGCCTCGGCCTCCCAAAGTGGTAGGATTACAGGCATGAGTCACGGCACCCGGCCCTCGGGTTACTCTTAGACGTGGAATTTATGGGTCTAGGGACATGAACATTTAACATTGATAGATAATGCCAAATTTTCCTCCAAAAAGTTGTTATTTTCTGATTTGTACTCCCAACATGAACTGAGAAGGCCTACAGAGCTTACGTATCTTTTCAGTTAGTGGTCCACAACCTTTTTGGCCCCAGGGATCAGTTTTCGTGGGAAGGACCAATTTTTTCTTTCCATTGAAACTGGGTGGGAGGGAGGGGGAGATATGGGTTTTCAGGATGATTTAAACACATAACATTTATTGCGCACTTTGTTTGTATTATTATTACATTGTAATATATAATGAAATAATTATACAACACACCATAATATAGAATCAGTGGGAGCCCTGAGCTTGTTTTTCTGCAACTAGATGGTCCCACCTGGAGGTGATGGGAGATGGAGACAGATCATCAGGCATCAGATTCTCATGAGGAGCATGCAACCTACATCCCTCACATGCACAGTTCACAATAGGGTTCACACTTCTGTGAGAATCTAATTCTGCTGCTGATCTGACAAGAGGCAGAGCTCAGGCGGTAATGCTAGTGATGAGGAGCAGCTGTAAATACAGATGTAGCTTAGCTCACTAGGCCGCTGCTCACCTCCTGCTATGCGACCCTGTTCCTAACAGGCCAGGGACCCATACGGGTCCAGGGCCTGGGGGCTGCGGACCCCTGTTTTAAGTCTTTCTTGGCATATGTTGGAAGATTTGCAGCCAGTGTGATTTTTTTTTTTTTTTTTTTTTTTTTTTTTGAGACAGAGTCTTGCTCTGTCGCCCAGGCTGGAGTGCAGTGACGCGATCTCGGCGCACTGCAAGCTCCGCCTCCCAGGTTCACGCCATTCTCCTGCCTCAGCCTCCCGAGTAGCTGGGACTACAGGCACCCACCACCATGCCCAGCTAATTTTTTCTATTTTTAGTAGAGACGGAGTTTCACCATGTTAGCTAGGATGGTCTCAATCTCCTGACTTCGTGATCCACCTGCCTCAGCCTCCCAAAGTGCTGGGATTACAGGCGTGAGCCACCGCTCCCGGCCACCAATGTGATTTTTACAATGATACTTTTGGTGTGTAAAGTACTCTGTGCTTTTCTAGGTATTTTTACACAGAATGCATATTCTCCTTGGGTCTTCACAGTAGTCATGGAGTAAGTAGGGAAGGCTTTATTATTCCTGCTTTAGAAACTCAGCCATAAAGACTTGCCCTGGGTTTCACTGCAAGTCAGTGTCAATTCCTAAAGCCGGGCCCTCAAACTGCTTCTCTGAATTTCCTTCTACAAGCTGGAAGGACCAGCCATGAGTGGGCAAAGCCATTTGGGGAAGAGCCTTCCAAGGGTTTTGCAAGTCTTGCATTTATGCCACAGCACAAAGCATGACCTGATTGGGGGTTCAATTCCTTTAGCTGAAATAAGCCCTCCTCTTTTCTGACTAAGCCAAGCTGGGGAAGGAGGAGACAGGTGGCCCTGTGTGTTGCCCTGTGTGGGGCCTGTCATGAAGCTCTGAGCAGGTAGTAGGTGGTGATCTCAAGCTCAGGGAGCAACGTTGCTGTGTGCTCTTCTGCTTCATTCTCCAAAGCACCCCATTTGGGGTTTGGGGAAAGGACTGACCCAGGAAACTCTCATCTCCTTTTTGTTGGTGTCCTCTGAAATGAAATGCTATGAATTTGTTTGCACATTAACCTACGGCTTCAGTCGCACACAGTTATTAATATTTTTGAAGTGTAATTTACCGATCCTTGAAAAAGAAAGACAATAGCATGCTTAGTGCTATTGTCAAATAGAAATTCACATAAAATATTGGGAGGGGATGCTTTGATAATCTGAGGCTTCCTTACTTCTACAGAGTAACTTAGGAAGGAAGGTTATTTCCTTCCTCCCTCCCTCCTTCCTTCTTTCTTTCTTTCATTCCTCCCTCCCTCTTTCTTTCCTTCCTTCCTTCTTTCTTCCCTTCCTTCCTTCTTTCTTTCTTTCTTTCTCTTTCTTTCTTTCTTTCTTTCTTTTTTCTCTCTCTCTCTCTCTTTCTTTCTTTCTCCTTTCTTTCTTTCTTTCTTGATTCACCATGTTGCCCAGGCTGATCTTGAAGTCCTGAGCTGAAGCAATCCACCCACCTCAGCCTCCCAAACTGCTGGGATTACAGGCATGAGCCACCACACCCAGCCATTTGCTTTTGATTGAGGTCAGAATGGAAAGTTCCATATCTTAACATGGGCCAGCAGACAGCTGAGGCAAAGTGGAACACTTTGAAAGACACAATCACTCACTGTATAAATATTGCATGTACTAGGACGACATTGTCCAATACAGGAGCCTTTAGCTCTCTGTGGCTCTTGAGCACTTACAATGTGGATTGAATGTTTAATTGTATTTAATTTTAGTATTTAAATTTAAGTTCAAAAACTTAACTCTCCATTCAGTTATGGAAAACTTTTAAGTAAGTTTCAAACAACTTGGGTGTCTGGGTATCTGGAAGTGCTTTTCAACGTAAATTTTATGAAATATAAAGCTTGATATGGTGTTTCTGATGAAAATTTAGCATCTGAATTTAGATATTCTTTACGTGTAAAATACACACTGACTTTTGAGAGCTTAGGAATATGAAAAAAAAGAAGGCAAAATGTCTCAATGATTTTTTATATTGATTATATTTTAAAGTGACAATATTTTTGATACACTGACTTAAGCAAAATATAATATTAAAATTAATTTTACCTGTTTTGTGCTTTTACATTTTTTTAACGTGGCTTCTAGGAAATGGGAAATGCCTTGAGCATTCACTTATCCATTCATTCATCGAGCATTTATTGAGAAACTGACATGTTCCCAGCTCTGAAGTAAGCAAAACAGCTACAAAACTCAGAAAAGCACCTTATAAATTTGCTGCACACTGTATGAAAATATGTGTGTGTGTGGGTGATCCCACTGAAGTGTAATACTCCTTAAGACAAATACCAAATTCATTGTTATTTTTCCCCAGCGTCATGAGTTAAACACCTAGCTCATTAATTTACAGATTTTTTTGTTTTGTAATATATGTATTTAAAGCTCTAATGTTCCCATAAGTATTCTTTTAGCTGCATTCCAAAAGAGTTGATAAGTTGAGTTTTCTTTTCTTTTTTTTTTTTTGAGACGGAGTTTCGCTCTTGTTGCCCAGGCTGGAGTGCAGTGGCGAGATCTTGGCTCACTGCAACCTCTGTCTCCCGGGTTCAAGCGATTCTCCTGCCTTAGCATCCCAAGTAGGAAGGGATTACAGATGTGCCCACCACCATGCCCAGCTAATTTTTGTACTTTTAGTAGAGACGGGGTTTCACCATGTTGGTCAGGCTGGTCTCAAACTCCTGACCTCAGGTGATCCACCCGCCTCAGCCTCCCAAAGTGCTGGGATTACAGGCCTGAGCCACTGTGCCTGGCCGAGTTGAGTTTTCTTTTATCTTTTTCTTCTTTTTTTTTTTTTATTGAGATGGAGTCTCACCCTGTCAGCCAGGCTGGAGTGTAGTGGCGCTATCTCGGCTCACTGCAACCTCCACCTCCCGGATTTAAGCAATTCTCTTGCCTCAGCCTCCCGAGTAGCTGGGACTACAGGCACACGCCACCATACCCGGCTAATTTTTATGTATTTTTAGTAGAGACGAAGTTTCACCGTGTTGCCCATGCAGGTTTCGAATTCCTGAGCTTAGGCAATCCGCCTGCCTCGGCCTCCCAAAGTGCTAGGATTATAGGCATGAGCCACCACGCCCAGCCTCAAGTTGAGTTTTCATAAGAACTAATTTCAATATTGGATGGATCACATTTTCTTTTTCTTCCTCCTCCTCCTCCTCCTCTTCTTCTTCTCCTCTTCTTCTTCTTCTTCCTCCTCTTCTTCTTCTTCTTCTTCCTCATTTTTTGATGGAGTTTGATGGGTTTTTGGTTTGTTTGGCTTTTTTTTGATGGAGTCTTGCTCTGTCACCCAGGCTGGAGTGCAGTGTCACGATCTCGGCTTACTGCAACCTCCACCTCTGGGGTTCAAGCGATTCTCCTGCCTCAACCTCCCAAGTGGCTGGGATTACAGGTATGTGCCACCATGCCCCGCTAGTTTTTGTATTTTTAGTAGAGATGGGGTTTCACCACACTGAGCAGGCTGGTCTTGAACACCTGACCTCAGGTGATCCACCCACCTCGGCCTCCTAAGATGTTGGGACTACAGGTGTAAGCTACCATGCCCGGCCCCTATATTTTCTTAAATCTCTTTTGTGGAAGAGACTACTAATTGCTCACACAAATTCTACTACATTAGAAGTGGTTGGAATGGACTTTTTCTCAAACCCTATTTAATTATATTTTATTAATAACCCTTGCAATGAAGGAAATGGGTCTTATACTAGCTAGAGTGACAGGCCTCATACAAATTGTAATGTGACAGACAATTAGGACAAATCAAAAGACATGTTATTTTTCTCTGGGAACAGGAAGCTGGTGAAACAACAACAAAAATACTATTTCGTAGGTAGATTGTTAAAAAATAATCAGTGATGTTTACCTCTAATTTCTTGTGAGTATCAGGGTATATCCACAAGAACTTTTCCGTAATACATTCCTGAGGAGCAGCTCTCTGAGATAGGCAGATGAGATTCAGGGAGGAATGGAGTTTAAACCACCACCTGTCTGTCAATCAACCAACCAATATTTATTGGACAACCTGAAAGGCCCTGGGACAGGTATTGTAAAGGATAGGAAGCTATTAAAAGTTGGAGGGATAACTAGTTATCAGGACCCTTACATATATTTTTGCATTTACTCTTTCCACTAGTCCTATGAGGTGGAGATTTCTATTGGCTTTCAAGTAGTTCAACCAATCTACCTGTGGCCATATAACTACTAAGAGGCTGAGCCAGGAATCTTGCCCTGGTCTCAGTCTTAAGCCCGATACACTTTGCTGCTTTCAGGAATGGGATTTCTGTCCTCAAACCTTAGTATCTGGAGGAGATAAAATGTAAACAGTTGGCTGGGTGTGGTGGCTCATGCCTGTAATTCCAGCAATTTGGGAGGCCGAAGCAGGTGGATCACTTGAGGTCAGGAGTTTGAGACCAGCCTGACCAACATGGTGAAACCCCATCTCTACTAAAAATACAAAAATTAGCTGGGTGTGGTGGCGCACCTGTAATCCCAGCTA
This sequence comes from Nomascus leucogenys, assembly GCF_006542625.1. Lineage (NCBI taxonomy): Eukaryota > Metazoa > Chordata > Mammalia > Primates > Hylobatidae > Nomascus > Nomascus leucogenys. Next base: position 82,220,973 of record NC_044394.1, read on the forward strand.
CTCCAGAGGCCGAGGCAGGAGAATCGCTTGAACTTGGGAGGTGGAGGTTGCAGTGAGCCAACATCTTGCCACTGCACTCCAGCCTGGGCAACAGAGCAAGACTCCGTCTCAAACAAAAAAAAAAGTATAAACAATGGAACAGTGAAATCATAATACAAGCGCTGTCACAAGACGCTTTTGTGGGCTGCAGTGGGCTGAGAAGGATGGGCCAGAGGAAGAAGAAGGCAGAGCAGTCCAGGCCGGCGAGTGGCCTGAGCACGGGCCCAGGGGAATGCCCGTTCTGACGGTGTGATCAGAGACGCAGCGTCCAGCGTCTGCTTCTTCTTGGCTTGTTTCATGTGCTTGTGCTTTTTCCTCACCCTTCCATCTGTCTGAAGCTGGGGGGTGTGGAAGGGCGGGAATGTGGTGTTCTTTTCAGCGAGACCTTTCCCATACCAAGTTGGATTTCCAGCATGGGGTGGGAGAGGGCTGGAGTTGTTAAGGGGTTTCTGTCCAAGCAGAGATGTAACAGGTAATGTGGAGTCAGAGTGAAATAGGGAGAGCATGGAGGCCTGGTCCTTTGAGCAGCATTTCTAGAATGCCAACCATGGGCTAGCCCGGGTGGACCACGAAGAGGTCAGAAGCAGGCACTCTTGGCGTGAGGACGAGCCAGGCAGAGAAGGAGGCATTGGCTGGCAGGGTGGAAAGACCCCTGTGAGCCATTGTCCCCTGTTCCAACCTCACAGGCAGTGTGGCGCAAACACAAGACGGTGAGTCAGAAGAACGCGGCCCAACTCCCTGTTTTCCTCCGGGTTGGTCACACCCTCAAATCACATCCCCACGTCAGCCTGGAATTCCCAACAAAGGGGAAGTGGTACACTCCTGACCAAGTTCCTGCTGGCAAAGGCGCTCACATGCCTGCAGACCGCAGGTGAAGGGCCTTTGGTGGCATATTATTCTTCCTGGCAGCTGCCAGGGTGGGGATTGTGCGAAGTGTAGAGGCAGGTGCCAGATCCGGAGGCCAAAAGGCCACATGCAGATTTGTCTCTTAGCTTACAGCTCAGCACAGAGCTTGTGCACAGGTCCCTGAGAGATACACCTTAACGGTAAAAAAAAAAAATTATTAAAATACACTTTGCAAAGGTTAGACAATTTCATTCAAAATCTGCCACCCAGATCCAACTGCTGAAAACATTTTGGTGAATATCTTTGGAAAAGTATGTCTACCGTTTTACAATACACATTTAATTTCTGTGTATAATATGCGCATTTATTTAAATAGAAGAGCGGGATCCTGTTACACATACTGCTTTGTAATCTGCTTATAGTATGTGATGGACATTTTCCATATCATGAAATATTATTTTGCAGTGCAGTATTTATTTCTTTATTTTTTGAGACAGGGAGTCTTGCTCCTTCACCCAGGCTGGAGTGCAGTGGCATGATCTTGGCTCACTGCATCCTCTGCCTCCCAGGTTCAAGCGATTCTCCTGTCTCAGCCTCCTGAGTAGCTGGGATTACAGGCACCTGCCACCAGGCCGGCTAATTTTTGTATTTTTAGTAGAGGTGGGTTTTCACCATGTTGGCCAGGCTGGTCTCGAACTCCTGACCTCAGGTGATCCACCCACCTTGGCCTCCTGCAGTGCTGGGATTATAGGTTTGAGCCACTGCGCCCAGCCCAACGCAGTAGTTAACGGTTGCACATTCTCTAACTTTTGTTGGTCAGGTGCTCCTTCCACTGAAACCTGCCGCAGTTTTCACTCTGCATCATGGTGGAGCTGCTTTTTGGGCAGGGAAGGAAACAAAGAGGAGGGATGAGCACTATTTCCATTTGGGCCCCACAGAAGTTCTGAAAGAAGTTGGCTCCCCCAGTGCCAGTGAGAAGAAAAGAAATATTAGGAGCTAAGAAATCTGGCTAAGCACAGTGGCTCACGTCTATAATCCCAGCACTTTGGGAGGATGAGGTGGGAGGATCACTTGACACCAGGAGTTTGTGACCAGCCTGGGCAACACAGGGAGACCCAATCTCTACAAAATAATAATGAATTAGCTGGGAGTGGTGCTGCACACCTGTAATCCCAGCTACTTGGGAGGCTAAGGCAGGAGGATCCCTTGACCCCAGAAGTTTGAGGTTATGGTGAGCTGTGGTGGTGCCACTGTACTCCAGCCTGGGCAACAGAGCAAGACTCTGTCTCAAAACAACAGCAAAGAAGTCTGGCTTCCTCCTTTACCCCGAGCCTCAGAGAGGAGTTTAAGTCAGAGACAGAGCTTAGCACAAAACCAAACAGGATGAACGTGGGGAGCTCGCCTGCCTCCCTCCAACCAGAAATTCCCTAGGGGCTGCTCTCAGTTGGAAGGAAGGAAGGCAAGCCAGTTCTGAGTTGAATCTGACAATTCACAGTCAAGTGTGATTGACAAATACACATTCCCTAAATAGTGCCCAAGGTATGTTGCTTTTGAAAGGGGATATTTTCACTCCAGGGAATCCATAATTGGTTGAGTTTTGGGAAAGATAAGGTGATCTAGTTGCTCACTGCATCTTCCCTGGCTAACCCAAAGTTTGAAGGCCTGCTACTGCTCCATCACAGTAACAGTAAGGGCTGAATGTGGGGATAGAGAAAGCTCCTCCAGGAAAACAAAAATGAGAAGGATCTATTTTCTTCCAAGACCGTATTGCCAAGAGAAATGCACCAATGTCAGCCCCATAAGGCACAACATGGGCGTGGACCTTGAGCCAGACAGTGGGGTTTGAACTCCAGTCCACCACTTGCCAGTATAAGTGGCCTTGTGCAACTCACTCAGCCCGTTGGAGTCCCGAAAGGGTACTGATATAACCTTCCTGGTAGGGATGTTAAAGATGTAAATGATAAAAGCACATGAACCCTTAGCAGGGTGCCCGGTGTGCAGCAGGGGCTCAGCATGGTCGTCCCTGAGCATGTAGGACTGACCAGAGAGAAATGATCAGACCCTGGTCAGAGACCAGGACGTGCTTCTCAACAGAGATAGGCCTTGATCTTTGGAGGGGTTGTGATGACACAGGTGGGGTGGGTAAGACTTCACAGAAATGGCACAGCTGCACCAAAGAACAGAGGCTGCGTTGTACAGGGAAACACTGGCCTCGAGCTTTGCGTTTGGTTGGGGACCGAGTAGAAGTCAAACCAGGAAATGAGGGCCTCAGATGCTGGTCCAAAGAGACTGTGCCCAGTTTACTAAAGAAATGTTGAAATACCAGAGGCTCTGAGCACAGGCTCAAAGGGCTGGCGTCCTTGGGTAGGAGTAACCAGGCAGACGGGGTGGGAGGAAGATAAGACGGATGTGGGGGTCACAGGAGGCTGCGGTGGAAATATGAGCAGGTGGTGGCCAGGGTATGGTGGATGGAAAGAAATGTGTGGAGGAGGGATAGGCAGGGAGGTCTGGGCTGGCCTCACAGCTTGCGGCAGGAGAGCCCTCACTCGCTTGGCGTAATGCTCTGCTATCACTCTGTTGAAACTCTGAATTGGCTTTGAACAAGAAGCCCCACAATTCTGACCTGGTTCTCTCAAATTCTGTGACCAGCCTTGAGAGAGAGACCAGCAAAATGTTTGGCTATGAAGTGGGGCAGAGGAGAGAAAGAACTGAAAAAGCTGTGGGGAATTTAGATGTCAGAGAGGAGATAAGAAGTAAGATGGTGTTTGGGAGACAACACACCGCGTGTGATAGGACAGCCATGTTGGGAGACCCGCGATAATGCTTTGGGAATTCGATCTTACAGCTCAGTAAAGAACTTTGAGCAATTTATTTATTCAGAAATTATATCATCTTCTGGCTGGGCACGGTGGCTCACGTCTGTGATCCCAGCACTTTGGGAGACCGAGGTGGGTGGATCACTTGAGGTCAGGAGTTTGAGACCATCCTGACCAACACGGTGAAACCCCATCTCTACTAAAAATACAGAAATTAGCTGGGCATGGTGGTGCGTGCCTGTAATCCCAGCTACTCAGGAGGCTGAGGCAGGAGGATTGCTTGAATCCGGGAGGCAGAGGTTGCAGGGACCCGAGATCACACCACTGCACTCTAGCCTGGGCGACTCTGTTTCAAAAAAAAAAAAAAAAGAAATTATACTTCATTTTAATGAAATAAAATACATTACTTCTGTAATTTAAATAATGAAATTAATAAAATTGTTTATTCAACAATAATACATGAAACTAAATGTTTGAAAGGATCAAGAGCCAAATCTGGAAGACCATTGTTAAGGACAAAATTGTGTCCCTTCAGCCAGGCCTGGTGGCTCACACCAGTAACCCCAGCACCTTGGGAGGCAGAGGTGGGAGGATCACTTGAAGCCAGGAGGTTGAGACCAGCCTGGGTAACACAGCGAGACCCCCATCTCTACAAATAATGAAAATAAATCAGTAAACGAACAAATAAATAAATAGATTTTGTCCCCCTACCTCCCAAAATTCATATGTTCAAGTCCTAACCCCTAGTACCTCAGAATGTGACTATATATTTGGAGATAAGGTCATTACAGAGGTGATTAAGTTAAAATGAGGTCATTAGGGAGGGCCCTAATCCAATATGACTGCTGTCCTTAGACGAGGAGATCAGGACACAGGCACACACTGAGGGAGGACCGTGGACACAAAGGGAGAAGCTCATATCTACAAGCAGAGAGAGGTCTCAGAAGGAAGGGGCTGGGTGCGGTGGCTCACACATGTAATCCCAGCACTTTGGGAGGCCGAAGTGGGAGGATTACTTAAGGTCAGGAGTTCGAGACCAGCCTGGCCAACATGGTGAAACCCCTTCTCTACCAAAAACACAAAAATTAACCAAGCATGGTGGCTCATGCCTGTAATCCTAGCTACTCAGGAGGCCGAGGCAGGAGAATCACTTGAACCCAGGAGGCAGAGGCTGCAGTGAGCCGAGATGATGTCATTGCACTCCAGCCTGAGCAACAGAGCGAGACTCCATCTCAAAAAAAAAGAAGGAACCAGCTCTGCCAACACCTTGATCTCAGACTTCCAGCCTCCAGAGCTTCGAGAAAGTGGATTCTTGTTGTTTAAACCCCCAGTCATGGTACCTTGTATTAGCAGCCCTGAAAGACTGACACAACCGTCTTCCTTAAGAAGAACAGGAATAGGTGGAAGAGTTCTCAGAGACAGCACAGAAGCATCAGAGAGGTGGTGGGAGAAGCAGGAAGTAGAGTCACAGAAGCAAAGTGCATCCCCCCAGTGACGGGTGGCTGCCAGTGTAAATAGCTAGGCAAGAGGTCAGTGAGGAGCGGGGCTGACAGAAAGCTGCTGGGTTTTGACATCAGGAAGTTGCTGGTGATCTTTCGGAGGATGATGTCATTGGTGCAGTGGGGTGCAGGGAGCCAGGTGTGTTAGGTCAGGGAGAGACACACAAAATGGTCTGGGATGGTGATTCCTTTCTTTCAAGAAGTTTCCGGGATAAGATAGGATAGTAGCTTCAGGGGAAGGCAGAATCAAGGGAAGGATTTTGTTAGAGTAGGATATCCCTGAGTCAGTCTAGCTGGAGAAACTCCCTAAGAAAGGGAGCCCAGCCCCGGCCTGTGCTATCCAACGTACCTTTGTTAAATGAGCCAGGAGCACCATGTGAAGTGGCTCATACTTGTAATCCCAACTCTGGGAAGTCGAGGTGGTAGGATTGTTTGAGCCTAGGAGTTCCAGACCAGCCTGGGCAACATGGCAAAAACTCCATCTCTGCAAAAAATACAAAAATAATTAGCCAGGTGCTGTGGCAAGCCTCCTGTGGTCCCAGCTACTTGGGAGGCTGAGGTGGGAGGATCACTTGAGCCCCAGCAGTCGAGGCTGCGATGAGCCGTGATCATGCCACTGCACTCCAGCCTGGACAACACAGTGCGACCCTGTCTCAAGAAAAAAAAGAGTAAGAAGGACCAGGGGAAGGGTGCGAGTCCCAGGTGGACAGCAAACCCACAGCACCCACTCGGCACGACACCTGGGGGAAAAGGGCTCTGTGTACTGTGCCTAGTTCCGGGGCAGAGAGGCCCAGCACAGGCTCTTTCTCCTTCTTTAGCTCCACCGGGTTCCTGCTACATTTCCTCTGATCTTGACCCCTTTGTAATTCCCCTTGCGGAATCTGGAGGGAGGGGTGGGACTGTCCCCGTCTTCTCAGTTCCTAGCACATGGGCTCCAGCATCTGTTACTCAGGGGCTTCACCGCAGCAGAGGAGAGGCAGCCCGTTTTGAAGCCGGAAGTGAGACCCTCTTCCAGACCTGAGATAGGCAAGGCCCCTGTGCTCACAGGGGCTCAGAGATGCCCCCTGCCCTTCCTCACTCCTGGGCATAACACTGAGCTCTTTCATTGCCCTCCCAGTCCCAGGCCCCAGGCTGCCACCTTGTTTTCTTGGGAGATGGATGCTGGTTCTCCAGACACCCCCAGCCTCAGCAGCATTATTCTCCTTAGCCAGTAGTTTTCAAACTTATAGAAATGGCCAGGCCGGGCATGGTGGCTTACGTCTGTAATCCCAGCACTTGGGAGGCCGAGGCAGGCGATCACCTGAGGTCAGGAGTTCAAGACCATCCTGGCCAACATGGTGAAACCCCATCTCTAGTAAAAATACAAAAATTAGCTAGGCATGGTGGCATGTGCCTGTAGTCCCAGCTACTTGGGAGGCTGAGGTAGGAGAATAGCTTGAACCCGGGAGGCAGAAGTTGCAGTAAGGTGATATTGTGCTATTGCACTCCAGCCTGGACAACAAGAGTGAAACTCTGTCTCACCAAAAACAAAAACAAAACAAACAAACAAAAAGGCTAAACCGCTAAACCCATCTTTCTTATAAATAATGCATTACAGAAATCCCTAAGATAGCAAATGGCTAAAGGTGCATTTTATTAGTGCACATTTCCATTATAACATCAAAGGTATTGTACTCACACATCATAAAGCCAAGCAAGGCGAATTACAGGTGTTTATAAATGGAAAACATAGAAATTGGTGTTATGGGAAACAGATCATTGTAATATAATGGTCAACTATAGAGCAGAATTTGCACCCAGGTCTCTCTGCTTGCACATTACCTCCAAGTAATAGCACGAGAGGAAAGGCTATCAAATCAGACACGCAGCTGACAATCACCATGATGAACACGGATCCAAAGATAGGACCTGAAGCCTGGCCGAGTCTGCTAGGGAATCAGTCATCCTTCCTGGCCATTTTGCTTACCATTTGTTGCTGAGAATGAATGGGTGGAATAATCATTGTGGGACCGATTTGTTGATAAGATTAGTCAGCCCCACCAAAGGTCAAATTTCTATGGAGAATGCAGTTGCAAAATGGAGTTGCTTTGTTTTTAAACTACAAAATCCACATTGATAATCACATCAATGAAAAGGCAAACATATTTCCCTCTGGATTCTCATCATGGGACAAGAATACGTTTTCCAGACGGATCCTGTTTGCAGTGAACCCAACTGGGGAAAACACCGATTGTCCATCTGACCTTCAAATCAAGGAAAAACAGCAAAAGTGTATCTCACTTAGTGTGACTGCATTCCTAGGAGTTTCTCAGAGCTTGGTGAGGTTTCACATAAAGCGTCAATCACAGTAGGAAAATAAAAGTACGACGTAATCAGATTGTTGAAGTGTTGTAAGGGGAATGGGTGGGGGAATTTATGCGGTTTTAAAAATAGGAAGTTCTACCCTAGAGTGTATCATTTCTGAAGTGAAGGAAGTTCCGATAGGCTATTAGAAGAGCCTGCACCATAGCAATTGGATGGTGTGTTTTCAACACGTTTCATGATAGTAAACACATGGCTTTTCACTAAATCCTACAGTTTGGATGTAAAGTGACTAAAATACACTCCAAGGTTGGCTGCTCTAAGATTGCATTAAGCCAAAGAGAAACTCTTGGTTAGTTTTGTGAAACACAAGATTGGTTGCATATCAGGATTTTTTTCATTTAGAATGCAGGTTGTCAAATGTTTTAAACTCAGGGGAGGGGAATGGCAACACAGCAACACTGGTTATCAAACAGGAAAGCGGGCATGGCTAGAATGATGACAGGAAACAGCTTATTAGGAAGAGAAACTCTCAAGGTCATAAAAAGCACCAAAGTGCTCTCTGGCTTCAGGTGTCTTCTTGCCCAGGTCATAATGAAACAGGCTCAAATTAGCCTGAGTCAAGAAGCTCAGCCGATGTGTGGAGAGACGCCCTGCACAAATGACTGCTGCACTGCAGGCTGCTCACACGGCCGATCTCACCTGGAATGGCTCCAGTGTCCTCAGGCGCTAGGATCCTGCCGGGGAGTGGGAGAAGGCCTGAGTGGCCCCGTATCCTTCATGCAGGGCGGATCCTCACCTCCGGGGAGTGGGAGAAGGCCCGAGTGGCCCCATATCCTTCATGCAGGGCGGATCCTCACCTCAGAAGCTGTAAAGAAGCCTCTCAGAGCTCGGAAACTCCCCTAGACCGTGATACAGAAATTCCTTAGGAAGATAAGGGGCAGGGGGCTGCGGGGGGGCGGTGGGTGGCAGCGGGGGCGGGGCGGGGCTGGGCGGAGCAGGGACGAATAAAGATTGCACCATTATCTCAGCCAAATGCTTAAGAAGAAGAGATTGGGTCATAACTTGTGTTTCCATTCAAAGCTAGCGTGCTGATGACTAAAGTTTGGCAATTACACGTTGTCTGCTGTCACATCAGCGCTATCAAAAGTGGAGCTTGCCAAAGGGTAGGGGGCGGTGATAAAGGCCATGGACTCTGGAGCCACACTGCCTGGTTTGAATCCTGATACCTCTCCTCACAGGTTGTTGAGCTGGGCAAGTCATTCTCCTGGCTGTGCCTTGGTTTCCTCCTCTGAAGAAAAGGGGGAAGTCATGGAGAGGGTCCTTGTGAGTTATCACTTGTAAAGGCTATGAAAGAGGCCACTTGGAGAGCCCAAGGGTCTCTGTGTGGTTCAGCCCAACACACATCCACGTATCTGGCACTGGCTGGCAGGGTTGGCAGGACCCTCCCAAGGAGTCCAGCTTGGGACCAGGCATGCACACCCATGCCTCTTGACATACTCTTCTATCTTCATTTAAAATTTAAAATGCAGGTTTTCAAACTTATAAAAACTCACTTGATACTGACAGGGGAATGACAACATAGCCACACTGGTTATCAACAGCACAGGAAAGCAGGCAAGGGTGGAATGATGCTGTCAGTCACTGGAGCCAGTTGTCTCCTGGCTTGCTTTCTCCACCCTTTGATTCTGTTTTGAGCTCCCCACACCCCTCTCCCTGCCCAGCTTTTCTCTGGAAGAGCTCCTCAAGAGCTACTCTAAGGCCCCTCCTGTCTCTCTTTTCTACTCGCATTAAGCTACTTCATGCAACTCACAGGGCCCACAGCCAGCCACACCAGGGCTCACACGGTACACCTGCCGCTCTGACCTCTGCTGAGCTCCAGGCCCCGGCATCAGCCTCACACTGCAAGGGTCCTCTAGGGTGCCTCAGAGGCACTGCAAACCCAGGAGTGGAAAGCCCAGCTCATGCCTTTTGTACCCACATGTGGCCCTCCTCTGGGGCAGCCAGGGTCAAGGATCAGCACAACCACCCATGCAGACCTGGTGAGCACCTACACTATCCTTTCCTTATTCGGTGGCTCCATAAACCCCATCAGCTCTGCCTCCAAAGCACCCTCCCGCCTTTTTTTTTAAATGGAGTCTCGCCCTGTCACCCAGCCTGGAATGCAGTGGTACGATCTCGGCTCACTGCAACCTCTGCCTCCTGGGTTCAAGCGATTCTCCTGCCCCAGCCTCCCAAGTAGCTGGGATTATAGGCGTGTGCCACCACGCCCAGCTAATTTTTGTATTTTTAGTAGAGACAGAGTTTCACTATGTTGGTCAGGCTGGTCTCGAGCTCTTGACCTAGTGATCCGCCCTCCTCAGCCTCCCAAAGTGCTGGGATTACAGGCGTGAGCCACTGAGCACCTTTCAAACAAATCTCCCAGCCAGGTGCCGTGGCTCCTGCCTGTAATTTCAGCACTTCAGGAGGCCAAGGAGGGCGGATCATCTGAGGTCAGAAGTTGGAGACCAGACTGGCCAACATAGTGAAACCCCATCTCTACAAAAAATTCAAAAATTAGCCCGGCGTGGTGGCGCGTGCCTGTAATCCCAGCTACTCAGGAGGCTGAAGCAGGATAATTGCTTGAACCTAGGAGGTGGAGGTTGCAGTGAGCTGAGATAGCACCACTGCACTCCAGCCTGGATGACAGAGCAAGACTCCGCCTAAAAAAAAAAAAAAAAAAAAAACCCAAATAAATCTCTCAAATATCTGCGTATTGCTCTCCCTCCTCACCAGGGTGGCCCAGGCCCATTCTCTGGCTCAGCTGTTGCCTCTGACTTTTCTATCTATATGTTCAACATAAAATATAGTTAAGGAAAAGGCTAACAAGCACACTGATAAATAAGTCAGATCGTTTTAGATAATAAGTACCACAAAGAAAAATACACCCAGATAATCGATTGGAGAGTGACTGAGAGGGTGGCTGGGGAAGGCTCTGTGTGGAGGTCATGCTGAGGATGGTGAGGAAGGGGACTCCAGGTCTGCCTCAAAACCACAGGTCCTGAGATGGGAGCACAAGTTTCAGTGGTTGGATGATTACAGGCTGGAGATAAGGGGTTGAGTGGTAGGGGAGGTGGAGCTCGCAAGGGCTGGCTCCTACGTGGTTTTGGAGGCCTTGGGGAGGACTTCAAGTTTTATTCCAAATGCAATGGAAAGCCACTGATGACTTTTTTTTTTTTTCAGGGTTGCGGGGACAGAGTTTCGCTCTTGTTGCCCGGGCTGGGGTGCAATGGCGAGATCTCGACTCACTGCAAACTCTGCCTCCTGGGTTCAAGTGATTCTCCTGCCTCAGCCTCCCAAGAAGCTGGGATTAGAGGCATGAGCCACCATGCCTGGCTAATTTTGTATTTTTAGTAGAGACGGGTTTCTCCATGTTAGTCAGGCTGGTCTCGAACTCCCGACCCCAGGTGATCCGCCGGCCTCAGCCTCCCAAAGTGCTGGGATTATAGGCATGAGCCAACCATGCCACTGATGACTTCTAAGCAGATAAGTGATATGGTTTGAGCATGTTTTTTTAAGAAATTATTTCTGGGCAGGCGTGGTGGCTCACACCTGTGATCCCAACACTTTGTGAGGCCGAGGTGGGTGGATCGCTTGAGCTCAGAAGTTCAAGACCGGCCTGGGCAACTTGGTGAAATCCTATCTCTACCAAAAATACAAAAAAATTAGCCAGGTGTGGTGGTGTGCGCCTGTAGTCCCAGCTACTCGGGATTACAGTAGGTAGCTAGTCAGACATGAGCAGGGCAGGAGAGGGCTCCCCTGACCCCACCAGGAATGTCAGGTGACCATCAGGTGATGTTCGAGGTTGTTAACTGTCTCTCTAAAATAATAATTGGTTGTAGCCAGTGCCAGGGAAAGGCAGTCTCCCAGTAGATAGGAAACATCTGAAACTGGTGATTAGCCGCTTCCTGATAAGATCTCAGGAGTTGATCGAGTGGGCTCAAGCATGCACATTAACTGGCATATGAGCATCTAGGGACATTGGACTTGCATGGGAAGAATGCCTCAAGTGAGCATGTGTGCAACTCCAGTAAACACAGTGTGCATGCGGCCCCTCCAAGTGCTGTCAGGCCACTACACATGCGGACAGCCCATCCCAAACGAAGAATCAGGGGAGAGGAACGCAGGCCCCTGGAAGTATGCCAGCATATAAAACCCCAAGTCAAAGGTCAAATAGCACACTTGATTTCTCAAGTCGTCTGCTTAGCCCTCCTCCAAATTTTACTTCCTTTCATTCCTGCTCGAAAGCTCTTTAATAAACTTTCACTCTTGCTCTAAAACTTGCCTCAGTCTTTCCTTCTGCTTTATGCCTCCTTGGTTGAATTCTTTCTTCGGAGGAGGCAAGAACTGAGGTTGCTGCAGACCTGTTTGGATTCGCTGCTGGTAACAGGGAGGCTGAGATGGGAGGACGGCTGGAGCCAGGGAAGTTGAGGCTGCAGTGAGCCATGATCACACCACTGCACTCCAGCCTGGGTTACAGAGCAAGACCCTGCGCCCCCAACCCCAACAAAAAAAAACAAACAAACATGTCTTCCTTTCTTCATTCAGAAGGTGCCTATACTGAGAACTCACAAAGATGCCAGGTGGTGGGCGAATTGCTGGGGAAACAAAGCCATGTCAAACGTAGACTAAACCCAGAGGAAGGACGCATCTACCCTGCATGATTCTGCATTCAATAGAGTGTTAGGCACATATAGACACTCAGTTAATGTTTGTTCGCAAAATAAACGAATGACGACCCCTGAAATCCAGCCTCTATCAATAAGGCTGATCTCAAAGGCCAGCTGGCCAGTGATTGCATGACTGTCCAACACAGACCCACAGGCCAGAAACCTAGGGGTATCTTGACTTTCCTTTTCCCCAAGTGGCTTGTCACCAAATCCAGTTCACTTTATCACCTAAGCATCTCTCAAATCTGTTCACCTGGTATTCTTAGGAGGTAACAAGCTGAGCCTCTCCACGCCGTGGCTGAGTGGCCACTAGCTGTGACCCCTAAATCCAGGCTCTGTTGGTTTAAAACCTGAAGACCATCTACACCTGCCTATGTCAGGGGCTCAGGTCTGTCTTTCTGGAGGGTGTGGTCTGGTGAACACGTCCAGGAGACTTGGACCTATGACTTGTGGCTTTTCATACACCAGTCAGTTACCTAATGTCTCTGGGTTTGCTTGAGCTTATTGGTAAAGTAGGTGTGATGGTAACCACCTGATCTCCTTCATGTTGGGATAAAGTGGGTTGCATCTCTTTGAGAGTCAGAAAACATCACGCACATGGGTAAACATGAAGGATCATTGTGACTGGAGCTGGGAGTCCAACAGGCAAAAGGAGCCTCAGTCGCGGTGGAGAAACCGGTGAAGCTGGAGTGATTTTTTCTGCCTGACTGGAGAGCACTCACTCCTCCCCGTTTCCTGCAGCCCTGTTGGTGAGCCTGGTAAGAGTCCCCGCCCTGCAGAGACTCACAGCACAGCTGGAGCTGCAGCAGTGACGCTTCAGGCACCCGGACTTCAAATCGTTATTGCTTGCCTCCCTTTTATTCCCAGAGATTCTATCTTTTGCCCTCAAATCCAAACTTGTCATCTCCACTCACAGGAGAGGTTAAGGTCTGTCTTGGAGCCACTGACTCTGGGTTCACACAGAAGAGAAGTTCTGGGAAGAGGCATCCTGAAAGCACCCCAAATCCTGAGACCTCAGGCCCTACTTTGTTCACCCAACCAGGTGATTGAGTGTCTGGGCAGGTGAAAACTTCCCAAGAAGCAGATCACGCTACAGACTTTCTCTTAGTACCCAGAATCCGATACTTGTAGAGTGAAGCCGCATTCCACGAAAAGGCCGTCATCTTGGTGTATGCGGCCGTGCTGCCTTCGAGCCTGCCCCTGGCCGGCATTTGTCCACTCCAGAGCACGCTGTTCTCCTCCCCGCTCACTCTCTGCCCTGCACTGGCACCCATGCAGTTTTCTCACTTATTTTTCTTTTAGATTTTCAAAGGGCACAAGCTGTGCATCTTCTGACCTTCCTCTGAGTCACCACATTCTAGCCCATTTGTGCACTTGAGCTCTCAGCTATGCATTACATAGTTCTTGTCTAAACCACGGCATGTGGGAGCTGAGAGGGAATACAGCATTTGGTCGGCATCTATTCAGTGTTTTCCAGCACTTTTACCTCCCGTGTCTCTGACCCTCAGGTCCTGAGAACATAGTCCCCCCTTTTTACAGATAAGAAGCAGAACTTCACCACAGAGAGCTTGGGCAACATCCCCAGGACAGCCCTGGGCTGAGATGCGAACTCAGTTTCTCAGGGAAAAGATAGGTGCATTATTTTGTTTATGAAGATTTTTAGCTTTTTCTTTTTTTTTTTTTCCTTTTGGTAGAGACAAGATCTCACTATGTTGTCCAGGCTGGTCTCAAACTCCTGGCCTCAAGTGATCCTTCCACCTCAGCCTCCCAAAGTGCTGGGATTACAGGCATGAGCCACCATGACCGTCTTTTTGCCTTTGTTTACAACTCATAAGCTATTGGGATAAGATGGTTCAGTTAAGTTTTCTTGGCAACATTTTACCTCTCAGCTTCTACTATTTTCTACTTCCCTGGGCATGCCCTATTCCTTGTTCAAGAATTGTCAGGCTGTATCCTGTTTCAGTAAGTTCCCTTATTAGCTCTGATCCAGATTCTCTGTGGCCAGCTGCTGCAATCTCTAAGATAATGCAAACAATACTTACTTCTGTTCTCGGTTGCTGATCTTTTTTAAAAACTTTTTTCATGGAAACAAGAGTCGGTTTTCACAGGTGGGGAGCTGTGGCCTTTCTCGCCTGAGGCTTGCATCTGCTGGCAGAAAGGCAACAGACAATGCCGCACAGCCGGCGCTGTTCCAAGCAGCTCCATGAGCGTTCACGCACATTAGGAGCAGTCCTGGGCACCAGCACACTGTGACCCATGTGACACACTCTCGCAGCTGGCTTGCTAGCAGCCCCATACTGGAAGCTACTCAAATGTCCATCAGCTGTAGGATGGATAAATAAATGGCGGTGTATTCACATAATGGAATACCAGCCAACAGAGAGAAGGAACTGTCTGTAACTACAGGCAGCAATATGGATGGACGGCACAGACATAAGTGTGTGAAAGAAGCCAGACACAAAAGGAAACAGACTGCGTGATTCCATTTCCACAAAGTATAAAACCAGGCAAAACTTATCTATGGTGTTAGAATTAGAATATTGGTTACCTTGGGGGGTCAGCAGTGACTGAAAGGGAGAATGAGGGGGCTTGTAGGGTGCTGGTTGTGTTCTGGTTAAACAGGTGTGTTTGGTTTGTGAAAATCCATTGAGCTGGACATCTATGATATATGCATTTTTCTGTATATCTATTATTATTATTATTATTTTGAGATGGAGTCTTGCTCTGTCGCCCAGGTTGGAGTGCAATGGTGCAATCTTGGCTCACTGCAACCTCCACCTCCTAGGTTCAAGCGATTCTCCTGCCTCAGCCTCTCGAGTAGCTGGGACTACAGGTGCGTGCCACCAAGCTTGGCTAATTTTTGTATTTTTAGCAGAGATGGGGCTTCGCCATGTTGGCCAGGCTGGTCTTAAATGCCCGACCTCAGGTGATCTGCTGGCCTTGGCCTCCCAGAGTGCTGGGATTACAGGCATGAGCCACTGCGCACCCAGCTATATGTCTATTATTTTCAATGAAAATTAAAAATGAAATGAAACTTACGGAGGCAGCTTTGTCCAGGAGCATTCTGATGTCTCCATTTCTTAGTGGTGGCCAACCTGGGACAATTCATAGGCATTTCTTCCAAGACAAAGGGATCCCTAGGGAAATAACAGGTGGCCATCTATGACTTACTTTATCTTGCATAAAAAAATCTTTGAAATATTAGACACAGGAATCACACCTTATCCTGTGAATGTTCTATGACAGTTCTATTTTTTAATTGAACTTACCTTAGGTAGGCAAAAGTGCATTTGATCCATGCCTGATTGCTGGCACAAGGTCTTGCTTAAGCCCTTGTGACTAGATCTTGTATTATAGAAATGCAATTTTCACGGGAGAAAAAGAGATGGAGATCCTGCAGTACCATTTCCTTCCAAAATTTGTAATAATTCTTGATGAAGCATGTTATTTCTTTTAAAAACAGGAAAGGATCTTTCAGTATCCTCTAGGAGTAGCTTATTGGCAGCAGCTTTGAGTGAAGAACAAATCAGAAGGGGTCGTTAAAACCCAAACACTTTCCGAACACCAACTAGCTATCTCATGTCAGGTCTCTGAAATGAAATTTCATTGCTCTTGGATACTGTTGTAGTACTGTTCAGGTGACTGAATGAAAAATCAAAGCTTCCATTTTGTGGTTTTGAAATATACGGTGTTACTGAAATATAGCTTTAATTCAAGACCTATAGGATGAGTCACTTCTATGGTTGTTTCCAGCAAGGAATTTGAATTTCACCTTAACTCTCATATTGATGTAATATTTAATTGATATATTCTAATAATGTGCTTGCAAAATTTTCCCCAACACAACTCAGAGTCACAGCCATCTTCTACAATACTTTAAGACATTTTCTCTTTAGAGTCCACCTTCGAAGGCTGCTGGGACACAGCTCACATTTACAGGAGGCTCTTGCAGGAGCCAAGCTCAGTTTGCCTTTTGTTGCATTCAAGTCTCCAAGCTCGTGATCCTGAGTTACAGCCTGCCTTTAAAATAAACCATCTCTTCGGTGCTATGTTAACCTCTCAAAATGTATTCCTGTCAAAGCCATCACATGCTTACCTTAAAAATCACACATCCTCAGCCTCTGTCAATCTCCCATGTGAATTTCAGGCTGGCATTTGGAAGTATTTGATAAGGTGGCTGTTCCGGTGTTCATCATTAACTGCAGAGCTGAAGAAAGAAACAAAGACCACAAGCTCAGATCACCACATGCCTCAGTGAAACTTCTGAAGCCATGACCAACCTGGAAATCTGATGATTAGCAGCATCAGGCACAGAGGGGAAGAGAAACAGGAAGCTTTGGGAAAACGTATAACTGAACCAAGTGAGAGGTGGCCCAGCTCTGTTTAATCCTTTGTAAGAAACAATACACACACGGGTCCAGAGTCCAGGAGGCCTCCATGTTATCTGTCTATTCCTATTTATTTATTTATTTTAAGACAGGGTCTTGCTCTGCCACTCAGGCTGGAGTGCAGTGGTGTGATCATAACCCACTGCAGCCTTGATCTCCCACCTCACCCTGACTCAGCCTCCCGGATAGCTGGGGCTACAGGTGTGTGCCACCACATCCAGCTAATTTTTTTTTTTTTTTTTGAGACGGAGTCTCACCTGTCGCCCAGGCTGGAGTGCAGTGGTGCGATCTCGGCTCACCGCAAACTCTCTCTCCCGGGTTCACACCATTCTCCTGCCTCAGCCTCTCTAGCAGCTGGGACTACAGGTGCCTGCCACCACGCCCGGCTAATTTTTTGTATTTTTAGTAGAGACGGGGTTTCTCCGTGTGAGCCAGGATGGTCTCAATCTCCTGACCTCATGATCCGCCCGCCTCGGCCTCCCAAAGTGCTGGGATTACAGGAGTGAGCCACCATGCCTGGCCTTTTTAAATTTTTTATTAGAGACAAGGTCTCACTGTGTGTGCCCAGGCTGGTCTCTCTGAGCTCAAGCAATCCTCCTGCCTCAGCCTCCCAAAGTGCCAGGATTACAGGTGTGAGCCACTGGGCCTGGCCCATCAGTCTATTTATTTCAAGGTTTACTTTCTCTAAAAAAGAGAAATATAAATTCCTAGGTGTGTGTCTCAGTGCCTGAGCAGGTGCTTTCTGCCATTTTGAGAGGAAACAGCAAGTTGTGTCCATGAAAGATGGGCCCGTTGGCAATGTTGTCCGTGTGGATGCTGGGGATGGTGGAGGCGGGGTCTGACTGTGCATGTGGGGGCCTAGGGCAGGTGGCGCCCATGCCACACCTGGAGGCCTGAGGTCCTTCCAACCTAAGCAATTGGATGGATGGGAGTTGGAAAGGGTTCAGTGAGAGTGCTGGCTTTGCTGTTGCTGCTGCTGTTTTTAATGCATGGCTACAGCATTTGTTCCTGACATCTCAAGTTGGGGGATGTGAATCTGGGATTCTCTCCCAGCCACTCTTGGCTCCCCATGGGGAATCCCTTCACATCTCATTAGACCTGCCTGCTGCCATCTGGATCAAGTCGACCTTGATCCCAATCAGGCGGGAGGGGGTAGGTGAGCAGAGGGAGGTGCGTGATGCTGCTCTTTGCAAAGAAGCAGGCCTGCCTGTGTCCCAAGAGCAAAGAGGCAAAGAGTTGGGACTTAAAGTGCAGTTGGCCTGAATTCAAAGCCCAGCTCTGCTGTTTACTGCATCATTTTGGGCAAGCTACTCAACCTCTCTGCATCCTAGTTTCCTCGCTCATGAAGTGAAGTCGCCAAAACTTATTTCAAGAGTTGCTGTGAGGTTTAAATGGGGGAGAGAGATGCAAACAATTAGCCAGAACCTGGCACGTGGTCAGGCCTCAGGAAATGTTGCCTTAAAAAACTCCTTGATGCTGCCAAAGGTGCTCCCCTCAGGTTCAGGTTTGCACCTTCTTTACTGCTTCAGTGTTTTCTTTTTCTTTTCTTTCTTTCTTTCTTTATCTTCTTTTTTTTTTTTTTTTTTTTTTTTGAGACAGAGTTTCACTCTGTTGTCCACGCTGGAGTACAGTGGCAAGATCTTGGTTCACTGCAATGTCCGCCTCCCAGATTCAAGAGATTCTTCTGCCACAGCCTCACAAGTAGCTGGGATTACAGGCACCCGCCACCACATCCGGCTCACTTTTGTATTTTTATTAGAGACGGAGTCTTGCCATGTTGGCCAGGCTGGTCTCGAACTCCTGGCCTCAAGTGATCCCCCGCCTCGGCCTCCCAAAGTGCTGGGACTACAGGCGTGAGCCACCACGCCTGGCCCACTTCAGTGTTTCCTAATCATCAGATGTTGAGGTTGAAATGGGGTCTTGGCATCAGTCTAGCCCCCAACTCACCTGCTTTTGAACCTCTCTTTTCTGCATTGCTGGTGGGTGGCTGTTCATCCTTTCTAGGACTCAGCTAGGAAAGGGGATCCCAACAATTCACGAAGCAACCCCTTTTTGTTGTTCCTGGGTTCTGGAAGTGTTTTCTTTGCACTAAAGTGAAATCTGCCTCTTTTACAACTTCTACACATAATTTCGAGTTTCATCCTCTTTTCTTTCCTCTCTCCCTTCCACAAGACAGCCTTTCAAATTTTTGGAACAGCACTTTTCCCTTTTTTATCAAATTGTCACTTAAGCACTTTTTTTTTCTTTGCCTCAGGTTAAGTCTCCTGAAACTTAAGCATTTTTTATACCAGTCATTGCTGAGCACTTTCTATAAGCCTGCACCAACCTATACATTCATGTTTCATGTGTTCACTTTCTTCCTTCCTGGCACCTCTTGGAGGAACCAACCCTCCTTACTCTCAGCGGCTTGGATGGGGCCAACCACCTTCACCCCACTTCCCGGTCCCTGAGGTAGGTAGGTGTGTGGCCCAGATCCTCGACCATCCTGGCTGCATTGATTGTTTTAGAAATTGATAGGTGACCCCGCTGGACCACTCAAGGTTCTCCCATAGAGGTTTGTAACAAGAGACATGACTTTTTCTTTGGGATCAGTATCTCTCTCTTTTTTTTTTTTTGAGATGGAGTCTTGGTCAGTCATGCAGGCTGGAATGCAGTGGTGCGATCTTGGCTCACTGCAACCTCCGCCTCCTGGGTTCCAGTGATTCTCCTGCTCAGGCTCCTGAGTAACTGGGATTACAGGTGCGTGCCACCACGCCCGGCTAATTTTTGTATTTTTAGTAGAGACGGGGTTTCACCATGTTGTCCAGGCTCTCGAACTCCTGACCTCACGATTCACTCTACTTGGCCTCCCAAAGTGCTGGGATTACCGGCGTGAGCCACCACGCTGGGCCTGGGATCAGTATCTCTATGGAAGACAAATCTGTGGCCATCTTTACCAACATATCAGGGAAGCAGAATATACCGAACCCAGGATCCAACTATACCTGACTGAAACCACCAGGACTTGGACACCCTACTTACAGAGGCCTCTCCACACTCTCATTTTTCATTGTTTTAAGCTAGTTTGAGTTGGTTTTCTGTCACTCGCAACCGAAGGAATTCTGATTTATTCAGACTGAAAGTTCCCCCAACAGGACTCAAGGGACTTAGTGTATGTTCCCTCCTCACTCTGGAGTCTCTCTTACGGATATCCAGTGCTGTGTCATTGTTGGCATAGAGAAAGGCTTTTCATTCTTAGCACCCCTTGAACCTCAGGGACAGGGGAAGAATCTGGATTTTTTCTTCCTAACTACTTAAGTGGACTAATCTGGGTCAGGGTGTATTTCAACCAAATGTGAAATATGAAACCCAAGCAACAACCCACAAATCCTGTTTGCTGACCAGGCCAGAGTGAGAAAAACAGAAGTCAAGAGATAGAGCTGTCTTATGGGTAGAGAGACACCCATCAAAATCTGCAGCAGAAAGCAGGAGTTCAGTCTCCTCTCACTGGCTCTGGCCAATAGGTTTTCTGCAGAACTGAAACCTGCAAGATTTTCTCAGGGGAGAGACCTGATTTCCTTTTATTTTATTTTATTTATTTATTTGTTTTGAGACACAGTTGCACTCTTGTTGCCCAGGCTGGAGTGCAATGGTGCGATCTCAGCTCACTGCAACCTCCACCTCCCAGGTTCAAGCGATTCTCCTGCCTCAGCCTCCCAAGTAGCTGGGATTACAGGCATGCGCCACCACACCCGGCTAATTTTGTATTTTTGGTAGAGATGGGGTTTCTCCATATTGGTCAGGCTGGTCTCAAACTCCCAACTTTAGGTGATCTGCCCACCTTGGCCTCCCAAAGTGCTGGGATTACAGGCATGAGCCACCACGCCCAGCCTTCTTTTATTTTATAAAAGGAAATTTATTTTAAAAGTGTAGAGTGAAATACATAGCAAAATTTCTATAAGAGTCTAAGACACATACACTCACTGTGTTAGTTTGCAAAGGCTGCCATGCAGACTGGGGGTTTAAACAACAGAAATTTATTTCCTCATAGTCCTGGTGGAAGCTGGAAGTCCAAGATCAACGTGTGGGTAGGGTTGGTTTCTTCTGAGGCTTCTCTCCCTGGCTCGTAGATGGTCCCCTTCTCCTGTGTCTTCACCTGGCCTTCCTGTATGTGTGTGGCCTAATCTCCTCGTCTTGTAAGGATGTCAGTCATTTTGGATAGGGCCCTCTCTTATGGCCTCATTTAACCTTGATTACCTCCTCAAAGACCTACCTCCAAATGCAGTCACATCTGAGGTACTGTGGGCTAGAACTTGAACATACAAATTTTGGAGGGACCCAATTCAGCCCATAAAAATCAACAATAATAAACTTTTGGATGCTCCAGCCAACTATCAATTGTACAATGTTTAGGAAATTTAGAATGCTTGATAGTCTTCATTTCTCTTAGAAATTGGATCAATAGTCTCTTTCTATCAATCTTGGAGAACATCATCGCTTCATCAGAGCAGATAAAAGCAAAGGCAGGTAATGAACACCAAGCCACAGAAGCAACCCCAGGCAAGTCTGCTGAGAGAAAGAGGAAAGTCAATTCCCCTAACAGACCGGGCTCACCTTGGCGGAGAACTCAGTGGAATCCTAGACCTCACCCTTTCCCAGATTGATTACCCATGCTCCTTGGGACGGGGATTGGATAAGGGTCTCAGAGGTTCACCTGAGCCACTCTTCCTTCATAAAGGTTCCTCTCCAGGGAGGCTCAGTGAGTTAAGTTCTAGGCACATTTACATTTGAAAAGCACTGGGGTGAAAGAATGAGGAAAGACAAGGCACAGATCCTGTCTTTGATCTTTTGAAATAACTTGAAGATTTGGCAAATTGCCCAGATAAAAAACAGATAATTAAATTATACACAACATCAACATACATTGCATATAACACAAGAGGTTATTTTTATTTGAAAAACTGCAGTTGGAAATTGGAGTGAAGGACAACTGAAATATTTCAAACGTGCCAAAGGAGGAGCCCATTTGAAGTAATCCTATATTGGATCTTTCTTTTTTAAGTCAATCTACTGCCACTATTTTGTTGTGAAAGACATTCTGATTTTCATGTTAAACAACACGGCCCAGAGGAGCAGTAGGAGAAGAAAGAACCAAACTGAGTTGGGGCTAAACTGACTTGCCTCATTCAACACCCAGCAGATCTTTGTTCTGTCCTTCCAACATCAGGAGCTCACTTTCCCACCTTGGGGACTTTGCATTTGCCATATCCTGTGCTTGAAACTTTTTTCCTCATAATTCCAGTGACTTACTCATTTTTGTCATTCGCATCTCAACTCAAATGTCACACGTAGGTAGAGAGGCTTCCCCCATTCTCCATTCTAATCCCAACTGTCTCTGTTCCAGGGATTCTCCACGTGTGGTCCCCAGACCACCAGCAGCAGTCTTACTTGGAAACCTGTTAGAAATGCAAATTCAGTCCCACTAACAGTGTAAAAGTGTTCCTATTTCTCCACATCCTCCAGCACCTGTTGTTTCCTGACTTTTTAATGATCTCCATTCTAACTGGAGTGAGATGGTATCTCATTATGGCTTTGATTTGCATTTCTCTGATGGCCAGTGATGATAAGCAAAAAAAAAAAAAAAAGTAACTCAAATTTAGGCTGGACGTGGTGACTCACTCCTGTAATCCCAGCACTTTGGGAGGCCACAGTGGGTGGATTGCTGGAGACGAGCCTAGGCAAGATGGTGGAAAAAAAAAAAAAAACACATTAGCCAAACATGATGGCACACGCCTGTAGTCCCAGCTACTCGGGAGGCCAAGGCAGGAAGATTGCTTGAGCCCAGGAAGTGGAGGGTGCAGTGAGCTGAGATTGTGCCATTGCGTAAGAAAAGAAAGAAAGGAAGGAAGGAAGGAAGGAAGCAAGGAAGGAAGAAAAGAAAGAAAGAAAGATGCAAATTCCCTGGCCCTACTCCAGACCTATTGGATTAGGAGCACTGAGGGTGGGCACAGCTGACCTCATGCACACCCAAGTTTGAGGACCATGATTTTGTCCCATTCCTTGAAATTTTTTCTCCATAGCTCCTATCACTCTCAGATATTATCTGATTTAAAAAAAAAAAAACTGTCAGCCAGGCTCGGTGGCTCACGCATGTAATCCCAGCGCTTTGGGAGGCTGAGGGAGGTGGATCACCTGAGGTCAGAAGTTCGAGAATAACCTGGCCAACGTGGTGAAACCCCAGCTCTACTAAAAATTCAAAAATTAGCTGGGTGTGGCGGCACGCACCTGTAATCCCAGCTACTTGGGAGGCTGAGGCAGGAGAATCGCTTGAACCCGGGAGGCAGAGGTTGTGGTGAGCCGAGATCATGCCATTGCACTCCAGCCTGGGCAACAAGAGCAAAACTCCATCTCAAAGAAAAAAAAAAACCAAAACTGTCACATTATATTAGTCGGGCACGGTGGTGGGTGCCTGTAGTCACAGCTGCTCAGGAGTCTAAAGCACGAGAATCACTTGAACGCAAGAGGTGGAGGTTACAGTGAGCCAAGATTGCGCCACTGCATTCTGGCTTGGGTGACAGAGCGAGACTCCATCTCAAAAAAAAAAAAAAAAAAAAAAGAGAGAGGAAAAGAAAAAGAAATTGTCACATTATAATTGTACATGTTTATGGGATACAAGTTGATATTTCAGTACCCGTATGTGTTGTATAATGATCAAGTCAGGGTAGTTAGCATATTCATCACTTCATGCATTTGTCATTTCTTTGTCATGAGAACATTCAAAAACTTCTCTTCTAACTATAGGGTGATACACAATACCTTACAGTTAACCACAGTCACCCTTCCCAGCCTTTGATAACCACTGTACTATACTCTGCTTCGATGAGATCAACTTTTTTTTTTTAATTCCACATATTAGTGAGATCAGGTGGTATTTGTTTTTCTTTATCTGGCTTATTTCACTTAACTTGGTGTCCTCCAGGTTTAGCCATGTTGTCACAAATGACAGGATTGCATTCTTTTTTATGACCGAATAGAATTTTGTTGTGCTTATATACCACATTTTCTTTACCATTCACCTGTTGATGGACACTTAGGTTAATTCCATATCTTGGCTATTATAAATGGTACTGCCATAAAGATGGGAGTGCAGATATCTCTTCAACATACTGATTTCACTTTTTTTTTTTTGAGATGGAGTCTGGCTCTGTTGCCCAGGCTGGAGTGCAGTGGTACGATCTCAGCTCACTGCAACCTCTGCCTCCCAGGTTCAACCGATTCTCCTGCCTCAGCCTCCCGAGTAGCTGGGATTACAGGTGCCCACCACCACACCCAGCTAATTTTTGTATTTTTAGTAGAGACGAGGTTTCACCATGTTGGCCAGGCTGGTCTCGAACTCCTGACCTCGTGATCCACTCGCCTCAGCCTTCTAAAGTGGTGGGATTACAGGCATGAGCCACTGGGCCAGGCCGATGTGTCCTAATTTAATAACATTTTGCAGAACATAAAAATATGGACATCTAAAGAGAGAATTTAAGCAGTGACAGATTACTAAAGATTTCTTTCTTTTTATCTAAAATGATTTGAAGCAGTATGCCTTTAAGTAGTTAGGTTTCCCTGACCTGTGCATTTAAAGTGCATTTCATTTTTTATTTTTATTTATTTTTTATTTTTTTGAGATGGAGTTTTGCTCTTGTCACCCGGGCTGGAGTGCAGTGGCACGATCTCGGCGCACTGCAACCTCTGCCTCCCCGGTTCAAGTGGTTTTCCTGTCTCACCGTCCCGAGTAGATGGGATTACAGGCGTGTGCCACCACGTGTGGCTAATTTTGTATTTTTAGTAGATACGGGGTTTCTCTATGTTGGTCAGGCTGGTCTTGAACTCCTGACCTCAGGTGATCCACCCTCTTCGGCTTCCCAAAGTGCTGGGATTACAGGCGTGAACCACCGCACCCGGCCCAAAATGCATTTTATTAAAGCTCAACTTAGGCAGAATTACTGGGGAGATGTTGCATGTATCAAATGTTGCATTTAGTGAGACGTTCAGTAGATACAGCCTTAACCCATTTATGCCGGAGGTTGCCAAATTTTTTTTTGTGGGAAAAGTCAGACCTTGGCGATGACCTTGATCAGTAGGATATAAATAACTCCCACAAGCTTAGCGTTCCAATAATGGAACACTAGGCATAAATGGGTTTTAAGCGAGGCTTGGTGGGAGGATTCTGAGTGTTCCCATGGCAACAGAAGGAGGGGCTCCCTTCTGCTCCCTGAGTTCCTCTCCAATCCCAGTTCTCTCTAGTGTTGGAGTTTTTGGTGATGAAGTCAGTCAGGACCAGTTTGTCTGTGGGTACAAACCCTAGCATCCATGAATCCCAAATGCCAGCCTGTGAGGTTGGTATAAGAAAGAGGTTCACTGGGCTGGGTGCGGTGGCTCACACCTGTAATCCCAGCACTTTGGGAGGCCAAGGCGGGTGGATCACCTGAGGTCAGGAGTCCGAGGCCAGCCTGGGCAACATGGTGAAACGCCGTCTCTTCTAAAAATACAAAACATTAGCCAGGCATGGTGGCACGTGCCTGTAGTCCCAGCTACTTGGGAGTCTGAGGCAGAAGAATTGCTTGAACTCGGGAGATGGAGGTTGCAGTAAGCTGAGATGGTGCCACTGCACCCCAGCCTGTCGACAGAGTGGGACTATGTCTCAAAAAAATAAAAAAACAAAAAAAAACTATACATAGTAAACTCTTCCTCTGATCATCTGTGACATTTTCCTGGATGTTGGCTTAATGGTGTGGGTAACATCATGATTTAGCATAAGGACCCACGCTGTTTCAGAATGCAGACAGCAAACTGTTCCAGAGAAGATCCACGAAGGTGAACCTAGCTGTCAGAAGGCCAGAGACTGACAGGATATTGTTCTTTCTGCTCAGGCCAGTGGGGTCAGTGACAGCCACCTCTACCTGCCTGCTGTAATTCCAGCCTCTAAGCCATTGCTCACATCACAGCCCTGTGCTATGGTGGCGGCTCAGCCAGAACAGGGCTCTTTCTGCCACTAGGTATTCTTGGCTCGGTGCTCAGGGCTTGTGACCTTTCAAGGACCCAAGACAATATTTTGGACCTGGAAAAAATGTACTGGCTCCTAAACATGAAAATAAAACATTAAAATGGAAATAAATATTTAATTAAGTGTCTGCAAAATGTAATGTGATATCAATGCGTCAGCTGCCACTCAACTCAAGCCTTATATGGTTACATAAAAATATAATATGGTTTGAATCATGAGAAAAAAATGTATGTTGTAACAAAACTCCAAATTGGAATTATAAAAATTATACAGCAAAAATGTATATGTTCTGTGGAATGTAAATATGTTGCAATGTGTTTGCTATGAAGTGGGTTGGGGTCTGGGGTCTGGGGCCTGCAACGGTCTTAAAATGACCAGGACAGAGTTGGCAGGACAGAGTTGGGCACTGCAGTTCTAGACTTGGGCTTGACTCCACTACCTTGTAACGTTGCCATCTTAGGCAAATCAGTTAAAACTCACAGAACAATGTTTTCTCATTTGCAAAATGAGTTTCGATGAGATCAAGGGCCGCAAGGTAATTTGTAGATGGAAGAGTGCCAGTGAGATGTATTGTCCTTATTTGTGAAGAATCTAAGGCAAATAGGTAGCAGTAAAAAAAAAAAAAAAAAAAAAAAAAGATTTTCTCATCTGAAAACCATATTCCCTGTATTTCATTCTCTCTTAGTGATGGTTGCTGAGAGAGCAGAGGTGAGCAAGGGGCCTCTCTTATACACCCTGAGAAGTTATGACAGGTCTGGGGGCTTCTGATGAAAAGTGGAGAGTTTTTCTCATTTAGACACCAGTTGAAAATAATGTATATATTTTTACTGGGCACAGTGGCTCACTCCTGTAATCTCAGCACTTTGGGAGGCCGAGGTGGGGGGATCACGAGGTCAGGAGTTTGAGACCAGCCTGGCCAACATAGCGAAACTCCGTCTCTACTAAAAATACAAAAATTAGCTGGGTGTGGTGGTGTGTGCCTATACTCTCAGCTACTCAGGAGGCTGAGGCAGGAGAATCGCTTGAACCTGGGAAGCAGAGGTTGCAGTGAGCCGAGATTGTGCCACTGCACTCCAGCCTGGGCAACAGAGTGAGACTCTGTCTCAAAAATAAAATAAAATAAAATAATATCTGTATTTTTATATACATATATTATATATATAATATGTATAAAATATATATTAAATATATATATTTTTTGAGATGAAGTCTTGCTCTGTTGCCCAGACTGGAGTGCAGTGGCGTGATCTCGGCTCACTGCAACCTCTGCCTCCCGGGTTCAAGGGATTCTCCTGCCTCAACCTCCCGAGTAGCTGAGATTACAGGCGCATGCCACCACGTCCAGCTAATTTTTTGTAGTTTTAGTAGAGATGGGGTTTCATCGCGTTAGCCATGATGATCTCTATCTCCTGGCCTCATGATCCACCCGCCTCGGCCTCCCAAAGTGCTGGGATTACAGGCATGAGCCACCGTGCCTGGCCTAAACACACACACACACACACACACACACACACACACACACACACACACACATTTTTAGCTGGGGATTCGCTCTCGTAGCCCAGGCTGGAGTACAATGGTGCAATCTTGGCTCACTGCAACCTCCGCCTCCCAGGTTCAAGTGATTCTCCTACCTCAGCCTCCTGAGTAGCTGGGATTACAGGTGCGTGCCACTATGCCCAGCTAATTTTTGTATTTTTAGTAGAGACGGGGTTTCTCCATGTTGGTCAGGCTGGTCTCGAACTCCTGACCTCAGGTGATCTGCCCCCCTCGCCCTCCCAAAGTGTTGGGATTACAGGCGTGAGCCACCACGCTGGCCAAAAATAATATTTATGTACAGGTTGAGCATCCTTAAACCAAAAATTTGAAATACAAAATGCCCAGCCAATGCAGGTGAACCCTCAAGTTGGGGCTCAGGCCGGGAGGGTTCTTGGCTTTGCTGAGGAAAGAACTCAAGAGCAAGTCCCAGCTGACGGTGAAATAAAGCAAGTTTATTAAAGCAACAGTGTACAGCAAAATGGCTACTCCATAGACAGAGCCGAGCTACCCCACTTGTGGATTGCTGGCAAACTATGTTTATAACTACTCCTAATTATATGCTAAATAAAATAAATAATAAATGATGAAAAGTGGAGAGTTTTTCTCATTTAGACACCAGTTGAAAATAATGTATATATTTTTACTGGGCACAGTGGCTCACTCCTGTAATCCCAGCACTTTGGGAGGCCGAGGTGGGGGGATCACGATGTCACTCGCGAACTTTCTGGAAAAGGGGCAGGGAGTGCCCAAAACCATATAGGGTAACTTCCAGGCATTGGCATGGTGTTTGCAAACTGTCATGGCACTGGCGAGTGTCTTATAGCATGCAAATGCATTATAATTCCTAGTCCTAGCCGGTTTGGGCTCATTTCTTGTTTCTTTGCTACATCCTCTTTGATCAGCAGGGTCGTGAAAACAAGTCCCACTGATCTTCTATCTCAAAATGAGCATTTCCTTTGAGCAGTAAAGTGTTTCAGGTTTTAGAGCATTTCAGATTTTTCAGATTTGGAATACTCAACTTGTATTCCTTACGTTCCCAAAATTCACCTAGAAAAAGGGTAATAATATAAATAAAGACTAACCAGGACAAACCTTATAATCCAGATATTATAGGCTCAACTCCCCTAATCCTTAATCCATTCAGTCTTGCTGAAACATCCCATCAGTAACCCAAAGCCAGTGGTATATATTTTTCAGACCCTGTTCTCCATCAAAATGGACCGCATAGAAGTCCACCCCATGTTCACCTCAAGAAATACCTCTTTAGCATGGCCAGTGCCCTCTTTCTTGGCTGGGTCCTGGACTGTTTGTATCACTACTGAGAGAAGCTTTGGAAGGAGCTTGCTCTTGGCTTGGGTGGGCGTCTCATGGGCACCAGCTGAGATCTCCTACTGGAATCTTCTGTTGGAACCTGATCTATGGCAATGATTCAGACAGCCTGGTTGCAAAGAATATGCAGTAACCCCCGCCCCCCCCCACATCAATACTGATTAATTTAAAACAGGATCTAATTCAGGGCAGCTCTAACCTGCAGTTAATTATGTACCATATTATCCAATAAAAATTATTTTAAAAATCTAAGTCTGGTTAAATTGGAATTTTTTTCCCCAGGTTTCTTGTACTTAGCAGTATTCAGGCTTTCTGGATTTACTTAAGGAGCAGAACTTTTTGAGGGTTCTGGAGTGGGTCTGTATTGGGAGTTTGACGTTCTTGCCTACTGCTCACTGGTGCTTTTCCTGCAACTCTGCTTTGATGGATTTGGTTTAATGGCCAACTCCTAGAGATGCTCTGTGCATTGGAGTATCCAGGCCTGTGCACACCGTCTTGGTCATCTTCCACTATGCACATTTTGCTCATCCCTTAAAGTCTAGCCAAGAGCTACCCCTTCTGGAAGCCTTCCCTGGGACACCTCAGATGACAGGTGCCTCTCTTTCTTCTACCTTTAATGACCCTTCATGTTGACACCACTTATTTTGGGATTTACATTCTTCTTTGGATCCAAGTCAATATCATCTGTGATCTCATATGTGACAGATTCTGCAAAACGTATAGAAAACTAAGTCCAACTTCCTGCCCTCAAGGACATTCAGGAACATGTTAGAGGAGGCCCATGAAAGAGAGGGCATGGAATAAGAAGGAGGACGCTGACCTCGAGGAGGTAGCACAGAAAGCTGAACAGAGAAGGCAGCAGACTTCAAGCTGGTTGTTGGAGAAGAAGCCCACAAACAGTAAATCCCAAGCCACAGAGAGACGAAAGGGCTTGAGCTTGTCGGGGATTGGAGCACAAATGGCTGTAGCCCAATTGGATTGTTAAGAGAGCAGGTACTAGAGACAGACTCCCAGGGTTGGAATCTTGGCCCCAGAACTGACAAGCTGTGTAAACTTGAACAAGTTATTTAGCCTCTCTGGGCCTCAGTTCCCTGACCTGGACAGTGGCGATAATAATACCAGTTCCTGAGGTTGTTGTAGGAATGAAGAGATATAAAGTGCACAGAACTATGCCTCCTATATACAGGAGCGGTGAAAATGAACAGCTCTGGGGAAGAGCAGAGACCCACGGGGAGATGGCACCAACAAGAGGCCAAACTGGAATGGAGTTTCTATATTAGGGGAGGAGGTGAGTTTGGGCTTTATCCCTTGGCCAATGGGAATCTTGAATTATTACTTAAACGTTCATGAGGATATGTTTTAATGTAGTTAAAACTAAAGAGAAGAACTGTGTTTCATACCTTCTTGTCTTCTCTACTGCACCCAGAACAGTTTCTGATGCTCAAGAAGTGTTTGAATGAATGAGTAAATACCAGGCTAAAAGATTCTTTCTTCTGTACGCATCGTATCAATACAATACATTTTACTCCAGTGTTCATCGAAGCTTCCCTTATGTGTTTTTACTTTTTCCAGGCTCTCACATCTATGAACTCACTCTTCCCCTTCACTGTGATCTTTGGTCTTTAAAGCTATCTTCTAATCACCTAGGGGATTTGACTCTGAGTTTATATTTGCCTAAATGTCTGCCTCACAGTCTGCAGTGTCAAATATGTGCTGTCCTGAAGCCAGGCCTTCCAGTGAGCTCACAGACCATTCTAGTCCTGGGCCACTGCCATAGCCTCCTTCTAGTCTCACACTCTCAAGCCCTTGCACACTGCAAGAGAATTCCTTACATTTAGTTGCCAGGATTTACTGAAATTTAATGCTGTCTACCTTCTACTGGGTGCTCAATGCTGCCTGTCAATCATTTGTCTTTTAAGCCTTTAAAAAATGAAATATTACAGACATCTACAAAAACTATAGAGTTCACTTAACCATCGCAAGGTTAGCCTTCACGTGAACACTTCCTGGGTCAAAAACTAGAATGATGTCAACCCCGCTGAAGTCCTTCTCATGCCCCTTCCTAACCACCATTACTTTGTCTTTTCTCAAAGTAAACACTATCCTGAAGGTTTTGGTAAGAATTTCCTTACCTTTCTTCATAATTTTGCCACTTAAACACACACCATTAAACCCTACAATTTAGTTTTTCCCATTCTCTGAACTTCATATAAATTGAATTAATGGAATTAAACAGCACATATTGTGTGTTTATGTTTATCTGGCTTCTTTGACTTAATATTATGTTTGTGAAATTCACCCAGGTTGTTGCACAAAGTTGTAGTTCATTTGTTCTCAATGTTGTTTATAAATAGACCATAATATATACCCACAACAACCTGAGGAACTGGTATTATTATCGCCACTGTCCAGGTGAGGGAACTGAGGCCCAGAGAGGCTAAATAACTTGTTCAAGTTTACGCAGCTTGTCATGTATGGCCAATGGGAATCTTTAATTATTATATATATGTGCATATATATATATATATATATTTTTTTTTCCGAGACAAGGTCTCTCTCTGTCGCCCAGGCTGGAGTACAATGTGACAATCAGGGGAAACTTCAGCCTTGGCTTTCTGGGCTCAAGAGATCCTGCTGCCTCAGGACTGGGACTACAGGCATGTGCCACAATGCCCAGCTAATTTCTTTGAATTTTAGTAGAGATGAGGTCTCCCTATGTTGGCAAGGCTGGTCTTGAACTCCTGAGCTCAAGTGATCCTCCCACCGTGGCCTCCCAAAATCCTGGGATTACAGGCATGAGCCACCATGCCTGGCCAATATACCATGATTTATTTATTGCTTTTGCAATTGTCGGATACTTGGATTGCTTCCAGTTTGAGGTTACTTTGAATAATGCTGCTCTGGAAATTCCTGTGAATGTCTCCTGGTGCCCACGTGCATGTGTTTTTGTGGGGAATTCCACCTAGGAGTGGAATTGCTGGGTCATATAATATGGGAGATAGGATCAACTAGTTTTCCAACTTTATTGTATTGTATTTTATTTATTTTTTTGAGACAGAGTCTCACTCTGTCACCCAGGCTGGAGTGCAGTGGCGTGATCTCAGCTCACTGCAACCTCTGCCTCCCAGGTTCAAGTGATTCTCATGCCTCAGCCACTCGAGTAGTTGGGATTACAGGCATGTGCCACCACACCGGGCTGGTTTTTGTATTTTTAGTATACATGAGGTTTCGCCATGTGGACCAGTCTGGTCTCAAACTCCTGACCTCAGGCAATCCTCCCACCTCAGCCTCCCAAAGTGCTGTAACTTTATTATTGGAACTTACACTCCCTGCAGTAGTGTGTGAGGGTTCCAGTGCTCCAGTTGCTGGTGGAGTGGTATTGCATAGTAGTTTTAATTTGCATTTCTTTGATTACTAATGAGGTAGAGCCTCATCACATATGTTTCTGGGCCACAGGATATCCTCTTTTGTTAAGCTCTTGAGTTGTCTATCTTTTGTTCTTGAATTTAGGAGTTCCAGTGGTTATACGAGTTGCAAATATCATCGTCCATAACATGCATTGATTTTCACTGTTTAGTGGTATCTTTTGATAAACAGAAGTTCTTAGTCTTCACGTAATCCTGATTGTCCGTCTTTTCCTTTGGTAAGTGCTTTTTACAACCTGGGGAAAAAGT
This sequence comes from Nomascus leucogenys, assembly GCF_006542625.1. NCBI lineage: Eukaryota > Metazoa > Chordata > Mammalia > Primates > Hylobatidae > Nomascus > Nomascus leucogenys. The sequence continues at coordinate 82,253,147 of NC_044394.1, forward strand.
GTTCTCCTACCTTGGCCGGGCGCGGTGGCTCACGTCTGTAATCCCAGCACTTGGGGAGGACGAGGAGGGCGGATCACGAGGTCAGGAGATCGAGACCATCCTGGCTAACATGGTGAAACCCCATTCTACTAAAAATACAAAAAATTAGCTGGGCATGGTGGCAGGAGCCTGTAGTCCCAGCTACTTGGGAGGCTGAGGCAGGAGAATGGTGTGAACCCGGGAGGTGGAGCTTGCTTGCAGTGAGCTGAGATGGTGCTACTGCACTCTAGCCTGGGTGACAGAGCAAGACTCCATCTCAAAAAAAAAAAAAGTTCTCCTACCCTAGCCTACTACCTGAGGTCATAACAATATTTTCCTACATTTCTTCTAGAAGCTTTATTATTATTACTGAATATTATTTTGTTTATTGTTTGCCTTTCACATTTAAATCTACAATTTATCTGAGTTTTTTGTTTTTGTTTGTTTGTTTGTTTGTTTTGTGTGTGTGTGTGTGTGTTTTTTTGAGACAGAGTCTTGCTCTGTTGCCCAGGCTGGAGTGTAGTGGCACAATCATGGCTCAGTGCAACCTCCACTTCCCAGGTTCGAGCGATTCTTCTACCTCAGCCTCCCAAGTAGCTGGGATTACAGGCACCTGCCACCACACCCAGCTAATTTTTGTATTTTAGTAGAGACAGGGTTTCACCATGTTGGGCAGGCTGGTCTTGAACTCCTGACCTCAAGCAATCCACCCGCCTTGGCCTCCCAAAGTGCTGGGATTACAGGCGTGAGCCACTGCTTTGGGCCTAAGATTGATTTTTATATGGAGTGAAGTAGTGGCCAAGTTTCATTTTTTTCCACATGGGTGTTCAATTTTTCCAGCATAATCTGCTTAAAATACTCTGGTTCACTTACTCTCTGCAGTGCCAATTTGTCATGTCCATATACACACGAGTCTGGTTTTACATTCTATATTCTGTTCCATTCATCTCGAGGCTTATGCTAATGCTACACTGTTTAAATTATTGTACCTTTATAAGGCAATAATTATTTGCATAATTATTTGCATTATATTTGCAAATAATTGGTAAAGCAAGTTTTTCTTACTTGGTTTTCCTCTTCAAAAGTGTCTTGACTCTTTATTGACCTTTTCACATCCATAGTTAGGCACATCTTGTTTCACTGCACTTTGTTTTATCATACTTCAAATATGTTGCAGTTTTTACAAATGGAAGGCATGTGGCAGCCCTCCATCAAGAAAGTCTATTGGCTGGCTGTATTTTTCAGACAACATGTGCTCACTTCAGATCTGTGGCACATTTTGGTAATTCTCACAATAGTTTAAACTTTTTCATTATTTTGATATCTACTGTGGTGATCTGTGATCATGGATCTTTGATGTTACTGTTGTAATTGGGGATGCCATGAACTGCCCATATAAGACAGCAAACTGACTACTCCCCAGCAAAGCCATTCCCTCATCTCTGTCTCTCTCCTCGGGCCTCCTTATTCCCTGAGAAGCAACGATATTGACATTAGGCCAATTAATAACCTTACTGTGGCCTTTAAGTGTTGAAGTGAAAAGAAGAATCACGCATTGCTTACTTTATATCAAAAGCCAGATATGATGAAGCTTAGTCAGGAAGGTGTGCTGAAAGCTGAGATACGCTGAAAGCCAGGCCTCTTGCACCAAACAGTCAAATTGTGAATGCAAGGGAAAAGTTCTTAAAGGAAATTAAAAGTGCTTCTCCAGTACAGCCTTATTGCTGACATGGAGAAAGTTTTAGTGGTCTGGATAGAAGATCAAACCAGCCACAACATTCCCTTAAGCCAAAGCCTGATCCAGAGCAAGGCCCTAACTTTCTTCAAGTCTGTGAAGACTGAGAGAGGCAAGGAAGCTGCAGAAGAAAAGTTAGAAGCTAACAGAGGTTGGTTCCCGAGGTTTAAGGAAAGAAGCCGTCTACATCACATGAAACTGCAAGGTGAAGCAACAAGTGCTAATGAGGAAGCTGCAGCAACTCACCCAGAAGAGCTAGCTAAGATCATTGATGAAGGTGGCCACACTAAACAAGAGGGTTTTTTTTTTGTTTTTCTTTTTTCCTTTTTTTGAGACAGAGCCTTGCTTTGTCGCCCAGGATGGAGTGCAATGGCATGATCTCAGCTCACTGCAACCTCTGTCTCCCAGGTTCAAGTGATTCTCCTGTCTCAGCCTCCTGAGTAGCTGGGATTACAGGCGTCCACCACCACACTTGGCTAATTTTTGTATTTTTAGTAGAGGCGGGGTTTCACCATGTTGGCCAGGCTGGTCTTGAACTCCTGACCTCAGGTGATCCACTCACCTCAGCCTCCCAAAGTGCTAGGATTACAGGCATGAGCCACTGTGCCTGGCCAAAACAAGAGGTTTTTAATGTAGAATGCAACAGCCTTCTACTGGAAGAAGATGCCATCTAGGCCTCACATAGCTAGAGAGGAGAAGTCAATGCCTGGCTTCAAAGCTTCAAAGAACAGGCTGACTCTCTCATTAGGAGCTAGTGCAGCTGGTGACTTTAATTTGAAGCCAATGCTCATTTACAATTTTGAAAATCCCAGGGCCCTTAAGAATTAAGCTAAATGTACTCTGCCTGTATTCTATAAATGGAACAACAAATCCTGGATGACAGCACATCTGTTTATGGCATGATTTACGAAACATTTTAAGTCTACTGTTTATTCCTGAGACCTACTGCTTAGGAAAAACATTCCTTTCAAAATATTACTGCAGGCCAAGCACGGTGGCTCACATCTGTAATCTGCACTTTGGGAGGCTGAGGTGAGTGGATTGCCTGAGCTCAGGAGTTTGAGACCAGCCTGGGCAACATCATGAGCCCCTGTCTCTACTAAAAATACAAAAATTAGCCAAGTGTGGTGGGTTGCACCTGTAGTCCCAGCTATTCGGGAGGCTGAGGCATGAGAATCACTTGAATCCGCAAGGCAGAGGTTGCAGTGAGCCAGGATCATGCCCCTGCACTCCAGCCTGGGCGACAGAGTGAGACTTTGCCCCAAAAAGAAACAAACAAACCAAAATATTGCTGCTCAGCCTGGTGTGGTGGCTCGCACCTGTAATCCCAACACTTTGAGGGGCTAAGGCAGGCAGATTGCTTGAGCTCGGTTTGAGACCAGCCTGGGAAACATGGCAAAACCTCATCTCTACAAAAAAAAAAAAAAATTAGCCGAGTGTGGTGGTGCATACCTGGAGTTTCAGCCACTTGGGAGGCTGACATGGGAGGATCTCTTGAGCCCGGGAGGTTGAGGATGCAGTGAGCCGAGATAGTGCCACTGCACTCCAGCCTGGGAGGCAGAGTGAGACCCTGTCTCAAAAACAAACAAACAGAAAAATTAAAAAAAAAAAACTACTGTTGCTTAACAATCTACCTGGTCACCCAAGAGCTCTGATGGAGATGTACAAAGAGATTAAGGTTGTTTTCACACCTGCTAACCCATTTATTTTGTAGCCCATGAATCAAGGAGTAACTTCAACTTTTGGGTTTTATTATTTAAGAAATACATTTTATAAGGCTATAGCTGCCACAGAGAATGATTCCTCTGATGGTTATGGGCAAAGTAAATTGAGAACCTTCTAAAAAGAATTCACTGTTCTTGATGCCATGAAGAACATTCATGATTCATGGCAGGAGGTCAAAATATCAACGTTAACAGGAGTTTGGAAGAAGTTGATTCCAACCTTCATGAATGATTTTGAGGAGTTCAAGACTTCAGTGGAGGAAGTCAATGCAGATGTGATGGAAATAGAAGGAGAACTAGAATTAGAAGTGGAGCCTGAAGATGTGGCTGAATTACTGCAATCTCACGAGAAAACTTTAACAGATGAGAAGTTGCGCTTCTTATGGATGAACAAAGAAAGTGTTTTATGGAGATGAAATCTATTCCTGGTGAAGATACTGTGAATATTGTTGAAATGACAACAAAGAATTTAGAATATTACATAAACTTGGTTGACAACGCAGTGTAAAGTTTGAGAGGATTGTGTCCAATTTTGAATGAAGTTCAACTGTGGGTGAAATCACATGCTACACAGAAATTCTTCATGAAAGAAAGAGTCATTGATGGGGCAAATTTCGTTGTCTGATTTTTTGAAATTGCCAAAGCCATCCCAATTTTTGGCAACCACCACTCTGATCAGTGAGTAGTCATCAACATAAAGGCAGGCTGCTCCAACAACCAAAAGGTTATAACTCACCAAAGGCACAGATGATCATTAGCATTTCTAAGCAATAAAGTTTTTCTTTTTTTGAGACGGAGTCTCACTCTGTCACCCAGGCTGGAATGCAGTGGCACAACCTCGGCTCACTGCAACCTCTGTCGCCCGGGTTCAAGCGATTCTCCTGCCTCAGCCTCCTGAGTAGCTGGCATTACAGGCTCCTGCCACTGTGCCTGGTGAAGTTTTGTATTTTTAGAAGAGACGGGGTTCCACCATCTTGGCCAGGCTGGTCTTGAACTCCTGACCTCGTGATCCACCTGTCTTGGCCTCCCAAAAGTACATGTGTGAGCCACTGCTCCCGGCCAATAAAGTATTTTTAATTAGGGTTTATACATTGTTTTTTAAACATAGTACTATTGCACACTTAATAGACTACAGTATAATGTAAACGTAACTTTTATATGCACTGGGAAACCAAAAAGTTTGTGTGGCTCGCTTTATTGCCATTGTGGTGGTATGGAACGAAACTCACAATATCTCCAAGTTATGCCTATAAATGTTAAAAATAGGCCGGCTGCAGTGGCTCAAGCCTGTAATCCCAGCAATTTGGGAGGCCAAGGCAGGTGGATCATTTGAGGTCAGGAGTTTGAGACCAGCCTGACCAACATGGTGAAACCCTGTCTCTACTAAAAATACAAAAATTAGCTGGGCATGGTGGCATATGCCTGTAGTCCCAGTTGCTTAGGAGGCTGAGACGGGGGAATTGTTTGAACTTGGGAGGCAGAGGTTGCAGTGAGCTGAGATCGTACCATGACACTCCAGCCTGGGTGACAGAGTGAGACTCCGTCTCAAAAAAAAAAAAAAAAAAGTTGTCAGTTTTTTTTATATAAACAAAAAATACCTGTAGAAATTTTAATGGTAGTTGTTTTGCCTCTGGACACCAGTCTGGGAGGAGCATTGGCAACTTGACAATATTGAATCTGTAATTGCATGAACATGCATATCATTTTTAGGGCTCTTCAATTTTTCACAGTAATGTATTATGATTTTTCACACCTCTTTTGTTACATTTGCTGCCAAATAATATTTTTGATGTTTTGTAAGTGGTATTTTTTTAAAGTTTCTTTTTCTAACTATTCATGCTAGTATAAAGAAATATGATTGATTTTTGAATGTTATTTGTGTCCAGGAATCTTGCTAATTATATTTATTAATTATAATAATTGAATAAGTGGCTTTGGATGCTTTAATGTACACTATCACTATAATCTGTGAATAATAAAAATTTCCTTTCATCTTTTCCAATCTATATGCATTTTATTAATTTTTCTTCTTGTCGTACTACAATGGGCAGGATTTTCAGTTAAATGTTGAATAGAAGTGGTAATAGTAGGCATTCTATTTTTTTTCTTTTTCTGAGCTGGAGTTTCGCTCTTGTTGCCCAGGCTGGAGTGCAATGGTGTGATCTTGGCTCACTGCAACCTCTATTGCCTGGGTTCAAGTGGTTCTCCCGCCTCAGCCTCCCAATTAGCTGGGATTACAGGTGCTTGCCACCATGCCTGGCTAATTTTTTGTATTTTTTTAGTAGAGACGGGGTTTCACCATGTTGGCCAGGCTGGTCTCGAACTCCTGACCTCAGGTGATCCACTTGCCTCGGTCTCCCAAAGTGCTGGGATTACAGGCATGAGCCATAGCACCCAGCCCGACATTCTTGTCTTATTATTGATGTCAAAGGGAACACTTTCAACATCTAACCATTGAGTACAATATTTACTATAGATATTTTGTAGATTCTTGTATCAGTCTGGGTCCAATCAGATCCATCAGAAACCACATAGTAATTTAAACAGGAAAAGTTCAGAATAAAAATTACTGAGCAAAGATAGGATGGTAACTATAAAGATGTAAACAGAATGTTCAAAGATACCTTAGTGTTGTGGGAGAGTACACAAGGAAGTACAAACTTGGAAGAGTGGTTGTCTTCCAAAGGCTGGGGTTCAGCTCTCATGTAGACAATGTGGTTGTAGCACTCTGGTTGGTGGAGAAATTTGCTGGATTGCACAGGCTAGAACTGGGCCATAGTCAGTGGGCAAGCAGGAAACCACTCTTTAGAATCCAAAGCTGGTGGGTCAGTGGGTGGGTGTATAGAACATGCTAGGCTGCCACTAAGAATTGCTTGCCAAGAACCTTGTAAGGGTCATGGGAAGTTAGTTACTGGGCCTAGGTTAATGCTGAAAGATGCTGTGGACTACATACTTTGGGCACATTGCTGGAGTAGAACATTATCAAATGTCCCAGCACACTTATACGTCTGACCATCTATGCAGCAGGAGGAAGAAAAAGCAAAAACACTTAAACAATAAGAGAGAAATTAAGGAGCAAAGGAAACACAAAACACTTAAAAAGCAATTAACAAAATGACAGGAGTAAGTGTTCACCTATCAATAACAACCTTGAATGTAAATGAATCAAATTTCCCACTTAAAAGATGCATGCTGGCAGAATGGATAAAAATAATATGACCCAACTATATGCTGCTTACAAGAAACTCACTTCATGTATAAATTCAAGCATAAACTGAAAGTGGAGGGATGGGAAGAGATATTCCATGCAAATGGAAACCAAAAGCAAGCAGAAGTAGCTATACATGTATCAGATAAAACAGACTTTAAATCACAAATTGTAAATAGAGATGAAGAAGGTTATTACATAATAATAAAGGGATCAATTCAGCAAGAAGATACAACAAGTATAAATATATATGTGCCCAATATTGGAGCACCCAGATATATAAAGCAAATATTAGATCTCAAGGGAAAGACAAACTGTATTCCAATAATAATTGTAAGGTAGGAGGCAAGACTAGACTCTGAAGGCAGGGGTTGGACACTAGACCAAACTGAGGACTTGCTAAAACAGATTGGGGTTGTCCAGGTGCAGTGGTTCACACCTGTGATCCTAGCCCTTTGAGAGGCTGAGGCAGGTGGATTACCTGAGGTAAGGAGTTCAAGACCAGCCTGGCCAACATGGTGAAACCACGTCTCTACTAAGAAGACAAAAATTAGCCGGGCATGGTGGTGGGTGCCTGTAATTCCAGCTACTCAGGAGGCTGAGGACAGAGAATCGCTTGAGCCCGGGACGTGGAGGTTGCAGTGAGCTGAGATCACACCACTGCACTCCAGACTGGGCAACACAGCAAGACTCCATCTCAATAAAATAAAATAAAAAATAAAACAGGTTGGGGGTGGAAGCACCTCCCTATAAGACAAGCCCAATGGCCAGGTGCAGTGGCTCACACTTGTAATAATCCCAGAATTTTGGGAGGCCAAGGCGGGTGGATCACCTGAGGTCAGGAGTTCGAGACCAGCCTGGCCAACATGGTGAAACTCTGCCTCTACTAAAAACACAAAACTTAGCCAGGCATGGTGGCATGCACCTGTAGTCCAGCTACTCTGGAGGCTGAGGCAGAAGAATCTCTTGAACCTGGGAGGCAGAGGTTGCAGTGAGCTGAGATCGTGCCACTGTACTCCAGCCTGGGTGACAGAGTCAGACTATCTCAAAAAAAAAAAGACATGTCCACCAAGGTGCCATGTCAATTTACCATTGCCATGGCAATACCTGGAAGTTACTGCCCCTTTCCATGGCAACAATCTGACAACCCAGAAGTTACCACCCTCATTCTAAAAACTTCTGCATAATCTGCCCCTTAATTTGCACATAATTAAAAGTGGGTATAAATATGAGTGCAGACCTGCCTCTGAGCTGCTGCTCCCTATGGGGTACCTCTGCTGCTGCTGTACACTGCCACTGTCTACCACCACCAAATGCCCTTGAATTCTTTCATGGGTGAAGCCAAGAACTCTCTGGGACTAAGTCACAATTTGGGGGCTTGCTTGTCCTGCATCAGTTGGAGACTTCAACACCCCACTCTCAGCACTGAACAGGTTATTTATACAGAAAATCAACAAAGAAACATTGGATTTCAACTGTACTTTCGACAAAATGGACCTAACAGACCTTTACAGGACATTTTATCCAACAGCTGCAGAATACATATTCTTCTCATCAGCACATGGAACATTCTTCAGGGTAGACCACATGCTAGGCCACAAAACAAATCTCAACAAATTTAAAAGAATTGAGATAATATTAAATATCTTTTCTGACCACAGTGGGAAAAAACTAGAAACCAATACCAAGAGGAACTTTCAAAACTGCACAGATATATGAAAATTAAACATCATGCCCCTGAATAACCAATGAGTCAATGAAGAAATTAAGAAGGAAATAAAAAATGTCTTGAAACAAATGAAAATAGCAACAAAACATACCAAAACCTACAGGATAGAGCAAAAGCATCATAAAGAGGGAATTTTATAGCAATAAACATCTACACCACAAAAGTAGGAAGATTTCAAATAAATAACCTAATGATGCATCTCAAGGAACTAGGAAAGAATAAGCCACACACAAAATTAGTTGAAGGAAAGAAATTTTTACAAATCAGAGAAGAAATAAACAAATATATGCATACATACATTTTTGAGACAGTCTCATTCTGTCACCCAGATTTGAGTGCAGTGGTGCGATCTCAGCTCACTGCAACCTCCACCTCCTGGGTTCAAGTGATTCTCATACCTCAGTCTCTCAAGTAGCTGGGACTACAGGTGCCTGCCACCATGCACAGCTAATTTTTGTATTTTTAGTAGAGGCGGGGTTTCACCATGTTGGCCAGGCTGGTCTCGAACTACTGACCTCAGGTGATCAGCCTGCCTCAGCCTCCCAAAGTGCTGGGATTACAGGCATGAGCCACCATGCCCAGCCAGAAATAAACAAAATTGAGATTAAAAAAATACAAAAGATCAACAAAATGAAAAGTTGTTTTTTTGAAAAGATAAACAAAATAGACAAACTATTAGCTAGACTAAAAGATCCAAATGAATAAAATCAGAAACAAAAAAGGAGACATTACAACTGATATCATACAAATACAAAGGATCATTAGAGACTATTATGAAGAACTATAAATCCAGAGATTAGAAAGCCTAACAGAAATAGATAAGTTTCTGTACACATGCAACCTACCAAGATTGAATCAAGGAAAAACAGAAAACCATAACAGACCAATTATGAGTAACAAGATCAATCAGTAAATACAGAGTCTCCCATCAAAGAAAAGTCAAGTACCTGATGGCTTCACTGCTGAATTCTACCAAACATTAAAAAACAAACAGCTAGACCAGGCGCGGTGGCTCATGCCTGTAATCCCAGCACTTTGGGAGGCCGAGATGGGTGGATCACGAGGTCAGGAGATCGAGACCATCCTGGCTAACATGGTGAAACCCCGTCTCTACTAAAAATACAAAAAATTAGCCAGGTGCGGTGGCAGGTGCCTGTAGTCCCGGCTACTTGGGAGGCTGAGGCAGGAGAATGGCGTGAACCCGGGAGGTGGAGCTTGCAGTGAGCCGAGGTCGCGCCACTGCACTCCAGCCTGGGTGAAAGAGCAAGACTCCATCTCAAAAAAAAAAACAAAAAACAAAAACAAACAAACAAACAAAAAAACAAACAGCTAATACCAATTCTTCTCAAACTCTTCCAGAAAATTGAAGTGGAAGGAATTCTTCCAAACTCATTCTACAAAGCCAGCATTACCCTGACACCAGAACCAGACAAGGACACCATAGAAAAAGAAAACTACAGGCCAATATCACTGATGAACATAGATCATCAAGAAGAAAACTAGCAAGCCAAATCCAGTAGTACATTAAAAAGACCATTTACTATGATTAAGTGGGATTTAACTCAGGAATGTAACCATGGTTCAATATATGCAAATCAATGAATATTTTACATTGCATCAATAAAATGAAGGACAAAACCCATATGATCATCTCAAAAAATGCAGAAAAAGCATTTGATAAAATCAACTTTGCTTCATGATAAAAGTCCTCAACAAACTAGGTATAGAAGGAACATACTTCAACCTAATAAAGGCCATGTATGACACACAGCTAACTTAATACTGAAAGGAGAAAAGCTGAAACTTTCCCTCTAAAAAGTGGGACAACACAAGGAAGGCCACTGTCACCACTCTTGTTCAACATAGTGCTGGAAGTCTGAGCCAGAAGCTGTTAGGCAAGATAAAGAAATAAAGGGCATCCAAATTGGAAAGGATGAAATTGTCCCTGTTTTTGGATAATATGATCTTATACATAGAAAATCCTAAAAGCTCCACCAGAAAAACGTTTAGAGGTAATTTTAAAATTTAGTAAAATTGCAGGATACAAAATTAATATATTAAATTGGTAATGTTGCTATGTACCAACAACAAACCAGTGGAAAAAGACACCAATAAAACAATCCCATTTTAAATAGCTACTAAAAATAATATAGCTAAGAATAAACTTAACCAAAGAGGTGAAAGATCTCTCCAAAATAACAAAACCTATGAAATGCTGATAAAAAAGAAACTGAAGATGTTACATCAAAATGGAAAGACATCTCACGTTCACAAATTGGAAGAATTAATATTGTGAAATGACATACTACCCAAAGCAATCTATAGATTCAATGCAATTCCTATCAAAATACCAATTATATTCTTCACAGAATTAGAAAACAAATGCTATAGTTTCAGCGAAACCACAAAAGAGCCCACGCAGCCAAAGCAATCCTGAGCAAAAAGAAAAAAGCTGGAGGTACCACATTACCTGACTATAATATATACTACAAAGCTATAGTAACCAAAACAGTATGGTACTGGCATAAAGGCAGACACATAGACCAATGGAACAGAATAGAGAAGCCAGAAATAAATCCACATATTTATAGCCAACAACATTCAATGGAGAAAGGGCAATGTCTTCAACAAACAGTTCTGGGAAAACTGAATATCTATATTTAGAAAAATGGAATGAGACTACTATTTCTTATCATATACAAAAATCAACTCAAAATGGATTAAAGACTTAGGTGTAAGACCTGAAACTATGAAAAAACTGGAAGAAAACTTTGGGGAAATGCTTCAGGAGACTGACCTGGGCAAAATTTCTTTTTGGGTAAGAACTTAGAAGCACAGGCAAAAAAAGCAAAACTAGACAAATGGGATTACATCAAGTTAAAAAGTATGTGCACTGCAAAGGCAACAATCAACAGAGTAAAGAGACAACCGACAGAATGGGAAAACAATATTTGCAAACTATGCATCTAATAAGGGATTAGTAACCAGCATATATAAGGGACGCAAAGAACTCAATAGCAAACAAATAAACAAAAAAACAAACAAAAAAGGCCAATGATCTGAATAGACATTTATCAAAAGAAGACATACAAATGGCCAACACGCATATGAAAAAAATGCTCAACATCAGTTATCATCAGAGAAATGCAAATGAAACCCACAATGAAATATCATCTCACCCCAGTTAAAACTGATATTATCAAAAAGACAAAACATAACGGATGCTGATGAGGGTGTGGAGAATGGAGAATTCTAGTTCATTGCCTGTGGAAATGTAAATTAGTATAGCCACTATAGAAAAGAGTATGGAGTTTCCTCAAAAAACTAAAAATAGAATTAGCATATGGTCCAGCAATCCCACTGCTGGTATATTTCCAAAAGGAAGGAAATCATTATATCCAAGAGATATCTGCATGCTTACATTTATTGCAGCACTATTCATGATAGCCAAGAATCAACCTAAGTGTCCATCAGTAAACGCACAGATAAAGAATATGTGTATGTATACACCACAGACTATTAAGCAGACATAAAAAAGAATGAAATCCTGTCATTTGCAGCACCACGGACGGAACTCGAAGACATTGCGTTAAGTGAAATGAGATAGGCTCAGAAAGACAAACACTGCATGTTCTTACTCATACATGGGAACTAAAAAAGTTGATCTTATGGAGGTACAGAATAGAATGATGGTTACCAGAGGCTAGGAAGGGTGATTGGGGAGGATGAAGAGAGATTGGTTGATGAGTACAAACATACAGTTAGAGAGAAGGAATAAGTTCTAGTGTTTGATAGCATGATAGGGTGACTATAGTTAATAATAATTTATTGTATATTTCAAAATAGCTAGAAAAGAAGATTTGAAATAGTCCCAACACAAAGAAATGATAAATGTTTGATGTGATGGATATCCTAACTATCCTTATTTGATCATCACACATTGCATGTATATATTAAAATATCACATGTATCCCAAATGTACAATTATTAAGTATCAATTTTTTTAAAAAGATAAAGGAGAACAAAACAAAATGTTGCACATTGGAACTAGGAAGAGAAGCCACCTTTGTCTTACAATGTCTCTCCAGCACCCTTTTTTGGCAAAGTTCCATGTACTCACTGTAAGGGGAAAATGCTTAAATGAATCTAGTTCATCACAGAGCAGGTAGTGAAGGGTGAATTTGGAGCTGAGAGGCAGTGAACTGATAACTGGCACAATATTCTTTATTAGGTGAAAAAAGTTCTCCACTGATTTTAGGTTTGTGTTTGTTGTTTGTTTTTATTTTTGAGACAGAGTCTTGCTTTTTCATCCAGGTTGGAGTGCAGTGGCATGACCTCAGCCCATTGCAATTCCTGCCTCCCGGGTTCAAGTGATTCTCCTGTCTCAGCCTCCTGAGTAGCTGGGATTACAGGTGCCCACCACCACACCCAGCTAATTTTTGTATTTTTAGTAGAGATGGAGTTTCACCATGTTGGCCAGGCTGGTCTTGAACTCCTGACCTAAAGTGATTCACCCGCCTCAGCCTCCCAAAGTGCTGGGATGATAGGCATGAGCCACTGCCCCTGGCCTGTTTTTAGGTTGTTAAAAGTATTTTTCATAAATGAATTTTATATTTTATCAAATGACTTTCCTACATCTATTGAGAAGACCGTATGGTTTTTCTCTGTAGTTACATGATCAGGTATGTTAATCAATGTCTTTTTACTGCAATAAAATGTATGTAACATAAAATTTACCAGGCTTTTTGTACATTTTGATAATTTTTAAGTGTACAAATTCAGTATCATTAATTATGTACATGCCATCATTATTGTCTAACTCCAAAATGTTTTTATTACCCCAAACAAAAACTTTCTATCCATGAAGCAATAACCCCCACCATTTACCTTCTTCCCGGCATCTCATAACCTCTAATCTATTTTCTATCTATGAATTTCCCTATCCTAGATATTTCACATAAGTAGAATCATACAATATTTGTCCTTTTTTGTCTGGTTTATACCACCTAGCATAATGTTTTCAAGGTTCATCTACGTTGTAGCATGATTCAGAACTTCATTTTTCTTCTGAACAAAACATATCTATATGATGTTTCGTTTACCCATTGTGATGGTTAATTTATACACACACTGAGAGCTCTGTTTTTGTGGAGAACACTGACTAATATATCCATTCCTTTGCTCACTTGGGTTGTTTTTATCTTGGCTAATATGGATAATGCCGCTATAAACATTCATGAACAAGTATCTGTTTGAGTTTCTGTTTTCAATTCTTTGGGGTATATACCTAGGAGCAGAATTGCTAGGGCATATGGTAATTCTATGTTTAGCTTTTTAGGAATAATCAAATTGTTTTCCAGACCTGCTGTCCGTTTTACATTCCCACCAGCGATGTAGGAGCTTCCAACACAAACAGGTTGAAAGTGAAAGGATGGAGAAAGACAGTCCATGCAAATAGTAAGCAAAAGATAGGGGTGGCTCTACTATTATTAGAAAAATTAATTGGACTTCGTAAAACTCAAAACCATGTATTCTCCCAGCTCCATAAGGCTGTCAGAAGCACTGCCCAGATGCCTCCGCAGGAACTGGCAGACGCTCTCCAGGGGAAATGACTGCACACCAGGCTCACCTCTCTGGATGATTCTCTTCCAAAGCCAGCTGGGGACTTCTCATGGCCTTTAATCATCATCAGGTAGCTGCTGCTTCTCTTTCTTTTAGTTTCTGAGTTGTGCACATTGGGAGGGGTGGTCTACGTGGTTGGAAAAGAAGGTCTGGTGTCTTTCCCCTGCACTCTTTCTGTTGCTGCCTCTTGAATTCCACACAGGAGCTGTGTGAGCATCGTTCACTGCAGTGTTAAAGCTCCCAAACTCAGGTCTTCAGGCTCAACACCTGACTTGGCTTTTACCTCATTGAGGAAGTCAATCTTCCCCAATAAATCTCCTTTCTGCCTCAGTATTGTTGCAGTTTCTTGTTTGATTGTTTTTGTATCTTTATATCTATTTGTGTACTTTCTTTCTAAAAATGCACTGTTTAGATGGGGGTGGGGGGCGCAGTGGCTTACGCCTGTAATCCCAGCACTTTGGGAGGCCGAGGCAGGTGGATCACCTGAGGTCAGAAGTTCAAGACCAGCCTGGTCCACATGGCAAAACCCTGTCTCTCCTAAAAATAGAAAAATTAGTCAGGCATGGTGGTGCGCACCTGTAATCCTAGCTACTAGAGAGGCTGAGGCAGGAGAATTGCTTGAACCCAGGAGGCAGAGGTTGCAGTGAGCCGAGATTGCACCACTGCACTCCAGCCTTGGCGATGGAGATGGAGATGGAGATGGAGCAAGACTCCATCTCGAAAAGAATAAAAAATGAAAAATAAATAAAGATGCACTGTTTACAGAGCCTCGGCTTTCTATCTCCCACCTCCCCAGTTTCCATGTCACACTGCTGTTTCATCTACTAGAGACAGGATTCAATCCCTCTTTATCCCTAGATTTTCCATTCTGCTTACAAATATTCCCAGGTATTTCTCACCTCGGGAAACCTTACCCCACATCTCCTGCCATCTTGGTCTGTCATCTCGTCTTTTTTTTTTTTTTCTCATTGTTATCTTCTCTTGAAAAGAAAACCTGTGGTTTCTGCTCCACTCCCACCCTCATTCTGTTGAAACACCTTTGTAGATGGTCACCAATAATATCTAGGTTGGAAATTCAATTTTGGGGGGGTCATTCTTCTATGCTGATTTCATTGGAGCACATGAAACTGGCCTACTCTTCCCTACATCTCTTCTTTCCCTTGGCCTAAATTGTAGTTCTATTTTCCTCATCCCTCTACCTTTCATTCCATATGTCTCTCCCACTTTAGCGGGCTTCTCTTCTCACATTCCTCATAAAACAAGTTTAATTGCAGAATTACTGCAGGGTCTTTGGGCGGATGGGTGGTTCTGTTGTTGCAAAGCCAAGCATCTCACAGCTGGGCCCTAGGCATGTCCTAGAGCAGGGAATGGGGAAAAAGAGAAACAGATGGTTCTGCCTAAAAATATAAAAAGCTCTTTCAGTAATGGGCTGGGAAATATTTTGCAGGTTGTATCACCTTTAGGAAAATGTTTCTCTTCCTTCAATGTGTATTTAGACTACACTGTTTCTGAGAATGACTGTTTGTCCTTGAAAGGAGTGTGTGAGGTTGTATTTTCATGTTATCTGCAGGACAATTTAGAAGGCTACCCTCACCTCCCACCATGAAGACACCTGGGCAGGGACCTAACCTGCATGGGAGAGGCCTCAGCACTGTCCTCCCAAAGCCACCTGCACTGGGGCTCTGGATGGATTAACTCACATGCTGGGAAATGTCCTAGTAGTTACTGCATTTCCTGGAATACATGCCTGTGTGGAGTGAGGATGTGGCTCCATGTGAGAGGACCCACCGGGTCCAGAAGAGAGATGTGGAGATTGGCACAGCAAAAATAAATAAATAAATAAATAAATAAATAAATAAATAAATAAATAATAAAATAATAATAATAAAAAGACAGGCTTTGCTTAAGCAGGGGAAGAGAAGAATGGGCCTCAAGTCATGAAAGCAAGACTAGGAAGTCGAGGCTGCTTTGTGAAAGCGCTGGCCTTTCTCCTCTTCTCCTGGACTCTAGGATAAAATATTTATATCTAGCATATGGACTTCAGTTTTCTTCTTTCCTACATTATAATTTCCTCCAGGTATCCCCAAAGCTTTAATAAAGATTTTGCCGTGCTCTAGAGCCTTGTGTATGAGTGGTTGTGTGGATAAATCAGGGGCAGCCCACAAAGAAGACTAGTGCCATCTCTGCATCATCCCCACCCCACCCAGGTGGATCCTGCTGAGGAAGGGCAGGAGACCCAGAGGTGCAGATGCTGAGAGGGAGGATGGGACAAGGTGGGCAACCACACTGCACTGCACCCCAAAGACATTACAGGAAGGTGCCTTACAAGGAAGACAGACTTCCTAAATTCTGGCTTGAACTCTGTTTTCTGCTCCCCTTTTGCTCCCCTGAATCTCCTCTCCTCTCTACCATGTTATCTGCTTATCATGGCCTCATATGTACCCATGGAATCAACCTCTGCCTCCCTCTTATTCAATCTCAGATTTTAATCACAAGCCCGTATTTTCTGTCCTGAATTCTCATCCCTATTCCTGCCAAGTGACTGTGCGGATGAATTGTTCACACTGCAAACTCTTCATGAGTAAGGCAAAACTTGGAATCTTTGCTTTTCCTCTATGGCCCTCCGTCCATGCCAGCATCTCTCTCTTTCCTATCGTTATTTTCACTGGTTGCATAGCCACTTCCCTTCACCCAGGCCTGGAATGGGGTCTTCATCTCTCTTGCCTTCCTCATCATTCGAGGGGTCACATCCTGTCCAGTCTTCATTTTTAGTGGCTCTTCCTTTTGATTTCACTTTTCCATTCCCACTGCCACAACCCAAGCTGACTCCCTCACTTCAGGCTCAGATTCTTGTGAGACCCTCCTGGTGTCTGGCCTCTTGTTTCGGCCTCTTCCAGGAATCCCCATGTTACTACCAGACTCATATCTTCCAAAAATGTGTTTGTTACTCCTCAGTTGGAAGTCTTTAGTGGTTTCCATTGCCTACCTAATACAGCTGGATGCCCTCCCTGGTATTAAAAATGCTGGGCCCTCCTCCCTTTTCAGTTTCATATCTCACTGCTCCCCTGAATGGGCCTTGCCTTCAACAAAACAGAGCATGCTTGCTCTCTTTCTTTTTCTTCCTTCCTTCCTTCCTTCCTTCCTTCCTCCCTCCCTCCCTCTTTCTCTCTTTCTTTCTCTCTCTTTTATTTTTTATTTCTTTCCTTTCTTCCCTTCCTTCCCTCCCTCCCTCCCTCCCTTCCTTCCTTCTCTCTTTCTTTTTCTCTCTTTCTTTCTTTCTTGAGACAGAGTCTCACTCTGTCGCCCACACTGGAGTGAGTGCAGTGGCATGATCACCGCTCATTGCAGCCTTGACCTCCTGGACTCAGGTGATCCTCCCATTTCAGCCTCCTCTATAGCTGGGACCACAGGTACGCACCAGCACACCTGGCTAATATTTGTATTTTTGGTAGAGACGGGGTTTCGCCATGTTGTCCAGGCTGGTCTCAAACTCCTGACCTCAAGTGATCCACCCATGTTGGCTTCCAAAGTGCTGGGATTACAGGTGTGAGAAGGCGCCCAGCCAAGAGCATGCTTTCTATTTTCCTTCCTCCCTGTCTCTCCTCACGGTTTTCTCATTTTCTGGTCTATTCTTTGCCTTTTTTCAGCTGACACATCTTTCACAATCTCTACTTCAAATGCCACCCCATAATCAAGGCTGATATTCCTATCTCACCATCTTAAACTTACCTTTTACTGATTGTATATGGTTATGTGTTGTAGGTATATATGCAGGTGTTTTATTTCTCCAACCAGAATAAAACCCTTGTGAGAGTAAAGATGCATTTTCTATTTTGTATATCCTCTACAGACCCTAGCAGAATGATAGGCATGTATTAATTAGTGGATGTTAGAAGAAACAGAATAAAGAAATGTTCAAGAAGAAAGTGCTGATAGGAATCATAGAAATTGGGAAAAGGTTTTCCTTTATTTTTAGGGGGACTTCTGAAGAAAAGATCATTTTTAAAGCCAATCTGAGCAATACATCTAAATAATGCTTGGCTTCTTATGTCCTTTGTGTTTGACCAAATTTGATTAGAACACTCAGGTCCAAGGAAATTAGCCAAATGGCTTTTCCCTGAACAAAATCTATTTTTCTTGCGATGGTTGTGTAGGAAGGTCAGATGTGAACACGGACTGAGTCTAGTTACTTCCAATCAAACATAGATCTTTCACAACTCATATTGAACTTGTTATTTCTCAAGCCATTTGCAAGTCTGGTTTAATCTTCTAAGAACTACTAGAAAATGCAATTTTAATATGATTAGATTTCCTCTCTCAGAGTAATGTAAACAAGGTTTTCTAAAAACAAAAGTAGAAGAAAATGACATCATCCAAAGCCAGGGCAAGTTCCTAGCCTTTAATTCTACAGAATTGATGTTACTATTCTGGTCTGCTCAAATATTGCTGCTGTGTGTACCCAGAGAGGAGGCATAAAATGGCATGTTTTATCTATTAAAATAATTAGTATTTGTTTGCTTGGTTTGATAGAAAGTTGTTTTTTTTTAATTTCAGAAAGCAATGGTTTTTACTCAGCCCTAACCTTGAGGGTGTTTTGATGTCAGTGAGTGTTTGGCTAGTTGTATTGCGATTTTGCCAAATTGCTTGGAGTCAGGAGAAAAAAATAAAACAGATTTTTAAATTGATGACTTGATATTAAGTGGATTTGGCTGCATTATCTCTGCTTTTTCATTTTAATCAAAGGACGGTAAGTACTGAAATATTCAGAATCAAAGCTCAGCTGGAGCAAATTCTGAATCAGCCAGATGTCTGTCTTTCTGATACACACACACACAGACACACACACATGCACACACAACTCCTATTTTACCGTGTTTTTTGGAGAATAAATCTTGGACTATATTTTAAAAAATGAGGTGTTTGTCAAGTAATCTGAACTCTCTGAGACTGAAAAAAATGTGAATCGTAGAAACCTCCTAATGGGCTGAAATTAGGGAAATTTGCCAAACTATACAATTGAATGACTAGAGTCACTTAACCTCTTGGGATCTGTAGCCTATGTGTCATGGTGAGAATGGACATGGTAAGAAAAGAGGAGGAGTGTGGGTTCTTTCAGGTAAGACTGACAATTTAATGAAGCAAATATTTGAACATCTGCGGTGGTCATGCCTTGCAGATTACCAGCTACAGGAAGTGTAAATTGATCAAGGACCTCATCTGCTCCACTCTAAAATCCATCATTACTTTGTGCCAAGGCCATGCCTCCTATGGGTTGCTCAGTCAGTGCCTGAGCAGGGCAGGAGCACTAAGGCAGGGCTGTTCTTGGAGCCCTGGGACTCCTCTGGCTCCTTCCTTGTACCGCGTGGCAGCCCAGGAGAATTTCACCAACCTTCCCTCCCTCTCCTTCACGCAGAGTCAGACTTGTATCATGATCCGATGACTATCTCAGCCTTTTCCAGCTTCTCTCCTATTTTCTCTCACACAAGCATTTCTCCTAATAAAATTCTTGCACATTTAATCCCATATGCTTCTCCAATGACCTGGATTAACATAGTATCTAGTGTGTACAAATTATTCTTCTGTGACACATTCAATAAGCAAACCTCTGTCAGCAGGAATGGGACAGCAGCTGACCTCCATGTCCTCCTTCCTTGCTCTTGGAGGGCTGAGCTTGTGTGCAAAAGAGAGGGGTAGGTGGGTGCACTTTGATGCTTAGCATGAACTCAATGAATATTTTTTGGCCTCATTCATTTATTCCATTCAATTAATTATTCTATTAATTATTAAATCAATTGTTCCTCTTAAGAATTTTTTTTTTTTTTTTGAGATGGAGTCTCGCTCTGTCACCCAGGCTGCAGTGGCGTGATCTCGGCTCACTGCAAGCTCCGCCTCCCAGGTTCATGCCATCCTTCTGCCTCAGCCTCCTGAGTAGCTGGGACTACAGGTGCCTGCCACCACGCCCGGCTAATTTTTAATATTTTTAGTAGAGATAGGGTTTCACCGTGTTAGCCAAGATGGTCTCGATCTCCTGACTTCATGATCCACCCGCCTTGGCCTCCCAAAGTGCTGGGATTACAGGCGTGAGTCACCGCGCCTGGCCTTTTTTGTTTTGAGACAGTGTCTAACTCAGTCACCCAGGCTGGGATGCAGTGGCATGATCATGGCTCACTGCAACATCTGCCTCCTGGGTTCAAGCCATCCTCCCACCTCTCAGCCTCCTAAATACCTGGGTTTACAAGTGCGTGCCACCATGCCCAGCTAATTTTTGTATTTTTTTTTTGGTAGAGACAGGGTTTTCCATATTGCCCAGGTTGGTCTTGAACTCCTGGGCTCAAGTGATCCACCCTCCTTGGCCTCCCAAACTGCTGGATTACAGGCATGAGCCACCGCACCTGTCCCCTCTTAAGAATCTTGACATCAGGAAGAGCATCTTTAAGCAATTATTTATTTAAGTGGTGAATGAAACTAATTTTTCAAAAGTAACTACCAAATACCAAAAATAGGGTTGGATAAAATGGGGATTCAGAACAGCATGTACACATTTTCACCCTTACTCTTGAAAAGCATTTAATCTAATAAGGAAGACAAGATTTATGATCATAAAACCATATTTAATAATATAAAAAGTCTATAATTCACTGTGTAATAAATAATTGTATGGGACTGACTGAAAGTATAGAAAGGAGATAGCGACCAGAATGTTTCTATGTTTATAGGGTCATGATGCAAATTGTCATCTAGAAAAATGTTCTATCCAGACTCTGTTTGCAAAGATTCCTCCCACCAGAGACTTTCATTTATCTTGGTGAGCGCAGCCGTTATCTGGTGTATCTAAAGATGAGGTCTTTCTAGCTGGCATATGCTCTGGAGGAAGGGAGATTCTACCTCAGCGTCAACTCCCAGAGAGCTGACTCACACAGAGAAAGGTTCCGGTAGTCTTTTCCCGTCTCTCTGCTGCAGGTAAGCAAAAACCTAGCTTCATTTGGGAGGCAGGCCCCAGGAAGGTGTCATTTAATATAAATTAGAGGTAGGAAGCTATCTCACCAAAGTTCCTTATTTTGGAGGTGAAGAAATGGAAATAAAATGAAGGTAAGTGATTTGTCCAAGGTGGCACAGTAAGGAATATTTTGTTGGAAGCAGCAGCTGATCCCAGTTATTTCAAGCAAACAAACAAATAGAATTTGTTACAAGGATTCAGAGGTGTTCCATGAAGTCCAAAGGGAAAGACAGAGTTGGACTGGAAATAACGCTACAGAAAGCCATGGAGAACCCAGGGAATTCTCTCTTTACATTTTCACCTGACGTTTCTTGGTGTCTGCTTGGTGTTTTTGGCCCTGGCTCTCTGCTGCTTAGAGAGCATCCACAGGTGCATTCCAATTCCAGTCATACAAAGAAACTGGTTGGCTCTTTTTAGCCCCTAGTCTAAGTTTTGGGAGGAAGGAATCTGATTGGTACAGTTTGGGACAATTATCCAACTCAGTTGAATTAGCCATTGCCGGGAGCAGGGGACTTATATAATATAAACAAACTGCTATAACTACTGTACACAGTGACCATGGCAGAGACAGGATAGGACTAAGTTTCCTCACTCCTGGTCTTTGATGACTTCACCAGCACCATGGGCCTAGGGCAGTGCAAAATATAAAACGCATGCATGCATACATATATCCACTACAAACACATACATGTGCACACATTTATACACACATGCATGCATACATACACTACATACACACATACATACACATGTGCATGCATGCATACACACACACATACATATGGACGCTCACATATAAGGGAACCTCAAAAAGTTTATGGGAAAATGGAATTAAAAGAAAAAGTAAAATATATAAACCTTTATTTATTTATTTATTTATTTATTTATTTATTTATAGAGATGGCATCTCACTACGTTGCCAGGCTTGTCTTGAACTCCTGGGCTCAAGTGATCCTCCTGCCTCAGCCTCCTGAGTAGCTGAGATTAAAGGCACAAGCCACCATCTTGGGCTTATTTTACAACATAGCCTCCATCAAGTCCAAGACACTTTTGTAAGGGATGATACCAGCCATTTAGTCCATCCGTAAAAGAGTGAAGATCCTGGGGATTGAACCATGTCAACACAATCTTTTGTATATTATTAACTGGAG
This sequence comes from Nomascus leucogenys, assembly GCF_006542625.1. Classification (NCBI taxonomy): domain Eukaryota; kingdom Metazoa; phylum Chordata; class Mammalia; order Primates; family Hylobatidae; genus Nomascus; species Nomascus leucogenys. Next base: position 82,275,331 of record NC_044394.1, read on the forward strand.
AAAAATGAGTGCCCCTTAAAGATTTTTTAAGATGAGGAAATAAACAGAAGTCAGAAGGGTCCAAATCAGTACCATAGGGTGGATGCCTACTGATTTCCCATCAAAACCCTCGAAAGATTGTCCTCATTTGATGAGAAGAATGAGGAGCATTGTCATGATGGAGAAGGGCTCTCAAGTGAGGCTTTCTCACGTGTTTTTCTGCTAAGGCTCCAGCTAACTTTCTCAAAGTACTCTCATAATAAGCAGATGTTATCGTCCTTTGGCCCTCAAGAAAGCCACAAGTGGCTGGGCATGGTGGCTCATGCCTGTAATCCCAGCACTTTGGGAGGCTGAGGTGGGTGGATCACGAGGTCAGGAGTTCAAGACCAGCCTGGCCAACATGGTGAAACCCCATCTCTACTAAAAATACAAAAAAGTTAGCCAGGCATGGTGGTGGGCGCCTGTAATCCCAGCTACTTGGGAGGCTGAGGCAGAGAATTGCTTGAACTCGGGAGGCAGAGGTTGCAGTGAGCTGAGATCATGCCACTGCACTCCAGCCTGGGCAACAGAGCCAGACTACATCTCAAAAAAAAAAAAAAAAAAAGAAAGAAAGCCACAAGCAAAATACCTTGAGCATTCCCCCAAACTATTGCCATGACCTTTGCTCCTGACTCCTGACTGGTCCACTATTGCTTTGGCTGGACCACTTCCACCTCTTAGTAGCCATTGCTTTGATTGTGCTTTGTCTTCAGGATTGTGCTGGTAAAACCATGTTCCATCTCCCGCTATAGTTCTTCAAAGAAAAGCTTCAGGATCTTGATCCCGTTTGTTTAAAATTTCCACTGAAAGCTCTGCTCTTGTCTGCAGCTTATCTGCACACAACAGTTTTGGCAGCCATCAAGTGGAAAGTTTGCTCAAGTTTAATTTTTCAGTCAGAATTGTGTAAGCTGAACCAATTGAGATGTCTATGGTGTTAGCTATTGTTTCTCACTCTTGGTCTTTGATGATGTTAATCATTGGTCCTCTTCAATTAAGGCACAGACAAGATGAAATTTTTCCCTCGTAAATTGATGTGTATCATCTGCTGCTGTGGGCTTCATCTTCAATATCATCTTCCTTCTTTAAATGAGTTATTCATTTGTAAACTGCTGATTTCTTCAGGGCATTATCACTGTAAGCTTTTCATAAAGCATCAGTGATTTTACCATTCTTCACCCAAACATCACCATAAATTTGATGTTTGTTCTTGCTTCAGTATTGGCAGAAATTATATTGCTCTGATAGAAGATTTTTTCAAACTGATATCATCCTTCTTAGGGCTACAAGCTAGATCTTATTCAGACATGTTATTACAAGCTAGTAAATAAACATGAGCTTATTTTGGTGAAAAAATTTTTTGAAATCCATGCATAGTTCTTTCATAATACATATTTTCTATGAACTATTTTTTTTTTCTGACAGCATCTCACTTTGTCATCCAGGCTAGAGTGCAGTGGTATGCTCTTGGCTCACTACAGCCTCTACCTCCTGGATTCAAGCAATCCTCCTTCCTCAGCCCCCACTAGTAGCTGGGACTACAGGCATGTGCCACCATACTCAACTAATTTTTTATACTTTTTTTGTAGTGACAGGGTTTTGCCATGTTGCCCAGGCTGGCCTCAAACTATCCACCCACCTCAGCCTACCAAGGTGCTGGGATTATAGGCATGAGCCACTGTGCCCAGGCTTCTGTGAACTTTTTGAAGACCCTCATACATACATATATGCATGCATAGGGGCTGTTATGCATGGTGGTTATGAGGGCAGAAGGACAAAGAACCTCCCTGAATATCATCGTTACAGACTTTTTTTCTTTGTTTTTTATCTTACAAAATAATTTCTAATTTTATCACTTTCAAGAAAAAACTAAAATCATAATTTATATTTCATGATTAATTTAGCTGATTATGTGACATATGTTTCCAAAAGTCTCAGGAAAGTTTGCTTTAGGATATTGGAGCTCTTTGTACCTCCTTCAGTTTCTTAGTTTTAGGACTAGTAAATAAGATGAAAGGGTCTGAAGATTTAACAAACACATCTTCACCTTTTCTGTGGCAATTCTTTTTTTTTTTTTGACCGAGTCTCACTCTATGGCCCAGGCTGGAGTGCAGTGGCACGATCTCAGCTTACTGCAAGCTCCACCTCCCAGGTTCACGCCATTCTTCTGCCTCAGCCTCCCAAGTAGCTGGGACTACAGGTGCCCACCACCACACCCAGCTAATTTTTTGTATTTTTAGTAGAGATGGGGTTTCACCGTGTTAGCCAGGATGGTCTCGATCTCCTGACCTCGTGATCCACCCGCCTTGGCCTCCCAAAGTGCTGGGATTACAGGTGTGAACCACTGCGTCCAGCCTTCTGTGGCAATTCTTTTATGGTTGCAGTGAGCTGAGCTCAACCCTCACTCCAGCCTGGGTGACAGAGTCTTAAAGAAAGAAAGATAATTCTTTTTGTGAGGCATTTTTAGGCATTTTTAACAGGACAAGCTTTGAAGCCTAATAGTTTACAAAGATTTTTGTCACATACCTCCTAAAAGGATTTTGAAACTATTCACTTGTTGGATATTTTAAGTTGATATTTACAATTTTTACATAAGTTTAACACATGCAAAACAAGTATTAAACATCAAAAATAGAACTGTTATGTCGCTGTTTAAAAAGTTTCCAATAGAATTTCAAAACTATAATAATTCTAAACGCATCAACATTCATTTAAAAAATGAACTAAGGTAGTGTTTTCTTCTTGAACTGTTATTTCCAACTCACTTTCTCCATAGCTTTTCTCTTCATACCATATTTCTGCATAGAAGTGTTTTATTGCTTATCCTACCATACAAAATCAATGCATGGAAACTGGAATTTTACCATTTCAGTACAGGTGCCCTCTCTCTCTCCCTTCTTTTCTTCCAACCTGCTGTCTTTGTCTTAAGCAACTTTTCAAAATAAAAGAACAGGAATGCTAAGCTATTTACATTGGTCCAGAAATTGTTTAACCAGTAAACAGTTTTGCATAGTTACAACATGTGCCAATATTATTTTGTTTTTCTTTTCTCACTTAATATTTCATTCACAATTTTTTGTATAAGTATTCACTTTTCTTCCAGATTGAGTTTTCAATATAATTATTATTTTAGAACATGATTGATCATGACAACAGAAATATGTTATCAGTATTAATAGCTAATGAAACATAAAAGGCAGAATTTGGGGGGAATGAATCCCTAAATCAGAAACAGCATAACCGAATATTTACTATGCATGTAATGAAAGGTAGATAATGCCAAAAGCTTAACAATTGCTAGTATATTATTTATTTCTTGGTTTTAGAAGGTGGAAAAGGTTATCATCTTATAAAATAAAACGAAGTTAAATATCTACCTATTTGAGTAAATACCTCATAATACTTGTAAAAATAGTTTTAACCACTACTTTGAAAAATATACGCCAAATCTGAAAGAAGTTATGTAACAATTTTGTCAGTGGGTTTTAGTCAATGAATCATGAAAACTTTGGCAGTCCCAGAAAACATTAGGGTACATTGAAAACAGCCAGTGATATTGACCTCTATTTCTTGGGCTATTTGAAGCTATATTTCTTTCCAGATAATGTCACATCCTAGGGAAGAGAAAAATCATTTTTTAGCAGTAGTGAGTGGGGTGGACTCTTTTCAATTCGGGACTCAGACGCACTTTCCAATCCAGGGAATTAGTATGTAAGGTGAAAACTATTTGCGATCGTAGAGTTAACGTCTCCTGAGTGTCCTCATGTATGAAATAATGGTATAGGTCTCCATGCTTTTAGGTTAAGGTGCCATAGAGGAGTTGTTACAGTAGGTAGCTAGTCAGACATGAGCAGAGCAGGAGAGGGTCCCCCAACCCCTACCAGGAATGTCAGGTGACCATTAGGTGATGGTCAGGCAGTTGTTAACTGTCTCTCTAAAATAATAATTGGTTGCAGCCACCACGAGGGAAAGGCGGTCTCCCAGTAAACAGAAACACCTGAAGCTGGTGATCAGCAGCTTCCCCAGTAAGATCTCAGGAGCTGGGTGACTGGGCTCAAGCATGTGCACTGAGAGGCAAAATGGTAGTTTAACTGGTATGTGTCCTCCTGGGAACATTCGGCTGGTAAGGGAAGAATGCCTCAAGTGAGCATGCGTACAACTCCAGTAAGTACACTGCGCATGCTCCCCTCCCAAGTGCTGGCAGGCCACTGGGCATGCGGAAAGCCCACCCCAAGGGAAGAATCAGGGAAGAAGGAATGCAAGACGGTGGAAGCATGCCAACCTATAAAACCGCAAGTCAGAGATCAAACCGTGTACTTGTATATCTCAAGTTGCCGGTTTAGCCCTCTTCCAAGTGTAATTTACTTCCTTTCATTCTGGCCCTAAAGCTTTTTTTTTTTTTTTTTTTTTTTAACAGAGTCTCCCTCTGTCGCCCAGGCTGGAGTGCAGTAGCACAATCTCAGCTCACTGCAACCTCTGCCTCTCAGGTGCAAGTGATTCTCCTGCCTCAGCCTCCCAAGTAGCTGGAATTACAGGCACACACCACCACACCCAGCTAATTTTTTTGTATTTTTAGTAGAGATGGGGTTTCACCATATTGGCCAGGCTGATCTCGAACTCCTGACCTCAGGTGATCCACCCGCCTCAGCTTCCCAAAGTGCTGGGATTACAGGCTTGAGCCACCGCGCCCAGCCTAAAGCTTTTTAATAAACTCTGATTCCTGCTCTAAAACTTGCCTCAGTCTTTAACTCTGCCTTATGCCCCTTGGTTGGATTATTTCTTCTGAGGAGGCAAAAATTGAGGTTGCTGCAGACCCGTACAGAATCCTTGCCGGTAACAGTTTACTGGGGGTCTGTATTTATATAACCAATTCCCCATTCTTGAGCATCTGAACTAATCCCTATCTTTTACAGTTGTAAATAAGTAATTTTTTTCGGCAGTGTAAACAGGAGAAAATACCTACCCAAAGTAGAGTGTTGGGCTAGAGGTCACGAATCACATTGACAGTTCTTTATTATGCATATTGCCACACTGTTGTCCTGAATGATCAAACCGACTTAGAATTTGACTAAGCTGGATATTTACATTCTTGTTTGCTAGCTTTATAGGTCCTTCAGGCTATCATAAAAATGTATATTTACATTTCTGAATTTGCAGCTATGCATTGATTCATTATATTTGCTTGTGTGTAAACTGTCTGGCTGCTTTGATCCCGTATCAGATAGAACCTAGGTATTGATCTTTCATCTTTGTCCTCAGTCGCTGTTGTCCGGAAGGCATTTTATCAGTGATATTCTCCCTTCCCTCTGCACACAGGTTGTTGGCTTGCCCTTGGCGCACTGGGGCGAGGGGTCTGGTTATCAAAGGAGATGCTGCCAGGGCACAGCTGCTCCGTCCTTGAGCCTCTTTGAAGTCTAAACAGAAAGTATTTCAGCACTTATTAGCACTAAGTTAGTGCTTTCAGTGCTATCTCTAAGCAGAGTTAACTTCCATCCTTTGGATTTTATCACACCTCCTTCCTGGGACCTACTAATGCAATATTCCAAGATTGAGAGCTTCCTTTTTAACAAAAGAGGAGAAATCATATACATCCTCAGTGCCTGTGAATTCTAATCACTACTCATCTAAGATATTTTGGTTTTGCGATGTCTTTCTGTTCATCCAACGCAGCACTGCTTGCTCACATTCAAAAGTGCTAATATGCACCTTCCATAACTCCTCTAGGCCAGACCCTGCCATCATCCCATCAGCACTGGTACCCAAGCTTTGAGCTCAAACCTGGACTATTCCAACCATTTCCTTTGAAACTCCATCCTGGGAAATAGCAACTGAAAAACTTGGAAAAGGAAGCTGTTTTTCAGTGCTTGGAAGTGGAGTTACTACTGGTTTATGATCAACAGATAAAACTAAGCAGAGGCAACCCTCCAGGACAGGGCCTCACCAAAGCCAGGAGTGATGTCAAGAACCACGGCAGGCGTATGTGTAATGCTGGGAGGAGACTGGTGGAGGTCAATCTGTTCTGCCTTTTGGGCAGCTGCTGAGATAGCTGGAGGAAGGAGAACTTCTCCTTTACCTCTGCTGATGACTAGTCATCTGCTTTCCCCAGGACAAGCTTCCAGCTCTAGGTTATTCAGGAGTTGTTCAAAGGGGGGAAAAATCCATTCCCATGAGGCAGGTGGATCAGAGAGCATTGACACTCAGTCTCCCTGCAGAGCATTTCGAAGCTGATCTCAGACTAATACAGCCCATGGAAGATGCTAAGTGCTCGTGATTGGTTAAAACGCAAATAAAAAGTTGAAGTGGAGACGATATATGCCTGTTCCAAAATAGAGGTATATGGGAGTGAAGGGGAATGAAATTGCTTAAAAGTTTTCTTTTCTTTTCTTTTCTTTCTTTCTTTCTTTTTTTTTTTTTTTGAGACCGAGTCTCGCTTAGTCACCCAGGCTGGAGTGCAGTGGTATGATCTCAGCTCTTTGCAGCCTGCGCCTCCCAGGCTCAGATGATTCTCCTACCTCAGCCTTCTGAGTAGCTGGGATTACAGGCATGTGCCACCAAGCCCAGCTAATTTTTGTATTTTTAGTAGAGACGGGGTTTCACCATGTTGGCCAGGCTGGTCTCAAACTCCTGACCTCATGATCCACCTGCCCTGGCCTCCCAAAGTGCTGGGATTATAGGTGTGAGCTACTGCACCCGGCCAAAAGTTTTCTTAATTAGTCAAATCAAGATGTTACAAATATGTTAGTGTGATTACATAGATGATTGATTTTAGCTTGGTCTCTGATAAACATGTTGATATCAATCTTTGCTTCAGGTTTAGGGGAATTTTTACTTTTCCTCTTTTCTTTACAGATCCTCATTTGAAAATGGAGAAAGAAAAGAAATGGAGGCATTGTGTGATATTTGCCTAAATACAGCTAAAGAGATCCATTTATTTTTAGTGCTTGATTAAAAACCCTCAAAGGAAAAGAGAAATTTTGATCTTTGAGAAGAGCTGTTTCATCACAGGGTGAGCGTTCTTTATTCTTCCTTGCCATTTAAGAGTTTAAAAGGTCAGGCAAGAGAGCTCTCTCCTTTTTCTGTTTTCCCACTCTCTAGGGTACTTATGGGTTAACTCCTCCTCCTTCTTTCCAGATGCCACCAGGACCCATTTCCTAGTGGTGTGGCAACAGGGAGTGTGAAATGATGCCTCCAAATGTAAGATACAGGCTTCTAGGCAGGAAGTGATGGAAGAGGGCTCTCTTATGAGGGAGGGTGCCGTGGGGTGAGGGGATATTCATTGCATGGCAAAGAAAGTATCACGTGGAGCAACCAGTCTCCCCTTCCAAACAGGAAGTGACCATCCCTCCCCAGAGGAGTTTCCATACCCCCTCCCAGAATAGCATTTTGGGTAAGAATGTGGACATTGAATACTCAATGACAGAACTCCAGTTACCCATGCTGCTGCCAGGAGCTGGCAGAGGCCTTTAAAAGGCAGCAACATTTTGTAGAAATATAGCAATAAGGATTCACTCCTTATGGACAGCACTGGTTGTAAGCCAGAGTCAAGGATAAGGAAGGGTTGAAGCCAGGAGTGAATAGCCCAGGACCTCTAGACCGCAGGAGACAAGGGTGAGAGACAAGGTCAAGGGCACAGCTAAAGAGGGCTGGGGCTGGACCAGAGCTAGCCCAAGGTGACTGGAGGAACTTAAGGTTGAGAGCCACCTGAGGAGCCTGACAGTCTGTTTTAGGAACTTAAAATTTATGTGAAAAAGCAGGTCTCTAAGGGAGCAGCAGCTCATGCCTGTAATCCCAGCCATTTGGGAGGCAGAAGAGGGAGTATCAAAGGATTGTTTGAGGCTAGGAGTTCAAGACCATCCTGGGGGAACATAGTGAGACCCCCATCTCTACAAAAATAAAACTAAAAAATTAGCCGGGCATGGTGGTGTACACCCGTAGTCCTAGCTATTCAGGAGGTTAAGGCAGGAAGATCACGTAAGCCCAGAAGTTCATTGCTGCAGTGAGCTATGATCACACCACTGCACTCCAGCCTGGACAACAGAGCAAGACACTGTCTCCACAAAAAAAAAAAAAAAAAAGCAGGTCTACATAGTAAGGGTCAGTCTTAACTTCCTTAAGGTTTCACTTTAAAGAACCTTTACTTCTTCTTCTTCCTTCTTCTCCTTCTCCTTCTCCTTTTCCTCCTCCTGCTCCTCCTCCTTCTATTATTATTATTATTATTATTATTATTGAGAGACATCTGGGCTGAGTGGGCAGTCCATATTCTGCTGTCTAGAGACAATTTCTCTTTAAAGAATCTGACGTGTCAACGGGGCATGGTGGCTCACGCCTGTAATCCCAGCACTTTGGTCAGGCCGAGGCGGGCAGATCACCTGAGGTCAGGAGTTCGAGACCAGCCTGGTCAACATGTCAAAACCCCGTCGCTACTAAAAATACAAAAATTAGCTGGGCATGGTGGCAGGCACCTGTAATCCCAGCTACTCAGGAAGCTGACGTGGGAGAATCGCTTGAACCTGGGAGGCAGATGTTGCAGTGAGCCGAGATCATCGTGCCATTGTACTCCAGCCTGGGCAACAAGAGTGAAACTACGTTTCAAAAAAAAAAAAAAAAAGCAATCCAACTTGTCAAGGCTCATTTCTGCTAGAATGCTACTGTGTTCAAAAGCTCCTGAGTAAATGATGGCTCTTGCAGGGGTCAAGGGCTCTCATTTTGCGCCCTGCTTTACTCATCTTTCCAGCCAGCCCTGGATCTCAGATGAGAGCTAGTTCAACATTAGAGACAAAGATCATTTTCAACTAAGCAACTCTTGTGGTTCCCTGTCAACCCCAGAAACTTCCAACCCATAAAAGCCACAAAATCTCCCTTTCCTAAAGTGAGTTCACGAAGGGAGACAGATCTAGTGGACAGGGGTTGGCAAACATGTGACCTGCAGGCAGCTCCCTTCCCCTGTGGCCTGGGGGCGGTTACCGGGGGGTCACAGTCTTCCCCACCAAGCCTCAATGTGATCCTAGACTCTTCTAATCTCCAACGCTCAGCACTGCAGCACCTTTGTTAACCACCGGGGTTGCCATGCAGGTGGAAATTTATTCGCCATCCCAGTGATAGAATAACTGGTCCTGGCTGTACTTTGCATACATTCATCAATTTAGATTCTTCTCTACTAAGCACAAAGGACATGAAATAAATGAAAACAGAGTTAAAATATGTCTTCTTGTGAAGACGCAGATAATCCTAATGGGAAAATAGGGGCTGACCCTCTGGGTTCTGTATAAATAAATGCGTCTGAGCCATTGCAAGTGGACTCCAGGCCAGGATGGAACGGAGGTGTGAGCTGAAGTGGGAAGTGGAGAGGGTACGTTTTGCAGGTGTTTGAAACGAGTGAAAAGCAAGACTGGGGGAGAGGAGGGATCATGCCAAGAAGACAGAACAGCCTGAGTGTCCTAGGGGCAATGAGGGCTCCAGGAATCATAGGCAGCTGGGTTGGGAGAGTCCGATTATAGAACAGAGCAGGGCTCTGGAACTACAGCGTGAGGACACAGGCGGAAAATCTGCAGGTGCCATTGACGTGCATGGGCTACAAGTGAGCCAGGATGGAGCAAACAGGCCTGGAAGTCCGAGCAGGCAGGGATGTGGAATTACGAAGTTTAACTTAAGACGTCATAGAGAGGAAAAGCCATCAAAGTGAATCTGATCTGAAGGGAGGGAGGGATTCTCCTGTTATTTTTATGCCCCTTCCTGGTGTGGCAAACACGGGGGATGTCAAGGGGTGCTGACTCCCGGGATTTACACTGAGAGAGCGAATGTGTGGACAGGCAGCGTGGTGAATCCCCAGGTGAGCTGGCATGAGGCCAAGAAGAGCATGAGGGAGAGAGAGGAAAGCCAGCCAGCGTTCGCGGGCCTACAAGTCAGCCTAGAAAGTTATGCTGAGCTATTGAAATAGTCCATGTGACAAGAGGCTTAAGTTGGGTGACATTCTTCTCATGTTTACATGATCTCTCCTCATGTCACTGCTAAAGCCTCTTGAATCTGAGTTGCAAGGTGGAGAAGCTACCATCTGAATGAGTGGAGTCAAGACAATCCTACTTTTTTTTTTTTTTTTTTTGAGACAGAGTCTCGCTTTGTCACCCAGGCTAGAGTGCAGTGGCTCACTGCAAGCTCCGCCTCCCAGGTGCAAGCAGTTCTCTGCGTCAGTCTCCCGAGTAGCTGGGACTATGGTGCGCGCCACCACGCCTGGCTAATTTTTTCGTATTTTTAGTAGAGACGGGGTTTCATCATCTTGGCCGGGCTGGTCTTGAACTCCTGACCTCGTGATCCACCTGCCTCGGCCTCCCAAAGTGCTGGGATTATAGGCGTGAGCCACCGTGCCTGGCCAAGACAATCCTACTTTTCATCAGGTTGCTGGGATCAGATATCTGAGTCCATGGAGCCAAGAGATATGTTTATTCATTCATTTGCTCATTCACTCATTCACTTGTTCAACAAATATTGTTATAAGCTGGGTCCTACCGATTGGGTGGTTTGATACAACTTATTTTGCCCATAAATAGGATGGCCATGAACTACAATATACATACATTCCTGTCCTCTTCAGCACAACAGCCAGCAGGAAAGGGGAATGAAGACGAGGCAGAGGCAGGCAAGGACGCAGACGAGCCAGGGACCCCTGAAGGGGTGCTGGGCTAGGAGGCTCCGCCAGCATCCTCCTCAGCTTTATTATCTGGCTTCTCCTACTTTTCCAGCCCCCAACCCAGGCCCCTCCCCTGGTGCCTGGTGCTCCACCCAGCCTCGACCACTATCCGAGCACACCCACATCCATACGTGAACTAAGACTAACAAAATCACCACCATTACTGAGAACTTCCAGTGTGCCCAGGCCTAGGCTAGATACTTTATGGTCAAGGTCACATTTATCCTCACATCCACTCCATCAAGTAGGCTCTGTTCTTCTCGTTTGTACAGATGAGGAAATTGGGGTTTAGAGCGGTTAAACAGTTAGTCAGTGGTGGTGTTTCCTGCAGCACTGGAAGTTTCTTCTGTCTTCAAAAAAACATTGGCTTTCACAGGAAGTCAAGCAAAATGGGTTGAAGTATGTATTAGTTTTCCAGGGCTGCTGTAACAAAGCACCACAAACTGGGTGGCTTAGAACCGTGGGAACGAACAATGGGACTCACGGTTCTGGAAGCCAGAAGGTCAAGACTGAGGTGTCCGCTAAGCCAGGCTCCCTCTGAAGGCATTAGGGAAGGATGTGTTCCAGGAGTCTTCCCTCATTTCTGGTATTTCCTTGGCTTTGGCAGCAGAACTCCAGTCTTTACACGATGTCCTGCGTGTGTGTGTGTGTGTGTGTGTGTGTGTGTGTGTACACACTTCCCTTCTTATGAGGGCTCCCTGACCCAGGGAGCATACTACTCCGGTATGATCTCATCTTAACTGATTGCATCTGCAATAACACTATTTCCAAATAAGGCCACATTCTGAGATCCTGGGGGTTAGGACTTCAACATATAAATTTTGGGGGACACGATTCAACTCAACTCATGCCAGAGTTGTGGGGGCAGATGGATGAATCCTAGTTGTTTTGTGACCTATTTCTCTACTGTCCCAGCAGGACCACACGGTTTGCTGCTACCTGTGTGAGTGCAGTGGGGAAAGACTGAGAATGGAGGGGAAGGGAGG